>NC_133450.1:239979108-240616608 GCF_048565385.1 Saimiri boliviensis | reverse complement strand
TAGTTCTCATTTGAATGTGTGCATAATGGGGGCCATCTTTAGTCTGGAATCACTATGTAGTGGGTATGATTTCATGACTGGGAAGGCCCCATGTCCACCCATCCTCCACTTGCTGGTAGATGATCAAAATTCCACCAGTAGAGCTTTATTCAGAAGATAAAACCTTCACACTGTTAAAATATAGTTACCTAACTAAATTGATTTCAGGTTTGCACTGTGATGTCAGACATCGTGAATAGGATATCAGCTTGTAAGAGAGCAAAAGGCCATTGATGATAGACTTGTAGGTCCCTAGTGTTTGGCTTGGGCATGTTGGGAAGGGAGGAGTGAGCCTGCAGCTGAGGAAGTGAAAAAGGCCAAGAAAAGAGTAGTCTGGGAGCACAAAGAGAAGTTACATTTTCAGGAGGTGCCTACCCTAAGACTTCCCTCTTATGTGATTGTTTTACTGCTTATGAAAGCGTTCCAATAAGAAAGTGATTGATTCTCATATCAGATACGGGTATATTTATGGGGCGTGTCTTTTAGATTGCTAACTTGATCTACACGTTCAGAGTTACAGCTCTGAATACCAAGTGGAAGCCGGAAAAGAAGGTTAGACTTTAGCAGAAAAGTTGCCCAGCCATGGAAAGAGCAGGGTGGGGATAGAGAATTGTGAGGACACTGGGGAGGGTGGAGGCGAGAGCTTGCTGGGGGCCTGGCGAGGGAACTAACCCCCTTGATGGGAGGGATCAGGTGCCCAGATGCACAGTGGCAGAAGGAGCTTTCAAGAGCACGACAGAAGGGATCAGGACAAAATTGTAGAACAAAATGTCGAGAACTAGATAGCTAAAGAGGACAAACTACCAAACTGGGGAGGAAAGGATGGTGATAACATGGTAGACGTTAATCCAGTCAGTGGAAGGACTGCCCCTCATCAACTGACTCATACAAGCCTGCAATATCTGTACTTCCTACTTCATCAAATCATCATTTTCAAATTTAACTGACTCATACATGCCTGCAATGGCTACACTTCCTACTTCATCAAATCATCATTTTCAGATTTAACTGACTCATATATGCCCGCAGTGTCTACACTTTCCACTTCATCAGATCATCATTTTCAAATTTTCTGAGGTAGGTCTGATTTTAGACATTTAAACCTGTTCATGGACACTACACCGTTTGGGATTAGGAAAACATTCAGGGTCCATAAAAGTGTCTTCTGTCATATGCTTATGTGAAACCCTTTATAAGCAAATTAAACAGGTGCATACCCTCTACCTTTCTCCTTGGATCCACCCTCATCCTCCTTTCTTGTCCAATACCTTTACCATCCATCTTACCTCTTGAGGCAGAAACCTCAGAAAATTCTGTTAACTGTGGCTGCATAGCAAATCACCCCCACATTTAGCAGCTTAAAAGAATGAACACTTATTATCTCTCACAGTTTCTGAGGCTCAGGAATCCAGGAGCAGCTTAGCCAGCGTCTCTTGCTCAGGATATCCTGCAAGGTTACTGGCCAGGGCTGCAGGTGTCTCAAGGCGTGCCAGGAGAACCCTCTTTCAAACTCACTTGCGTGGCTGTTGCAGGCCTTGGTTCTTCACTGACTCTTGGCCATAGGTGTCCGTTTCTTACCATGTGGGTGCCTCCCTAGGCTGCCCGAGTGAATTCCTGACACTCATGACCTAGAGTGAATGATGGGGGACAGAGTGAGAAAAGATAGTCTAAGAAAACCACAGATTTTAAAATTGTCTCAGAAGTGACATGCCATCACCTCTGCTGTATCCTGTTGGTCCTCCTGATCAGAAAATGTTTAGACTTTCTGATCTCTCCCTGTCCCAGGTCAAACCTTTGCATTATCACGGCATGCATACTTGTAGGATGAGGATACTGCAACTGCCTGTTGGCTCTGCATAGGTCTCTTCGGGCACACAGACCTGGTACAGTATGGAAGGGGACTACACAAGGATGTAAATATTGGGAAGAAGGGGTTATTGGGGCCAGCTTGGCAGCTGCCTCCTCAGAAAAGCCTTCCTTTCCTTCTCCCTCTTCTTCAGCAAATCACTTACTAAGTCCTGATTCTTCCTCTCCCGTGCTTCTCAGATTTGACCTCATCTCAGATCCGATTGTTGCTTTGGGGAAGAGGTGTGGAAGCTGATGGAGGCAGCCCTGGGGGCCACATACCTAAGGGCACAAGTGGAATGTGTAATAATATGCCAGCATGGCCTCCAACACAACCTGGTACGGAGGAGAGCAACATCCTGGCAAGCCAGTCGTTTGGGGAGGATTTGTTCGCTGTGCAGGCAAGAGAAGACCCACAACACAGAGTTGTACTAGGCAAATGAGGTGCTTGTTGAACAGAACAGACAATAGAAGTCACTTCTTGCTTCCCACTTCACCAGCCCAATACCCATGTCACCTGTGACTCAGAAGTTGAGGAACTTCCCCACAGTCACTTGATAAGTTGGCAGCCCAGCTGGTACAAAGGTGTTTAGACTTTTTTTTTTTTTTTTTTTTTTTGAGACGGGAGTTTCGCTCTTGTTACCCAGGCTGGAGTGCAATGGCGCGATCTCGGCTCACCGCAACCTCCGCCTCCTGGGTTCAGGCAATTCTCCTGCCTCAGCCTCCTGAGTAGCTGGGATTACAGGCACGTGCCACCATGCCCAGCTAATGTTTTGTATTTTTAGTAGAGACGGGGTTTCACCATGTTGACCAGGATGGTCTCGATCTCTTGACCTCGTGATCCACCCGCCTCGGCCTCCCAAAGTGCTGGGATTACAGGCATGAGCCACCGCGCCTGGCGGTGTTTAGACTTTCTAATCTTCCCCGCCCCACGTCAAACCTTCGCGTTATCATGGCATGTATACTTGTGGGATAAGCGTACAGCAGCTGCCTGTTTGCTCTGAGATCCATTTTGTGCTCTTATCATGACCTTCTCTAAATGACGAGGAACTTCATTTCCTAGATTCTCTAGTCTCCTGGCTTCCTGCTAGGTTTGGCCAGTGGGGGCCACTGGTGGAAGATTTGAAAGCAGGAGTTGGCTGGAAGTAAGTTGTTTCTCCTCCTCCTGTTTCCTTCGGCAGCTCCAGTGTGGCTGAGTCTCCTCTGGTCCCAGCTCCCCCTGGACCGTCCCCACTGTGACTCTGGCTTCTGCCAGATGACTCCTGCCGTATAACCCAGTAACACCCAGTAACAACCAGCTCCTCCAGTCTGAGGAGTCACAGCTGATTACTGCTGCAGCTAATCCCTGGGTTGTCCTACTGTCTTCTAATTGGTTTCTCAGCTCTTCTATCGTTTGTATAACTCATTTCGAAGGTTGAATTACCTGTTTGTTAAGACCTAGACTGGTTTCTGTTTTCCACACAAGACCCTGACTGATAAGAGTCGAACCATCGTTCTGATTTTTCTTGCACGTTGTGTGAACACAATAAATGCTTAATTATAATGACGTTAATGAAAAAGGAAAACCAGTTTATCCAAAAGAAGTAGTGCTTTGCTCTATTCATTTATGTTATAAGTCAAGCTGACCCAAACTATGTATTTGTCATAACTGCAAAACAAAGTGGAAACATTTTCCTAAGTTTTTTCTGAGGAGTCAGTCTTGTTCCTCCGATTCTGTTGTGTCAAGAGTGGATCCCTTTGATCTTGAGGATCTTTTCCATCTTTATCAACCATGACTTTATCATGGGAGGGATTTTTCTTGGTTTGGATGGGATTGTACTTTCTGATCCCATTAGGACTAATGGCAGAATGAGTCCTGAGGCCATGTCAACTGGTTTTGCATGCTTACTGTGGTTACAACTCTGCATCCTTGGCTTTCCCATCACAGGCCTCCTTGTTGTGACCCACAGTCCTGTTTATATGCCAACCCCTGTTCTTGGCCTTCACACAAGGATTCCCACAAGGGTTCCATTTGAGGTGGTGGTTTCCAAGATTGGGGGTATCTGCCTGCCAGCCCTGGATACTGAGACCACCAGCTTGTTTTTCCAAGCATTAATATCTCCGTGATCTCCAAACATATTTTCTTTTCCAGAATGCTTTCCAAAAGGTTTGTAAGAATGTCTCTCAAACTTTTCTTTTGAAGGCATCAGGGCCTGAGGGGAGGGGGCAAGGGTAATATAAATTATAACTTGGCAGACTAGGATGTAAAACTTTATCCAAAAAAATATTTTTCTCCTGCAAAAAAACAACTCTTTTTACATATTTCAGAAATTCGTTTGAGAGAAATAACCACTCAGCTATTCACATAGCCAGCCCTTGGCAGCTTCAGTTCAAAATACTCTGAAACCAGTCAACTGCAAAGTTTCAAATGTTTTCTTTGAAAGCTCAACTTAACCTTTACTACCTTGGTGGTGAGAAAAGTGACAACTCATTTTAAAGATTCTCCCCCTTTCTTTGTCTCTCTTCTGCAGGCCATGTGTTTATACTGTGGGATCTCCCATAAACAACAGGGCCCTTTTTCCATGCCAGGAGCCACCCGTTGCCATGTCAACATGGCAGGCTACAGTTCGAGCAGCTGCATCTTTTGTTGTTTTAATGAGTGGGGAGAATTCTGCCAAGCCAACACAGCCTTGGGAAGGTACCGTACATGTGTTCTTTGCTTATTTATGTATTGCACACATGCTGGACCCAGGAACCCAATAAGCAGTGTTTTTCTAAACTTTAAAGAGCTCCTTTATTAGCTGGGTTGGAAATGAACATACTATAAAACATCCTGCCAGAGGAAACAAGCAGGGAATGGGGAGGGACACTTAGGAGCCTGGGCATGGGATTTGGGGCTCTTCATACGAGAGTTGTCAGTTTATAGATTATTTCAGCAGTTGCTTTCACCTTGTGGTTTGTGGGCCATAAGTAGGTGGTCTTGATTGAAGGCTTTCTGAGCCGGCAAATCTATCATGGAAATACCATTACCGTTGAGTTGTTTGTGGTTTGTTATGGTGTCTGTACATGGTTATTCATTATGTTAAGAGATAGTGCTCTTGTTGGCTGGCCCACCGGAGTTGTCCTAGTGAAGTATCTGTTCCATACACTATTTGCCTGTGTGAAGTTCTGAACCAAAGGTGTATAAGAAAGATGGAAGGTGGCTGGGCACAGTGGCTCACGCCTGTAATCTCAGCACTTTGGGAGGCCGAGGCGGGCGGATTACGAGGTCAGGAGATTGAGACCAACGTGGCTAACACCATGAATCCCCAACTCTAGTAAAAAATACAAAAAAATTAGCCGGGCATGGTGGCAAACAGCAGTAGTCCCAGCTACTCACGAGGTTGAGGCAGGAGAATTGCTTGAAGTCAGGAGGCAGAGGTTGCAGTGAGCCAAGATCGCGCCACTGCACTCCAGCCTGGGTGACAGAGTGAGACTCTGTCTCAAAAAAAGAAATGAAAGAAAGATGGAAGGCAGTGCTAATGTATCATCAGGATTTTATCTACAAATTACTTATTGCAACAATTAACTTTTTCAGTGGAGATCCTGCGCATGTTGGTGCCAGGAAATAATTTATTTGTTTATTTGAGAGATAGGGTCTTACTCTGTTGCCCAGGCTGGAGTGCAGTGGCTATCACAGCTTACTGCAGCCCTGACCTGCCAGGCTCAATTGATCCTCCCACCCCAGCCTCCTAAGTAGCTTGAACTACAAGGGAATGCTACCACACCTACCTAATTTTTGCAGTTTTTGGTAAAGATGAGAGTTTGTCATGATGCCCAGGCTGGTCTTGAATGGCTAGGTTCAAGCGATCTGCCCACCTCAGCCTCCCAAAGGTGTGAGCCACTGTGCCTGGCCAGGAAACATTTTTATAGTTATATTATTTATTTATTTAAAATACAGCATCTCCTCTCACTTATTTATTATAGAAACTTCAAAATATACAGAAAGGTAAAAATAAATTTAAATAATTATAAAGAAAATTATTGCTAAGATTTTATTATATTTCCTTTCAGTATTTAAAATCTATATGTTTTGTACAGTTATCCCAAAATTGTGATAGAATATGATGGTGTTTATTCTGCTTTTTTCACTTATAGTGTATCTTAAACATTTTTCAGGTCATTAAACTTTTAAAAATATTATTTTAACATTGGCACAATGTTTTTTATATGAATATATCAGAATTTAACATTTCTGTGTTAAATATTTTGATTATTTCATTTTTTTCCCTGTTATAAATAAAGTTGCATTAAATTCCAGGGGAGACAGAATTACTAACTCAAAAGCCAGAACATGTTTAAGGCTGTCGGTGTATATCTCAATAGTGTTTTCCAGAAAGGCTGTGCCAATTTATGCATTCATCTGTAGTTATGAGGGGCCCTGTCTGATAGGCAGGAAGTCTCTCTTTAATTTGAATTACTTTGATTATTAGGAAGTATGTTTCTTAACCATTTTCGTTTTCTGTTTATTTCCCTTGCCCATTTTTATACTGAAGATTTAGGTTTTTGCGAAGTTTGTCTTATTTTTTAATTTTATTGGCTCTTTAAGAAAAATAAAGATACTAATTTCTTATATTTGTGAAAAGTATTGTCCCCAGCTTTTGGTGTATCTTTTAATTTTATATGATGTGTCTATTTTTATGAAGTTAAATTTATTAGATTAAGATTGATTTTGTTCTAATATTTTTATGGTTTAATTTTGTGACTCTTTAATTAGTCTGTAACTTATTCTCATCAGCTTGTGAAATGAGGACTAAACATTGTCCTTTTTTTTTTCCAAATAGAAAACCAGTTGCTTAAGGATCATTTATTGAATTTTTAAATTTTGTGATGTCTTTATCATAAGCTAGATTTACATAGGTGCTGAAGTCACCGATGAGTATTTACTTGATTCTTAAAAACAACACATTTAAAAATGTTATTTTAAGGCCGGGTGCGGTGGCTCACGCCTGTAATCCCAGCACTTTGGGAGGCCGAGGCGGGTGGATCATGAGGTCAAGAGATCGAGACCATCCTGGTCAACATGGTGAAACCCCGTCTCTACTAAAAATACAAAACATTAGCTGGGCGTGGTGGTGCGTGCCTGTAATCCCAGCTACTCAGGAGGCTGAGGCAGGAGAATTGCCTGAACCCAGGAGGCGGAGGTTGCGGTGAGCCGAGATCGCGCCATTGCACTCCAGCCTGGGTAACAAGAGTGAAACTCCATCTCAAAAAAAAAAAAAAGGTTATTTTAAAAAATAAGTAACATTTAGGCCGGGCGCGGTGGCTCAAGCCTGTAATCCCAGCACTTTGGGAGGCCGAGGCGGGTGGATCACAAGGTCAAGAGATCGAGACCATCCTGGTCAACATGGTGAAACCCCGTCTCTACTAAAAATACAAAAAAATTAGCTGGGCGTGGTGGCGCGTGCCTGTAATCCAAGCTACTCAGGAGGCTGAGGCAGGCGAATTGCCTGAACCCAGGAGGCGGAGGTTGCGGTGAGCCGAGATCGTGCCATTGCACTCCAGCCTGGGTAACAAGAGCGAAACTCCGTTTCAAAAAAAAAAAAAAAGTAACATTTAAATGGTTCATTTAGAGAATAACAAAGGACAAAGCATTTGTAATAAAGTCTTTCTTACCTCTATTTCGCAGATACCCAGTATCACTTCCCCAGGCAACCAAGGTTACGAATTTCTCTTGAATAATATGTTTTTTCTCTGTTGTACAAATTGTGGCATGCTAGACACATTTTTCCTATTATACTTTCCTTTTAGAATAGATTTATTTATTTATTTATTTAGAGATGGAGTCTTGCTCTGTCACCAGGCTGGAGTGCAGTGGCACAATCTTGGCTCACTGCAACCTCTGCCTCCTGGGTTCAAACGATTCTTCCACCTCAGCCTTCTGAGTAGCTGGGACCACAGGCGCATGCCACCATGCCCGGCTAATTTTTTTGTATTTTTAGTAGAGATTGGGTTTCACCGTGTTGGCCAGGATGGTCTCGATCTCTTGACCTCCTCCTGCCTCGGCCTCCCAAAGTGCTGGGATTATAGGCATGAGCCACTGCTCCTGGCCAGAATAAATTTATTTTATAGATATTTTGTATCAGAACATAAAGAGCTTCCTCATTTTTAAATTTTTATTTATTTTTTGGAGACAGAGTCTTACTCTGTCGCCCAGGCTGGAGTGCAGTGGCATGATCATGGCTCACTGCAACCTCCCGCTCCTGAGTTCAAGCAATTCTTCTGCCTCAGCCTCCTGAGCAGCTGGGACCACAGGTGAATGTCACCACACGGGCTAAATTTTTGTATTTTAGTAGAGATAGAGTTCCATTGTGTTGCCCAGGCTGATCTTGAACTCCTGAGCTCAGGGAGTCTGCTTGCCTCAGCCTCCTCAGCCTCCCAAAGTGCTAGGATTACAGGTGTGAGCAACTGCGCCTAGCCTTTTCTCATTATTTTTATGGCTATGAGTATCCCATAAATGAGTCTTTTACGATTTAGTTAACCAATATCTCTGGTCTGCACTTCATATTAAATAAGGAATTGGATGGGTATTTACTTTCGTTATCCTTCTGCACCCATATAAAACTTGGGATTTGGGACTCACATTTTCTCTATAATTTTTTTGTATTCTATTTTTTTCTAGGAATTACTATTATTTTATTATCTTTTCATTCAGTTTCATTCATTCATTCAGTTTCAAATGATTTTATAGTAAGTATTTAGATTTTCTTCATTCTTGAGCTCTTAAGTTGCCTGGGAAATAGCTTCAATTTTTTTTTTAGAAAGGTGGATGAATGGATTGGCTTTTTGTTGTGTTCATTTATGAACAATCCTTGGCTAGGTATAACATTCTTTTGTAATTTTTTATTTGTAGCAACTCTTTTTTGTTTTTTTTTTTTTTTTTTGAGACGGAGTTTCGCTCTTGTTGCCCAGGCTGGAGTGCAATGGCATGATCTCGGCTCACCGCAACCTCCACCTCCTGGGTTCAAGCAATTCTCCTGCCTCAACCTCCTGAGTAGCTGGGATTACAGGCATGCACCACCATGCCCAGCTAATTTTTTTTGTATTTTTAGTAGAGACGGGGTTTCACCATGTTGACCAGGATGGTCTCTTGACCTTGTGGTCCACCTGCCTCGGCCTCCCAAAGTGCTGGGATTATAGGCGTGAGCCACCATGCCCGGCCATTTGTAGCAACTCTATTAACTGAAGTATAACATTCTTGAGTCACTTTTTCCCCTCTTTAACAACTCTACTTGTTTCCATTATCATCTCTTACCTAGTATTTCTGAGGAGAAATATGATACCAAAGTTTTTTTTTGTTCTTTGAAAGTCATCTGATTTTTCTGTTTATATGTTCATGTAATTTTTTTTTTAAATTTATGTACTACAAAACTTTCTAAAATGACTCTAGATGTGGGTGCCCTTGTTTTTAATCAACTAATATAGTATATATAGCTTACATATGATATTGAGTTCTCCAGAGAGACAGAATCAATATGAGATAGACAGATAGAAAGATAGATAGATAGACAGATGATAAGGGATTTATGAGGGGAATTGACTCATGTGATTATAAAGGATGAGAAGATCTACAGCAGGCTAGACACCTCGGGATGTTGGTAGCTCAGTCTAATTTCAAAAGTCTTAGAACTAGGTAAGCCCATGGTGTAATTCTCAGTCTAAGGCCAGAGGCCTGAGAACCCAGGGGGCTGCTAGTGTGAATTCTGGAGTCCCCAAGGCAAGAGGGCATGTACAAGTGGAGGAGAGTAAACCAGCTCTAGGAGAAAGAGAGCGCAAATCCTTTTATCTTCTTTTTTGTTCTATCTGCGTCCCTGATTAGGTGACCCACCCACATTGAGGACAGATCTTCCCCACTCAGTCCACCAACTCTCAGGCCAGTCTCTGAAATACCCCCTCACAGACACACCCAGAAGCCATGCTTTACCAGTTCCCTAGGTATTCGTTAATCCAGTCAAGTTGACACCTAAAATTAACCACCACACATACATAATAAATATGTACTTTTTTTTTAGAGAGTATCATTCTGTCACCCCTGCTGAAGTGCCGTGGTGTGATCCCAGCTCATTGCAACCTCTGCCTCCCTGGTTCAAGCAATTCTCGTGCCTCAGTGTCCTTAGTAGCTGGTATTACAGGGGCACACCACCACACCTGGCTGAGTTTTTTGTGTCTTGTACAGACAGTGTTTTGCCATGTTGGCCAGTCTGGTCTTGAACTCCTGTCCTCAAGTGATCTGCCCACCTTGGCCTCCCAAAGTGCTCAGTTACAGGCATGAGCCGCCATGCCTGGCCATAAATGTGTGTATCTTAAATGTGTTGTTCAATGAGATTTCACAGATAAACACACTTATGTAATTAATCATCACTCCACGAACATTTCCATTACCCCAGAAATTCCCCTGTGCCCTGGCACTCATTTCTTCTAACCCCATTCCAGCCAACCACTGATCTGATTTCCTTCAGTATAGACTGGTTTGACTGCTTCTCAAAATTCATATAAATAGAGTCATTTGGTGGCCCTCTATTTTATTCAGCGTAACGTTTGTGAGATTCATCTATATTACTGCAGGTGTCACTAGCTTATTTTTTAAAATTTATCAATAGTGGTCCCTTGTGTGAGTAAACCCACAATTTGTTTATCCATGCACTCACTGGTGGACAATTTAGACTGTTTTTGGCCATTATGGAAAATATGCTGTGAACATATGTATTAATCTTTTTATGGATGTAGGTTTTCATTTCTCTTGGGTAAATACTTAAGAGTAAAATTGCTAGATCATGTAAGTATATGCTTAAGTTTGTGAGTATCTGCCAAACTATTTCCAAAGTGGTTTCATCATTTTATATTCTTACCAGCAACGTGTGAGAGTTCTAGCTGCTGCTCATCCTTGGAAACACTTGGTATTTTCAGTCCTTTTAATTTTAGTCCTCTAACTGGGTGTAAAATACTATTTCATTATGGTTTTAATTTGCATTTCACTGATGACAGTGTTGAGCACCTTTTCATATACTTATTGCACATTCTTATATCTTCTTTTGAAAAGCATCTGTTGATGTCATTTGTTCATTTTTCTTTTAATATGGAGTTTTTGGTTGTTTTATTACTTATTACATTATAAGAATATGGACCGGGCCGGGCACAGTGGCTCAAACCTGTAATCCAAGCACTTTGGGAGGCTGAGGCGGGTGGATCACTGGAGGTCAAGAGTTCGAGACCAGCCTGGCCAACATGGTGAAACCCCATCTCTACTAAAAATACAAAAATTAGCTGGGCATGGTGGTGCATGCCTGTAATCCCAGCTATTTGGCAGGCTGAGGTGAGAGAGTCACTTAAGCTCAGGAGGCAGAGGTTGCAGTGAGCTGAGATCATACCACTACACTCTAGCCTGGGCGATAAAGCAAGACACTGTCTCAAAAAAAAAAAAAAAAAAAAAAGGAATATATAATTTTAGGTTCAAGCCTTTTGCCAGGTATATGTATTACAAATATATTCTTCCAGTATGTGTAGCTTGCCTTTGCATTTTTATTTATACTTTATACCACTGATTTTCCATAGTTACATTTTTGTTCTTTTCTAATTTCAGTAGTAGAGATTTACATTATGTTATTGTAACATTAGTTTTCTTTTAATCATTCAGGTTAAAAATGTTCTTTCTTTGTTGGTTTTTAATCTCAGTCTGTTATTCTTATGTTTCAGCCTGTTATCTCCTCATGGCTTTTTATCGTTTCATAGAAGTTGTATCTTCTTGTAGCATAATGATGATGTCAGTTTCCGAATTTTGTTTGGGTTTCAGTCATAAACTGATTTCTGATGCTGTTCTTCCTCTGAGTCCTTAGAATGATGTCTTGTTTTACCTTTATTCTGCATATATATTTTTTCCTATGGTTCTCATGGCTTTCCTCTCTGGTGTGTACCAACAGACAGGATAAAATGCGTCGATTTCCTTTAGCCCCATTCCATTCCCACATGTGCGTGGACCAAAATCCCCTCTCAGTTCAACAGATGAAAGGTTGGCAGGTACATGCAGCTCCTTTATCTGGGCTCTAGTGTCTTGTTGGCAGTTGTTCAGTCAAGTTCTGCTAGACTCACATAGGCTTTCTCTGCCCTCTCTGTTTGGTTCCCTGACACGCTGAATTGATTGAGTATATGAAACACTACAATTTCAGATGGGCAGTGATAACGTGGTCTGCTCCCATTTCTGCCTATAACGGTGTGCTTGTGCTAACTACACCTCCCAAGATGCCATGGGGCTCTCCCCACCCTCTCACCAAACCAACCTATTTTCTCATTCATGGTTTGGCCCTGCAGTTAAAGCCTTGTGTTTGACAGTGTTTTCCAAACTTGATTATTCTTCTTTTTAGAGGGAAAGAAAGATCTCGGACTGGGCGCGGTGGCTCAAGCCTGTAATCCCAGCACTTTGGGAGGCCGAGGCGGGTGGATCACGAGGTCGAGAGATCGAGACCATCCTGGTCAACATGGTGAAACCCCGTCTCTACTAAAAATACAAAAAATTAGCTGGGTGTGGTGGCGCGTGCCTGTAGTCCCAGCTACTCAGGAGGCTGAGGAAGGAGAATTGCCTGAACCCAGGAGGCGGAGGTTGCGGTGAGCCGAGATCGTGCCATTGCACTCCAGCCTGGGTAACAAGAGCGAAACTCCGTCTCAAAAAAAAAAAAAAAGAAAGATCTCATGATTTACCACAGTTACTTAAATTATTTATATTAGAATGACATTTCAAAAGCTATAGATCTAAGACTAGATATGAACTCTGTGTTCTTAAAACTCTTACACATCCATACAGCCAAAATAAAATTATAAATGAAATGCAGATCAAACTAGAAAATCAATAAAATTCAAATTTATAACTTAAATCAAATGTGAAGATTAATATTTTGCTGAGATGAAAGTGCCCCTCACAATATGAATGTGGTGCCGATGGCTCCTTGCAGTTTCTTTTGAGACTGAACACCTGTTCTACCCTGAGCCACACGATAATCCAGTTCTCCACCACTTGTCTTTTATCTGCTGTAAACTTTTGCATGCTGTGATGTCATTTGGCCTTTACTCAGCCAAAAGCATCATCCTTATGTTCTTTTCTCATTATCTCTTGATAATTATCGCAGTCCCACACGTCCCTGTGCAATCATACACATTAATGCAGATGGGAACTCTGAAATCATTTGGCAGTACTCAGATCTGGATGACTGTAGGGGTCAGCTGGCCAAATCTAGTCCACTGCCTATTTTTGTAAATAAAGTTTTATTGGCTCATGGCCATTGTCTTTGACTGCCTTCATGTCGCAACAGCAGAATCGAGTATTGGCAGCAAGGTCCTGCAAAGCCTAAAATAGTTGTTACCCGATCTTTTACAGAAGTTTTCTGACCTCTGCCATATCCATCTGTCAGTTGTTGTGTATCTATTTGAAGGTTATCATCAAAAAATTAAAAATCAACTTTGAAATTTTTAT
Source organism: Saimiri boliviensis (assembly GCF_048565385.1). Taxonomy (NCBI): domain Eukaryota; kingdom Metazoa; phylum Chordata; class Mammalia; order Primates; family Cebidae; genus Saimiri; species Saimiri boliviensis. The sequence continues at coordinate 240,603,245 of NC_133450.1, read as the reverse complement.
GGAAAACTTTTGTACCCCAAGGAATATATCTGTGGATCCTCCCCCCCAACCCCAGAATTCCAGTTGAGGCCAGAGTAATAAAATAGATGCTTATTGAGATTTGCTTATGTTTATACCACTTACACCTTACGTGATACCACAGAACAAACTTTGTGAGTTCAAGCTGAGGGAGAATTAAGTGAGACAAGATCAAAGAACTCCATGCGTAATACTGCAATTCCTCCCACAGATGGGGTTTATCAGAGGATAATCAGGAAATAGTACTAATAGAGCTGTTTGCTAGAACCAAAATGGCTGTTCTGAGGATAGAATAATGTCTGCAAATGTATCTGCACTCCCTAGAGAGAGGGATGTGGATACAAGATGATGGCTATTTCCTTTCTAAGTCATGTTTTCTTGATTGGCAGATTGGTCTCATAGGACCTATACTTCGTTGTACACAATGCCCTTTAAAACGATGAGCTATCTTTGAAAACATGACTGGCAAAGCACGACCCAGCAAGTCACAGTTTCCATCACAGTGACACATAGGCCTGATTAGCACGTTTGCCAGGCACCAGCTGATTTTCCCAAAGCAGCAAAGCACCTGGGAGCAGATAACAGCGACAGAAATGACAGCAGCCCTTGGGCAGGGTACAGAAATCAGAAGACAGACCTCTGGGGTCCTTGCTTCATAAGGGAAATCATTTCTCCTAACTGTTTTTAAAATGAAGGATAATGGTTTGGATGTAGGGTGATGACCATTGTTAAGAATTCTATTAACTGAGTAGTCCTTACTCTTTTTTTTAAGAAGGCTAAGTCAAGACCATAGGTTTAGATTAACTTGCTTAGCTCCTTTATTATTAAACTTCCTCAGCATAATTCGATTTGGGCAGACAGAGATGTTATCCTGTAAGTTATTGTTGGCCTTATTCTCTACCAAAATTTAGCTATTGAGTGCAGAGACCCAATGTCTAATACAGTGCCTTGTATAGAATAAGGGCCCAATATGTATTTGTGGAATAAATATGTTCTTTATTTATTTATTTATTTATTTATTTATTTATTTATTTTTTGAGACGGAGTTTCGCTCTTGTTACCCAGGCTGGAGTGCAATGGCGCGATCTCGGCTCACCGCAACCTCCGCCTCCTGGGTTCAGACAATTCTCCTGCCTCAGCCTCCTGAGTAGCTGGGATTACAGGCATGCGCCACCATGCCCAGCTAATTTTTTGTATTTTTAGTAGAGACGGGGTTTCACCATGTTGACAAGGATGGTCTCGATCTCTCGACCTCGTGATCCACCCGCCTCGGCCTCCCAAAGTGCTGGGATTACAGGCTTGAGCCACCGCGCCCGGCAAATATGTTCTTTATAATCAGGCAGAAGTAATATTTTTCATGGAATAACATTTAAAACTACTGGTGATAGCAACAAAATTGACTTCAGGATCATTTATTTTGGTTTTTCTGCTTAATTACAGTGTTTGCCTTTTTTCCAGCCTCAACAAATTTTAAAAAGAATTGATTTAGAACATAATTATTTTCTTCTAGTAATTTTTTGTTTAGTTTTATTTTTATAGAGTCTAATTTAGTATATTCCTGCTTCCTAGAAAAATAAAATACTCTGCTTCTATTTTTTGTGGGAAGCCTTAAGTAAATTAAGAAGACTGCCTAATGTAAGCTTCTTACAGATGAAGGAGAAAAAGCACATGAACAAGTGGAAGGTGTTACAAACTACCCGTGCCCTTGCTTAGGATCTGATTTCATTTTTCTGTGCAAAAGTAAGACTGTAGACATTACTTCATTCTGGGCAAAATGCTACTCTCTGGCCTGCCCAATAGACCAACTCTCTGACATTCTCTTTCTTTTGACTTTGTGTGGGAAATTCCAGGAAAAAGCCAAGATCTGAGAGCCCAGACCCTCCTGTGTGCAATTGAAAGCCAACTTTTCAAAATGAGCAATAGTATTTAGACTGCTCCCATCGTATGTAACCAGGAATTACGTATGAGGAAATGGTAAATTAAGAGGCATTTAGGAATGCTTATGATTAAAAATCTTCCTCACGAAGAAAGAATGCAAAGTAGAGAAAGCTCCTGGTTTCCAGACCTGGGGAAACTTTATTCCATGCCAGTACATATATTCCTGTTTTTAAAGGGTAGGAACAGAGGGCAAATGTATTCATCTTTTCCCATTAGAAAGATGCCGGTGAGCCGGGAACTTTCTAAATCTCTGTCAGTTAATTCTTTTCTTTTCTTTTTTTTTTTTCTTTTTTGAGATGGAGTCTTGCTCTGTCGCCAGGCTGGAGTGCAGGGGCGCAATCTCGGCTCATTGCAACCTCCGCCTCCTGGGTTCAAGCAATTCTTTCGCCTCAGCCGCCTGAGTAGCTGGGACCACAGGCACGTCCTACCACGCCCAGCTAATTTTTTTTTTTTTTTTGTATTTTTAGTAGAGACGGGGTTTCATCGTGTTGGCCAGGATGGTCTCAATCTCTTGACCTCGTGATCCGCCTGCCTTGGCTTCTCAAAGTGCTGGGATTACAGGCGTGAGCCACCGCGCCTGGCCAGTTAATTCTTTTGTTTTGTGATTTGTTGTTGACTAGTTCTTGCTTACCCTCCTGGCACTGCACTTACCATACGTGACATATGTGAAAGCCGTCATGGTTTCTTTCAGACAGTGATGATTCTGGCAGGCATATATATACCAGTTCTTGTTGCTGTGGATTTTTGTCTTGGACTTGACATTCATGAATGTTGCATATAAGTAAAGCAGTAAGGTTGACCTGTGACCACCTGGGGCAGTTATGATTTGGTGTCCAATTAGCTGATCCAGCTTAAGGAGAATTGGATTACCTGCATCAAAAGTCAGAGTGGCCAGTGAGACTTGAAAAACAAGCCTGGTGTGGTGTATTCCAAAGGTGTCCAATCAGCCAGCAAGGAAAACCCGTAGAGGTGCTTGTGTTCAGCAGGTGGCGCTCTTTTACCTAGTTCACAAGAATGATCTTGATGGTCATTCCCTCCTGCCTCTCCTGTGCCCGAGGCAGTACCATGTTGCAGGGAAGGAAACCCGAAGCCTTGCTGAGTAGCATCAGTGCTTGTGAAGCGGTGGCTTGACCTGGCACATCGCCCTGGTTAGGCAATGCTGGTGCCTACCAGCCCAGGGCGTCTTACTGTCTTGTTTGTTCTGGTGCCAGTTACAACCCGTAAGCAACTGTGGAGAAGAACTAACGAAAGACAGTCACGCTGTGGGTATTCACGAGGGTGGCACTCACTTAGAAAACCAGAAGATGTGGACTCTACAGAGTCCTGACAGAAAGCTGGAGTTTGCTGCAAGACCCAAGCAGTGGAGAAGGAGGCCAAGGGGGAAGAGCACCCAAAATGGGGAGCTCTTCTTTTTGTGTGTGTATTTTATTTATTGTACAGATGTATGTATATTATGCATTTAAAATATGTAATATATACATTTTATATAGTATGTCTATATGCACTTATAAACGCACATGGTCCTGTATATACATATTCCTATACACATTGTTAGGCATCTTTAATTTGTGATACAAAGGTGTTCCAAAGTAATCATAACCTATAGAATAGTTTGGACAGGAATTTCTGAAATAACCTATTGCGGTTAGAGAAAGAAACAATTTTGAGGTAGGAAAAGTAGCAGGGGCTACTGAGGGACTGAGGAAAGAAAGATTATGTGTTAAATAAAAGCATGTGTCAATTTGATATTTCCAAAGGTTTCATACTGTTTGTCTAATAGTGCAGAGGTTGAAAAAGTAAAATGGACGGTTTTAATACGAAGAATTTAAGTGCCTGTTATAATTTTCAGTGAAAACAGTAACTCTTTAATATAAGAAGCTCCATGTGATGCTTAAATTTGCAGAAATATGATCTGCCTTTGCCTCTGCACAAGCAGAGTGGTTATGTGGGTGTGGTTATAGCTGTGCCTTTAATTATATTGAGTGGGTTTATCTAAGACTCACCTAAGAATAGGACATTGATTTTCCATAAATTTCGCATTTAATTTACTATTGGTAGGCATGACTGATGTGTAAAAATGACTACAGTATCTTGATTTTTCTTCTGTTAATATATTTTCTTTTATGAAAAATGATTATCTCAACTAGCAGCTAAGTTTCTCACAGTTTTGGTTTAAAAAGTTCTCTCTCCTTTCATGAACTGACCACTCCTTCGTGTTCTTCCTTTTTCCCTGCTTACCGAGAATGTCTCTTCCCTTTCGTGGAAGATAGAATCTTCAAAACTATTCATAGGACAGTTTTTAGAATAGTCAGTGAGAAAATAATTAACTGTTTTAACACTCTTTATGATACTTATTTTCAAAACTATATTTTATTTTTTTATTTTTTATTTTGGATACGGAGTCTCTCACTTTGTCACCCAGGCTGGGGTGCAGTGGCACGATCTCGGATCACTGCCCCCTCTGCCTCTTGGGTTCAAGTGATTCTCCTGCCTCAGCCTCCTGAGTTGCTGTTATTACAGGTGCCTGCCACCACGCCTGGCTAATTTTTTTGTATTTTTAGTAGAGACAGGGTTTCACCGTATTGGCCATGCTGATCTTGAACTCTGGATCTCAGGTGATCCATTCTCCTTGGCTTCTCATAGTGCTGGGATTAGAGGCGTGAGTTACTGTGCCCAGCCCAAAACTAAATTTTAAACTGCGTCTTGTGATTTGAAAATTAATCCATTTAAAGTTCTTTTTTACCTGCAAAAAGCACAGTCATCTTTAAGGAAAATTTCAGTGCTGTTGGGGAGATGAAGATGTCTATTTGGATCTTGTAAGAGCTGTTACTGTCCATATGTCATGTGATACGTGTATCTTACTAGTGAGACAATTGAAGTATGAGAGGTTCTCTCCCTAAATATAGTCTAATAGGAGAGAGTGAGGAGGTCTGAAGTCCATCCTTACAGCATCAGTCCAGAAGGAAGGGCAAGTTGGGAGGCAGCTTGTGCTGCAGACGGGGAGTGCTGTTTTCCTCCGCATGGCTTCCTACCACCCCTCTCTGTTAGTCTGGCTAATGAATCCCAGCCTGGCTGTGAAATCATCCAGTGGCATGATAGGTTTCTGGCCTCTGCAGAGGAAAAACTCTGGGTGAATTCAAGTACAGCGTGTTCTCTTTGTTTTGCAGCTGGTGTAGCAAAGGGAGTCTAGTGCAAGTGGATTGAATCAAAAGGAAAATGAAGGCATTCACTGTCTGTTTCATCAAGGTTGGCTCATTTAAAGTAAACACCGTTTAAATAGTCTCCAAATGGCTCATTCTATATGAAGTCATACAGGATGCCCCCTTTAGGTTGTCGTTCTCCTTTAAATGGATTGCTTTGTGTGGACTGTGTTTTAATGCCATCCAACCTTAAACCCCATATGTGGGCCTCCTCAGGTCTTGGTTTTCAGTACACATGTGGCAGCCATACTTTCAGCATTCTTTGCCTCTGCCTTCAGAAAATCAGCCTGAGCATCAAGAGTAGGCAGCTGTAAAGCTGAGAGCTTGCAAATGATGAAGACTACAACGACTACGGATGACAAGAGCTAACATTTCTTGAACACTTACTTTGTGCCAGTTATTATGCCTAGTGATCACTCTATAGATTCTCTAATTTAATCCTAACTTAATCCTCACAACAAGATACTATGGTCATTCTCTTATTATACGTGAGGAAACTGACGCATTAGAGAAATTAAATGATATGCTCAAACTGGTAAATACAGAGCAGGGAATCAAACCCCAGCTGTCAGATTCCAGAGGTGGGACTCAATGAATGGACATATCCCAAAACAGTAAACTTTCATTAATTCTCTTGCAAGGCAGGCTTATTCCAAACAGTAGGCAATCCTGAAATTATTTATCTTTGTCTTGGGAATGCATGCTCTGCTTTCTGGAGAGTATTTCCACCTTATTCTTTGCTTTTTTTGTAGGCTGATTGGAAGATAAGGTTAGGTGGTATTCCCTGTGGCAGTGGGCAGTCTCTATGCAAGATTGGGCATATTGGAATAATCTATGAACAGACAACTCAAAAGATACTTTTCTTCCAAATGAGGATACTAGAAACGTCCTCATAGCAAGTAACTAATGAAAAGCTTCTCCAGAGCACGGGCAGCACTCGGTGATCTCAGCATGGGCTCCAGCATTCAACCAGGATCCAGGCAAGAAGCCCAGGGCCAGACTCCAGTGAGAAGCTTCTCAGAAGAGTTCGACCAGGGTCTCTGGGAATTGTTTTTCTGGCTGGTTCTTATTTGGCCCAGCCAATTGATCTGCCCCGATTTGACTGTCACTTGGTAGCCAAGAAAACTTTTTTGCTTTTAAAAGCTTGAAGTCTGAATCAATCAAACAGTTGATTCCAAATGAGCTGCACTAAGTAGAGGAACTTTAGGAATCTAAGAAAGTAAAACAAACAAACAAACTTGTGTGCTGTGTAGGAGGAAATCATCTTGGGCACTTAAAATATGAGTTTGGGTGATATTTTTAAAAAATTATTTTATTTCCATTATTGAACGTCACAGAAGACTGCAAGGAAACAATGACAGTTTTAAAATATTTTTATTGGACTCACTTCAGGTTCTGTTATCACTATTGCTATCTCACTCCTAAACTCTGGGTCATTTAAGGTTTTTGACTATTTCATTGCTAGTCTCCATTTTTCTCCCCTGCCACGTCCCCCCGTGACTTCTGGTGTCCTCCTCATGTTACCTTGAGGGTACATACATTCTGGTGGAGGTGCTGGGCCGTGATGGCATTGGGCACTGTATATGGAATCCTGTTGACCTTGTGCAGGGATCTAACAAAAATACCTCTTACTCCATTAGCAGTGTTTTCTCTTGGAAGTAGTTTCAGTTTCTGCTGTTTCCACAAGTATCATCTTGCCCATGGACTAGGTGGATGGTGCAAGAACCAGACCAGCAGCAAGAAAATCAGGACAAAAATTCCAAGTGGAATGTAGGGAGAAAGCCTGTTGTACACAGTGTTTCATTCTTAAAAGGATTTCTTAATAGGCTAGTGCCTGCTCCTGATCTCTAAATTGCCTCTTTCTTTTGAGTTATATTTCATCATTTTAATAGTACCTCAGTACCAGATGTGTTACTCTGTTTCTCTTAAGATTCCCTTTTAACTAATCGATTAGTTCAATTATTTTGTGTTAAAGATGTAATATTTAAAGAGTCAAATAATTCTGATGGGCTTATTATACCCCTTTTCCCAAGCAGCAATTCTTTGCAATCTCTGTTCCTCCATTTTTTTTCTGCTTTTTAGAAGTAACCACTTTCACGTGTTTTGCCTGATTACTTGATATTTACCTGCCTGTCCTTCAGTAAAATACTTTATTGTTCGGAGTTGGTCTTCCCACTTATGGCAGGTAAGGATTTAGCTGTCCTCTTCCCTCCCCCAACTCCGTCAAACACAGGCCCCCTTCCTAAAATCCTGTCTTCCTATTAATTAATATCATAATGTTGATTAGACCAATGTTCTTCATTTATATTATTACTTTGACATAGGGTCTTGCTCTGTCGTCCAGGTTGGAGTGCAGTGGTATGATCACAGCTCACTGCAGCCTGACCCCCTGGGCCAGTGTGATCCTCCTACCTCAGCCTCCCAAGTAGGTGGGATGACAGGCATGCACCTGGCTAATTAAAAAAAATTTTTTTGTAGAGATGGGATCTCCGTGTTGCCCAGGCTGGTCTCGAACTACTGACCTTATGTGATCCTCCCACCTAGGCCTTCCAAAGTGTTAGGATCACACAGGCGAGCCACTGCATCTGGCCTTCATTTATATCATTATATTTTTGTGTGTTTTTAAGAGCTGAGCCTTGTAGCAAAACTGTGACTACATTATTATTTCTGCACATGTTAATTTTTTTTTCTTGGATGGAGTTAATAATGATCTTATTCTTTGTTTCTGCGTTTTGTTTTTTCATTTGCTTGTCCTTTTGGGTCTTGATTTTGCATTAGAGGCTTTCTAAAGATGCCTGGAAGTTTGCATGCAAGCATTTAGGAGCAGGGGACTGAAATACTAATTGGAAGCTGTGAATGCATTTGGAGGCCTTGTCAACCATCAGCTTCACCATAGACTGATTTCTTAGGCTGGTCCCCTTCTTTCAGTCTCTTTCCTAGAGAGTGAAAGCCTGGCTGCCAGCCTTCTGGAACCAAGTAAGGGTCCTATGAGCATGTATTCATCTAATTCCATTCACTTGCCTTTGACTGCCATTTATTCTCCAACCCCACACCTGCCAGTTCAGTGGCCCTCCTGTTACTCTTTCTAGAAAATAAATTTGTTGAGGTGTATGTGGGATGGGCAGATAGCCCAGGTGTGCAGGGTTGGGGAGACTGTCTACAGATCTGACCACTTCTTAGATATGCATCTGGTCCTGCTTAGTTTAGGATTTCCTCTACCCCAGAGCCTTTTGGAGCTTCTAAGGAGTAAAATGAGGTGGGCCTTACCTTTCCCCACTGCCAGGTTAGGATTCAGGTCTGGATTCAGGTCTGCTGTGTCATTTGACACGCTTCCGTCTGCATTCTGGCTTCCCGTATTTTGCTGCAGGGTCTCCTGCTTTATTCTCTCTGTCCTTGTTGCTTCGTGTCTTTAGAAAAGAAATTCTTTTACTGTTCCTGAATGGAGTTTGGGAGGAAGCAAAGGTGGCCTCTGCCTCATACATTTAAACGTCCCTTTTTACCTGAAAGCCTCACCATTTCTGCTTATTTACTGAACTGCCAAGGGTCTGAATGTAGGTAGTTATAGGAATACAGAAAAATGAGAGAGGTGGAATCTGTGTAGCCAGTCATATCATATCCATGCCATTCTTTCATCAAGACATCTGTGACTGTCCCTACGTCCTTCTTACTGGCTTGGAATCAGAGCAGTGATTCTCTTTAAGGCTGTGGTTTTGCTTCATGCCCAGCAGAAGCTATCACTGGATTGGCTTCAACATCACTGGGTTTGATTGTCTCTTTAAGGAGGAGTATGCCTTCCACTTCTCTTCTCTCTTTTTTTTTTTTTTTGGAGACCGAGTCTCACCCAGGCTGGAGTGCAGTGTTGCAATCTTGGCTCGCTGCAACCTCTGCCTCCCAGGTTCAAGGGGTTCTCCTGCTTCAGCCTCCTGAGTAGCTGGGATTACAGGCACACGCCATCACACTTGGCTAATTTTTTTGTTTTTAGTAGAGATGGGGTTTCACCATGTTGCCCAGGCTGGTCTCAAACACCTGACCTCAAGTGATCATTTCACTTCGGCCTCCCAGAGTGCTGGGCTTACAGGTGTGAGCCACTGCACCTGGTCTACCTTCATCTTTTCAGTCAGCTACAAAGCCAGGGATTTCAGGAGTGGCCATTCTGGTTCCAGAAGCAGGAATGCTTGCACCTTCCAGGCAAGTTGGAGAGAATGGCTGACTCTGGTGGGTCTCCAGCAGTTCCGAGCACGTCCGTTTGTGTCTCTCCTTCAGGTAACTCCCCTCGCGACTTCCAAACTTGAATCTCACCAGGAATATTGTTTATTTTTTACTAAGTCCTGCCCTCCTGAGTTCAGAATTTGTTTTAAGATAGACAAGGCAACCATGCACATAGAGATCAAAATCTAACCTCTATTATTGGTTTTTACTAATAAAGCACTTTGAAGAATGTCATGTTAGGCCAGAAGAGGCATGTTAATATTTCAACTCTGAATTTGACATCCAATCACAGACCAAACTGGACAAGCACAGGCCAGTTTGGTCAGTGATTCGATGTCAAATGTGTTTAACCCTCTAAAACTTAAAGCAAGAAAAAGAATAATAACTCCTATAAAGGAGTTTGTGAAGGGACCAAAAGATGTTACTCTAGCAGAAGTTCAAGTCAATATAAAGTCCCCTATGAGAACATGAGGAGTAGAGAAATGTGTTCCATAATATAAGGTGATACTCAGTAGCAAAGACATTGAATCAACTTAAATGCCCATCAATGATAGACTGAATAAAGAAAATGTGGTACATATATACCACGGAATACTATGCAGTCATAAAAAAGATTGAGATCATATCCTTTGCAGCAAGATGGATGGGGCTGGAGGTCATTATCCTAAGTGAACTAGGGCAGCATCGGAAAACCAAATACTGCATGTTCTCATTTATAAGTGGGAGACAAACATTGAGTATACATGGATACAAAGAAGGGAACAACAGACACCAGGGTCTACTTGAGGGTGGAGGGTGGGAGGAGGGTGAGGACAGAAAAACTACCTATCAGACTGGGCATGGCAGCTCATACCTGTAATCCTAGTACTTCAGGAGGCCAAGGTGGGAGGATCGCTTGAGCCCAGGATTTCAAGACAAGCCTCAGCAACATAGGCTCTTTTTCTAAAAATAATAATAATAATAAGCTGGATGTGGTGGCACATACCTGTAGTCCCAGCTACTTGGGAGGGTGAGGTGGGAGAATTACTTGAGACATTGGATATTGGGTATCCAAGAGGTTGAGACCACAGTGAACTGTGATCATGCCACTGCACTCCAACCTGGGCAACAGAGCAAGACCCTGTCTCAAAAAAGAAAAACTGCCTATCAGGTAGGATGCTTGTTACCTGGGTGATGAAATAATCTATACACTAAACCTCCCCCCACCCTGCCCCATGATACAATTTAGCTATGTAACAAACTTGCACCTGTACCCCGATCCTAAAATAAAAGTTAAAAAAAAAAAGATATCAATTCCCCTTAAGACACACGATTATAGCAGATGCTCAGAAAAAAATACTATGTTAAATCAGGTGTATGACACATTCAGATTTCAGGAACATTAAAATTATTTTTGCATCTTATGAATGTGGGAAGTATAGTGTTACAAGTTATCAGCCATTCATAATTTTGATAAAAAGCCTTTAAGGTTTGGACCAAGTGGAGAATACACCCTCCCCAGCTCTAATCCCAGCCCTGTTACAAACTAGGAGTCCTTGGCTCCATTAAACCTCTACACCTGCTTTTTGTCTGCTCAGCAAGGAGTGGAAGACCAGCTAAACAAGTAAAAGGGGCTGAAAGTAAGACCTGAATTTCCAGAGCTAATTAATTTCAGAGTTGGGATGAAAACCCAAGTGTCTCCCTTCCCTAGTCTTACGTGTTTTCTGCTATATCCATTTTATATTGACTTGAGTTAAATTTGGACAAGAGAATTTATAGTACAAAGCAATCATTGCTTTTGCCCATTCCTCCACTCATTCAACAGGTATGAATTGAGCATTTTTTAAAAAATGCTAAATACTGTGTTCAGCAATAAGGATGAGTGAGACATATTCTGTCTCTGTAGGACCATATAGCCTGTGGGCTTCTGTGTTTACAGCTGTGAGGGAACCACACTACCACCCTCACGTGAAGGGCTTCAGACTGATTCGTGGAAGAGACCCATACCTTCCTGGCTTCCTTGAAGCCATCATCCCTCCTGAGACCTGGTCTTTCCTGAGACCTGGAATAGTATCTCTTCTTCTGCTGATGTGACCGACCTCCAAGAGTTGGCTCTTACCAGCTTATCACAAAAGCTCTTCACATGCCTCAAGAGAAGAAATACACAGCAGGGTCCAGAACCGTATATTGGCCTCATTATGGTTTTTCTCTTCCTGTTTATAGGGTGCTCAAGCTGGTATTACTATGTAACTATGCCAATGCCGGCCTCCACCTTCACAATTGCAGTGGGATGCTGGACAGAAATGAAGCTGGAGACATGTTCATCAAATGATTTGGCAACAGAGAGACCCTTGTCACCTTCTGAGGCCGACTTCAGGTTTGTGTTTGGGAACTTGCTGGGAAAGAGAAAAAACAACAACACTTGAGGGATTGGTTTGATGCATTTCTTCCAAGCACTGTGAATGTGAGTCATTCCTGCTGAGAAGCTAAACCAAAAGAGGAAAAGCCCTATTAGAAAGCAAAGAGAGGCTGAGCGCGGTGGCTCACGCCTATAATCCCAGCACTTTGGGAGGCCGAGGCGGGTGGATCATGAGGTCAGGAGTTAGAAACCAGCCTGGCCAACATGGTGAAACCCCAACTCTACTAAAAATACAAAAATTAGCCAGGTGTAGGGGTGGGCACCTGTAGTCCCAGCTACTCAGGAGGCTGAGGCAGGAGAATTGCTTGAACCCGGGAGGCGGAGGTTGCAGTGAGCAGAGATTGCGCCATTGCACTCTAGTTCTGGGCGACAGAGCAAGACTCTTGTCTCAACAAAAAAGAAAAAAAAGAAAAAGGAAAGAGAGTTGAGAGGAAGAGATGTAAGCATATTATTTATACAGAAAGAGAGATAGGAAATCCTGTGAAGTCTGCTGAAATATTTATATGTGTTCGGCTAAATTCAAGGAATCCTCAGTGTCTCCTCTCCTCCTATACCTTTTCACTTTAGTTTTCAGTGCTTATCTGATCAAAAACATAACTTTGGGGCCAGGCATGGTGGCTCACACCTGTAATCACAGCACTTTGGAAGGCCAAGGTGGGTAGATCACTTGAGGTCAGGAGTTTGAGACCAGCCTGGCCAACATGGCGAAACCCTGTCTCTACTGAAAAATAAAAAAATTAGCTGGATGTGGTGGCAGGTGCCTATAATCCCAGCTACTCGAGAGGCTGAAGCAGGAGAATCTCTTGAACCCAGGAGGCGGAGGTTTCAGTGAGCTGAGATTGCGCCACTGCACTCCAGCCTTGGAGACAGAGCCAGACTCTGTCTCAAAAAAAAAAAAAAATGAAATAAAAATAAATCACCTAGCTTCTGATGGATTACTTTCTATGCTGCTCTGCTGTTCGCAGTGCACTGTAGGGAGAGCACCTCTCTCAGTGGAGCTGGTCACCTCTTTGGGAGCATAGGACACAGGGAATCTGACGCAAAACCCTTGGATTCAGGGAATCCTGCTTGGTCAGGGCTTTGTTAACATCAGTAGTGATTTCTTCTTTTTAAAGTATAAACCAGATAAAATCATTCTGACGTTTTAAAAAATTAGTATAGGCCATTGGATATTTACTGGCAGCCTGTCCAGATGCTCAGTGGTTTCTAGCTTTGAGAGCCGAAACAGGGAGAAAGAGGACACCCAGAAGAGGCGCAGTGCATGCATCGTGCTTCATTCCTAGAATTTTATACCCAGCTCAGTTGAATCATTTTTCCTATTTACAGAAAGTCACTAGGTCAGTACCTTCTCGTTGAGAAAGCCCAGAGTAATGGTACAGATGGTTAGTTACTCCTTGAAAACCAGCTAAGCTATACCCCTAATGCAGATTTCTTTTGTGTTGGTTTTATTTTACCATGTTGCTTTTACTAGTACTACAGTAATGGCGGCCATTCGTCTTCATCTTTCAGAGATGAAACTATGTGCTTTCTCTTCGGATGGGCACATATTATTGCCTGCATTTTGCTTTTTTTTGGCAGAAGGGAGGTAATTTCCACTTCTTGTTCAGTACCTTGCCTATTTTGGGCAGTCTTTCCTGAGCTATATGAACATCCTAGATTGCATAGTAGATTTTACTTCTGTATTCTTGAGGGAAGAAGGGAATTGTGGGCAGAAGTGACATATTCTACCTTCACGTGGGAACTTTAATTTCATGTGAGATCCTCCTGTGCGCTCTCTTCCCTGCAGTGGGATGACAGAGAAGGTTTTGTTTTGTAATTTCAGATGGCCTGAATTTCTGAGTGAGGATGATAGGTACTCTGGAGAGTCACTTAGATCTACAGTGGACCTGGTATTAGCAAGAAGTACACTGCTTTGTGTTAAGCCACTGAAACACCAGGGTTCTTTGTTAACAGCATATCCCAGCCTATTCTGAATTCATATAGTAGCTATTGGGTATTCGGAGTCAGAGAAAGTCTTGATCGAAATATCGTCTCGTTTAGTCCTGAAGATAAGCCTGCAAAACAGATTGGATAGATTATTATTCCTATTTTATAGGTAAGGATATCGAAGCTCAGATAGTAAGTAAGTAGCAATACCTGGATTTATATCCAGGCCTGACCCCAGAGAGAGGTGAGTCAGAATCTTACCTGGAGACTTTAAAAAAACTATATGTAACATGAATGCCTCACCTGGAGTTTGATCCACCTTCTTATCTGGAGAGTCACTGTCATGATTTGAGCTACTGTTATTCAATGGAGTGTGTCATACTGGAAGAGAAAACAGAAGTGGAGAGCAAGACCTCTGAGCCTGACAGTGGCATTCTCGCTAGTTGGCTATGGCTCTTTGGACAAAGCTGCACTTTTCCTTATCTGTAGAATGAAGGCTTTGCCTGTGGGTTCTCCAATTCTTGATAGAGAAGAAGTACTCTTTTTTATCTAAGGCATTGATTGATTGGTGGAGGAGCCGTGCAGTTGGAAACTGTGTGCCTTTGGAAGGCTAGGGGAAGGCAAAGACAGAAATTTGTTATTTTGCCTTTCTAGCCATATTCCAAAGAGATGTGGGGTTGGAGAGTGGGCAGCAGCCACTGACTCTGTGCTCTCTCCTTCCTGCTCAGAAGCAACTTAAATGGCTTCTTGGTTTTCTTGCATCACTATTCTGAAAGGAGGAAGAAATGGTCAAATCAAATGAAGATTCCGGGAAGAGATGGTGTCTAAAATTCTTGTTGGGCTTTAGGGAAAGCAGCAGGTACAACTCCTCTCTTATCCTCCTAAGTTCACCAGTTGAGGAACAGACAGAGGAGATAAAAATAAAGGTTTTATTATTGACGGAAGCTGGACTGAAGGAATGCTCAGGTGCATGGTCTCAGTGGGCTTTTTTAGACTCCATTTCCAAATGAGACAAATTTACCCACACAGTTCCCAGCCCAGCTGGACTGCTACTGGCATCCGTAACACAGATGCAGAGTCTGCCTGACACATGGCAAGAACAGGCCCAAAAGTGCACCCTCTGTGGGCAAGCAGATTCAAAAGAGAAAGCCTGAGGTGACCAAGCCAGTCAGGTACGCTGGGGAGAAAGATCAGGGGTGCCACCCTGGGGAAATGCGTCTTTTTATGGAACTGTGAGGCCCAGTGGATGGGATTCGTCCCATGCTCCCTTCCAAGTGTAATAAGCTATGATTAAGCTCTCCCCTCCTTTATCAGTATGCTCGTCCATCAGGAATATACTGCTGCTAAAAGCATAGCTTACATTTGCTTCGTCCTGTCCCGGCCGTGTGCTTCATGTGTGCTGTCTTTAGTTGCTGGAAAGTGGTTTTGTGTTTTCATCCATTACATTTCTGACTTCATGCAAAGTTTGCCAGCAAAGATGCTCTGAAGTGCCAGTCACAGTGGTGTTTTTGGTTATGTTCACATCTGGTCCCTTTTGTCTTACCCAGCACCCATTCTACTTCAAACCTTCCTAAGACCACCAGTCAAAATTCATGTAAATCCAGCTTTCACAGGGGCCTGCTGTACCACAGGTTTTCATTTGCCTAAAGTGTTCACCTGGGTTCCAGAAATTTGGCCAAAGTATTGGTCACTGAACTTATGATCAGTGTTCATGGGGGTGAAATTGTAGTAAGAACATTCCCTCTTCCTGCCCCACTTTCACACATGCTCCAGCCACTCTGAGTGAGCATTTTAATAAATATGTTGATTATAAGGCACTCAGATAAGCTGTTGAAAGTTTATTAATTTTCTTCAGCTGTACTGTAACCTTCTTCAGCTACAGGGGAATCTTTGTGTTATGTTGCTTTAACCTCTTGAGGCCTTTGTGGGGGCCATACTGTTTAAACATGACACAGACACTTGGATAAAGTCCAGAGGAACTTAGCAAAAATGATTAAAGGCATGGAAAATGGGCACTCCAAAGAAGAAAATGCATGGAGACTGATTATTTGAAAGAAGAATCTGGTGGTGAACAGGTCTGAGAGTTGTAAAGTATATGAAAAGTTGCTTTGATAGAAAGTGCAGCATTTTTGAGTTGGTGCTGAGTCTATGGAAGACCATTACTTTGTAGAAGTACAGAATCGGCCAGACGGGTGGTTCACGTCTTTAATCCCAGCACTTTGAGAGGCCAAGGCAGGTGGATTGCGAGGTCAGGAGATCGAGACCATCCTGGCTAATATGGTGAAACCCTGTCTGTACTAAAAATACAAAAATTAAGTGGGCATGATGATGCGTGCCTGTAATCCCAGCTGCTAAGGACACGGAGGCAGGAGAACCTCCTGAATCGGGGAGACAGAGGTTGCAGTGAGCCAAGATCGTGCCGCTACACTCCAGCCTGGCGACCATGTTAAAGTCGGGGAAAAAGAGGCCCCAGATACTGAGTTGCCTGCCTTGGTCACAGAGAGCCAGTCTGAGAAGACGCTGAAGCCCAGGTTTTCTGATCCCCACGTGGAACCCCAGGAGTGGTTTCCCTGATGCCATTGCCATTTCCTCTGTGGGAGCCTACTCTTCTCACCTGGTCAGAGCTTGACTGCATTGAAGTCCTGGATTTTTCCCCAGGCTTTGATTATAACGGTACTAATTCACACAACTGGAATCATTTTCATCATCTGAGCTAGTGCCTTTTATACCCAGAGAGACTCTAACTCACCTTGTTCCTGACTGGAAAAGGATATGAGAGAACTTACCATGGAGATGGAATATTCTCTATCAGGTTTAGGTTGTATGTGATCATCAGAAAGTCATCAGGCCAAACACTTTTGGGTTTGGCTACCTCAGTATTCTCTGCCTTTAGGGTTGTTTTTTAAAATGTGCTACAGTAATTTCAGTGGTTAATTTAATAAATGGCCTTTTTCACTTTGGGAGACTTTTGACTACACTCATACACCAGCACAGTACTTGTCATTGGGTGGGCATTGCTGCCTTTTTTAGTTAAATGTCCACCAACAGGCACTTTGACTCACTGTATCCACAAAGTAAGGTTATCAATCCAGAGACTTTGGCCAGAATTCAGTGTCAAGAATTCTGTCCTTCATGTCTTCTTCCTCCGATGAGTTTTTATGGGTCTCCACCCATTTTCTTACTCTCCACTGTGGTGAAATGCCTTTGGGTGCTGGAAGCTGTGTTCTGTGTACCATGCTGCTAGAAAGTGAAACTTATCTGTACCTGGCCACATTGGTCTCCTGAGCGCTGGCCTTGGGTAAGTGAAAGGTACTTCATAAATTTGGAGAGGAATTATTGTTGCATTCTGCCCATATTGGGACATATCAGCATCTTAAGATTTTTCAGTATTCACTGTGAGTCAAGTGAGCACCTGTAGTTAGAATTGGCTGGGTGCAGTGGTTCATGCCTATAATCCCAGCACTTTGGGAGGCCAAGGCAGGAGGATCATTTGACACAAGAAGTTTGAGACCACTCTAGGTTACAAAGTGAGACCCCAACTCCAGACTCCATCTCTTAAAAAAAAAAAAAAAGAAAAAAAAGAAGCTGGATGTGGCAAGGCAACACACCTGTAGTCCCAGCTACTCAGGAGACTGAGGTGGGAGGATTGCTTGATCCTAGGAGTTGGAGGCTACAGTGAGCTATGAGGCTGCCACTGCAGTCCAGCCTGGGCAATAATATAATAATCACATGCTGGGTGCAGTGGTTCATGCCTATAATCCCAGCACTTTGTAAGTCCAAAGTGGTGGATTACTTGAGGTCAGGAGTTTGAGACCAGCTAGGCCAACATGGTAAAACCCTGTCTCTACTAAAACATACAAAATTAGCCAAGTGTGGTGGTGTGTGCCTGTAATCCAAGCTACTCGGGACGCTGAGGGAGGAGACTCACTTGAACCCAGGAGATGGAAGTTGCAGTGAGCCGAGATTGCGCCACTACACTCCGGCCTGGGAGACAGAGCTAGACTCCATCTCAAATAAATAAATAAACATGAATAAATAAATAAAGATTAGAGGAGTTTTTCATTATGTTTGAATAAAAGACATGTTATCAGGTAAAAAAATGGAGTACCGTTGGATGTAGCTTTGAGTAGATAAGTTCTCTTGAGGCCTGTGACTCAGGTTCTAGGAATTTTCTTTCAGCTCTGCCTTTGATGGAATAACTGGCAGTGGTCAGATGAAGCAGGCTGGGGTCTGATCTGTTTCCTTAAAAGGCTGGCTCAGTTAAATTTGTACTGAAAGTGGGTTGGAAAATATTTTCTCAAAAGTGCCTCTGTATTCCTTAGTAACAGCTTTTGATGGGCTGTGTTAAGAACATCTAGATCACCATTCAGTAAAATGGTTTGTGTTCTTTTGAGGAGTTTGAACCCGTAACTTTCATTTGGTTCTTGGTTCTACCTCAGTCCAAGTCTTTTATTCCAGGTAATTCCAGAATTGGATATTTAATTTGTGTGTACTGCTCCTTCCTTTGTGAGTTATAAATTGTCTCTAATTTGGAGATTGGTCATATGGTGATACTTGAAAACTCCTAACTGAAGGCAGGAATTGTTTGTATTTTGGTGAGAAGTTTTATTGTTTTGAGTCCCCAACAACGAAGTCCCCTGCAACATATTAAAGTCTCTACTAAAAAATACAAAATTAGCCCTGCGTGGTGGCTAATTGTTGAATCCTCCGGAACAAAGTTTATTCTAAAACAAAATTTTACTGCTTTCTCTTGTCTTAGATTGAAGCTAGTCTGTTGATCTAAACACATCAATAAGTATTTGACCTGTAAATTTTCACTGCTTTACAGAGCCAGTCACGCCAAGAATTGAAATGAGCAGTCTTTGCTTGTGAGCCTATCTGAACCTCGGTCTCCTAAAAGTTGTCTACATCTGCAAGATTGCCTCACCTCCACAGCAGGAAGAATAAACGTGGTTTACCTTAAGTGCATCTATTTATTTTGTGTTGTTCCTAGGCATGTTGGTGTTTGCAGTCACATGGAATACCCCTGCCGCTTCCAGAACGCTTCTGCCGCCACCCAGGAGATCATTCCTTTTCGGGTCTTTGCCCCTGTGTGCCTCAAGGGTGCCTGCCAAGAGACCCTTCTGCGGCTGATCCCTCCTTGCCTCTCGGCAGCACATTCTGTTCTGGGAACACACCCGTTCTCTCGGCTGGATGTTCTCATCGTCCCTGCCAGCTTTCCGAGTCTGGGGATGGCCAGGTATGTTGTTCCACTGTGGCACTTGGGGTACCTAATTTTGGGAAGTTCTTTGACTGTGTCTTGCTTTACTTGAGCTCTGTCAGAGCTGTCATTTGACTAGAGTAGAAGGGCTGGGTTGCTCATGCTTGGACATCTCATCGCTGCCTTGAGGGACAATTTTAATGCAGACTCCCTCATGCGTGAGTCTTTGAGCGTCGTGGGCTCCATTCAGACTGTGTTGAAAAGAAAAGGCTTACATTGTTGCTGGGATTGAGAAGACGTAGTGCCTCCAGAGTGGTGAATGTTGGATCACGGCTGATCAGTGGCTGTTAGCTTGGATGATGACAGCATAATGCCAATGAGCCCAAGGTTATAGCATTAGGCTCTGGGCATGGTAACATGACTTGGTCCCAAGGCCACAAGCTACTCACCTAATCCTGACCAGCTGTCTTGTCCATTCTCACCACTAGTCACAAGGGCAATGACTTGAGAGCCTCTGTGTCAGATAGACTGTGGATGGATCAGTGTAAATCCATCCCTACTGCTAGAAAAACAGCTCAAAGCAGATGGCTTACTGTGGTGGCTGGAGGAGAAGTCACTTGCTACTATTTTTTAATATAATAAATGCACTTTTTCTGTTGTGTCTTGGTTTGGTTCCTTGCATTTATTTAAGCTAAAATCTATTCATTATTACCATTGTTCAATCATTGATGGGTATCTGTGTTCCACTGAGAAAAGATAGGAAATGGATTCAAGATTTTACTTGGTTATGTTTCTATTTGGTGAAAATCGTAATCATTAGCAGTGAATATGCTTGACTAAGGATGGGAAAAATAAGCTCATCAAAACATGTGACTTCAAGTTTTCCCATTAGTCAAGGAAATTCCCACTGCCAATTAATTCTCATGCTTTTGAGCAGCTGTCATTGGTGGTGTTTTCCCTGAAAACTGCGCACATTCTTAGTAAAACCATGAGCAGGAAAGAATTGACCAGAACATTTGCTTTTGATCTTTACTACATACATAGACTTTAAAAAGACTGGCTGGCTCGGCTTAATCCTTGAGGAGGTCTGAGAAAGTCATTTAGACGATTTTTATCCTATATTTATGAAGGTAATGGAAATACAGAAACTAGGATAATTGTATATATTCGGTTATGTGTATCATATAATTGTCTTGGATGTCTATATATAGAATTTGTCATAATGGGGGGCTTCTTTTGTCCTTTTGAAGAGTCTGCTGGACTTAATTTAAGTAGAGGGATGGGTTAAGAAGGAGTTGTTCATTAAATGTTTCTTATTTGTACATGGGTTTGAGGGGCCATATTTACTTGGGAGTTTTTAGCACTTTATGAGAATTGCAGCTTTTTAGGGCATGTTTGCTAGCAGTTCCAAGTTCTAGCCTGAGGGAACCAAAGGCAGAGTATTTTTTGCACACAGGATTCTGTTTTCTGTAGCTCCTTCCTAACATCAGTCTGCCAAAACCAGAATGATTTGACCTGCAGGACGTTCTATAAACCTTCTCTTTTCAAGTTTGCATGCCCAAGCAGGTAGGGCGTGTGTTTCCTGCTTTTTGTGACATTTAAATGTGCTTAACTCAGTATTTTTAAAGTAGTAAGCCTAAGTACCATAAGGCCTAATGGTCCTGGGCACAAATGTTGAAAAATATGATGGTGATAATAACCTAGCAGCAGCAAAACTGCTTTTATGCTTAAAAGTAGGAGAACCGTACATTGAAAATTTGTGATTGGTTGTAAAATACCATTTTTTTTCTTCGTTTTTAGACTGTGGAAGTAAAGTCTGCCCAGGTCTAGAGGTTTTCCTGGACTTATTACCATTCCCTGGATGAGAGCTGTAGAAGGGGGATTGTGGTGTCTTCCACTGCCAGTTGGGGTAGGGAAGGGGAGCGCTCTGTTTTTCCAAACTCTGACTTCAATTGATTCCACTTGCTTGGCTTGAGTCTGTCAGGATCCCAACACCTTGGGCCACATGCAGCTGAGTGGGGTTTATGACTCAGCTGGCTACTGGGGCCCTGCCACTTTATTTATGGTCTAGGCTTTGCTGGAGGTTCTATAAAGCAAAGCTGGAACAAAAACCATGGTTTTGTAAGTTAACTTCATACCCTAAACAGGAATAAAGAAACCTCAAGGCTAGGAGGAGTCATCCAAAAAGACCTCCATTGTCCTCTTAGTTATAATATGCTGAGAGATCAAAGGACTTCTTGGTAAAGTAAATGGCTCTTTCCCGAGTGCATATTTTATAAACGTGTATGCAAGATCATAAATTCCATACCTCTGGACTTCTTTAGTGATTAGGTCTTAATTGTAATGAATACCACTTTATACCATTTCAGTATTCTTTTTTGGCAAATGACATTAAACATTCCCACATGAACTAAAATGGGTGAATTATAATTAATCATTTTAAAGAGTTTCTGAGAATTTTGGATAATATTAATAATGATTCCACTATTTTAAATGTTATATATCATAGTTTTTATGAATAAACTTAAAGTCTCTTTGATTCTGTTTTTGAGCTTGATTCTGGTACTTCAGTGAAGTGGGGGAAAAACACATTTGTAAAACTTGAATGTATGATAGTGATAAAACAGTTGATAAGAAGGTAAATAATACACAGATGATATTTTAGAAGTTTGAATGCTTTTCAAACATATCAGTAAATAGAACATTTATCAACACTTTTCTTCTTGATTTTTGTCACCTTTTAGTATAACAGGAGCCATTACTAATTGACTCCCTCCCCTACCCCAGTCCTTTTCTGAATCCCTGTTCCAGAGGAGAGAGGCTTTCATTCTGTTCTGATTCTGAGAAAAACCACTGGTTTGCCTTTCCGATGCTTTCCTCCATGGGTGTGTGTGGGCTTTCCGTTTTTGTTTCATTGTGTTTTGCCTTCCTTGAAGACTGAATCTGCCATATCAGGAGCCATAAAGTGTACGTTTCTTGGCTTGCCTACTGTGATGTCTATATGAAGATACGCATGCCTTTAAAATGCGTCTTTGAAATCCACACAGCTCTCTTCCTGTTGGTTTAATTAATATTCTAACATTTCCATTGTGTCCTCATCTGTTCTAGGTCTTTGCTGGAGATTGACTGGCAAGCCTAATTTCTCAGTTTTAAGAAATACATGAAAGGAGCTCATCATCACACTTACCTTCTTTGTTATAACAGCAGTAACGTTAGTGGAATAATATTCTAGAACCAGGCTTATGACAGTTGCTTAAAAATTAGCACCTTAGTCTTACCTCTGTACGTGTGTCTAATAAATGCTTTGCTTTGCATTTGTCTTTCAGCAGTTCACAATGACGTGTCATGGGCATAATTAGGTTGGCAGAACTACCTTGCTGACATCTAAATATGTTCTTTTTTTTTCTTTGTATTTGAATTTCATGAATCTCCTGCAACTTATTTCAGAGTGGTTTTCTGTTAGGAGCCCAGAAGTTTAAAAACCATGTGCTCTGTAGCTCTGCTTTGTGGCTCAGCTGTTCATGGGCGGTTTCACCCTTCGTCCCAATGGGAAAATTGAGAGGAATAAATGACTGCAGTGTGGCCGTTGACAGGTGACAGATTCTGTGACCTCTTCCCCACTGGTTCTATGCCAGATAGTCGTGATCATTTGCTTATTGTTTATTTATTCTTGCAATAAATATATATCGAGTGTATACTGTGTGCCAGATAAAACTCACGATGCAGAGTCTACAAGGGTGAACAGACTGATGAAGTCTCTGTCCTCATGGAGTGGACATTCAAGTCAGGGGAGAAAATTAGTATACGTGAAACAAGTAATTAAGATGTATGCTATGAAGAAAATAAAATGACGTTAAGTGTCAGAGTGGGCGAACTGGTAGCATCGTTAGGGTGAGAGGGAAAAGCTTCCTTACAGAGTGACATTTGGGCTGAGACTGAGGAATAAACAGGAATCAGCTTTGTGACCATCGATGGAAAAACAGTCCACAGGCCTCCAGATGAGAACCACCGTCATGAGGTGGAGAACTAGAATGAGGGCCAGGATGGTGGCAGGTCAGTGAGCTCTTTAGAATGGCTTTCCTCAGCCCCATCCTTAGCTTGTGTGCCAGGAGCAAAAGAGCCACTAAGAAATGGCAAGATTTGAGTCAGGCCCATCATTCTAGGCAGATGGGGGTTATGGGAAGAGATCAAATCTTTTTTTAAAATTTTCTTGGGACCGTAGATGTCCATATAATGTCTTGATTGTCTAATTAGAACCCGATTAGCTTAGCAGCTGCTGTTCTTCAGCAGAATTCTCCATGGCTGAAGCTCTCAGAACACCTGGCACCCAGACTGGCAACTATCCCTTTGTAGAGAAGGAAGAAGTCTCAGATCACCACTTTCTCTTCCCCTGGTTGCCGTTGATTCTTTGCAAGGTTTTTTGACACCATCGGTCACAGAGAGGGAAGCTGTGTCTATATATTTATTCATCCTAGTTTTAAAGGTTTTTTGTTTAAAAAAAAGAATGAAAATAGAATTGACAAGGAGCATAGAGAAAATTATCAATTATTTAAAATCTTCAACGTGCTTCACTATAAGGAACAACTATAAAGCTCCCTATTATACAAGGCTTATTCTTAAAAGATTTGATTGTTCAATAAAAGGCTTCTGAATGCTTATACTAGTTCCTGACTACGGCATGCACAATTTTCTTAACTACCTCAATTTGCAAGTAAATGGTATGCACGTACATGCCCAAGAATGAGTGTAACCAGCTTTTTCCTCCTCCCAGGTTAGACAGGGTGTTGTCCTGTTTATGCTTATCTCCCAGCCAATGTGTCATAGAATAAGCAAAACATAACATGCTGGTACAAAGGGCCTGTTGTTTTCAGCTTTTTAATTGTGCTCCTTTCTGCTGGGGGAGGAAGCAGTCGTAAATTTCTGTCATTATCTTAAGTAGCAAGGTTTCAGGGCTTTGAAAATTTTTCTTTGCTTCTTCTTTGTTGGCTGTACTTGAATTTTTGATCCCTCAAACCAAAACTACCATACTTTTAAACAATCCTTCTTTGGATTTCAGGGGATGTGACCCCCTGATTTCAAAGCAAGATGCAGCCATAGTAATTCTTTGCCTCAGGAATCATAGATTGAGCCTTAAATTAGTATGACTTTCAGTTCACCATGGCTGCCAACTTCTCTACTTTTTCTGACATGCTGCATATTTTTGTTTTGTGTGTGGGTTTTGTTTCTTGTTATCGTTGTCATTTCTTTCTCAGATTTTAATACATTCTCAATTTTCTCTCTGCATGGATTGTTTTTAAAAAGATGTCGAATGGGCATTTCTTTCCCTTGTTTTGCAGTGTAACTCTTCTCTGCGTTTTTGAACAGGTGGGTGTGAATGATAGAAAGCAGCTCATACCATCCTTTTTTCCTGTAAAATTTTAATCCCTTGTTTACTGGCAACCCTGCCGTTGCTGTAGAGATGAACAAACAGAATGAGTTGTGAGCTGTGAGGCACATGCAAGGTGATTTATGATGGTGTGTGCGTCCCCTTTATTGCTTTCTTTGTGTTCACTTTCTCCATTTTTTCTTTTACTTCTATTTTCCTTCTTGAGAAAATTATTTGACTTTATTTGCATCCTATGTTGTAGGGAGGGGCTTTCCCTTTCTAATGTGTTCTGGTTCTTTCATTTTTGTATTCCTGAAATAGTAACTGGTATTCATAAAGTGATGTTCTTCTGGGACTCTGAAAGCCCTTGGCTGGCATGATTTTGTTGGTCTTGACAATACTGGTTTGTACTAAGCAAGATAGGTAGTGAGAATGCATGTGTGTGTTCCATTTTTTACAGAGCAGGTATAAGAGGATATATAATGTCCCAGAGTCACTTAGAAGCAGGAAGTCAGGGGGACAAGTAAAATGGCCTCATCCTGGGATGGCTCTGGGAGTCCGGCGGTCCAGACTTAGGCAAAATTGATCTTAACTGTTTCTAAGGCAGCGCATGCTTGCTTCAGGGTCTCCCCCACCGAAACCATCCTGTCATTGTGATTGAAGATAGCATTGAAGATCAGCATTCACTGTGGGCCAGCTTTGAGGCAGCTATAGAATCTGGATACCAGGCAAATTTCTGTATCACATGAGTTCTTGGGGGCTAGGCTTTCTCTCTTCTGTTGGAGCAACAGGCAGAGTAAACTCACAGCTTTTGAGTTAGCTAGAATCTTCTTTTTGCCTTCAAACAGCTGTGTTGCTTGTCAGATGGAGAAGTAGCATCTTATCATCATTACGCCCTGCTTCTTCACCCTCTGAAAGATTATGCTTAAGTGTTTGGTTTTCTTTGAACTGTTCTCCCCACAGGTAGATTGATAGTCCTACCTTCAGAGAACGCTGCTGGGGCCATCCCTCAAGAGAACTTGTCAGGCCTCTGAAAGGCCTTCCTGAAGCAATCATTGCTCTACCTGCCTTTGTAATCATCTCTCTATTGATGTCATCCCAGGTTCCTAATCTCTTCCAGTCCTTGTGCCTGAGACAGCCAGTCGGCACCACCTTGCCATTTTTTCCGTTGTAAGGAAAGGCTTTTTCCCGCCTTCCCACTTACGTCTCTACAGAAGCATCGTTACTGAATAGAACGTACTTCCTGGGTGAAAAAGACTGACGGAGTTCAGTGCACAAAGTTGCCTAACTTGGGATATTTTTAATCTTGCAAGCTCTTTCTCTTTAGACCACTACACAGAGTGAGCAAATACTACCAGCTTCTGTACTGCTGATGTATGCCTGTGGGCATGGCGCTGTTAAGTATTTCTTTTAAGGATAGACTTCTTTTAGAGAAAACACCAACTCTGGAAAGTCCCCAGGCAGGATACAATGTCCGAACATGCTCTGCTGGAGGGAATATTGCCAAGATACAGTGGGAGCCCACCACTGTGCCACAGAGCCCTGTTTGCATTATGTGGGTGAGAAATTGCCTCGTCTCTGTATTTCACCCCTCATCGAAATTGGAAGAGTGTCTCAGCCACCTTTTTCTTTAAGGGAAGTGTTAAACTTGACTATATTGAAAGGCCACAGATGTGAGGGGGATGCACCCTTCAAAAATGGATTACTTTTTTAAAAAATTGAATACCAAGTGGGAGTTGAGATATATTGCACAAAGCTGCCCTGATTTAACCCCAGAGTGGAGCTCATAGTAGTACGTGTGATATTTCTTGGTTAACTAACCATGCTATTTATAGAGGTGACTCCACAGAAAGTCTAGACATTGTTCCCAGAAGACAGAATGCCAGATCTGCAGTCATTGAACAAACCAAATCTGCTCCTTACCTTCCCAGCTAGCTTGCTAAGAATAGTCGCCTCCCTGCTTCTCACCATAAAATGGAAATCTTGGAACTTCATTCCAGAAAAGTGTGAATGATAGTTGGGCTCCCCAGCCAAGACTTAGGGTAGGCAAGGAGGAGGAGGTGCTCCTGTGAGTGTGTTACTACCTACCCTTGGCCTGTGCTCCTGGGAGCCCACCTTGCTAAGCTGTTGGAAAGTGTGGTTGGCAGGTCCTGGTTTCTGAGTGGGTCACCTCTAAGAGGGCACCTGGAGGACCTAAGGATGGTGCTTTTCTTTGGAAATGAGCCGGCTGCAGTTTTTGCCTTTTTTCGTGGGTGTGCAGTCTTGGAATATCCTATTGAAAGCTGGCAGTTGGAAAGGGGTAGATGGGCAGAGCCAAGAACTCACTTGATAAACATGTATCAATGGACAGGTGTGATGAATGCTGATGATGCTGTGGCCACAAGGAAGTATGAGACCTTTAGCCTAAATCTAAATTGGGAGTTTCTAAAGTTGGTTTCAAGGAAGACTAGTTTTGTGGAATGTTAATAATGTGGGAAAGGAGCTGTGGGTTAATTAGTTTAGGAAATAAATGGATTAAACAAACTTAAAAGGGATTTCTTACTGGAGGGCTTCTAAGAAAGCCTTTAATATCCTTATGATCCTGATTTAATATCCTGGTATATCTGTGCATCTTGAAGACAGAGACAGGATTTGCAGTATTCCCCCAACTGTTGTGCCCAGGGATCCTTTTTTTTTTTTTTTAATTATACTTTAAGTTCTGGGGTTCGTGTGTAGAACATGCAGGTTTGTTACATAGGTATGCACGTGCCTTGGTGGTTTGCTGCATCCATCCCTCCATTATCTGTATTAGGTATTTCTCCTAATGTTATCCCTCCTTAATCCCGCCACCCTCTGCTATCCCTCCCCTGGCTCCCAACCCCAATAGGCCCCTGTCTGTGATGTTCCTTTCCCTGTGTCCATGTGTTCTCATTGTTTAACACCCACTTATGAGTGAGAACATGCAGTATTTGCTTTTCTGTTCTTGTGTCAGTTTGCTGAGAATGATGGTTTCCAGGTTCATCCATATCCCTACAAAGTACATGAACTCATCCTTTTTTACGGCTGCATAGTATTCCATGGTGTATATGTGCCACATTTTCCCTGTCCAGTCTATCTTTGATGGGCATTTGGATTGGTTCCAAGTCTTTGCTGTTGTAAGCAGTGCCGCAATAAACGTATGTGTACATGTGTCTTTATAATAGAATGTTTTATAATCCTTTGGGTATATACCCAGTAATGGGATTGCTGAGTCAAATGGTATTTTTATTTCTAGATCCTTGAGGAATCTCCACACTGTCTTCCACAGTGGCTGAACTAATTTACACTCCCACCAACTGTGTAAAAGTGTTCCTGTTTCTCTATATCCTCTCCAGCATCTGTTGTCTCCTGATTTTTTAATGATCGCTATTCTAACTGGTGTGAAATGGTATCTCAATGTGGTTTTGATTTGCATTTTTCTAATGACCAGTGATGATGAGCTTTTTCTCATGTTTGTTGGCTGCATAAATGTCTTCTTTTGAAAAGTGCTTGTTCATATCCTTTGAACACTTTTTGATGGTGTTGTTTTATTCTTGTAAATTCGTTTAAGTTCTTTGTAGATTCTGATTATTAGCCCTTTGTCAGATGGGTAGATTGTGAAAATTTTTTCCAATTCTGTTAGTTGCTTGTTCACTCTAATGATAGTTTCTTTTGCTCTGCAGAGCTCTCGTTTAATTAGATCCCATTTGTCTATTTTGAGCCTTTTTTTTTTTTTTTGAGATGGAGTCTCACATAGTGGTGTGATCTAGGCTCACCACAACCTCCACCTCCCAGGTTCAAGCAATTCTCCTGCCTCAACCTTCTGAATAGCTGTTATTACGAGCGCCTGCCACCACAACCAGCTAATTTTTCATATTTTTAGTAGAGACAAGGTTTCACTGTGTTGGCCAGACTGGTCTCAAACTCCTGACCTCAAGTGATTGATCTGCCTTAGTCCCACAAAGTGCTGGAATTACAGGTGTGAGCCACCGCTCCTGGCCTTTAATTAAGTCTCTTATTTGAACAGGGATGGGGGCGATTCAGTTTTGTTCAGCAATTTAAAATACATGTATATTTTCTTTTTAATGTAAGAGCTAGTAGATCATGAGGCTTGGATTTTCTTAGATTCCATGGGCACCTAGGCAGTAATAGGTGTTTTAAAGTTTAGGCCCCCAAGCAAAAGTTTCAGAAGGGGGCCTCTTTTACCCTTGGTTTTTTGTTCTTGTTTTTGAGATGGAGTCTTGCACTGTCGCCCAGGCTGTAGTACAGTGGCGTGATCTCAGCTCACTGCAATCTCCACCTCCTGGATTCAAGCAATTCTCCTGCCCCAGCCTCCTGAGTAGCTGGGACTACAGGTGTGCGCCACCATGCCCAGCTAATTTTTTTGTATTTTTAGTAGAGATGACATTTCACCATGTTGGCCAAGATAGTCTAGATCTCCTGACCTCGTGATCCGCCCACCGCAGCCTCCCAAAGTGGAGCCACCTCGCCTGGCCCTTTTACCCTTGTTAATTGCACAATAAACAGATCTCAAGGGCAGGAGCCCCTTCTTTTCGTAACTCCCTCTGTTTTGTGCACCATCAGTGAAAAGCAGCATTTTCTTTTTCTTTTTCTTTTTTTTTAAATACTCCATCAGGAGTGGGTTCCATCACTGAAGGTCTTCTTCCTTCAGCCCAGCAATTTATCACTCAGACCTCCTCCTTTGACCGCTCAGAGTCAGTGGCTAACTTGCCTCCCCACCCCCATCACGTGTCTTTAGCTTCCAGATATCTCCATTTGCAAGCTAATAAATTGCACTTACATATGTTTGAACAGTTGTCAGGCTTGTCTGCTGCTCAAACTGTGCTTTAGTTTAAAACAACAACAGAGAACTCAGAGGGGGGCATGGATGAAGACAGTTCAGTTGTGCCTGCAGGTGGTGGTGTTTTGACCTTGATAGTCAGTTTTAAATGACTTGTCAAGTACCAATGTGTGCTTCTGGGCACACCCACCTGGAAGATATTATGTCCCCTAGGCTTTATGTGCCCCAGCAGGCAGGCATGAGGGCCCTGGATTTTGTTTTCATTGATGGAAGGTTAATACGTGCATGGCAGAACTTTACTGAGAGCGGCCCAGCTACAAACTCTGTTTTCATTTAATTCTGGTTTCTCTTCTGTCTCGGACTTCCCCTCCCTGCTCCCGACCTTTTCCCTCTGGCTGTCTCCACTCCCCATCAGTCCTCCCTTCTCCACCACAGCTGCCCCCCACCACCACTTGGGCTTCAAACCATTTATCCAGGCTTTGATACCTCCTTGCAGAGCTGTAAGCAATCAAGAGATTATGGGTCCCAGAGCTTAGCAGGGTGCACTGCTTGGTAGGGGGCTTGGTCCCAGTCTCCAGGCCACTGCACGAAATTGCACCCAGAAAGCCTGCCCTGGCTCCTGTGCCTGTCCCTGTAACGACTTCAGGTGCAGCCCCCAGAGGTGGCATCGCCTCAGCTTAAGTGTCGTATGGGGAGAACTCTTTAGAAAGGTTATTCTAACCTTTCTGATGGTTCAGGTTCATTTGTCTTAATTTTACCTGTTTAAGCTTGGAGTGTCTCCCATACCCTCAAAGGCCACACAAGCTTGTGCTAGGAATTTGGGATGAGGAGAATGAATGGACAGTGAAAGGAACCTACTGGATGCAGCCTCCTGCCTACCAGCATTTCGATAATTTCAAGTTATTTGAGGTTATAGTTGACGTGCTTTATCCAGGGAACGCTGCTTCCTTGGCTTCTGTGTCTAAGGCTCCTGCATGTTGAAGTCGCCCTGTGCTGTGTTCCTAACGGCAGAGATGAGGGAAAGGTGCTTGTTCTCAGGACCACGTGCACATCTTCTCGTTCTGTAATACTTCCTTAAACTTGGGAAGAAGTAGGCTCAGAGCTAGATATTTTCTTCTCTAATAGGGAACACCACCAGCAATGTGCTCCATTGTTTGGTGGGCTCATGGAGATGTACGAAGGAGAGGGTCCCTGCTTGGCCCCTTAGATCGCCTGCTGAGATCTGACTTAGAATCTAAGCGGAAGACCAGTCAGTGCTTGCCAACCTGTCCTCCCCAGAATTCGGGAGTCTTCCCAAGACCGTGGAAGTGCATCACACTGGTTCGTTCCAAGGGACTCAAACCACTTCCTCTTTATACCCCCCTTCCTGTGGCACCTCTGTAAGGGAATCTTATTACTTACCTTTGGCACAAGTCCTGCCCTGGGATTTCCCAGTTAGAATGCCGAATAGAGGAGGCTGAGAAATGTGTGGTATGAGAGTGACTAGACCATGTTTCCTACCACTGGGAGGAGCCTGGTCTCAGAGAATGTAGAAGCAGAATAAGGGAGAGAAATGGTATTCACTCTGTGACCCTGCCCTTCCTATGGGTCTCTGAGCCTTCAAATAAGGCCTTTATTTGGTCAAAGCTAGTTGAGTTTGTTGTTTACACCCACAGCCCTGAATAATTTGCAAAGGGACACTTTCCTTTTGCTTTTATAAGCAAAAGCATAAGTTAGACCTTAGGATTGGGAAGGGAAGTCAGTGCTGTGGACCTAAAAGGAAGAAGCTGCAGTACCAAATATAATTTAAAGAGTTTTACTGAGCCGGGCCGGGCGCGGTGGCTCAAGCCTGTAATCCCAGCACTTTGGGAGGCCGAGGCGGGTGGATCACGAGGTCAAGAGATCGAGACCATCCTGGTCAACATGGTGAAACCCCGTCTCTACTAAAAATACAAAAAAATTAGCTGGGCATGGTGGCGCGTGCCTGTAATCCCAGCTACTCAGGAGGCTGAGGCAGGAGAATTGCCTGAACCCAGGAGGCGGAGGTTGCGGTGAGCCGAGATCGCGCCATTGCACTCCAGCCTGGGTAACAAGAGCGAAACTCCGTCTCAAAAAAAAAAAAAAAAAAAAGAGTTTTACTGAGCCACAGGGAGGATGGCTGCCTGGAATACGCAGACCCAAGGAACCTTGGGTGTGAGCTCTGTCCTGCCTTTGCTACAAGCAGGGTTTTAGAGGCAAAAAAAAAAAAAAAGGGGGGGGGGGACAGCCATCTGTGGTGGCTCACGCCCATAATCCCAGCACTTTGGGAGGCCAGGGCAGGCGGTTCACAAGGTCAGGAGTTCGAGACCAGCCTGGCCAACGTGGTGAAACCTTATATCTACTAAAAATACAAAAATTAGTCAGGTGTGATGGTGGGTGCCTGTAATCCCAGCTACTCAGAAGGCTGAGGCAGGAGAATCACTTGAAACCGAAGGCAGGGGTTGCAGTGAGCTGAAATTGTGTCACTGCACTCCAGCCTGGGCGAAAGAGCAAAACTTTGTCTCAAAAAAAAAAAAAAAAAGTGAGGGGTCGGACAAGCAGTGGGCTATACAGAGTGGTTTGTTAGGAATTCTCATGGGTTTTAGAAATAACACTGATTAGTGATTGGCTATACATTGTTAAGCTACCGGGTATGGGTTATAGAGTCTGCTGTGACATTATTAGGTTAATTTATAGCTACTTCTGGCAGTAGCAAGCAATTAGAAGAGATGAGTGCATACCTCAAAGTGGGGAGTAGAAGTGATTGCTGCCTCATTTTAATGTCTCTCTGGGCCTGATAATTTAAAAGAACTCACATTCTTCAGATTAAAGATCTTGGTTGCGTTGAGTAAACCTGACAATGTTTGGATTGATGAAGGTCCACTTCTGGCCTTCAGATTCTTTAATGATGACACCACCTGACTTGATAGCTTTCAGGGTGTCCTCATATATATGTCCTCTCACAAACAAGCTCCAGGCCCTTCCGCAGCCCTGCTGTCACAGGCTCCCTGCAGCTTCCTTCCAGACCAGCCCTGTCTTCCCCCTTACCAGCCTGTGCTGAGACCTGGAGTCCTTGCTACTCAGAGAGGCCTCTCTGCGCTGCCCCTCCCCTGATTTTCCACCCAGCAGGCAGGGCAAGCTGTGCTTTCTGCTCCCCTGAGTAGTTTTCTCATGCAGGGTGATGAGTCGTAGCAGGTGTTGACAGTGGATAAGGGCCTGGGCTCTTGGCCTCTGAGGCACAGGCCGGGTGGATCCTAATGGTGAGTTGTAGGCTTGAGCTGAGCAAAGGCAAGCCACAGAGAACCAAGTACATTTCATATTCTGCTCCCCATAGGGTGCAGTGTGAGATTGATGCTGGAGGGACGTCCCCCCCAGCTGTGTCCAGGCTCTTGACACCGCTGCAAGAAGGAATTCAGGGACGAGTTGGAAGATAAAGTACACACTCCAGAAAAGGGTGTGTGCGTGTACTAAAGAGAGAGAGTCATGTGCAAGGGGGTTTGGGGTTTCTATCTTTATGGGTTTCTTTAACCAAGGGGTGGAGTATCCATGTTGAGCAGTGGGGTTATTGAATTATGTAGCAAGGTAGTCTGTTGGTAAATCAGACTTGCAGTTGAATCCTGAATTGTTAATATAAGAACAACAAGTGTGGTTTATGACTGCACAAACCTCTCCAAGTGGTTCTTGGCTCTGGCCCTACTGGGGCCTCATATGATGGCTTAGTAATGAGCCCAAATCCTGCAAAATCTTGCCATTCTCAGAAAAGCTCTGAGTTACTTATTTGTGGAGGTCACACCTTTTAGACAGCCTCCTTTCACTCAGTGGAGAAAGTCTGGTTTCCTGGGCTTAGGATGTACCTCAGCTGTTTAACTTTTGGTTTTAGAAATCTGAGCCTTGGGATGGAGAGACCTGATACCCTCTTTTTCCCAGGAGGCTAGGACTTGAATGGCATTGTTCTCTGAGTTGTCTTTAGTGGGACTGCATGCAAGGATGTCATCCACATATTGGAGAAAGGCTCCTCATTTCTGGCTCTAGCTCCCTTTATTCTTGTGCCAAGGCATTTCTGAACAAGTGAGGGCCATCCCTAAAGCCCTGAGGTAGTACTGTCCAGGTGTGCTGCTGGGTAATATTAGTTCCAGGATTAGTCCTCTCAAAAGCAAATAGATACTGAGAGTCAGAATGCAAAGGGATATAAAAGAAAGCATCCTTAAGATCTAATACCATGAACCATTGGTCTCCTGGTATTTGAGTAAGTATGGCATGAGGATTTGGCCCTGTAAGGTGTAAGGGAATTACGGCCTCATTAATGGCTCTCAAGTCTTGAACTAGGCGATATGCTCTGATTAGTATTTGGATAGGGAGGACCAGGAATATTACAAGGAGACTAACATGGAATCAGGAAGCCACGTTTTAAAGAAACTTCTCAATTAGAGGTTGGAGTCCTTGCCTGGCTTCTGGTTTGAGAGGATATTGATGTTTGTGTGGGAAATTATTTTTGTCTTTTAAAGAGATGATCACTGGCTCAGCATCAGTTGCTTTGCCAGGGCTTTCTTGGTTCCATACTTGTGGGTCTGAGACCTTATTTTGGGAGGGATCTCCTGTTATTCCGAGGCTGGCTTAGAAAACAACACTGCCAAAAAGGAACCCCCCCTCCCACACCAGGGCCTGATAAATGCAAAGTGACCTCAAGGGTGGCTAGGAAGTCCCATCCCAATGAAAGAGCGGGATACTCTGGCGTACCTAGAAACTCATTGTTGCATGAACTTTGTTTTTCCAAAGGAAAAAGAAAAGAAAGAAACTCCTGAGTTACCGTATAGTTCCCTAGCCTGCAGTTCAGGGGCACTGTACAGTGTTTTGATTTTGGGGTGCCATTGACACCTATGACAGTGCAGCTTTTGGAGGATAAGGGCCCACAGTGGCCATTCAGGACACAGTAACTTGCCCTTGTATCAGCTAAGAGATTGGTACTCTTTGTGGCCAAGTCAAGAGTTACCCAAGGGTCCTCAGCTATGATGACCAGGCCTGTTACGGGAGCCCCCGAGAACCTCAGGTCCCTTCAGGCCTCAGTTATGACCATTATGGATTGGGTGTCCTGTTTTATTGGAGCGGAGGGCAATCCCTTTTCCAGTGGCCCTCCTGCTTACAGTGAGGACAGGGTCTGGGTGGGCTCCTCTGGCTGGGACAGTTCTTACTCCACACTTGAAGCAGCAACCATTGCCTGCAGGTTTGCTGCTAGGCCTTTTTGTTCCAGGGGTGAAGCATCTCTCTGGGTGACCCTGAGGTTGCAAGGTGCTACTCACAGCAACCTCTGTCATTTGGGCCTGCTGTCTGTCCCATTATTTGCCGTGCTGGGTCCTTTCTACCTCTTCAGACCTCTCCCTGTTACTGAATATCCAGAAAGTCACATCAAGCTTTGGTTTAATAGGCATTTGGGGTCCCAAAGCCAATTTCTGTAATTTTCTCCTGATATTGAGTGCTGACCAGCTTATAAAGTGTGTCCCTAGTAAAAATAGGCCAGCATCAGTACTGAGGTCAATGTTAATATATTTTCTTAGGGCCTCCACAAGGTGAGCCTGGAACAAAGCTTGGTTTTCATCCCTTCCTTATCTCCCTTACTTTATCGCAGTTGGGCTTAGTGTACATTTTTTAAAATTCCTTGCACTAAACAAGTCACCATACTATTTCTTTTTCTTGGATCAGCCTGAGCTTGTTGATAGTTCCAGTTAGGGTCATTGTTAGGCACAGACATGCCCCCCCCATGGTTCAGGGTCCCCAGCCAACAAGTTGTCAGCATAAACCTTGGCCTCCACCCAGATACACTGCTTTTCCTCAAGGGTACAACATGTGGACAAGGTAATATGAATAACTCAGGTTAACTCAAATGAGAGTGAGAGAGCCTGAAGTTCCTCCATGAATTTAGTTGGGTCCTCTAAAAATCGACCCAAGCTTTGGCTACCTCATGCTAGATCAAACACTGAAAAAGGTACAGGCACCTGGATGGTCCCAGCATCCCCACTGGCCACCTCCCTAAGTGGGCATAACTTAGAATGGTTAGGAAGGTAGGAAATGCCACTCTGACCCTGGCAGGGTTCTGTTCCTTCAGTAGGGAATGGCATCTAGGTCGGTAAGGAGATGGGGTAATGGGAAACTGAAGGCTGGAGGTGGTGGAGCTAGAAGAATATTGTGGAGTCCGAGGTGGAGTTGGGTGGGAGGGAGGAGCAGGGAGTGCCAGCCTATGGGAGGTACATCTCCAAAAAGGGGACATTCGGGGTTATCTGGTTCCCATTTCATTCTCCTAAAGGGATGTGAGTCTAACAAAGGCAACAATTCCTGCAAAGGTCAAGCTTCTCACAGGGCCGCAAAGGCCTGTGCACGTGGCATTTCAGTCCAGTTCTTCTGACATTTATAAAAAAGATCTAATTGGAAGATGATATTAAAATTTAGGGTCATGTTCTCTCACCATTGTACTCCATTTTCTTCCCCCCGCCCCCTTTTTTTTTTTAAGAGATAGGGTCTCACTTTTTTACCCAAGGCAGAAGTGCAGTGGCTTGATCATGGCTCACTGCAGCCTCAACCTCCCAGGCTCAGGTGATTCTCCCATCCCAGCTCCCTGAGTCAGCTGCGACTACAGGTGTGTACCACCATGCCTGGCTAATTTTTTTTGTGATTCTTACGGAGAAGGGGTTTCGCCATGTTGCCCAGGCTGGTCTCGAAATCCTGGAATCAGTCAGTGCACCTCGGCCTCCCACAGTGCTAGGATTATAGGCATGAACCACCACACCTGGCCCCTGTACCCTATTTTGTAAAAGAGAGTTACCCAAAGCCTTGACTTGTTTTTGGCATGAAATGAAAGAAGCAGAAGAGGAAAATAACATGTGCTTCCCTCATGGAGGGACTGGTCCCAGCGTTTACGAAATGCTGCATGCACGAGTGTGATACTTACAGTTGGCCAGCTCCATGGCCATGCGGGGGAGGCAAGCATCCTTGTTCCCTTGGCTGGCTGCCTTGCTGTCCAGGTGTCCTTGGAGCCTCGCATTGCCCAGGCATCCCCAGCCCCTGGGGCTTTGAAAAGAAGACTTCTGAGGTCTAGTAGGATGAGCTATGGCATAACTTGAAAGCAGCAAGCATGCCAATATCCATCTGAGTGTTTATCATCAAGTAAAACTTGGGAACAGAGGTGATTCAGCATGGCCAATAAACAGGGACCTTGAAGGGGCCCCTTAAGAACTTTAGGCCTAGATTTGGCATTCCAGAGAGCAGCAGCTAAGAGGCCTATCTTGCTGGGTCCAAGGAGTTTTCTAAGCTTTCCTCTGAAACACGAGGAAGAAGCATAAGAAGAGAAAATCGCAGGAGCTGGGTTTAAAGAAAGATGGGAAAGAGAAAACATTTCCCAGCCAGGGTCAGTGTCTTGGCACAGCTGGCCCCTTGGGAAAACAGAAGCCTCTTCTCGGACAAAAGTCATAGTGCTCCTTGGAAGCCATCCAGCCACTGCACAGTATAGGGCAGGCGTCCCCAAACTATGGCCCGCGGGCCGCATGCAGCCCCCTGAGGCCGTTTATCCGGCCCCTGGCCACACTTCAGGAAGGGTTACCTCTTTCATTGGTGGTCAGTGAGAGGAGCACAGTATGTGGCAGCCCTCCAACAGTCTGAGGGACAGTGAACTGGCCCCCTGTGTAAAAAGTTTGGGGATGCCTGGTATAGGGTAGAGGATTTTACCCTACCACCCCACCGTGATGCCTCAGACCTGCTCGGTGTAGGTAGAAACTTTCTGACCTCTGCTTGTTGCCCAAGGTGACGGAGAGAGAGCACTATTTGGAGTCAGCGCTCCAGCACCAACTCTGCCCTTGACTGCGGTGAAACCCTGCTCAGTTACTCCCCGGTGAGCTGCCATAGGCTACTCATCTCTGGAACTCTTGTGAATAAGATTGTGTGTAGATGCCAGTACATCTTAGGCCCTTAGCAAATACTGGTTCCTTGCTTCAGTACGCTGAGGAAAATTTAGTAGTTTTATGGGCCAACAAACACTTAAGTTTTGTGGCTTATTAGTGTGAATCACAATTCTACAGTTCCTTTTAACCCAGAGTGTCTGAAATAGTTCTCTAAAATAATAGCTCCAGGGAGAAAATAAAAATAAGCGTGGTGAGTTAGCATGATAGTAAGACAATATGAAAGGTTTGTTACAGAGTTGTTGAGTCCAGATTACTTATATTGTACACATGGAATTTCTCAGTTCTCTGAAGGAGCGTTTAGAGTAGCGCCGACATTTTTGTTAGGTCTTCTCTCAAGACTATAGCTTAGCTTTAAATATACATACTAACTTTTCTTCCCCCAAAAAAGAAGGATAAAGAAGGCAGTAAAGGTAAAGAAATCAGACATTACTTCATTCAGGTCAAAATGTATTTCTTAGTTGCTTTTCCACATTTAATAACAAATCAAAGAAATCTTACAGCTGATACTTAGGGATTTGGGATCCCACCTGGATTAAACTAGACTATGCAAGCCCTGTTTGCCTGACTTCCAGCCCTCCTGGAGTTCTGGCCCCACCGGTCAGACACAGCTTTCTGTCCTTGACCTGTTTTCCCATCACTTTTGGATCCGAGATTGAGCCTGTCAGCTCCTCAAACAGCTGTCTCTGATATGTTCTCAGTATTATCTAAGCCATTATGTGACCTGTTTCTGAAAGGACCAAATGACAGAAACTTCTGAAAGAACCCTTTGTCACCCCACCCGCCTCTTCCAAACAGAGCCAGAGAGGCCCAAAGTCGGAAGGCTAAGACCAAGTGTGTGGCCGGCGGCTGTGGGGAGGCAGGGCAACTCCTGCCTGCTGCTTTTCCTCCGAATGCCGGCCCTTTCCACCTGCCTTCACAGGCCAGCCCTCCTCGGGCATACACAGCATTTTGTAAGCAGTACCTGTGTGTCTTGGTTGAGATAACGCTGTAGGCCAGAATGGAATGTCTCAAGACATTTTGTAAAAGGGATTTTATTATTTATTTTTAGGAATGGGATCTCACTCTGTCATCCAGGCTGGAGTACAATGGCACAGTCTTGGCTCACTGAAGCTTTCACATCCTAAGCTCAATCAGTTCTCCTTCTTCAGCGTCCCAAGTAGCTGGGACTACAGGCATGTGCCACCATGCCTGGCTAATTTTCCTATTTTTTTTTTTTTTATAGGTCTGACTGTGTTGCCTAGGCTAGTCTTAAACTCTGAGGCTCAAGCTATCCTCCTCCCTTGGCCTCCTAAAGTGCTAGGATTACAGGAATAAGCCACTGTGCCCAGCCCAAAAGGGATATTAATTTTACAAAAGGACCAACCTTAAAAGAGCTTTGGATAGTAAGTTTCTTTAGTGCAATTCTGGTTTTTTTTTTTTTTTTGAGATGGAGTCTTACTTTGTCAGCCGCCTAGGCTGGAGTGCAGTGGTGTGATCTCGGCTCACTGCAACCTCTGTTTCCTGGGTTCAAGTGATTCTCCTGCCTCAGCCTCCCAAGTAGCTGGGATTACAGGCGCCCGCCACCACGCCCAGCTAATTTTTGTATTTCTAGTAAAGACGGATTTCGCCATGTTGCCCAAGTTGGTCTCGAACTCCTGACCTCAGGTGATCTGCCTGCCTCGGCTTCCCAAAGTGCTGGAATTACAGGTGTGAGCCACCACGCCCGCCCAGCCAGTGCAATTCTTTTATGTTTTTGTTCCCCGCCTCTATTCCCATCCTCCATTCCTTAGGTATATTACTTAATAAGCTTTTTATATAACCCATTGTGTTCTTTCATGCAGATGCAGGCCAATAAGATGATATAGATTATTACTCTTCTTCCCTTTTCTTAAAAGGAGATAGAACACATGCCCTATTTTACACTGTGCTTTTGTCAATTATCATTATCTCCTAGATATAATATTAGGCCTTAAAGAGTTTCTCATTCTTTTTTATTTAGCTGCATAGTATTCTATTCCATGGATGTTCTCAGTTACAATTTTCCAAAATATGGATCTCTGACTTTTTCCAAAATTTTACTGTTGTAAACAATGCTGCATTGAGCACCTGGTATATTTAAATAGTCAGTGAATGGCAAAGATTTCATTAATATACCCTCCATATTGTGGGAGGTAGGGATGTGCCTGCATCTTATTTATCCTTCACTAGTGCTTGGTAACTGCAGGTGGAACCACATGCAGTTTCTGTTTGGGGAAATCTTAAAAGCAGTAGAATATCAGCACTTTTGCGTAGCTCACTAATATTTAGAGAAACCTACATGCCATAGCAGGGATAGCAACAAGAAAAATAAGTCTCTCACCCTCAACCTAATGTGTCATGGTGAAGATCTTGCCCATTTAGGTCTAAACCTTATTTAATAAACCAAGTGGAAGCCATAGTGACTCCTTTTCAGCAGTTTCATAATGATGTCGTTATTCAGCAAGGCTTAACAATTCTATAAAGTTGTGTTCATCCTATTTTCACTAACTTTGAAAGTTTAAAGAGAACCTCTGTTAAAAAAATAAATCCGGCCGGGTGTGGTGGCTCACGCCTGTAATCCAAGCACTTTGGAGGCCAAGGTGGGTGGATCACCTGAGGTCGGGAGTTCAAGACCAGCCTAACCAACATGGTGAAACCCCATCTTAAAAAAAAAAAAAATCCGTCCAGGTGTGGTGGCTCATGCCTGTAATGCCAGCACTTTGGGAGGCCCAGGCAGGCGGATCACGAGGTCAGGAGATCGAGACCATCCTGGCTAACACAGTGCTACCCTGTCTCTCCTAAAAAGAAAATTCAAAAAATTAGCTGGGCATGGTAGCACGCACGTGTAGTCCCAGATATTCAGGAGGCTGAGGTAGGAGAATCACTTGAACCCCAGAGGCAGAGGTTGCAGTGAGCCAAGATCGCACCACTGTACTTCAGCCTGGCGACAGAATGAGACTCCATCTCAAATAAATAAATAA
The DNA here is from genome assembly GCF_048565385.1 of Saimiri boliviensis. Classification (NCBI taxonomy): domain Eukaryota; kingdom Metazoa; phylum Chordata; class Mammalia; order Primates; family Cebidae; genus Saimiri; species Saimiri boliviensis. The sequence goes on along the minus strand of NC_133450.1, from coordinate 240,563,272 downwards.
GTAAATAAATAAAATAAGTCCACATACCAAGTGTTTTTAAATAGCATGGGGAAATGCCATTTATTTTTCTGGTTAAGAGAACTAAGTATTACTTAATGCTTTTGGGGGCTTTTGGGTTTATTTAGGTGGTCCCCTGGTGTTGAGTGAATGGCACTAGCTGGTACAGGGACCGGCAGCAGGGCTTTCAGGGAAGAGTGTTCACCCCACAGTTTCAGTGGTGAGCAGGCAAGAGGTTGCCCAAATCCTGGGCGGAAAGACCGGCTACGCACCAGTCTTATAAAATAAAGGGAAAGTACTTTTTACCACATTAAGAAAAAATGAAGGGGAAGGCTAATGCTCTTTTGTTAACATGGGAGGATGTTGAGAAGACAGAGATTTTCAGTGGTTTTAATCTTCAGTCTTGGGCAGAGGCCAAGCATGATTCGAATAGAGAAAGTGGAGTGACGCAACAGAAAGGGAAGTGGAGGATGGTAGCTTCTGGAAACAGCCAGACTTGTCCAAATTTCCAGGCTCCTCAAGGAAGAATGAGATGAGCTGGAGCGAGTTGCTGAAACCTTTTTTAAAGACTCAGTTGAACATCTGTATGCCCCCGACATGTAATTCTAGAGCAGACCACCCAAAACTCAATTTTGCATAGTAGGCAGAGCCTATGCTGCTACCCTGTTACGGTTTCATGTTGGCCAGACTAATCTATTTTAGTTTATGTTTTTTTGTGTTGACATCAATGGAAGGCAAGCAAGATGTGATTTGTCTCAGTTTTAGTAAGGCATAGCAATAAGAAGAAATTCAGACAATGTTCTTCATCAGCATGGCAAATATTTTTTGTATCTCTGAAAGGCAACCATTTTAGTGGATACAAAATTATCATAAACCTCTGCACTCTGTGTGTGCAAGCACACACACACACACACACACACACACACACACAGGCATTCAGCCTCCTGGTCCCCCTTGTGGCTGTTTACTGTAGACACACAGATTACGGTGATCTCCAGGCTGGTTTGGCAAGGCACTCATTATGTAGAGGGAACAGACAAAGAACCGTCACAGAAGGGCTGAGAGGCCCAGAGAGCACGGCCAACGAGCTGCTGGTCATTTGTGTCACACACACTCACCCCTTTGCAGAACCCTTTGACCCCTTTAAGGATGTGTTGATCTTGTTAGAAGTTGAAGCGGCAGCAAGAGGATCGTTTTGTTATGCTTCCAGATGCCTGATCTGCTGTGAAATAGACTTGTGCTTGTCTAGTCTCTAAGACCAAGGGAAGTGACTTTTCCTAAAAAGAAAAGTTTAAGAAAGTTTTTTTTTTTTTTTTCATGGCTAAGCCTTGCTGTTCTTGCTTTAACAAAACACCTTCCTGCACAGCCTCATTCCAACAGCAGAGTATCTGATTACCCATGGCTGAATAATGCCCTTTTGTTTATCTGCTTTACTACTTTCCAGATTTTTCTTTTCTGGGCTAGATAATTCCAACAGCTTTGAGTTCCATTTTTATAACTTCTATTTTCCTGTTCTTTAGTCATCTCAGTTGCTTTGTGCTGGAGCATTTTCTGGTTCTCTTCATGGCTCGGAAGTTAAAAAGTCTAAAACCAGACACAGCAACCTGGAAAGGTGTCTCCATAGTTGATGCTAGGAACCATTTATCGAGCTCTAAACTCTGTGCCTTTTGTGCTGAGTACACGTCATGTATCATCCCATTTAAGACGTGCGTTCTCTGTGGGATAGATTCCATTTGGGCATTTTGTAGGTGAGAAAATTGGGAAAAGAGTAATTCTATAGCTCACCCATCTGCTAAGTGATAGAGCTGAAAGTCTACCCAGGTCCCTGCCTGTGAAGCCTACAGTCTGAACCACTTCTCTGGTGCCATGATTTCACTCACCTGTTCCCAAATCTTAGCTGAAATGCTAACAGCTGTACTTGGCAGTTGATTCATTTTCTATTTAAAGGTCAGTATAGCTCTCTACCTTTTACTCCTTTACTAACACATGGTTAGTCGTGCCTTCCTTCAGACTAGTCTGCATGTCTTCCTGGAAATTCATTTTGTTGAACCACTTTTCCAGGTTCTTTGAATCTCACTGAATTCTAATTTGGCCCTTCAGAGCCTGTTTACCTCTCGTAGCTTGATTCTTTGGAGGATCTAATGAGGTCTTTTAACTGGCAAGCCTCCTGGGGACTTTCTGGTGTCCACTGCACTTTGTGATGTCATCCTTCACACTTACCTTGGCTCTCCGTCAGGTTCCCACAGCAGGCCGAGTGGAAGAAGGTGTAGAATGAGCATGCTGTCTGGGAGCAGCGAATTTTTAGGTAGTAGCTATTTTTTCAAATTTGGAGAATTCGCCAGAGTTTTGCAGTAGCCTCAGAAGTAGGGAAATCTCACTTGGATTTTGTTTCAAGTCCATGGTTATCAAGTGCTCATTGCTATCACTGAGAATTCTGGGCATTGCCAGGCTGTCGCTTTGTGGAAGCCATGCCTTTAGTAGAAAACAGCACCATCGATGAAAGACACGCACGTGACACTGAATTATATCACAACCAGCTTACTATGCGGTCCCTGGCATGGAAGTGACACTTTGCTACTATTTATTAAGTGAGAGAAAGAAGGATATAAAAATAGGAATAGCAGTGGTGATTAAAGTTATTTTACTTTTTGCCGGGGACCTCTAGTGTGATTTCCCCAGTGTACACCAGTTTAACCAGAGGAGGGTACAACAGGAATCACCATTACAGTTATCCTCCAAATTAAAATGAAAGCCAAAAATCGTTTTCTTAGGAACAACAACAACAAATAGTCAGTGTTCCAGAATCTCCTTAAGGCCCCCCAAAGAGGATTTCAAGAGCCTTCGGTTTTCAGTTTTTCTTCTCTCTAGTTCTTTTTTTTTTGTTTTTTGTTTTTTGTTTTTTGTTTTTTGAGACGGAGTTTCGCTCTTGTTACCCAGGCTGGAGTGCAGTGGCGCGATCTCGGCTCACCGCAACCTCCGCCTCCTGGGTTCAGGCAATTCTCCTGCCTCAGCCTCCTGAGTAGCTGGGATAACAGGCACGCGCCACCATGCCCAGCTAATTTTTTGCACTTTTAGTAGAGATGGGGTTTCACCATATTGACCAGGATGGTCTCGATCTCTCGACCTCGTGATCCACCCGCCTCGGCCTCCCAAAGTGCTGGGATTACAGGCTTGAGCCACCGCGCCTGGCCTTCTCTCTAGTTCTTGCTTCCTCTGTGACATCATGGCCTCTGCCTCTTATATACTCTAAGATGTCAAGAATACATTAATATAGCTTGATGTATTCTTGTGTTTATGAACTCAGAGGTGTTTAGAAATACTACTGGGTATATTCTCTAACTTTCAGGTGGAACCAGAAAACAGAAAATTTCTGTTCTTCTGATCATTTGTCAAATTCAACTCGAAACAGGATCTTGAGTACAGAACATTTTTCCTGGTTGCTACATAGCTCAGTTAATCTGTATACCATGGGAGTGTGTTATTGAGAGCAGTTGCAGAAGGGTGGAACCAGGAGCTCACGGCTCAAGCAGGAAAATGTTTCATTATTTACAGAGCAAGGGAATGAAACTCCTGAGACCTGAATTTCAGGGTTCCTTGAAATGATGGATGCGTTCTTTTACTATGATGGAAAAGAAGAATATAATAAAATCGAGAAAGTAACCATTCTTTTACACTTCTTTTTTCTCATTTAGTTTTACTCTCTAGTTTTTTGTAATGCCACTCTCAAGTCTCAAAAATACAACTGCTTCCCATTTGGTGAGATTTTTTTTTTTTTTCTTTTTCTATTTGGCAACAGCATTTTCCTGTGTTTTTAATGGCACCAAAATTAACATGGCTGTTTTTATTTAACAGAAACAACTTCAAGTTTTATATTACACACCCTGCCAAAGAATCTTTGATTTTTGCCCTGGTGTTTCTCAAGATGTTAGCATGGCTTTGAAAACAGGTCTGTTTAACTGCTGTTGCAGAAGAGATGGCCAGGGGAGCACGGCAGACTGGGGAGGGAGGAGCGAGAGACTGGAGGAGAGGAGGGAAGTTGGCCTCCCCCAAGTTACTGTTTTTAAAGTTTGCTTGCCTACTGAATAGCTCAGTTTACAAGTCTTACTGGATATCGTTTTGTGCTTCCCCATTTTTCTTTCCTGTTGAAAGTGTGACGGATGCCTTGGTGGAAGACCAGCCCTGAGTCCTGCTTGTTTTGCCTGTGCCTCTTCAATTAAGAAGGCTGGACCCTTCTTTCCCCTTGAGAGGAGAGACCCACCTTGTTGAAGGCATCTGGAGGGAGATAGCCAGGCCTAGAGTTTCCTAGGAGGCGGAATCTTAAATCCCAATTAGAAACACTCCAGGAAACACACATCTTTATTTGTTAAACAAATAGTGTTATGTGAGGCTTGGCAAAGACACTCCCTGGTTTTAAATAAGTGAAGTAAACATCCCTTCCAGGAGAGCGCCTCCCTATGTGCTGTCACTTTGAAGCTCAGTTGCAAGGTTTTCAGTTGGAACTTGCAGTGTTCTTTTTTCCTTGGCTTGGGTTCTAGAGAATGTTGTTTCCTCATTTAGTAATTGGAGAGTTAATGGGCTTCTTTGTGATGCTACTGTGGAAGAGAGACTGTTTTCTTCCATTCAGGGACTATAATTAAAGTAGCGCCCATCAGCGTGGTTAGAGTTAAGATTGCTTCAACTTTTCCAGTATAAACTCATATTTCAGGGGTTTATAACTAGCTGTAAAAATTCGCTTCTAGCTACTGACCTGGCATATTCGGTGTCAGCCTAGGAATAAACTTTACTTTTTAAAAAGTATTTTTAAAAGGATAATTAAAAATTGTTTAGCTGTTTATAACTGTTGTTACAAGGATTCAAGGAAATAAAAATAGCTTTTTCTTTTTTTAGCAAAAACCTGTGACCCCTATTTTTTTTAACGTGGACAAGATTATTAGATATTTGTTATGTCTTCAAAGGAAAATACAGTGAATTTGTGTCAAAGCTATTTTAAAACGGTATTGTTTCAGTTTTGCTTGTGGCAGCAGGCAGGGCACCAGCACATGCCCTCCTCCTTCTCCAAAGACATGACCCTCCCATAGGACTGCTGGCAAAGCCATTTCATCAGCAGGGCTCAAGTTCATTTTTTTTTTTTTTTTTTTGAGACGGAGTTTCGCTCTCATTACCCAGGCTGGAGTGCAATGGCGCGATCTCGGCTCACCGCAACCTCCGCCTCCTGGGCTCAGGCAATTCTCCTGCCTCAGCCTCCTGAGTAGCTGGGATTACAGGCACGCGCCACCATGCCCAGCTAATGTTTTGTATTTTTAGTAGAGACGGGGTTTCACCATGTTGACCAGGATGGTCTCGATCTCTTGACCTCGTGATCCACCTGCCTCGGCCTCCCAAAGTGCTGGGATTACAGGCTTGAGCCACCGCGCCCGGCCTCAAGTTCATTTTAACAGAACTCCTGGCCAAGGAGTACACAGCAGCCTCTTGGCAGATGGATATATGACCAACCATCATGAGGCCATGGCCACTCTCGTCTTCCACCCAGCCCTGTCTCTCTGGCCCTATGTATTGGGACACAGTGAGCAGCAGAGGTACAGAGCTGTATTAGAGACCCACTGGAGGGATCACAGAGCCTCTTCTTTTCTTTCTCCTGGTCCACATGGTGGGGAAGGGGAGGAGGGGGTTTGCTTCTCTAGGAATCTCTCTTCAGCTCAGTGGCATTTGTTGCAGTAAGTAGCTTCAGGTGGGGCTGTTTTTGTACGTGCTGAGAGATGAGTGTGACACATTACACAGGTGATTAAAAAGTTCTCCAATAAAACCATCTTTAAAACTTCATGGTAGACAGATTTATCTTTAGCCATTCTTTTTCTAGCAGCCAGGGTCTTAATTGATGTCATGTGATGATAACGATGGTGGTGGTGGTGGATGTGACGGGGGCGGGGGGTATTGAAGAGGTATTGGTCATGGTGATGGCGCTGATGATTTAGTGGAGGTGGTGATGGCCACGGGGTAGTGATGGCAGCACCAACAGTGGAAGTAGGGGTGGGTGACAATGGTGATGAGTGCTCCTGGCAACAGTTGGGGCTGTAGACTTCTGCCTGCCTGAGCTGTTTGCACAAGTCATTGTTCATCTTTTGCAGAAAGCAGCGGCTTAGGGAATCAGCTGTTGTCCCTTCCCTCTGTCTAATATGCCCCAGTAGAACTTACAACTGGCTTTTGGTAGATCCTGTCTACCAGTGCATGATGAATTGGGTTTGTGGAAGAGATGGATACATGCTCTCTTTTCAGAAGCTAGTCTCCATTTTAGAGCCAGAGAACAGCTTCTCGTCTTTTCTATGGCTTCTCATTTAGGAGCAAAGAACATGCTGACCTGGACCTCTGGAACCCCGGAGTCACTAGTAGAGAGAGTTTATTTCTACCAAAATTGAATACATCAAATCAGTGAATCCTTTTAACAACTCTGCGAAGTAAATTTTTATTATCTTAGTTTTACAGATGAGGAAAATGAGACTTGGCTCATAGGATTTGAAAATCTTGGTCTATGAACCTAAAATGCTTTACATTTTCCTCCACTGAAGCCACCAGATAGCTTCCTAGAACATTCTAAAATCTTTCTTGTCTTGGGTGAGTGTATGGGAAGAAATTCATAAGAGAATATTCCATATTTGGTTTTCTTCCCTAAGTTACGAGGACAGAGACTGTCTTTTCTTCCTACACATTTTCTTACTCTGATAGTGTACTAAGATGACCCTTTTAAAATTTATATGGGAACTGTTTAGAGGCTCTTCCCGCATGTTTTCAGGGCTGGAACTGTGGAGTGATCTTTTCCTGACCTGACTGGTCTTTGTCCAAATAGGACGTTGAGCAAGCCAGAAACCAGGCCCCAGCAGAAAACAGCAAATAGAGATAAATAGTTATCCTTGTCCCAGTGGGATCCCTAGGTTTTCAAGATCAAAGGCCTACTTTATGTGTGCCTGTTCGTAAGCCAGGGAGAGGGGTACAGAAATAGCTGACTGTAGTGAAGACTCTGGTACCCAGGCTGTTAACTCTCAGCTTCTCTAGTGATATTATAAGACTCCCATTTATAAAAATCAGAAATGTAAGTTGCATTTCCTGAACACAGAATAAGAACAAAAGAGAAAAGATGAGAACAGAGAAAAAGAAGAGAAGAAATGGTGAAGAAAGGACCAGAGGCAGAAAGCGAGGGAAGCAGGGAGGAGGAGCAGTGGCTGTGGTCAGCGCAGGGAATATTTTTGTAGGAGGTGTGGAGGAGAATGCTGTGATGAATGTTTATTTCTCCCATCCTGTGGGCTGGCTTCATTTTCTCGAGTGTCCTCTGACGCACACCAGTCTTTATATTTGATGAAGCCCAATTTATCTATTTTGTTCTGTAGTTTCTTGTGCTTTTGGTGTCATATTTAAGAATTCATGGCCCAATCCAGCGTCGCAAAGATTTCTCCCTTTGGTTTCTGCTAAGAGTTTTATGGTTTTAGCTCCTGCAGTTAGGTCTTTGGTCTATTTTGCGTTGATTTTTGTGTATGGTGTGAGGAAAGTTGTTTTGCCTGTGGATATCCACTTATTCCAGATTTTTATTTCTTAATTCATCAAATGTGTATTATGTACATGTTATTTGCCAGGCATTGTGCTTGATGCCAGGGATAGAACAGTCCCCAAAACAGTCATCAGTGTCATAGTGGCTGAGGACCTGAGGGCAAAGAAAGCAATTCAAAAAATTTGAGAAGATAGACTTTTGGAGGAATTCAGCTCTTGAGCAGAGTTTTCCAAAAAGTATAATATGAGGAAACCTGCGTAGAATTACCTGGATTGTCTGTTAAAAAAGCAAACAGACCAATTATACACACTTGCACACACACTACATATATACATAATATATATAAAGTCACATACTTTATATAAGAAATACATATAATTTATATATGTTTCTTATTATATGTACTTCTTACATCTTATTTGTATTTCCTCTTACTATTTTTTTTTGAGATGGAGTCTTGCCCTGTTGTCCAGGCTGGATGTAGTGTAGTGGCATGATCTCCGCTCACTGCAACCTCCACCTCCCAGGTTCAAGTGATTCTCCTGTGTCAGCCTCCCAAGTAGCTGGGATTACAGGTGCTTGGCACCATACCTGGCTAAGTTTTATATTTTTAGTAGAGACGGGGTTTCACCATGTTGGTGAGGCTGGTCTTGAACTCCTGACTGCAAGTGATCCATCAACTTTGGCCTCCCAAAGTGCTGGGATTACAAGCATGAGCCAATGTGCCTGGCCACTAACTTTCAACTTTAAATATATAAAGCAATGATTACACATATATATATATATAAAATTATATTATTTCATATATATTTATTTCTGTATGAAATAAATATATATGAAATACATATTAAAAAGTTAGCTAGGCATGTTTATTATTTCCTCTTAGATGATTATCAAATATTTATTTGTTTTCAATGTGAAAAAGAAATCAGGCCTTTTCTGTGGCCTTACTTTGAGATCCAAAGAAGTGAAGCTATTGTCTGACCACATACCACACACCAGACTGCAGTTGTGGAAGTCATTCTTCCAAAAGCGTCTTGACAAAGAAATGTTTTGATGGGAAACATGATACATCTCTGGAAAGAGAAGTAAGAAAGTTTTCTCCCTTTTTAAGTTGGATGTACTTCACAAAACAAACAGGCCATACCCATGATGCCAGGGCACTGGGCAGTTTCCCTCAGCAGCTGGCTGCAGCTGCTCTTTCTACTGAAATTCTCTGTTCTATAAAAGCTCCCACAAAACACGCTGTGAGTCCCCTCTACTAACCCTGGCCACATGGCAGATGTGTTAACCCTGGGGAGAATCCTATATCCCTTACACCTATATTTCCTTTGCCATTTACTCCCTGAATAGAGAGGGAACAAATGCCTTGACTGTAGCTCTCTTGGCATTTGGAGCAGTTGGTGGTTTAGTTGCCATCTAATGTCACGACTGCAGGTGGCCCAGGGGAGTTCTGTAAAGGAGAAACTCAGTGGCATATTCACACCCATCTCTGTGCTTTGCCTGCATGATCCAAGTGTTCATGTGTGGGAAAGAACAAAATTAGGAAAGCAACTGCATGAACTACATCAAGGGTTTAATTTTTATTTATTTATTCAGGTTTTAAGTTCTAGGGTACATATGCAGGATGTACAGGTTTGTTACATAGGTAGACATGTGCCATGGCGGTTTGCTGCACAGATCAACCCATCACCTAGGCTTTAAGCCCAGCATGCATTAGCTATTCTTCCTGATGCTCTCCCTCTCCCTGCTCCCCGACAACAGATCACCAGTGTGTGTTGTTTCCCCCATGGGTTCTCATCATTCAGCATTCACTTCCAAGTGAGAACATGCGGTATTAGGTTTTCTGTTCCTGTGTTGGTTTGCTGTTGATAATGGCTTCCAGTTCCATCCATGTCCCTGCTAAAGACATGACCTTGTTCCATTTTATGGCTGCATAATATTCCATGGTGTATGTGTACCATTTTTTCTTTATCTAGTTTATCATTGATGGGCATTTTGGTTGATTCCATGCCTTTGTTATTCTGAGTGCTACAGTGAACATACATATGCATGTATCTTTATAATAAAATGATTTATATTCCTTTGGGTATATACCCCATAATGGGATTGCTGGGTCAAATGATATTTCTGCTTCTAGATCTTTGAGGAATGGCCACATTGTCCTCCACCGTGGTTGAACTAATTTATACTCTCAGCAAGTGTGAAAGCATTCCTTTTTCTTCACAACCTCTCCAGCATCTGTTGTTTCTTGACTTTTTAATAATTGCCATTTTGACTGCTGTTAGATGGTATCTCATTGTGGTTTTGATTTTCATTTTTCTAATGATGTTGAGCTTTTTTTCATGTTTGTTCGCCACATGGATGTCCTCTCTTGAGAAGTGTCTGTTCATGTCCTTTGCCCACTTTTTAATGGGTTTTTTTTTTTTTTTGTAAATTTTTTAAGTTCCTTGTGGATTCTGGATATTAGACGTTTTTCAGATAATAGACTACAAAAATTTTCTCCCATTCTGTAGGGTGTCTGTTTGTTCTATTGATAGTTTATTTTGCTGTACAGAGGCTCTTTAATTAGATTTCAAATGTCAGTTTCTGCTTTCGTTGCAATGGCTTTTGGCATTTTTGTCATGAAATCCTTGCCTGTGTCTGTGCCCTGAATAGTATTGCCTAGATTTTCTTCTGGGATTCATATAGTTTTTGGGTTTTACATTTAAGTCTTTAACCCATTTTATGTTAATTTTTGTATAAGAGGTAAGGAAGGGGTCCAGTTTCAGTTTTCTGCATATGGGTGGCCAGTTCTCCCTGCACCATTTATTAAATAGGGAATCCTTTCCCCATTGCTTGGTTTTGTCAGGTTTGTTGAAGGTCAAATGGTTGTAGGTGTGCGGTCTTATTTCTGAGTTATCTGTTCTGTTCCATTGGTCTGTGTGTCTAATTTTGTACAAGTATCATGCTGTTTGGTTACTGTAGCTTTGTAGTGCAGTTTGAAGTTCGGTAGTATGATGCGCCCAGCTTTTTTCTTTTGCTTAGGATTGTCTCGGATATATGGGCTCTTTTTGGTTCCATGTGAGTTTTAAAATAGTTTTTTTCTAATTCTGCGAAGAATGTCAGTGGTAGGTTAATGGGAATAGCATTGAATCTATACATTACTTTGGGCAGTATAGCCATTTTCACAATATTGATTCTTCCTATTATGAACATGGAATGTTTTTCCTTTTGTTTGTGTCTTCTCTGATTTCCTTGACCAGGGTTTTATAGTTCTCCTTGAATAAACTCTCATGCACAATTGCTACAAAGAGAATAAAATACCGGCTGGGCGTGGTGGCTCACACCTGTAATCCAAGCACTTTGGAATCCGAGGTGGGCGATCACCTGAGGTCAGAAGTTCAAGACCAACCTGACCAACATGGTGAAACCTCGTCTTAAAAAAAAAAAAGAAAGAAAAAGAAAAAAAAAAAACAACTAGGAATTCAGCTAACAAGGGAAGTGAAGGACTTCTTCAAGGAGAACTACAAACCACTGCTCAAGAAAATGAGAGAGGGCACAAACAAAGGTGTTTAATTTTTTACATGAGAGGTGGACTGCTTCTGTCATGTGAACTGATTGGACAGAAGATTGCTTTTGTATATTCTCTAAGGGGCTGAAGGGGAAGAGGTGATGATCATTAAAAATGTTTTTTTGAGTCAATGGGTGAATTTATTTTTAATCTGAAAGTGGTGAAAACTTCTGGTTTTAAAACCCAGAACCAATAGAATGAAAGATTGATATATGAAATACGTGGATACAAAATACTTTTGCGTGTAAAAAAGTTCATTGGGAAAAATATTCTTAATTTATAACACAGACAGATATGAGCTTCTGAGAACAGAACAGGGAAAACAACAACAGTCATATAGAAAAATGAGCTAGAGATAAGAAACAGTTCACAGGAAAAGAGATGCAACTGTCTCTTAAACTTCTGTAAAGATGTTCAACTGTGCTTATCACAGGATAGATACAGATGAAAACTTCACTGAGATATCATTTCTTACCTATCAGCTTGGCAAAAATCCAAGAGTTTGACAACATACTCTTTTGGTGGAGTTGCAGGGAAAGCGTCAGTGTCAATACGGGTGGTTTAAGCTCCGTGGGAAGGAGTTTACAACGTTTAGCAAAACAAGACAGGCTTTTGACTCCAAATCCTGTGAATTTATTCTAAAGATACATTGGCAAAAATATGAAAATACGCACATACACAGTTGTTTATTGGCATAGCAAAAGATTAGAAACAACCGAGATGCTCATTAATTTGGGCCAGTTTAAAGAAACTGTGGGATATCCACACAGTGTAGCACTATGTAGGTAGAAAAGGAATGTTCACTGTCTCTAGAACTATGTGGTAATCTTCAGGATATGTTGTTAAGTAAACAGCATCTCAGCATAATCAAATTGTTGAGAAGAGGAGTTTCTCTTTATAGAATTTAGCTCATCAATTAAGAAGTAATGGTAGAATAAGAGTATTCTCTTTTGCAACCCCTAAATAATTAATGGAGCTAGGTAATGATCATTTTGTGCCCCCTAATGGGAGTACATAACACCCCTGCTGAAATACTCTTGCCAGGTTGTCCAAGTAAAACCAGCCTGAATCTGATCAAGCCCCGAGATCTGATTACCAGCTTACAGGAAATAAAGAAGACAGAGAGACAAATGAAATGACACTGCAGGAATACAGAGGATAGAAATATCTGATAGGTGATCAGGAATATCCACTTACCAATTTACAGGAAGTACAGAGGAACAAATTAAATGACACCACAGGATACAGTGAGCAAAATCCAGGCGATCTAAGATAAACAGCCTGGTTTCTTCCAAACATACATAAATTGCAAGGAAGAGAGAGAGATGTTGGGAGAACTGAAAAGAAACTTAGAGATCTACAACATGCCAAAAAAACAAAAACAAAAACAAAAACAAAACAAAACAAAACAAAAAAAAAAAAACGAGAGAGAGAGAGAGAGAGAGAGAGAGAACAACCAAAAAGAAACTTAAGAGAAATACCAACCAATTGCAGTGTATGGGCCTTATTTAGATCCCAATTTGGATGAACCAAGTATAAACAAACATTGATAATGTGATTATCCAGAAGTTGAACACTGATGGATAGTTAGTGATATTAAGGAATTATTAATTATCTAAGGTACAAGAATGGTATTGTGGTTTGGTTTAAAAAAGAGTCTTTAGGCCAGGTAGCTCACACCTGTAACCCCAGCACTTTGGGGGTCTGAGGCAGGTAGATCACTTGAAGCCAGGGGTCTGAGACCAGCCTGGGTAACATTGTGAAACCCGTCTCTACTAAAAATAAAAAAAATTAACTCTCTGTGGTGGCATGCATCTGTAGTCCCAGCTGTTTGGGAAGCTGAGGCAGGAGAATCAATCACTTGAATATGGGAGGCAGAGGCTGTAGTGAACAGAGATTGTGCCAGTGTATTTCAGCCTGGGCGACAGAGCAAGACTGTCTCTAAATAAATAAAGAGCAAGACTTTGTCTCTAAATAAATAAATAAAATAAAATAAAATAAAATACAGAAGAATCTTGACCTTTTAGAGCTATATACCAAAATTTTTTTGAGGGAGACAGTTAAGTTTTTAGATTGAAGTATATTCAAAAGGCAGTATGGGAAATGTATACTTCATTTAACAGACAGTGAATAGTCCTTATGGGATAAGGTGTACTAGGATAGTATGGTACTGGGTACGACGCTTATCTTCCTTCCTGAGAAAGGAGGAGGCATGGCAAAAGGATAGGAAGTGTAGAGTGTAGTAGTAGACCCACACATGTGTGGACATTTGCTTTTCAACAGAAATGCCAAGTTATTTCACAGGGGGAGGGACAGTCTTTTCCAGATACAGTTTTGGAATAACTTTCCTTTCCCCCTACTGGTGCATTTTATTGCATTTAAATGAGCAGAATAGATTGGTTGGACAAGAGTCTAGCTAGGGGAGGCCGCCACGGGTTGTACAGGAGTAATTTTTTCCCCAAAACAATGAATACTTTAACTCTGTACTAAGGGTTGATGTGGTCAGGGTTTTGCTTTGACTCGTCTGTTGTCCAACCTGTGATCCCCCCGGTCTGTGTCTTCCTAACCTTGGCCAGCATGGTCTTTTACTCTGCATGTCACTCGAAACAACCAAGGCACAGGGGAGAATCTAGTGATGAGTAGAAAGGGATACAGAAAATTTGCAGCTATTAGATAATAGCCTCTATTTTTTTCTCCTTTAAAAGAAGTTGAACTTGCTCTCATTGTCTCAAATTGGTTTTCTGCATGTCTCAGTGACTTAAATTATTACAGGGGCCAGGCCTCTCTGAGAAATGCATTGAGACTCCTATTTATGTTGAAATCTTGCTCTATCTCTTTCTTTTTCAACCAGACCAGAGCAAAGAGTTTAACAGTTTATAGGCAAATGCTTGAACTGTTTTCCTTTTTGCTTCGGTTGAAGTGGTATCTATGCAAAATTCCAAAGACTGGGTGAGTGGAGGGAGTGTAGCAGGGCCGAGGTATTTCTGTATTGTGTCTGTTCCCAGGGTCTCTTCCAGATGGTGCTTCAAGGGCTCCTGTGATCAACTGATCGATGTTTCAGTGGGTTTTCTGGATTCTTCTCCTGCTCTTTGTTTTTCTCCTTGTTCTGCCCCTGTACCTCCCCACAGCCCTAACCAAATCCACAGTCAATCCCTGAGCAAGGGATCTTGAGGTCGAGGTGCGGCAGTACAGGGTAGGGGTGCTTACCTGCAGAAGAAGGACCTTGATGAGATTGCCTGAATTTGGTTGATTTTTTTCCCTGTCAGTGTGAGTGTGTGTGTGAGTGTGTGTGTAAGTGTGTGTGTGTGTGTGTGTGTGTGTACATGTATAAGCACATGCACCTTTTCCAAGGAAAATGTGATTGCCAAGTAACTTAAGACATACATAGAGCTCCTATAAACATTCATAGTACAGGCTTTTGTGTGAACATACATTTTTATTTCTCTGGAGTAAACATCTAGGAGAGGGATTTCTGGGTCATGTGGTGTGTATATATTTAAGAAATTTCTTAGCAAATTGGTTTTGTAATGTTGCATTCCCACCAGAAATGAGCGACAGTTTTCCTCGCTCTGCACCCTGGGTAGCACTTGGTATTACTAGTTATTAAGATTTTAGTCATGCTATTAAGCATTTAGGGGTATCTCATTGTAGTTTCTCATTGTATTTCCCTAATAGTTGATGATACTGAACATTTCTTCATATGCTTGTTTTCTTTGGTGTCATGTATGTTCAGATCATTTATGCCTGTTACTGGATTGTTTTCTTGCTATTGAGGTTAAGACTTTTATTATGTGTTTTAGATACAATCCTTTGTCAGATATATGATTTGCAAATATTTTTTCCCAACCTGTAGCTTGCCTTCTCATTCCCCTAACAGTATCTCTCATGGAGCAAGTTATTCCAGGCTTGATGAAGTACAATTTATCAGTCTTTTCTCTCATGGATTGTGATTTGGTGTTGTGGGTAGGAATTCTTTGCCTAACCCCAGATCAGTGATTTTCTAGTATGTTTTTACAAAACTCTTAGAGTTTTATGCTTTATATTTAGATCTAATGTCATTTTGAGATAAATATTTAGTAAAGTGCGAGGATTTGTTAGAGGTTAATTTTTTTTTCTATGCGTGTCTTGATTTAAATTATTATTATTATTTTTTCGAGACAGAGTTTCGCTCTTGTTTCCCAGGCTGGAGTGCAATGGCACAATCTCGGCTCACCGCAACCTCCACCTCCTGGGTTCAAGCAATTCTCCTGCCTCAGCCTCCCAAGTAGCTGGGATTACAGGCACGCACCACCATGCCCAGCTAATATTTTTGTGTGTTTTTAATAGAGACGGGGTTTCACCTTGTTGACCAGGATGGTCTCGATCTCTTGACCTCGTGATCCACCCACCTCAGCCTCCCAAAGTGGGGATTATAGGCGTGAGCCACTGCGCCCAGCCTAAAAAAAATTTTTTAAATGAATTTTAAATGAAACAACAAGCTGGTTCTTTGAAAAAATAAATAAAATTGATAGACCATTAGCAAGATTAACTAGGAAAAGAAGAGAGAAGATCCAAATAAGCTCAATTAGAAACAAAACAGGAGCTGTTACACCTGACACCACAGAAAAACAGAAGATCATTCACGCCTTTACGCACATCAACCTTTAAGCACATAAACTAAAAAACAGAGGAGATGGATACGTTTCTGGAAATATACAAATCAGGAAGAATTAGAAACTCTGAACAGACCAATAACAAGCAGTGAGATTGAAATGGTAATAGAAATGTCACCAACAAAAGGCCGAGTGCAGTGGCTCACGCCTGTAGTCACAGCACTTTGGGAGGCCAACGCGGGTGGGTCGCCTGAGGTCTGGAGTTCGAGACCAGCCTGACCAACATGGAGAAACTCTGTCTCTACTAAAAAAAATACAAAATTAGCCGGGCATGGTGATGTGCGCCTGTAATCCCAGCTACTTAGGAGGCTAAGGCAGGAAAATCGCTTGAACCTGGGAAGCGAAGGTTGTGGTGAGCCGAGATCATGTCATTGCACCCCAGCCTGGACAACAGGAGTGAAACTCTGTCCCAAAAAAATAAATAAATAAGAATTTTGTGCTCGCTTTGGCAGCACATATGCTAAAATTGGAATGATACAGAGAAGATTAGCATGGCCCCTGCGCAAGGATGACACGCAAATTTGTGAAGCGTTCCATAGTTAAAAATATAAAAATAAAAAAGAAAAATCACCAACAAAAAAAGTCCAGGACCAGATGGATTCATGGTCAAATTCTATCAGACATTCAAGGAAGAATTGGTACCAATCCTGGTGACACTATTTCACAATACAGAGAAAGAGGGAATCCTCCCTAAATCACTCTATGAAGCCAGTATCTTCCTAATACCAAAACCAGGAAAGGATATAACAAAAAACAAACAATACAGACCAGTGTTCCTGATGAACATAGATGCAGAAATCCTTAACAAAATACTGCCTAACTGAATCCAACAGCATATCAGAAAGATAATCCCCCATGATCAAGTGGGTTTCATACCAGTAATGCAGGGATGGTTTAACACACACAAGTCAATAAACGTGGTATACCACATACACAGAATTAAAAACAAAAATCACATGATCATCTCCATAGACACAGAACAAGCATTT
This sequence comes from Saimiri boliviensis, assembly GCF_048565385.1. Lineage (NCBI taxonomy): Eukaryota > Metazoa > Chordata > Mammalia > Primates > Cebidae > Saimiri > Saimiri boliviensis. Next base: position 240,546,544 of record NC_133450.1, on the reverse strand, counting down.
GACAAAATGTAGCATTCTTTTGGGATTAAAACCCTCAGCAAAATTGGCATACAAGGGATATACCCCAATGTAATAAACACCATTTATGACAAACCCTCAGGCAACATATATACTGAATGAAGAAAAGTTGAAAGCTTTCTGTCTGCGAAGTGGAACAAGACAAGGATGCTCACTCTCACCACTTCTACTCAGCATCATGCTGGAAGTTCTAGCCAGAGCAATCAGATGAAAGAAGGAAATGAAGGTCATCCAAATCAGCAAAGAGGAAATCAGACTGTCACTGTTTGCTGATGACGTGATCGTGTATCTGGAAAACCCGATGTTTTAACATCATTTATTGAAACCCTATTCTTTCTCCATTGAATTGCCTTTGCACCTTTATCAAAAACTAGTGACCATGTCTCTGTGGGTCTATTTCTGGATGTTTTCATCTCTTACGTTAATTTCTATCTCTGTCTTCTATAGCACCACATCTGATTGATCTCTGAAACTTTCTAGTAAATCTTAATATTGGGTGATTTGATTCCTCTAACTTCACTGTTCTTTTAAAACTTGTTTTGGTCTGGTGTCATTTGCCTTTTCATATAAATTTTAGAATTAACTTGTCTATATCTACCAAAAAATTATGCTGGGATTTGGTTCAGATTTGCATTGAATCTTGAGATAAATTTGGTAAGAGCTGGTATCTTTACCATGGTTATTCCCAGTGTCTCTTCCAAATAATTATTCTTACTTTGAATCTTTCGATCCACAAACGTGTTTCTTCATTTATTTAGATGTTGTATTTTTTTTTAATCAGTGTTTTGTAGTTTACAACGTAGAGATCCTCTATGTATTTTATTAGATTGATACCTAAGTTTTTTTCACTTTTTTGGAATTACTATAATTAATCGCTATAAGTGTTACCCTTTTTGTATTTTAGTTTCATTTTCATAACTAGTATATATAAATATGATTCATTGTGTGGGTGATTTGTATCCTGTCATTTTATTTTTTATTTATTCTATGAGTCAGTGAATAGGAACAGTTTTCTTTCTTCCTTTCTAATCAATATGACTTTTTCTTTTTATTGCCTTATTGTACTCTTAGGACTTAGAATATGTTGTTGAACAGGAGTAGAAAGAGTGGACATCCTTTTCTTATTCCTGATCCTTTTTTTTTGAGCCGGGGTCTCACTCTGTCACCCAGGTTGGGGTGCAGTGGTGCAATGACTGCTCACTCCAGCTTTGACCTCCTGGGCCCAATTACCCTCCCACCTCAGCTTCCCAAGTAACTGGGACTACAAGCACACCAAAACATCTAGCTAACCTTTTAAATTTTGTGTAGAATCAGTCCTTTGCTATATTGTCCAGGCTGGTCTTGAACTGCTGGACTTAAGCAATCTTCCTGTGTTGGCCTCCCAAAGTGCTGGGATTACAGGCTTGAGCCACCACGTCTGGCCTCTTATTCTTCATCGGTCTTGTTTAAAACCAAAGATAACGTTTTTGTTGCTGTTTTATGCAAATGATCAGTGCATTTAGGGTTAGCCGGCAAAGTGCTAAATAGCCTTCTATAAGTTACAGTTTCAGCGTCTGTTCTGTTTTTAAAGACTTTACAGTGTGGTTGGGATCTCTCCCACTTGTGTACCACCCAGTGGCCAGTCTGGGACCTGGGTTGTGGTTTCTCTTGTGTCTGAATACTGCTTGGGATCAGATCTCTATATTCACAGTTTAGGGGTGAGCTCAGGAGTTTATAAAAATCTTCATGGGGTTATGAGCACTCTCTCCTCTCTCTCTGCAGTCTGCCTAGTACTTTTTCATTCTCTGAGCCTCCTTTTTTGGTCTCGTGGCAAGAAAACTGAGGCTTTTATTACTCCTCTCTGTCATACACTCGACAACTGTACCCATGTCCAGGGCCAAGCAGCAGGAGTAAAAACTTATGCATTTGGCCAGGCGTGGTGGCTCAAGCCTGTAATCCCAGCACTTTGGGAGGCCAAGGCGGGTGGATCACGAGGTCAAGAGATCGAGACCATCCTGGTCAACATGGTGAAACCCCGTCTCTACTAAAAATACAAAAACTTAGCTGGGCATGGTGGCACGTGCCTGTAATCCCAGCTACTCAGGAGGCTGAGGCAGGAAAATTGCCTGAACCCAGGAGGCGGAGGTTGTGGTGAGCCGAGATTGCGCCATTGCACTCCAGCCTGGGTAACAAGAGCGAAACTCTGTCTCAAAAAAAAAAAAGTATCCATTTGTATCCACCAAAACTGAATAAAATTGAGAAATATTTTGAAACTATAAGTGGAATGCTTATCATACATGGAAGAAATACAGCCATGTGTTGCTAAATGATGGGGATGCATTCTGAGAAAGCATTATGTGATGTTGTCATTGTGAGAATGCTACAGGGTGTACTTACACAGACTTAGCTGATGCAGCCTCCTAACTCCCCTAGGCTAAATGGTGCTTCCTGTTGTTCCTAGGCTACCCATCTGTACAGCATGTACTGACTGCTGTAGGCAATATAACATAGTGGTAGCTATGTATCTGAACGTAGAAAAGGTACAGTAAAAATACAGTATTATAAGCTTATGGGACCAGAGTCACATATGTGGCCCATCATTGATGAAATGTCCTTATGCAATGCATAGTTGTAATGCTTAAGAAGAAACAAACGTAGCTGGTAAGAAAATGTTGACATCTTCAAAAATTCCATGCTTGTCCCCAAACCTTATTTGTGTGCCAGTAAATGTATGGTGTTTAGAGGCTGGGGGCATGCCAAGGGCTACGGATTTTCACTGTTTCTGTCAGCAGGTAGGGTCGCCTCTGCTTTATTTGATGTGGCCTTTTCATGGTGCACCAGGCGTGGGGGACACATCATCAAGGAAGTAGTACCTGTACCGTGTGACACTAAGTCTCTCAGAGAGGGCAGAGGCCAGGGCATTTATTCCTGTGTTCTCCTCAGACCTGCCCTGGAAGCTCCAGAAAGCACTTGGAAGGTAAGGGAAGCCACTGGCCACACTGGGCCGCAGTGAGCACGCACTGATACAGCCGTTTCTTTAGTCGCTGTCACCTTCCTTCTCCCTTTCTACTGTCGTATGAGTGGCACTGCCATCTATCGAGTGACTTAAGACACAGACTTCCATGTCAGCCTGAACTCTGGCTAACCTTCCATTCACTATATCAGTCAGGCAGCAAGCACTGTCTGCTTTTCCTCCAAACTCTTCCTAAAATTGGTCCTCCCCTCTCCCTCTGCAGATGCTTCCTGCATAGAGCCCCTGTCATCTCAGACTTCCTTTGAGGGACCTTGGGGTGCCTGCCTCTGGACCGGTTCCCGTCACATTCATTCTCTGTACTACTGTCAGAATCTTCCTTCTGTAATGCAGACCTGACTAACCTACCTGAAAAGCAACTAGAATGGATTTCTTGTCACCTTAGCATGACACACGGGTCCTTCCCTGCCTCCTCATGCCAGTGTCTCTGCTGTGCTTTACTCAGCAGAAACACTGATGTCTCTCTCATTTAGATTCCTCTGTGCTCCAGGGTTTCTGAGGCCTCTGCACTTTTCACATCTTGTTCCCCTTACCATCCTCCTCTTCCTAGTTCCCCACCCCCCTTTCCAGCTGCCTGGCAAGCTTCTGCTTATCCTTGAAAACCCACTTCAGCAATTTTGTCCTCTGTGGTCTTTGATCACTCAGAGTGAGTTAATTCCAGCTGCCAACCCTCGTAGAGTCTGTGTGTTCTTTGTGGGGACAACATTAAAAATCTTCTCTTCAAGTTATCTTGACATAGGTACCCCGTTGTTATTTTCTGTAGTCACCCTACCGTGTAATGGAACCCAGAACTTATTCTTCCAGTCTGACTGTAACTGTGTATCCAGCTGACCAGCCTTTCCTGTCCCTCCCTCGTGCTGGCATGTTAATTTAATCCACAGACACATATCAAATAGCCACTTTGTGCCAGAAACGCTTGGCACTGGGTATAAAAGACAAATCCAAAACCTGTGCCCTGGAAGAACTCATGGTCTCAGGGGGCAGATGGGTCTGTTCCTAGGGCCGCTGTGGGGCTGGAGCAGGCCGGATGTGGACTGCCCATAGGAGTAGGGTTCAGGTGGGACGGGATGGAGTCTGGAAGGCCAGGGTACAAGTTACCTGGGGCAGTTAGTGAGTACCTTGTGGAAATAGAAAAGTGACCATTTCAGAAAAAAAAAAGGTGAGGAAGTTCAAGAATTTAATTATTTGTTCAATCAATTAACAAATTGATTATTGAACACCTACTATGTGCAAGTACTATTCCAGGTGCTCAGAACAAAGCCCATTGCATGTGGAACTTGAGTTCTGTTGGGGTAGACAAATAGGAAGACACATGAATATGTAATATGTTCTTAGGTAATGAAAGCACTATGAAGAAAAATAAAGCAGAGAAAGGAAACTTGAAAATAAGGAACGCGGCCGGGCGCGGTGGCTCAAGCCTGTAATCCCAGCACTTTGGGAGGCTGAGGCAGGTGGATCACGAGGTCAAGAGATCGAGACCATCCTGGTCAACATGGTGAAACCCCGTCTCTACTAAAAATACAAAAAATTAGCTGGGCATGGTGGTATGTGCCTGTAATCCCAGCTACTCAGGAGGCTGAGGCAGGAGAATTGCCTGAACCCAGGAGGCGGAGGCTGCGGTGAGCCGAGATCGCGCCATTGCACTCCAGCCTGGGTAACAAGAGCGAAACTCCGTCTCAAAAAAAAAAAAAAAAAGAAAAGAAAAGAAAATAAGGAACGCCGCTGCTTTCTGTGGGGTGTTCCAGTGGGACTTTGGGAGAATATGGTATTTGAGCACAGACAAGACACAGAGTCAGGTGGGACAGAACCCCCGAGGTGGAAAGCACTTTACAAGCTGGGAGAACTGCAGGAAAGCCAGGCTGCTGGTGTTGAATGAACGAGGGAAAAAGTGGTAGGAAGTAAAACTGGAGAAATTGCTGAGGACCCAATTACATGGGGCCTTACAGGGTTCTTATTCTGAGCGATTTGTGGGGAGCCATTTGAAGGCTTTATGTAGGGAGTAATGTGATTGGAGGTGTGCCTTGAAAAGATCATGCTGGGTGGATGACTGATTTGGAGGAAAGGGGTAGGGGAAGAGCAGACATGCCGAAGAGCTGATAGAGAAATCTACATTCGAGATAATGGTAGCTTGGACGAGGGTGGTCACAGTGAGAAGTGTTCAAATTTGGGATATTTTGAGGAGCTGCTGGGATTTTGGAGTGGATTGTATCTAAGATGTGAGAAGTCAAGAACAATTTCAAGATTTCGAGCCTGAACAAAATGGTGCCATTTTGTTGAGGTAGGGCTGGGCAGGGAATGAATATGGTTGTAGGAGAGAATCAAGGTTGGTTTTAAGTGTATTGAGTCTGGGCCGGGCGTGGTGGCTCATGCCTGTAATCTGAGCACTTTGGGAAGCCAAGGCGGGTGGATCACCTGAGGTCAGGAGTTCGAGACCAGCCTGCCCAACATTTCGAAACCCCGTCTCTACTAAAAATACAAAAATTAGCTGGGCATGGTGCTGGGCGCTTCTAATCCCAGCTAGTGGGGAGGCTGAAGCAGGAGAATTGCCTGAACCAGGGAGGCAGAGGTTGCAGTGAGCTGAGATCACGCCATTGTACTCTAGCCTGGGTGACAAGAGTGAGACTCCATCTCAAAAAACAAATGTTTTGGATCTGAGATGGCTAGTAGAAATACAGCTGGAGTTCAAGAGGCAGCCCATGACTAGAGATCTGAATCTGTGTAGGCTTCAGAATACAGATGGTATTTGATGTCATAAGACTGGAGGAGCACATCATGGGAGGAGGTAGAAAGAGAAGATCAGTGGTGTGTGGACTGAGCCATGGCATCGGGAATGTCAGCTGCTGAAAAGTGGAAGATATGAGGACTGAGGATTGACTGTGGGATTTGGTTCAGTGGGGGTCACTGGTGACCTGGAAGAAAACAATTGTGACAGAATATTGGGAAAGGAAGGTTAACTGGTGTTAAGGAGAGAAGGTGGCCAAGAAAGTCGAGACGTCGAGTACCGGCAGCTCTTTCAGGGAGTCCTACTGTAAGATCAAAGAAATAGGGAAGTTGCTGGAGAAGGATGTGAAGTCGAGGATGTTTTAAGGGCACAGTCCTCAGAGCACGTTTGTGTGCTGATGAGATTAACCTTGGTAAAGAGAAAAAAGCTGGCTGGGCACAGTGGCTTATGCCTGTAATCCCAGCACTTTCCAAGGCCAAGGTGGGAGGATTACTTGAACCCAGGCGTTCAATATCAGGTTGGAAAACAAAGTGGGACTTCATCTTTACAAAAATTAGCTTGGCATGGTGGTATATACCTGTGTTCTCAGCTACTCAGAAAGTTGAGGTGTTAGGATGACTTCAGCCCGGGGGATCAAAGCTGCAGTGAGCCAGGGTGGCGCCACTGCACTCCAGCCCGGGTGACAGAGTAAGACTCTGTCTCCAATGAATGAATGAATGAATGAATGAAGAATGAATGTAAGAAGCTGATGAGATTGGAGAGGTTAGTGGATGATTGCAGTGACCATATTCATTGAGGTGGTGGGAGGTGTGGGGATCTATAATAGGAGTAAAATGTGTCTTTGATGAGCACACAGGAGGTTTACCCACTGTCAAAGATGGGGAGGCACATGTGGAGGTGGCTGCAGGGAGGTTGGTAGATTTGGTGGTTCCCTTTGTACACACACACACACACACACACACACACACAAAACTTCACACACCCCCATACTCCCTCCATGCCTGGAGTCCAGGGTACAGGGAGGAAATGATGGGATGTGAAGCTGAAAAGGTGGGTGCAGAATGGATTGTGGAGAGGCTCTTCCATCCACCTAAGGAGTTTAGATCTCATTCTGTGGGCAGAGGGGAGCCTGATCTTCTGTGGGATGTGAAGGCAGCAGGAACGCTACTGGGGCTGGGCTGGCTGGGAAAACCTGGGCACAGAGGCTGCTGCCAGGGCCAGGCGAACTCTGCTTCTTCATTCTGTCAATACATTGTTAACACCTACTCTTCTGAAATTGAATACATTCTTATAGATGATTGAAGAAAATGAAATTAATTCAAGTAGTAATGAAGCAGAACTCTGTTAGCTGCCAGGCAAGCAGCTGATTTCCTTAATAAGTTGAATCACTAATGGGTCAGGGGATTGAAGCCTTCATGTGCAGTAAAAGAGGAAACAGATATGAGTGGGAGAAAATGTGAGGTATGTTGCAGGAGAATCGCCTGAACCCAGGAAGAACCAAAACAATCTCATTAGTTACTCTTAATATCCTTAAACCTTCTGTAGACACTGTTGATATCTTTCAACAGATGAAGGAGGAGAGCCCAGGGCATTTCAGTCACTGCTCATAGCACCCAGAAAATCAATTGGTAGACCTAGGATTTTTTTCTTTTTTTTTTTGAAATGGAGTCTTGCTCTGTCTCCCAGGCTGAAATAGTACAGTGGTGTGATCTCAGCTCACAGCAGCCTCTGCCTCCCAGGTTCAAGTGATTCTCCTGCCTCAGCCTCCTGAATAGCTGGGATTACAGGCGTGCACCACCACACCCAGATAATTTTTGTATTTTTAGTAGAGATGGGGTCAGGCTGGCTTCGAACTCCTGACTTCAGGATCTGCCTGCCTCAGCCTCCCAAAGCGCTGGGATTACATGTGTAAGCCACTGTGCCCAGCCCAGACATAGGATTTACATGGTGTTCTTGAATTTCTAGTTCTTTACTTGGTCCTTGGTCTGAAACAAAGTGATAAATCTTGGCGATAACCCCCCTGCAGGATTGGGGACATATCACTTAGGCGTTAATGTTCAGGCACACACTATTTCACATAATTTCTGCAGTTTAAAGTGGGGATTACTTAGCTGCCAGCACCAGGGGAAATGACAGTGCAGTTACTCATTAGATGCCCATTGTAAGGCCCTCTGTGGAAGAGTGGATCTCACCAGCATATACTTGGTAATTGAGTAAAACGTGGAGCTTGACTCAGAGATGGTTGTAACTGCTGCACTTCCTCTCCTGTGAATGCCCCACCAAGCTTATGGCACAGGTGAGAGGGGGCAGCGTTATTATAGTTAAGTGTAAACATTTTATTTTGTTTTATTTTATTTATTTTCTGAGTCGGAGTTTTGCTCTTCTTGCCCAGGCTAGGGTGCAATGGCGTGATCTTGGCTCGCTGCAACCTCCGCCTCCTGGGTTCAAGCGATTTTCCTGCCTCAGCCTCCTGAGTAGCTGGTATTGCAGACATGCACCACCACACCCAGCTAATTGTTTTGGTATTTTTAGTAGAGACAGCGGTTTTACCGTGTTGGCCAGGCTGGTCATGAACTCCTGACCTCAGATGATCCACCCACCTTGGCCTCCCAAAGTGCTGGGATTACAGGCATGAGCCACCACGCCTGGCCAAGTCTAGACATTTTAAGATGCATCCTGAGTTCAGAAATGCTAAAATTGGGCAGGAGGTAGGAAATAGTGAGGAGAGAAAGTGTGTCTTAGAACTAGGAATTGGGTAGCTCAGTTTTTTGTTTAACATTAATTACATTCTGGAAAAGTTTGCTCTGTGAAAAACAAGCTTATATTTTCATTGAGGTTAGTTTTAAGTGTTTTACTGATAATCCTGACTCCATAGATTGATTTTAGGATTAAATGAGATAATGTATGTAAGGCATTTACAGCAGTCCCAGCACCATAGTGAAGGCTCAATAAATATTCATTGTAAATTATAATTACTATTATAATATTTTTCTTAATATACTTTGCAGGGAGCAGTAGACTTTTTGAAGTATTCCCAATTGTTAAATGTTACCTTTTACTTCGTAATTTTTTTTTTTAACCTTTGCAATAATGCCTTCAAATACTTTAGAATGGTTGTCTGTTTTGTGGAAGACAGTTTTTCCATGGGAGAGGCATGGTTTGGGGATGAAACTCTTCCACTTCAGATCATCAGGCATTAATTAGATTCACATAAGGAGCTTGCAACCTAGACCCCTTGCATGCACAGTTCACAATTGGGTTCGTGCTCCAATGAGAATCTAATGCCAGGCTGGGTGCAGTGGCTCATGCCTGTAATCCCAGCACTTTGAGAGGCCGAGGTGGGTGGATCACCTGAGGTCAGGAGTTCAAGACCAGACTGACCAACATGGTGAAACCCCATCTCTACTAAAAATAGAAAAAATTAGCCAGGCATGGTGGTGCGCGCCTGTAGTCCCAGGTACTCAGGAGGCTAAGGCACTAGAATTGCTTGAACCTAGGAGGTGGAGGTTGCAGTGAGCAAAGATCATGCCACCTGCACTCCAGCCTGGGCAACAGAGTGAGACTCCATTTTAGAAAAAAAAAAAGGAGACTCTAATGCTGCTGTTGATCTGACAGGAGGCGGTGCTCAGGTGGGAATGCTCACTTGCCTGAGGTTCACCTCCTGCTGTACAGGGGACCCCTGCTTTAGAAGTATTTCTAATTGTGAAAAGTTACTTTTTAGTTGGTAGCATATTTTTTTTATTAGCAAGAAGAAGGCATAGATTTTGGAATTAAATGGTTAATATGCAAAAAAAAAAAAAAAGAACCCATTAAATGCCTAATGGAGTGTGGCACTGGTTCACTGCTAATCAGAGAAAACTTCTCTTACCGACAGATGTGGTCTTGCCTGTTGGCTGTTATAACCCATGGCAGACTTTACAGAAATGACCACTAACATTGAGCCACATAATGTGCACGTATACCAGAGTCGCTTCTAAGCAGTGTACCTTTAATCCTCATTTCATCTTCCCAGCAATTCCCTGAGTTAGAAACAAACTTGTATGATTTCCTTTTCAGAAGGAAAAAGACTGAAGCTCACATACTCAGTTGGCAAATGGTAGAGTGGAATCTGAGCTCACTGCCCGACTCCAGAGTGGTGCCCTTAATCACGATGCTATACAGCCTCTTTCTGATACCACGCAAACCCTGTGGGTTGCCTACCTAACAACCAGTCCCACTGTCTTCCTTGCTGGAAAAGCCTTGATTTTGTGTGGTTGTTTACCCTGTGTGTCTGTGTGAAGGCGAATCTGGCCCACACTTCTGTGAATTCATCCTGGTTCATCTAAGCTGATCATGGTGTTCCATTTCTCCTTGCCGAGGATTCGGTTAGGCAGGGACATTCGACAAGATTTTGTTCATGGGAATATGAAGAGTAACTCTCTGCAGGCTTCTGAGAAAACTTTCTTCACAGAGAGAAATAGACACACAAGAAGGACACCTGTCTTCCTCCCCGGACCTGATCACATCTAGCAATGTGGCAGCCATCTAGTACCAGCCTAGGGATGACACCAATGTCAGGTAAGGCACAGCCCAGAAAATGCTGTTGAAGTGGAGCTCTGACAGTCTATACCTGGAGGTGCCCATCCCTGTGCCTTTCATTCTATGAGAGAAAAAGACCCATCATTGCTTAGGCCAGTTTGAATTGGCTTTTCTGTTACTGGTAGCCAAAGGTGTGCTAATTTGGAGCATCCTCAGAGGTGTGCCTTGGCAGGCAAAGGGTGACTGGTATGCTGAGATCTAGATGCCCTCACCCAGAGTCCCACACCCATTACCTCTGCCACTAGGAGCTTCCTTTAATCAGGGAATATGCAGGTATTTTCTCTTTGTATCATGGCATTTAAGAGTGGGAAGCATTGTCTTAACTGATCAAAAACACGTAATAGAAATGTTATGTGTCAATATGCACCAGTAATCAAAATATTTTAAAGAATGAACGTATGTTTCCAAGAAAATGTCTTTTGCCCTTCATTTTTTGGGCTGGATGATCCCTCCAGACCTCGTTCAAGTATAATTTCCTTTGAAGAGCCTGTTCCAACTTCACTGACCATTCTCTCTTCAGAATATTTTTAATATTTCTATAATAATAGTATTTCTTTATTTTTTTATTTTTATTTTTTTAGAGACGGGGTTTCACCATGTTGACCAGGACGGTCTCGATCTCTTGACCTCGTGATCCACTCGCCTTGGCCTCCAAAAGTGCTGGGATTACAGGCGTGAGCCACCGTGCCCGGCCTTAATAATAATATTTCTATTAGACCTTACATCACTGTGATTTGATGATTGGTCTTTCAAGTCTGTCTCTGCCAGTGAACTGTAAGCTCCTGAGAAAGTAGTTCCTTGTTGAGAATGGCTGTCAGCTCGGAACAAGCTCAATTGTAGTAGCAAAATTAACCTAGATGTGGTAGTCATACTAGATACTGCAGCTCCTAGAATTCTGATCACCAGTCCTAGCTGCTTTTTTCTTTCTTTCTTTTTTTTTTTTTTTTTGAGACAGAGTTTCGCTCTTGTTTTTTTTTTGAGACGGAGTTTCGCTCTTGTTACCCAGGCTGGAGTGCAATGGCGCGATCTCGGCTCACCACAACCTCTACCTACTGGGTTCAGGCAATTCTCCTGCCTCAGCCTCCTGAGTAGCTGGGATTACAGGCACGTGCCACCATGCCCAGCTAATTTTTTGTATTTTTAGTAGAGACGGGGTTTCACCATGTTGAGCAGGACGGTCTCGATCTCTTGACCTTGTGATCCACCCGCCTCGGCCTCCCAAAGTGCTGGGATTACAGGCTTGAGCCACCGCGCCCGGCTTAGAGTTTCGCTCTTGTTACCCAGGCTGGAGTGCAATGGCGCGATCTCGGCTCACTGCAACCTCCGCCTCCTGGGTTCAGGCAATTCTCCTGTCTCAGCCTCCCGAGTAGCTGGGATTACAGGCACGCGCCACCATACCCAGCAATTTTTGTATTTTTAGTAGAGACGGGGTTTCACCTTGTTGACCACGATGGTCTCGATCTCTTGACCTCGTGATCCACCCGCCTCGGCCTCCCAAAGTGCTGGGATTATAGGCATGAGCCACTGCGCCCGGCCCCTAGCTGCTCTTTAACCACACTTATGATTCCCATACCTGGAGGTGGTGATTTATTTGGCATGGGGTATAGCCCAGACATTGGTGCTTTAAAAGCCCCAGTAATTCCCATGTGCAGTCAAGTTGGGAAGAGAGTTTCAGGAAGAGAGTGACACAGCCAGAAGGAAAGACAGGAAAGACCGTGAGAACTGTGATGACAGTAGATATGAAAGGGACCAGCAACAGTAGGTGTCACTGGATCCAGAGAATCCAACAAAGAGCTTGTCATAGAAGCCCTGATAAGAGATCATGAACCCAAAACAAGGGTGGACCCAGTAGATGTAATACTTTGAGCAGCTGCTATGGGAGATGTGCTATGCCAGTGTCATCCTAGGGCGGTGCCCCTCATCCTGCCTACACCAGAGAAGCTTTTTAAAAGTACAGGTACTTGGGCCGGGCACGGTGGCTCAAGCCTGTAATCCCAGCACTTTGGGAGGCCGAGGCGGGTGGATCACGAGGTCGAGAGATCGAGACCGTCCTGCTCAACATGGTGAAACCCCGTCTCTACCAAAAATACAAAAAATTAGCTGGGCATGGTGGTGCGTGCCTGTAATCCCAGCTACTCAGGAGGCTGAGGCAGGAGAATTGCCTGAGCCCAGGAGGCAGAGGTTGCGGTGAGCCGAGATCGCGCCATTGCACTCCAGCCTGGGTAACAAGGGCGAAACTCCGTCTCAAAAAAAAAAAAAAAAAAAAGTACAGGTACTTGGATCCTACCCCAGAAATTCTGATTCAATTGATCTGGGATAGATTCTGGCACCAATACTTTTAATTTTTTTTTACGGCTCCCCAGGTGATTTTAATGAATTGCCAAGGTTGAGAACTGCTGCCTTAGAAGAATATCAGTAGGATTTGACCCTAATTCAATGTCAGTATCACAGATTTCCTGACTTTCGGTATTGAGGGGAGCTTTGCTTAGACCAGGGTGGGAAGTGGAGTGGCTGGGAGTTGGGCATAGGGTAAAGAACGTGGGAGTGAAGATTGATACTTCTTTATGAAGTTCAGTTTGAATTAACAGTGGGATCTGAAATCACGACGACTGTTGGGCTGTGTGTTCACATAGGCCTAAGGGAAGCTGGAAGACTGAGAGCAGAGGTCCTCCATGAGGCTCATAGGCCACTGGGGATCCCCCACCCCACCGTCCGCCAAAGTCAGTTAGGAGATCTGAGAATGCTTTGGCAGGTTCAGAGGAAAAATCAGTGAAGTCGTTTTATTCTCACATATTAATTAAAAATTGTGAAGCGTTACTGTTATACGAATCTTAATCCTTAAGATTATGTATATGCCAAAAAGAGTGTTGATCATTTTGTCTTGGCTAGTATTGGGTCAGTTGAGTGCGGTTCATCTCAGCTGATGTATTTTTCCATTATCTGCTGTTATTATTCACAAATTTTCATTGGTTATAGGTATTCTATGCCAATTCCAAAAAATAGCTCAATGGCTCGGTGTTAAAGGGAAAAAGCAGAGATAGAATGAATCAAGTAAATAGTAGAATTCATAAAAATATTAGAACTATAACTAGTGACTAGGACTATAATACAGATAGAGAAATGTATATGTAGTAGATGAGACAAATAATTTTTTTGAGTAGAATGATTTAACATAACCAGCCAAAAAAGGAAAAAATAACGATGACTGTCTGAAATTAGATTTTACTGAACAAGGCTGGGTGCAGTTGCTCACACCTCTAATCCCAGCACTTTGGGAGGCCGAGGTGGGCAGATCACTTGAGGTCAGGTGTTCAAGAGCAGCCTGCCTGACACGGTGAAAGCCTGTCTCCACTAAAAATGCAAAATTGGACGGACGTCATGGCGCATGCCTATAGTCCTAGCTACTTGAGAGACTGGGGCAGAAGAATTACTTAAACCCAGAAGGCAGAGGTTGCAGTGAGCTTAGATCGCACTACTGCACTCCAGCCTGGGCAACAGAGTGAGACTCTGTCTCAAAAAAAAAAAAATTGTTATTGAACAAGCAGTCCATTCAACCTCATCTCACTGTGTGCTGCCCTTTCATCAGATGGTGACGTGAAGTCATGGAGTCTTTCTGTTACTTTAAACACAAAGATAAGCCTATTGAGTATTTCCAGAACATATCCAAAACAGTGATTTTTCAAAATGAAATTTGAAAATGTTGAATTTGAGATTCTACAGTGATACTGGAAATCAGGTAAAAATGTCAGACGCAATATTCACAGCTCTACTGCACACAGAGAGAACAAGTCACAAGTCACACTACTACTGGAAAGCTTGGTAAGACTGGCTTTACAGTTCATGATGAGTTTAATGTGCAGAGAAAGGAGAATAGGGCATTGGCAGAATCCTTCACCAGACAGATACCATGTAATATCCATGGTACACGCATGGAAAAGCAGTTACTCTCATAGGTACATGCTAGCAGATCTTTCAGTTCACACTTGGGCAGAACTAGTGATGTGCAGATTCTCAGTCACCTCTTAGCATATGCACAGGACTTACGTGAAAGGGAATTGCCTGATGAGTTTTGTTCAGTGAAAACCCACATCATAAGAGAAGACTGCCTTGTTCGATTTGGTTAATGATTATGTTGTGAGTCATGAAGGAGAATGAAAAAGGGATGTTGGAATCAGTGGCAACCGGTAAGAAAGCACAAAAGGGACATTGTCACCTGACTCAAAGAAGTTGCATTCGAATGTGGTGGACGGCAGTATTGTATTTTCAGAGAGCAGTTGGTGCTCTGTACTGTGCCTCCTGACGCTGTTGTTGAAAGAAACACTGAAAATAGGACAATTTCTTATCAAAATGAAGAAAATGGGCAGCAAGTCTTGTATGAGAGGCAAAGGTGCCTCACAAAAGGTTTTGGAATGTGGTATGAGTGAAAAACATGACACTCACCAGGATCTGTAAAGGCCATTTTTATCATTCAGGGGGCTTTCTCAAATGATGTGCTGTTTTAAGGCTGAACATTAAGATCTTTAATGCTAAGCACAATCCTGTTACACGTATGTGAGGGCAGAGACAATCTTCTGGTTTCCAACTGTATCCCTAGTGCCAGGCAGTGTCACCAGTAGCTATTAAATATTTGCTGAATGAATGGATTTTTATTCATTAGTCAAATAAAGCACTGATGACATACTGTAGGCTATGTTTTCAAACGACATCGAAATGCTAAAACATGCTTGCCAACTGCAGCCAAAAAGTAGGTTACACATCTATTTGTTGATTTCTCTTCCCCGATGGAACAGTCAAGCCAGCCTTCTCGCTTTTGAGTTTAATGTGCTCATCAATTTATGTTTACCGTAATAAATGTGAAATCAACTCATAATTCGTAGAACTGTGTTGGATCCGAACATCCAAATGTATCTGACAGAGCCACCAAACAAGCTCTACATATGAGTCAGGATTTCCTAACTTAGAAGAAATAAAAAGTAAGAAAATTAACCTACCTGGAGGGCAACTCAAACTGTTCGTCATTGTACATATAACAAATATATATAAAATGTTAGATTCTATGCATACTCTAAAGAGTATCATCCTGCTCACAGATATGCACCTACTCTTTAAAATAATTTTAGAATTAGCCTATTTTATTTTATTTTTGTTTTGAGACAGTTTCTTTCTCTCGTCCAGGCTGGCATGCAATGACGTGATCTCGGCTCACTGCAACCTCCATCTCCCGGATTCAAGTGATTCTCTTGCCTCCCATGTAGCTGGGACTACAGGTGCCCACTACCACGCCCACCTAATTTTTGTATTTTTAGTAGAGATGGGGTTTTGCCACATTGGCCATGCTGGTCTCAAACTCCTGACCTCAGGTGATCCACCCACCACAGCTTCCCAAATTGCTGGGATTACAGACATGAGCCACTGTGCCTGGCTGTGTTTTAGTTTATTATTGTCATTATACATATAACAAATATATATAAAATGTCTAAACAGTACTGTAAAGAGTATCATCCTGCTCACAGATATGAACCTACTCTTTAAAATAATTTTAGAATTAGCCTATTTTATTTTATTATCCTATTTTATTTATTATTTATTATTAAATAGCTTATTTCATTTTAGCCTGTTTTATTTAGAAATTGTGAGGCATCTTGTCTTTAATTTGTTAGAACTGGTGGATGGCATGTGGGTCAAATGCTCGTTAAGTTTGATAAATGATGGCTTAAAAATAGAACATATTTATAAATCATCCTTACATCAGCTACAATATACAAAGTCACAGGTGTCCTCTTAGATTCTGGGGTGAGACTGAAAGAATATATATAAGAAAGGACAGGCATGCTCTTATTATCAGATGTCACCACTGAGGAAGTATTAGAGTAAGAACCCCAGCAATGGGACTTACATGTAGGTTTCTCGCCTGGGGTTGCCCACACCCTGAGTTCTTGTCTACCAAGGCCACAAAGCAGCTCCTCTGGGCACCAGGTCTAGGGTGGAGGCACAGCAGCAGAGATGTGAATGCCCCTGAGCACGAATGGCTGGGAATGGGCCACATCTGTACAGTTGACTCAGGCCATGTGTTCATAGACCAGCATGCACACATCCACACCTGCTGAGTGTCTGCACTTACCAAAGGTATAGTGTCAGCGCAGGTTCCTCTCTTCAGTGTGGCTGGTAAGGGCTTGGGTATAGAAGCTAGGTGGTCAAAATAAAAGCCATTTGGCCAGATAGCTGTTTACACCGACAAGATCAAGGGAGGCCAGGGTAAAAGAAGCAGCAGAAGGCTGGGCGCGGTGGCTCACACCTGTGATCTCAGCACTTTGGGAGGCCAAGGTGGGAAAATCACCTGAGGTCGGGAGTTCAGGACCAGCCTGACTGACATGGAGAAACCCTGTCTCTACTAAAAATACAAAAGTTAGCTGGGTGTGGTGGTGCATGCCTGTAATCCCAGCTGCTTCGGAGGCTGAGGCAGGAGAAGCGTGTGAACCTGGGAGGCAGAGGTTGCGACAAGCTGAGATGGCACCATTGCATTCCAGCCTAGGCAACAAGAGTGAAACTTCGTCTCATTAAAAAAGTAGCAGCAGCATCAGGAAGATGATAGGGGATGGCATCTGTGTAAATGTATTGCAGAGAACTGGTAAAATGCAATTTGGGTGAAGTGACTCATATGATAGAGTCAGAACGCTTCAACATTAAATTGCCTCTAAGAAATAAAAGGTAGCTTGTAATTCGTTATTTAAGGTGGTAGACACACTTCTAGCATCTGAAATCAACATGGAGGGGCCAAGGGTTGACTCATGGCCCAGGAGAGGCACTAGAGGAGGATCTAATAGGCCTGAATTTGAATCCCAGCTTGGCCAGCTACCAGCTGCTTGTCCCTGGGGAAGTGACCTAACTTGTCTTGGCCTCAGTTTCTCATCTAGAAAATGGGGCTGTTGAACTTAAAGTTCTTTCCTACTCTGGACATATTATCGTAAGTGAAGGAATTTAACATTTTCCCAAATGCTTCCCAAAGCTGCTCTGGGCTCTCTGAAAAATATCTTTGCTCAGGACATTTTCTTACATGGAAATATCCTCACCCTTCTGCCTCTGTGAAAATTCAGCAACCTTAAGTCAGCTCACCTAATTTCCTCAACCATCTTTTCTCTATCCCTCTCATCATCAACAGTTCCTGTTATGTTCTCTTACAGCAGTTCTTACGATCATCATTTCTTCAGCTGTGTTTTAACTGCTGTGAATTCACCTCATGCATGTTCATCTTAAACTGCAGAGCCATATTGACAACAGCTTTGGAAATTTCCGATTTCCTTTGGTAGGATTAATCCCCAACGACTTAATATTCCTTTCCCATCTGGAAACTGAATGGAATAATAGCAAGATGGCTGTTCTGGCAGGAGCACATTTTCCCTGTCTTCTAGGTGGAGAGATTGAGAGTATGTTGCAATGTGTTTCTTCACAGTGTGTCTCACCTTGTAAATATTATTTGACTTCTTAGGATGTTAAAACAAGTCATTAAAAATTTATATTTCTACCTGTCTATCTTATAAAATTACTGTCTTAAAGCAGAGTGAGTTATCAGTCTTTAAGGCAAACCCTAATATATGATGCAGAAAAATGACCCAAAGTGATGATAAAAGGTCAACTTGTGAGTACACGCTTATAATTTCAGAGAATATGATTATTTCAACATTTTAAAGCAGATCCTTATCTACTACAGGTTATTTATACATTAAGACATCATTTACGTTGGTTTTCATGTAAGTGCTGGACTTCAAAGCTTTTTTTTTTTTTTGAGACGGATTCTTGCTCTGTCGCCAGATTGGAGTGCTGTGGCGCAATCTCGGCTCACTGCAACCTCCGCCTCCCAGGTTCCAGGGATTCTCCTGCTTCAGCGTCCCGAGTAGCTGGGACCACAGGCACGTGCCACCATGCCCAGCTAATTTTTGTATTTTTAGTAGAGATAGGGTTTCACTGTGTTGGCCAGGATGGTCTCGATCTCTTGATCTCGTGATCTGCCCACCTCACCTCCCACAGTGCTGGGATTACAGGCGTGAGTCACCATGACTGGCCCAAGCATTTGTTTTTAAGACACAGGATCTCACTTCATTGCCCAAACTGGAGTACAGTGGCATAATTATAGCTTACTGCAACCTCCAACTCCTGGGCCTGAGCAATCCTCCAAGCTCAGCCTGTAGCTGAGCCACCATGTTTGGCTGGAAGCATTTCGAGTGCAAATTTGGGGAAAAAAAAAAAAAAAAAAAAAAAGCTTTTAGAACCCTGGTTGTTGCGTCGTTTCGTCTTCTGGTATTTGGATTCCTGAGTGCTGCTTCTTGGCCTAGGGGATATAGAGTGAAGATGGTGCTAAGAATGGAATTGCTGTGTTTATCTGCGTCTGAAATGTCTGGCGCTGTACAGATGGGGGAAGTTGGGAGTAAAACCTTTCCAGATGTAAACCTCTGTGTTTTAGCAAAATAATGTTATGGATTCCATATTAGTTTCCTGTGTCTGCTGTAACAAATTACCACAAACTTTGTGGCTTAAAACAATGGAAATGGATTCCGTCACAGTTCTGGAGGCCAGAAGGCTGAAGTCAGTATGACTAGGCTAAAATCAAGGTGGCAGCAGTACCATACTCTCTCCTGAGGTCCCAGGGGAGGGTCTCTTTCCTGGCCTCTTCCCCATCTGGTAGCCACTGGTGTTCCTTGGCTTGTGGCCACATTACTCCAGACTTCACACCAGCATCACCGACATCTTTGCTATGGAATGAATGTTTATATCCCTCCCAGAGTTGATATGTTTATATCCTAACTCATCATGTGATGGGATTGGAGGTGGGGCCCTTTGGGAGGTGATGAGGTCATGGGGGTGGAGGGTGAGACCCTCATTAATGGTATAAGTGCTTCATGAAAGACACTGAGGCTGGGCTCTGTGGCTCAGGCCAGTAATCCCAGCATTTTGGGAGGCTGAGGCGGGTGGATCACTTGAGGTCAGGAGTCCAAGACCAGCCTGGCCAACATGACAAAATGCTGTCTGTATTAAAAATACAAAAATTAGCTGGGCATGGTGGTGGGCACCTGTAATCGTAGCTACTCTGAGGCTGAGGCAGGAGAATTGCTTGATTCCGGGAGGCAGAGCTTGCAGTGAGCCAAGATTGCAGCACTGCACTCTAGCCAGAGTGAGATTCCGTTTCAAAAAAAAGACATGGAGGTGGAGGTTGCAGTGAGCTGATCATGCCACTGCACTTCAGCATGGGCAACAGAGTGAGACTCTGTCTCAAACAAAATGACATGAGAGCTTGTTTTCTCTCTCTATTCTTTACTATGGGAGGATGCAATGAGAAGGTGGCCGCCTATAAACCAGAAAGAGGGCCTGATCTCAGGTTTCTAGCCTCCGGAAGTGTGAGAAATAAATTTCCTTTTGTAAGCACCCACTTCGTGGTACTTTGTTTTAGCAGCCTGAACTAAAACCATCTTCAAGTCTCTCTCAGTGCCGTCTTCACATCCCCATGTCCTCTGTCAAATCTTCCTTTGCCTCCCTCTTACAAGGACATGTGTGACAGCATTAGGGCCCATCCGATAATCCAGGATAATCTGCCTAACTCAGGATCCTTATTAATTTAATTGCATCTGCAAAGACCCCCACTCACTTTTCTTTTTTTCTCTTTTTACCATATAAGGTAACATTCACAATTCCAGAATTAGGATGGGAATATCTCTGGGGGGGCCATTTTTCAATCTTTCACAGACTCCATTTGTTCCGTATGAATCAAGTATCGAGGCTCACTGCCTCTTATATCTTCTCTCAGTCTGTTCCATTCTCTTTTTTTTTTTTTTTTTTTTAAAACTAAAGATGGGGTTTCTCCATGATGGCCAGGCTGGTCTTGCACTCCAGACCTCAGGTGATCCACCCACCTCAGCCTCCCAAAGTGCTAGGATTACAGGCATGAGCCACCGCGCCTGGCAGCCTGTTCCATTCTCGTGTGATCTGATAAAGAATTAAGGGCACCAGCTTTGGAATCCCTTTTGTGCCACTTACTGATTCTAGGTCTGGGGCGTGTTGCTTAAGTTCTTTATGCTTTTGTTTGCTCAACTGTAAATGGCAGACACTATTATACTCAAGTTTTTTGTAAACTACTTAATAAATAAATTCAACAGACATTTATTTAGGACCTCCTATATACTCAATACTATATTCTATGGCTACAGTGATGAACAAATAGATACAGTCCGTCTTCAAGGGGCTTATAGTCTAGTTGGAGAGATACATAGTTGTTAAACAAATACCCTCCAAAAAAACTTGTCAGTGCTATGTGGGAGAAATGCAGGGTTAGAGGAGAGGCTCCTGGGAGGGCCTTGAGGCAGGCGCCTCTGAGGCCGTGATGTGGAAGCAGTGGGACGTGAGCCAGACCAGGAGTAGGAAGAAGGGCATGTTATACAGGAGGACAGGCTGTGATTGGAAGCAGGTTGGAACTTTGGAGGACCTGAAAGAAGTGTTCATAGAAGCTAGTGACCTGTGGGAAGATTGGGGTGAAATGAGATTGGTGAGGGAGGGAGTCAGACCAAGCAGGGGCTCATATAAATCCGAGCTTCATTCTGAGTGTATTGGGAAGCCCAAGGAGTTTAGGCAGTGGCAAGGGTGGGGACAGGGTGGGCAGGTCGTGACCTGGTTTATGTTTTGACAGGATTACTCTGGCTTCTGGTTCGAGAATGAATGGACAGGACAGGAGTAGTGGCAGTGGAATGGTGAGATGAGATGAGGTGTGACCACAGTCCAGGCAGAAGATGAAGGTGGCTTGGAGCAGGTGGAGAGTTGCAAGATACGCTTTGGAGAATGCAGGACTTGAGAGTGTTATATGGGAAGATGATGAGGAAGAGGGAGATGTCAAGGGTGACTCCCAAGTTTCTGGCAGAAGCAGCTGGATGGATGGGTGCTCCGTTGACTAATGTGGGGAGCACAGGAAGAGGAACAGATGACGAGAAAAGATTGAGTTCTCTGTACATGTCAGTGCCTGACACAGAGCACACCATAAACAGTAGATTTCAGTAGCTTGTAATTCAGTCCATTTCAAAGTCATAACTGACCATTGGGTCAGGAGATGGGTTCTCGCTCTGGCTAGTTCATGTTAGATAAATAAACCTCTTAGGGCATCAGTGTCTTCATGTACAAATCGGAGGCAGTCAGACTGGGTGCTTTTTGCGGTTCCCTTCAGCTTCAGGATGCTGACAATGCTATGAAATTCTTTGGTCTTGACCACCTGGAATCTGCTGTGGCCAGCTGGATCTGCTTCAGAGGGGCTGATGAACCAGAACTCTGCATATGGGTGGCAGTTTCTGGTGTCTGGCGAAAGCTGACGTACGGGGAGCTCTGGCCAAGGCAAACTGTGGCTCTCGAGGAGGCCTCATGACGAAGGGGAAGGATGTGGTTTGAGGGCAGCAGCAGCTGCCTCAAACAAGCATGAAATCCACTGAGCTTCAGAGGACATTGCAAGTGAGAATGATTGTTTATTAATTGGTGAATTATTATGATGTGGGGCATATGGAGAAATGGTGATGGGCAGAAAAGAAGATGAAGAGAGAGAAACATTTACTGGTTCTTTCCTGTGTTACTGACTTAGAGTCATCATTAATGCCACAGTGAGTATTAGGGATGGGCCATCTCCAGTTGAACTTCCTTAATTTACAGATTAAGCAACCAAGGTCAACAGCAACTTCCATGGCGACAGACCCAAACTGGCACTCAGGTCTTCTTACACCTGGCCTGTGCTTTCCTGCTCCACCAGGCGGCCAGGGGTGGTTCCCATGAGCTGTTTGAGGCCCAGTTTTAGAGAAAGAGCCATTTGGTTTCATTTGTCTTGGAGCAGACCCCAGAGATGTTATTTGCTGCTCCCAACCCCCGGTGTAAAAGCACTGAATGTAAGTTGTTATATGCAGGCCCATCTCATCAGCCAGCGCTTGATGAGTAGCAGACCTGGCCTGGGTCCCACCGACATCCTGCCAGGTAACTGCATGGGCCGGGCCTCTCAGTGCTTCTGCAGGACCTGCTCTTCGGAAGTGCGCTCTGCGAGCGAAGGCTGCACCACGTCTTTCGTGAGACTAGACGGTGCTCTTCTTGTCTTCAAAGGTTTTTGTTTGGTTAGAGTTTAAAAACTCAGCAACAGCTTTGTTCATGAAAAGAAGCTTATTAGGAAAGTTGCTGCTTCATCCTGTGGTTGTGGTTAGTTTGTGAGTCATTGAATTCCCTGGCCTCCTCTTTGGAAGCAGTGACTGGTCATTCTGTTGCTTTATTACTATTTCACAACATAGGAAGCAGAGCACACCACCTCTACCTAACAGTTTAACTTGAAACACCTCATCAGAGTATGTGAGTGAGACTTCAGATGTGCCTCTTACATAAGAAGAAGCGCGTTTCTCTCAGAGTCACTGGGCTGGCTCAGCAGGATCCCTATAGAAAAGCAGAGTCCTTGGGCCTCGGGTGTACCTCAGGGTGATACTCAGGGATGTGTGAAGAGGTCAGGCCTGTGTTAGATGTACGGCAGGGAAGCTCTGGAGCAAGGAGCCGTCTCCCAGATGTGGGGTGAATGGCAAGGTAAGTCATCCTTTAAAGGGACTCTTTTCAAGGCTGAGAGACCACATCCTGAGCAAAGAGGGGGCTCTGTTTCCAGAGGCCACACGTCTGGTTGACCTCTTTCCAGTCTCCTTGAACATGCTGTGTTCATCGCTGAAACAGCAGTTTGCCTGTGGCTGGTCCCCACCCTGAGAATGCTCAGCCAGTTTCCACTGCGTCTCCAAGTTCTGCCCCTCCTGCAAGGCCCACCTCAAGGACCAGCACCTCCCTGGAACCTTCCCCCAGAGCCCCGTCCTCCCTGTTTTAGGTTTCGAATTCCATCCCCACTTGCAGTCACACTGCACAGGTTTGCACTTTGTTCCCCTTGTTGTTTCCTCTGGGCGGGTGTGTCGGGAGAGAGGTTAGGTGGCTTGTACATGTCCTTTCTCGGTGGCAACTCACCAACTTCTAAGGACAAGACCTCAGTCTTGAACTTCTTTATATTCTCCCATAGTGTCAAGCGTAATTCTGGGGACAAAGTGTATGCTCACAAATACTTGATCATTCACTAGAGAAAAGTTCTCTGTGTGTTTATTAAGTAATAGGTTTAAAAAGACACACATAAAATCAGCCGTTCTCAGTGGCTCACGCCTGTAATCCTAGTACTTTGGGAGGCCGAAGTGGGTGGATCACGAGGTCAGGAGATTGAGACCATCCCAGGAACACAGTGAAATCCCATCTCTACTAAAAATAGAAAAAATTAGCCAGGCATGGTGGCATGCACCTGTAGTCTCAGCTACTCGGGAGGCTGAGGCCGAATTGCTTGAACTTGGGAGGTGGCGATTGCAGTGAGATGAGATTGTGCCACTGCACTCCAGCCTGGGCGACAGAGCGAGACGCCTTATCAAAAACAAAACTAAACAAAAGACACACATAAAATCTGCATGGACTTGTTTTTCAAATTTTCCTTCTTTCCTTCCTTCCTTCCTCCCTCCCTCTTTCTTTCCTTTTCTTTTTTTTTGAGATGGAGTTTCACTCTTATTTCCCAGGATGGAGTACAGTGGCTTCATCTCAGCTCACTGCAACCTCCACCTTCTGGGTTCACATGATTCTCCTGCCTCAGGCTCCCAAGTAGCTGGGACTAAGGCGCACACCACCACACCCAACTAATTTTGTATTTTTAATAGAGACAGGGTTTCACTATGTTGGGGAGACTAGTCTGGAACTCCTGACCTTGTAATCCACCTGCCTCAGCCTCCCAAAGTGCTGGGATTATAGGTGTGAACCACCACGCCCGGCCCAAATTATTTTCAGAAGCATAGTGGTAAGATTTAATTTGGTTGTGCATGACAGGACACGTGAAATAATAATGACTGAAGTAAGATAGAAGTTTCCTTCTTTTCCCGTGTGAACGAAGAGCAGCGATAGAGAGGCCAGGGTGTGGTGGGAACCTGGCTTGCTTCTCTTGTGCTGCTCTAGCATCCTAGCCCATGATTTTCTTCCCTCTTTCTCTCCTTCCTTCCTTCTCTTTCACCCTCCTCCTCTTTTTCTCTATTACTTTCTTTTCATCTCACCCTGTCTCCCAGGCTGGAGTGCAGTGGCACGATATCGGCTCACTGCAACCTCCACTTCCTGGGTTCAAATGATTCTTGTGCCTGAGCCTCCTGAGTAGCTGGGATTCCGGGCCCATGCCACCATGCCTGGCTAATTTTTGTATTTTTAGTAGAGACGGGGTTTTACCTTGTTGGCCGGGCTGGTCTCAAACTCCTGACCTCAGGTGATTTACCCTCCTTGACCTCCCAGGTGTGTACCACCACACCCAGCTAATTTTTGTATTTTTAGTAGAGGCAGGGTTTTCCATGTTGGCCAGGCTGGTCTTGAACTCCTGGTGATCCACTCGCCTCAGCCTCCCAAAGTGCTGGGATTACAGATGTGAGCCACCACGCCTGGCCATAGCATATGATTTTTCATTTTCAAGGTCAACTCATAGTAGTATGCAATGGCTTTTGGAGCTTCAGCAAGTGTATGCACATTCTAGGCAGCAGAAAGGAGGAAAGAGTGAAGGGCCAGCACCAGCTGTCCCTTCAAGGAGCTTTCCCAGGAGCTACTGCAGAATACTTTCGCTTGCCTCTTACCAGTTCCAACCTAGTGACACTTAGCTGCAAGGGAGGCTGGAGAAAATAGACTTTATTAGATAGTCATATATTGAGTGGAAATTTGGGGGTACTAAGGAAGAAGGGGGAAAATAGCTAGATACTCTGACACGGGGGCCAATTTGGATGAAGCAAGGTATGTTGAAATAACTATTTTTAGCCTTATCAGACCATTCATGAATTCCTCAGTGATCTAGTTTTTGCATCTGCTATGTTCTATGTTAATTATTAGAGATAGAACAGAGAACAAGACAGATATGGCCTTTACTCTCAGAAAAATGACAATTCAGCAGGGGGAGACAAAGAATACACAGGAGAACAAATAAATGAACGAGATAATTATGAGATAATAGTAAGTACTATAAGGAAAAAAAGTCACATGGCCTTGGTTTGAAAACTTTTCCATTTATTGGATATCACTCGGAGTTGCTTTCCCTCTCCCCTCCCTCAAAGATGGGGTTTCACCATGATGGCCAGCCTGGTCTTGAACTCCTGACCTGAGGTGATCCACCCACCTTGGCCTCCCAAAGTGCTAGGATGACAGGCGTGAGCCACCACACCGGACCTTCAGAGTTGCTTATTACATGAATGAGACATTCAGTCTTCATCAAAGCTATTTTGGTTTCTCTTTTGGATTGTGCCCGTAAATCTCTGTGAACTTTTTAGAGGGGGAAAATGTGTTAAAAATTGCTTTGCTGGACCATTCATAAGAGGATTTATTTAGACTGGAAAGTTTTACGCTGACATTTCTAAAAACCTTGTATCTGAGTATGTTTATATTAATTAAGGTTTTATTTATATAATATGAATGCACATTTTCAGGAGCCATTTATTTAAACATGTAAAGACCATTAAGAAAAGTGTTGTCAGTAATAGAAGACTTCTAATGGTATGTGTTTAATAAAGCGATGTAATTTATAAAATACTTAGAAAAATATTAATGTTTTATCCTTTTTTCCCGAGGTAGGAATTTTTATTTCCCTACATTTCATACACAATGGTATAATTCAGTTATTTTAATTTTGTAATAGGTTGCTGTTAGAACTAGATATGTCTTTGCAGAAGAGATTTTTGTTTTAAGGCAATAAAACAAAGAGCCATCAGCAACACTTACATGGCTTGGATTTGATATACTTTATAACACTCCACGTTGATTTCTGGAATCTTGTACTGAAATTGCTTAGGGTTAAGGAGATATTTTATATAATCTTCATTAGCACACATTTGTAACTTTCTAGTGTCTAACACTAATTTTCAGCTATTTAAATCCATGGTTTATTATTTCCTAATTATGATGAAGACCAGAATCTGGAGAAAATAGAGCATCTGCATTGTTTGGAATATCTTTAAATAAGAAGTCCTCGAGAATGGTTCTGGATTTTCCATTTTAAAATGTTAATCAACTGCAGTAAACTCTGTGCTGATGACATCTTTAAAACAAACTAGGACTTAGGAAAAAAACAGGAAATTTGACCAAACTACTCTTCCTAGTAACAGGTTTTGTGTGTCTTTGTTAAGACCGTCACAGCTTGTTTTAATTCTTTTTTTAACTTCCTCTCCAAAATTTGATCTGTGTTGCTTCACAGTTTTATATACAGCTTTTATTTAATAACTACTCTTCACTTCAAATGAACTGATTTCTGTAACAGAGGAATTACAAATGCAAGGAGTCTGTAAGGAAATTGAAATGCTGCATTTCAGTCCATAGGCATATTGGTGTTATAAATTGCTAATTAGTGAGTCTTTTGCTGGGCTAGCGCTTAAACTGCTTTCAAGCCCACTTTTAATTGGTACCATTACTTGGCATTTTGTAGGGTGGAAATGCCTTTTGCTTACCATTCTTCTTATTTTTATATTCTTAATTTAAACTTGACCCTTTGTGTCACTGTAATGCAAGAAACCATTCCTGTTTAATCTTGGACAGCTGCATATGTTTAGGGACTATATGCATAGGTTCTCACAGAAATCCGACCTAAAACAGACAGATGTTGGAACTCTTATGTAAAAATCTATTCTAAACAATCTGGGCTACTGCTAGACAGGAATGCCAAACATTTCCAACCGCAAATTATACTTGATAATAACCACCTTGATAGCAGAAAGCAACAGACTTCCCTTCCACGACATGATCTGGAGGAAGATAACAGGTCTTTGGGATTTTAGCTTAGATTTGCTACATTTACAGAAGATTAGGGCCGTAGCAAATGGCATCATTGTGAAAATGAGAAACTATTAATTTACATACAGAAGTTCTCCAAACACAAAAGTCTCTATTCTCTTTTTCTATATAACTGGACCGTAGCAAGGAATCGCTGACTGTGAAGCAGGAGTCTGCCTGAAGCCAGGCGGGCTGAGCACACAAAGAACCGTGTGGCTTGAGAGGGAAACAGACATGCCCGCCCTTTTCAAGGTTCCGAAATCAATGTAGTTCTGAAGAACCAGTTAAATAAGCTCATGGGTGTGTTTTATTTCGTGAAATGTGGGGCATGCCAGTTATGAAATGGGAACTCTGAAATGTGATACATCCATCTTAACCAGCTCAGAGTTTATTCAATTCTTCCAGCCCTAATCCTATTAACTCTCATGCACAAAGGAAATATAGGACTCCTCTCTGATGATTCTACCCAGGCCTCCTGGCATTTAGAAACCAAATTTTAAATTTTGCAAAATAAGTCTGCTATTTCATTAAAAACTAATCATAATAATGTTTTTAATGAATTAATAGGCTTTATTTGTAAAATTTAAACTCTGAAGATAGCTTCAAGTATCAGTGAAGCTACCTTTCAAAAAAATTTTAGATTAAGAAAAGGCATTAGATTGATGATTTCATATTTGCAAAGGTATATGCCACAAAGAAGAAAAAAAAGAGAGAGATTGATGATTTCAGTCACTTTGTAGAATTTGAGGATTTTTTTAGAAAACAGCTTATTTGAATATGGAAATTTTTGGTGTGAAGTACATCAAATATAAGTCTTTTTCAAACCAAATCTTTGGTTTTACAAATAAAGTTCATTGGTTGATTGAAAATATAACCAGCATCAGTGTAACCAGTGTTCAAACTGGATTTTTGTAGACTGTTTACTTAAGGGATTTTGAAGATTTTGATGACTCATAATCAGTTTATAAAATGTGAGGATTTTTTTAATAGCAGCCTTATTTAAAATAAGTCAAAATGTTGGTGTGAAATGCATGAAACTTACTTCTGGCTGTAAGTCATTTGGACATAAATCTAACCCAGCAAAATTCCAAGATCTAATTATGATGCTGTGGGAAGTTAATCTCATTTCAGTGAAGATGAGCTAATGACACATTAGTCCATATTGTATTATATACTTTCAGTCTGCTGCCTGCTATTTTGATTAAATTTACTTCCTACCATTCAGATTTGAATCAGCAAAGTCTTTCTGTTACTATCAAGTTTAAAAAGCCTTTCTCTAAAATTTTGAAGTGTTTTAGATTCATGACTTACAAAATTTTATCTGACCCTTACTGTGAAATCGCAGAAGACATGCAGCTATCCCCTTTCTGTTTAGAAGAAATACTTGCTACTTCCAGGTACCAGGCTGTAGTCAGCACAGCCCACTCTCCACCGAGGTGGCCTGGAATGTCTAGTCATTTCAGTTTACATAACAGTTTCCCTGGGCTGTTTGCTTTCAGAGGTCACTTCAATGTCAGCCTCTGCAGTCCACACAGAAGTCTGCCTGTTCCACGTGATTTGCAGAGGGAAAGAAAATACTGTAACTGAGGCATTCTTCCTACTTTCCGTAGCTTGTATTCTTTGAATGTGCATGAAAAGAGTGATAACATTCGCCTCATACACTGAAGAGTAGATTTGTTTTTCTGTCTGATTTCTTATATTCTGTCAGACTCTTTTCCTCCCTGGAAGACACCTGGTTTTCTAGCCAGGATAGCTGAATGCTCCCTTTGCAAACACCTTGGCCTGAAGTTCAGAATGAAACTTGATCAGCACCCCTTATCATTCTTCAGAAAGTCTTCCCAGCCCTGACAGGATCTGTTCTGATTCAGAATATCAGGGAACATTTCTTAGTGAATAAACCTGGCTTCTTATGTACCGGTGCAGTCACTTCCCTGTAACTAGGTAATTTAAGCCGGTTGCCTTTCATTTCAACCATGTCAAAGTATCAAATGAAGCTATAACTTAAGACCAGCCAGGAAAACGAGAGGCCGGACAGTAACATGTTTAAAATATAAATCCTTCCTGTTTTCTCAACCCATGCTCCCCTGGCTGTTTTCCATTCTGACAGAACACTCTAGAGATTTGCCTACAGACAGTGACCACCAATTTAAGGATTTGTTGATGACTAAGAAAAATTCCAAAGCTGCAAATGGACGAATCCAATGCTGAGTAAAACAACTGATCAAAATTACGAATTCCTAGGCGACTTTAGCATGAATGGTCATAACAACTGGCACTGCAAGCCTGTATCACTCATTCCCTAGCAAAGCAGCTCAGAGGCCACAGGTGACTTACTCTTCTTTTCAGACTGAGATGGACCAGAAGTAGTGAAGTTCACCAGTGTGGGGAAGGCAGTTGGCTGGGAGCAAGAATACCTGCAAATCACTGAATCTCAAGGACTGTGCTTGCTGACTTGAGAAAATCTATTTTCTTCAGTTTTAGATGTAATACAGCCACCTTGTATTCAGGTTGAGTCTCACCAAATTCCCATGCATTGAGAGTCCGCTGGAATTCTTTGTTCATGGGCATTTTGACTGCTAGTGTGGACGAGGTGGTGGGAAATGGTGGCAGATACACGTAATTTGTGTGTTCCATATTTTCATTTTGTACTGAGCTTCTTTGCTCCCATGCATGCTCCATTGCCACATCAGATTTCACTTAACAAAGCATAGGTCCAAGGATAACATGAACAAGAGTTTCAAGACAACGACAGCAGAGCATTAAACTAAGTGTGGGGTGAGTGGAGCCCTGTCACTACACAGGTCAGTGCAGTGGAAGCCCCTGTATTGCATTCCCTGATTTCATTCCTTTCCCTGCCCCTTTCCCAGCAACCACTCATTTTTTTATTCTCATGTGTATCTTGATTATTTTACTTCATGTGTATTCGAAACATGTTATTTAGTATTGCTTGCCATATTTTTTTTTTTTTTTTTTTGAGACTGAGTTTTGCTCTTGTTGCCCAGGCTGGAGTGCAATGGCACGATCTCGGCTCACTGCAACCTCCGCCTCCTGGGTTGAGGCAATTCTTCTGCCTCAGCCTCCTGAGTACCTGGGATTACAGGCACACGCCACCATGCCCAGCTAATTTTTAGTATTTTTAGTAGAGACGGGGTTTCACCATGTTGACCAGGATGGTCTCGATCTCTCGACCTCGTGATCCACCCGCCTCGGCCTCCCAAAGTGCTGGGATTACAGGCTTGAGCCACTGCGCCCGGCTGCTTGCCATATTTTAAAGCTTACCGTGAACAGCGTCATTAGGAACCTGCAGCTTGTTTTTTATTCTCAAAACACTTACTGTGTGTTTTTGGCCAGGCATGGTGGCTCTCACCTGTAATCCCAGCACTTTGGGAGGCTGAGGTGGGCAGATCACCTAAGGTCCGGAGTTTGAGACCAGCCTGGCCGACATGGTGAAACCCCATCTCTACTAAAAATACAAGAATTAGCTGGGCGTGGTGGTGCGTGCCTGCAATCCCAGCTACTCGGGAGGCCGAGGCAGGAGAATTGCCTGAACCTGGGAGGCGGAGGCTGCGGTGGGTCGCAGTTCCGCCACTGCACTTAAGCATGAGTGACAGAGCAAGCCTCAAAAAATAAAGTTAAATAAATAAATAAAAACATTTGCTGTATGTTTTTAAAATTTTTCCATGTTGCTATGGCAGTAGACTTCGTGTTTAGTTTAATCTTATGTGTCCGAAGTTCCAAGTTTTTGATCCTTTAAGTTGTTGATTGTTAGTGAATGCCCTGTTTCTAACTTGGGTGGAGTGCATTTAGTGATTACCCTTTGCAGCTGTATTTAACCAGAAATTTGTTTGGAGACTTGAGTCATCAGCCCTTATCTGTTATATTGAGTTTCCATTCAGCTCATTGTCTGGGCAGAACGTGGGCTGGAAAAGTTTACTAGTGTCTCTTGGCAATCAATTGCTGTGGGATGGCACAGCCCACATAGAATGGGGTGGGTAATGTTTTTTGGGTTAGACCATTTACCTTCAAATTAAATTGAGTTAGTGCAAAAGGAAGCCTGTAGAAATAGAGAATCAAAGCCAGATACAGCTCTTCTTACCCAGAAGCAGAATGAATGATTACTTATCTGTATAGTGTCATCTGAGGACAGCATATCTGCTGTCTCTCTCCATAGATTATTCCTTTATGTAATCATTGCCCAATCTCATTTTATTCATTACTTTTTAGAGTTTGTAATATTCAGTGTGATCCTTTGATATGAGTGGCATTATCAAATGGATTTCTCCTCTAATAGGAAAGATAGAACATGATTGGGCACTGGGTCCTTAGACAGGAGAGAGGAATAGAAGCCATGAACTTGCCGGGCACGGTGGCTCAAGCCTGTAATCCCAGCACTTTGGAGGCCGAGGCGGGTGGATCACGAGGTCGAGAGATCAAGACCATCCTGGTCAACATGGTGAAACCCCGCCTCTACTAAAAAAAAATACAAAACAATTAGCTGGGCATGGTGGTGTGTGCCTGTAATCCCAGCTACTCAGGAGGCTGAGGCAGGAGAATTGCCTGAACCCAGGAGGCGGAGGTTGCGGTGAGCCCAGATCGCGCCATTGCACTCCAGCCTGGGTAACAAGAGCAAAACTCCGTCTCAAAAAAAAAAAGCCATGAACTTACTTATCTTTTTTTTTTGAGTCAGACTTTTGCTCTTGTAGCCCAAGCTGGAGTGCAGTGGTGCAATCTTGGCTCACTAAAACCTCTGCCTCCCGGGGTTCAAGAGATTCTCCTACTTGAGCCTCCCGAGTATCTGAGATTACAGGAAGGCACCACCATGCCTAACTAAACTTTTGTATTTTTAGTAGAAACAGGGTTTCACCATGTTAGCCAGGCTAGTCTCGAACCCCTGACTTAAGGTGATCTGCGCGCCTTGGCTACCCAAAGTGTTGGGATTACAGGCATGAGCTACCGTGCCCCGGCCGAAGCCATGGATTTTTTAAAAAGGGAAGCAGGGGGCCGGGCGCAGTGGCTCACTCCTGTAATCCCAGCACTTTGGGAGGCCTAGGCGGGTGGATCACGAGGTCAACAGATCGAGACCATCCTGGTCAACGTGGTGAAACCCTGTCTCTACTAAAAATACACACACACGCACACACAAAAATTAGCTGGGCATGGTGGCGCATGCCTGTAATCCCAGCTACTCAGGAGGCTGAGGCAGGAGAATTGCCTGAATCCAGCAGGCGGAGGTTGCGGTGAGCCGAGATCGCGCCATTGCACTCCAGCATGGGTAACAAGAGCGAAACCCCGCCTCAAAAAAAAAAAAAAAAAAAAAAGGGAAGCAGGGAAGTTGAAAAACATTAATGTTTTTTAAGGAGAAGAGTATCGAGAATTAATAGTAATCACTTTAGTTTCTAGACTACCAGTCACGTGTCTGGCAGATGCTAAGTTACATACATTCAAGTCCCACTCAGTCCTCACAGCAACCCCAAATGATAGGTATTTGTTTTATCATTTTATAAATGAGAAGTTTAGACACGAAGAGAGTTCCCTCAAGGTTCCAGAATTGGTGACGGGAAGGCTGGTATTTGAACCCAGAGACCACAGAGGCAGGATTCCACATTCCAGTCAACCAAGCTTGCTGATGCCACAGTTTAGCAGTGAGCCAGACTTGCCTCAGGCAGGAGTCACCCCTGGTGCCTGGTGCGGGGTGTTGACTAGATGTATGCTGCAACATTTGTGGATAGTGAAGGTATAAGTTGGATGTGGGTCAGCCAAGTGGGAAAAGTAGTAAAATGTCAGTGGTTATGTGGTTTCTAAGGAAGAGCCAGAAAAATTAAAGTCGCTATCTTTTTGGTTTTTATAGACCTGCCTTTGGCCTCAAAGGATCACTGCCCTACTTGAGGTCTGTCTGTGTCTGGCTGGCCTTCAGCAGGGTGTTGGGGCTGCTGCCTACCTCTCTCTGCCCTGATTGGACTAGGCCGTCGTCCGTCCACTGCCTCAGCAGGAAAGCAGTGTACTTGTGGGCTGTTCCTCTTTCTCTCCTCCTCAGCAATTCCTAATGTGGGCGTGGGCGTAACTCCCAATTCCTTTTTCTGCAAAGGTCTGTAGCCTGGAGGGCATTCTGATGCCCCACCCTGACACCATATTTGTGAGCCTGTGTCAGCAGCCTTTCTACTCTCTCTTATTATATCCTTTCACATGACCTTGATTCAGCTTGCTATCTTTAGCTTTGCTCTCTTAACCACAGGCACAGGTAATGCCACCACTCAAGTGATCACTTTATCAACTCTGTTTTAAACATGCCCTTTATTTATCATCTACCCAGGAACCTCTCTGGTTTGATCACATGATTTTCAGACTTCCTGACATACCTCCCTTCCTAATGGTGGCTGATTTTAATCTTCTGGGCCACAATAAATCTGACACATCCCTCAAGTCAATGGCATGCTCATCTTGATATTTTGATCCCTTTTCCTTTACCACAGAGATTGTCTGATTGAAGAAAGTAGCTCGGGTGTACTGTTTTTACTAATGTTGGAGTGTCAGATTGGCATTCCAGCACACTTGAATTTCGGCAACCTCTTATCAACCTGATTGTTACAGACTTAAAAGTATTTTGCCTATCTGATATTTATTGGTACTGAAGTTTGTTTAATTTTTTTTTTTTTCCTATCTTGCATCTCATACATCAAGTAATAAGAAATATGGGCCAGGCATGGTGGCTCATGCCTGTAATCCCAATACTTTGGGAGGCTGAGGCTGCTGGATCACTTGAGCCTAGGAGTTTGAAACCAGCCTAGGCAACATGGCAAAACCCCATCTCTATAAAAAATACTAAAATTAACCAGGCATGTTGGTGGGTGCCTATAGTCCCAGCTACTCAGGAGGCTGATGTAGAAAGATCATTTGAGCTTGGGGAAGTCAAGGTAGCAGTGAGTCCTGATTGTGCCACTGCCCTCCAGCCTGGGCAACAGAAGGAGACCCTGTCTCAGAAAAAAAAAAAAAAAAAAAAAGTATTTTCCCCCTAGTTTTTTATAGCTCAATAAGACATCTATAGGAAGCAAATGGTTCTAGAGTCATTAAAAGTATCATCTGGAATTTCCATGTTACTTTTCTTCTCCACATCTTTTTGAGATGATGTTTGTCTGGGTGTATGAATAAGTGATCCTACAAGTGGGGCATGTGTTTAAAACGGATTAATGGCAAGGCATTAATCACACACTCTGGCGAACATCTAAACGGGGCCAGTAGTCATTCTTTAGTCATGCTTTTGTTTTGGTTGGTTGGTTTTTAAAGGTCATCTGTCTAATCCCTCATTTTGCAGAGATGGAAACAGGCCAAGAAAGGTTGCCTTACGTGGCTACTCAGAGAATAACATGGCAAAAAATGGGCGCCAACCTGGGGCTCATATACTCAAAACCCCTAGGAGGGATTTCAAAACCTAACTCCCACGTGTTACTGGATCATTACTTCAAAAAGCAGTAGACATGTTCTTTAACGCAGAAGTTCTGTGTTCCATCAGTGAGTTTCTCATACCGCTGGGTCTCCTGTACTCTCTAGTAAGAGACTTTAATGTCTAAAACTCATTTAACCTCAAATCCTGTTATCCCCAGATGAGGCAGTGGCTTATTTCGGTAAGATATGTACACTGTCCTGCTCAGTTTGTGAATACTTCATTACGTTTATATGGATGGTATATTTTCCAAGAGCTACATAAAATATTCCCTCTTCTCAAGTAGCTGCCTAGTCATTTTGGAAAGAAATGACATGAAAGGGCCGGGCGCGGTGGCTCACGCTTGTAATCCAAGCACTTTGGAGGCCAAGGCGGGCGGATCCCCTGAGGTCCGGAGTTCAAGACCAGCCTGACCAACATGGTGAAACCCCATCTTTAAAAAAAATTTAAAAAAGAAAAAGACGAGACAAGACATGAAAGATGAACAAACAGCAGTTAAGGGCTAATCGTGTGTAGTACTAATCATTGGTCCCTAAAACTTTAATGAAAATAAAAATCACCGGAGGAAGTTGGGGCAGTCACGGGAGGCCCCCAGAGGGCTTTCTCACTTGCAGGAGGGTTAAGTACCAAGGCAGAAAGGTTTGTGAAAAAGGAATCCAGAGTCCAGGAGAGGCAATAAGGAAAGAAAATATATCCAGGGGCAGTGAATTACAACACAAATAAATAGGTTGAGGCAGATAGCAGAGGAGCTGAGGATCCAAAGAGAAGGCAAGAAGAAAAGGGTGGGGAAAGGACGTGAGGGAGAGAAAAAACAGGGAGGAAAAAACGGAAAAGGAATCACCTAGTTAATGGGTGGGAACACTGGCTGATGGTTTCCAGGGGCACTGTTTCTAGTCCAGTTATCTGTCAGAAATGCTTTGGATCAGTGGCCAAAGGAAATTTAAGAGAAACTTCCCTGCTGAAATATTTGAATGCTTTCCCCAAGCCTCTATTTTTATTTCTCTTATTTGAAAGAGTATGAAAGACAGCGTTATACCTTTTGACCAAGAATATAATTGTGAAGTCCTGATTCCAGAATTCTTTGGAATTAAATATGTGGTGTGGTCCTTATCTTAACCGCTTTGGGAAGCACCTGATGTCTTTGGAGCCAGAGCATAACTTGATAAATGACAGTGGCATGGATGGTTGGGAGGGAACTCTGATAAGGAGCTGGGGACTTTGCTCAGATTGAAGGAAGAGATGGAAGAGGGAAACTGCGGCTTCACATCACTTCTCCCTTCCTTTGTATCTGGTTTGTTCATGAGAATAATGAATCGGCCGGCCGGGTTTGGTGGCTCACACCTGTAATCCAAGCACTTTGGAGGCCAAGGCGGGTGGATCACCTCAGGTTGGGAGTTCAAGACCAGCCTGACTAACGTGGTGAGACCCTGTATCAAACATAAATAAATAAATAAAAAGATAAATAATGAATCAACCTGAAGAATCTGAACAGTTATTTGTAGACCATAAAGAACAAATTTAGTTTCCCTTGGTTTATTATATTTACATATTTAATATATTGATTGAACAAAGAGTGACAAAATGCTTAATATTTTTTCAGGCACCTTCTTTGGTACAATAATATCTTATTCTCTGTTTCATCAAGATGCTATATAAAGTTGCAGGTAAATAAAAGTTTCAGTAAATGATAAATATTACTGACATAATTCAGTCAAGTTATAGCCACGACACACAGTGAAATGAGATTATACATCCTCTCTCAGTGGAGGATGAAAAAACTATTAGGAGTTTATTGAGTATATTCCTTCTTGTATATACCCTGGATATGTACACACAAAAAAGAAAGAATAATAGGAAACATGTAAAGTATATGAGAAATAATTGTTTTATTTGGTGATCATGGAGAAATATGAGCTCCCTTTAATATTGAATTGAAAAAAGAAAGATGTGATTGGAAATCTTCATATTTAATGAGTCATTAGATATGACTATAAATTTTTCAAAAAGTGCTATACAGTTCTGCAATATTACGTGCTAGGCAGTACCGTGATTGTTCTCAAAGGCGTTGCTCAGTCTCTACTCTGTTTTTTAATCCAGGAAAAGTACTGATGATTTAATATGTTTCTACAAGAATATCCCACTTTCAGAGGTTTTTGTTATTTTTTAAAGAATAAGTTGGTTACAAACAGCATCTAAAAGAACACTCCTTTAAAAAAAGAAAGCCACAGGAAAATCGAGTTATTTTTATAATGATAATACTTGATACAGATCTGTGGTCTTTCATCTAAGAACTTTCAAGCACTTTTGAAATGTTGACTCATCAATCCATGACACACTTAGAAGATTGGGCAGTACTTCTGCTTCCATTTGGTTTCAAAGAACTCACTGTGTTTTAAGACATGTGGACTCTTAAAAAAAATATTTTTTTATTTCTTCCCTTTTTTCTTTCTTTTTTTTTTTTTAAAAAAGACAGGGTTTCACCATGTTGATGAGGCTGGTCTTGAACTCCTGACCTCAGGTGATCCACCCGCCTTGGCCTCCAAAGTGCTTGGATTACAGGCGTGAGCCACCATGCCTGGCCCCCTTTTTCTTTTTTTAATTTTAATTTAATTTTATTTTTTGTTTCAGGCCAGAAAAAATATGGCTTGGTTGCAATCCACTAGGAACTTAGTGTCATGAAGGAAGGAGCCACAGAAAAGCTCTCCCAGTTCCCAGTAACACATGCTATGACTTACAAACCAGAGACGGAAATCTCTACATATTTTGAACAGTCCAGAAAGGCATTCAGAAGATTTGAACCTTAAATTATTCCAAGATACAGAAGACAGACTTGTTTTGCTGAATTGACATTTTAATCAGCATTTTCTTATTTATTTTTTAAAAAGGCAACTGCATTATTTATAATTGCCAAACATGAGTGTATGCCTTTCACCTGTGTAGGGGGCTCAAGGATGGATTCCTGACTGAAGAATTCCTCTGGAAATATTTCCCAGGCCAAGGGTGGGAAAATAGGCTGCCAATAATTTGGAAGTTTTATGAAGTATGCATTAAGATTTTATTTATCAATAGTCTCAAGATTTAGCCTTATCTTTCTGATTTTCTTTGACAGGTAAAACCATTGGTCTTTCTGCTACCCTTTCAGTTGTTAGAGAGTTGTGTTAGGGGTTATTTCTCAACCCAGGGTCCGTGTTTTTTCACTCACATGGTTTTTAATTACTTCACTTACAGTTAAAGAATGGTGTGAACGTACTGTTTGTATGTCTTGTTAAAAGAAAAACTTTAGACAAAATTAAATTTAACAGAGTTTAATTGAACAAGAAAAAAGAAAAAAAGAAAAAAAAAGAATTGTGAAAACAGACAGCTCCCAGAATCAAAACAGATTCAGAGACTTGGACTGCCACATGGTCAGTTAAGATTTATGGACCAGAAAAAGTAAAGTGATATACAAAAAACAGAAGTAAGGTGGGGAAACAGCTGGATTGGTTATGGCTCGACCTGTGCCTTATTTGAAGACGGTTTAAGCAGTTGGCCACCTGGGAGTGGTGAAAGTATGGCTGGAGTACTTGGCTGAGACATTGTTACAGAAGCACACTCCTCAGTTAGGTTTTCGGTTTGTTACCTACTGATGTTGTCGTTCATTTCTAAGAACTGAAGGGGAGTACGTTTGCTTTCTCAGGCTAAGTTTTAGTTTGATTTCACAATTCCACGCTCTTGGGTGGAATTTTGACAGATTAACCTAAATTCTGGGCATGACCGCCACTCTTACCACAGTTGTAAATGTCTCCTTTGGTCTGAGTATGGAATTCACAGATGACAGTGTGAAACTAGTTGAATAATTCTTTATGTTCTTGCTTACCTAGTTGAAGTGAGACCATTCAGTACTCAGTAAAGAGCCGGATAGAACCATTTAAGACTTGAGAAGACACAGGGCATCAGGGTTACTATTATGATGCCTGCCAAGAGGATAATATTAAAAGACCAAGGAGTTCACAACGGTTCTTACGAAACAAACCAAACCAAACAAGTCACAGTCGAGGCAATATAGGCAGTTCAGCAGTATTTGAGTGTAGTTGGTCACAGTCCTTGTTCAGGGGCTGATGGTGATTAAGGACCACAGTTGACTGTATAACAGCCTGATTGAAAGAGATATTCATGGCCGGGCCTGGTGGCGGGTGCCTGTAATCCCAGCTACTGGAGAGGCCGAGGCAGGAGAATTACTTGGAGCAGGGAGGTGGAGGTTGCGGTGAGCCGAGATCGCACCATTCCATTGTACTCCAGCCTGGGAGACAAGAGTGAAGCTTTGTCTCAAAAAAAAAAAAAAGAGGTTTTCATTTTGTTTTTGTTTTGAGATGGAGTTTTACTCTCCTTGCCCAGGCTGGAGTGCAGTGGTGCAATCTTGGCTCACTGCAACCTCAGCTTCCTGGGTTCAAGCAATTCTCCTGCCACAGCCTCCTGAGTAGCTGGGATTACAGGCATGTGCCACCACGCCTGGCTAATTTTGTGTTTTTAGTAGAGACTTGGTATTTCTCCATGTTGGTCAAGCTGGTCTCTGATTAGCCACTGCGCTTGGCTGAGGTATTCGTTTTCATTGTTAGCCTGGTAACACAAGTCATAATGACC
Organism: Saimiri boliviensis; assembly: GCF_048565385.1. Taxonomy (NCBI): domain Eukaryota; kingdom Metazoa; phylum Chordata; class Mammalia; order Primates; family Cebidae; genus Saimiri; species Saimiri boliviensis. Next base: position 240,507,313 of record NC_133450.1, on the reverse strand, counting down.
TGGAGACATACTAGAATATATTTAAAAATTACAAACCTTGGAAAACCCAAGCTTGCCATTCACCATTGAGGATGCCTGCAGACCAACTCCTAGTTGCTCTCATAAACATATCGTGGGTTTTTTTTTCTTTTCTTTTTTTTGTTTTGTTTTTTTTTACTTTTTGTTTTTGTGTTTTTTTCTTTTAAGAGATTAGGCCAGTGTGGTGGCTTATGTCTGTAATCCCAGCACTTTGGGTGGCTGAGGCGGGTGGATCACAAGGTCAATATATCATGAGGTCAGGAGAACCTCATCTCTACTAAAAATATAAAAATTAGCTGGACATGGTAGCACATACCTGCCTCCCAGCTACTCGGGAGGCTGAGGCAGGAGAATTGCTTGAACCCAGGCAGCAGAGATTGCAGTGATCTGATATCATGCCACCGCACTTCAGCCTGGTGACAGAACGAGACTCCGTCTCAAAGAAAAAAAGATTAATTTTCTTAATGTGTTTGGTGGCTGTGTCAAAAGCCACCTTTTAAATTCTGTAGTAACAAAATCAGGGGAGAGATACTCAGTTTTGGTCAGTACCACACATAAGCCCCCAACTAGAGGAAAAAGGAGCCGTAAAGTTGCATGATGCTCCATTAAGTGTTTTGGTTGAGTGCATATATTGCTGTCCGCTTTTCAGAGAGTGACAGCTACCTCTGGGAGGTCCATCTACAAAATCTAAGATTTTTCCCGATTTACAGATTATCTTTAAATTCCATACAACCAGTGCCCCACTACTGCCAAGAGTGAGCCCCCAGGAGTCCCACCGGAGTTTTTCCTCAGTTGAAAGTAGTGTATCTATTTCAAGATTGGAGGTAATTTCAGTTATTGATTATTTTGTCCTCTGATCACAGAAGCTGTTACGGGAATTTTTAGGGAAAGCTATTTGAATGACAGGAGTGAGCCAGGCCAAGTAGCAGCATCCAAACCAGACAGGAAGCAGATTTTCCTCAGACTCAATAGAAGCCCTTGGAGATTGGAAAAGAGGGTCACCTAGTTGCATTTGTGCAACGGTCAGTTAAATTTATTTGCCTGTAAATCTGCATAGCTCCTGAACAAGGTTCAGTGAGAAATGTACTTTTTAAAGCTCCTTTATAGTATGTGGTAGGTGTGTATAGCCACACTTAGTTAAAGAAAATGACCTTACTGGATTTTATTTATTTATTTTTTGAGACAGTCTCACTCTATCGCCAGGCTAGAGTGCAGGCGTGCGATCTCAGCTCACTACAACCTCCACCTCCCGGGATAAAGCAATTCTCCTGCTTCAGCCCCTGAGTACCTGGGATGACATGTGCCTGCCATCACACCCAGCTGATTTTTGTATTTTTAGTAGAGACAGGGTTTCACTGTGTTGGCCAGGATGGTCTCAATCTTGACTTCGTGATCCCCCCACCTCAGCCTGTCAAAGTGCTGGGATTATAGGCATGAGCCACTGTACCTGGCCGCTGGATTTTTTTTTTTTTTTTTTTTTTTAACAGTCTTGCTGCGTCACCCAGGCTGGTGTGCAATGGTGCCATCTCAGCTCACTGCAACCTCTGCCTCCCGGGCTCAAATGATTCTCTGCCTCATCCTCCCAAGTACCTGGGACTAAAGGCGCATACCACCATGCCTGGCTAAATTTTCTTTCTTTCTTTTCTTTCTTTTTAATTCTCCTGAGATGGGCTCTCGCCCTGTTGCCCAGGCTGGAGTGCAATGGCATGATTTTAGCTCACTGCCACCTCCACCTCCCGGGTTCAAATGATTCTCCCGCTTCGGCCTCCCATGTAGCTGGGATTACAGGCATGTGCCACCACGCTCAGCTAAGTTTTGTAATTTTAGTAGAGATGGGTTTCACTGTTTGGCCAGACTGGTTTCAAACTCCTGACCTTAAGTAATCTGCCTACCTTGGCCCCCCAAAGTACTGGAATTACAGGCAAGAGCCACCATTCCCGCCTCCTACTGGATTTAATCTGATAACATTATACAAGCAATCACTTGTATCCATATAGCTAATTCCCAGGTCTTGAGTGTGTGACGTCTGGAAGCACAATATACCTTTTGCAGGCTCACTTGAATAGGTTTTCTGTGTTTAGTAACAACCTGGTTATTCACTGGAAAAGTCAAGAGTATTTCTAGCGAGTGCAGGAAAGCAAATGAAGCAGTGATGTTTAGAATACCATGGATAGCTTTCCACTCCTTACTCCTTTGGAGCTTGAGTCACTGCCATTGGGAACATGGAGAGGCACTGGCATCAGTGGAATTGCTTTCTGATTTTTTGGCATTTGCCCACAAATCCAACAGTTACTCTGGTTTTGTGCTAGAACGTAAGATAGAGCTAAAGCCATCTGCTGATGATGGTCCCGTGGATTTTCCTGTGGGAAAAAGGAAAGGATTGGGACAAAAAAGATCAGAGGAGAAAAGCGAAAAGCACAAGGCTTTCATACTGGCAGAAAAGTCTCGATCTGTGGTCTTGGGAAAGCTGTCCACTTCTGGGATGCCGTCTACTTTGAGGGAGAGCTATTCCTGGTCAGCTTTACCTTAAACTCTCCAAGAGATTGTCCAGGAGTTTGAAGGGGCCCTTTTGAGTTATGAGATGCAGACCCAAGGTTACAGGTGTGGGTGGTGAGAAGAACCTGGTGTGGTCCTTTCCAACAGGGTTCAAGGGCAATCTTCTTCTGATGTTATTTCCGGAAGACCCAATTTTCAGGCTCTAGACCATGAAGGGTTGATTGTCAGTCGATCACAAAAAGCTTTCTGTACCTGGTAAAAATACACTTTGGCATAATGCATTAAAACCTTGCTTTGTTTAGTCATATCAGAGTTTAGGAGTGTGGGACATAGGTTCTGCTATTAGGGGCACCTGTTTCCAGTGACTATTTCATAAGGGGTTGACTTATGTTTTCTACTGGGAGTGGATCTGATTGCCATTTAATGCCAACAGTAGTACCTTTGGCCAAGACAACCCAGTTGGCTCAGCTAACTTTGCCAATTTCAGTTTTAAGATGCCATTTGTTCTTTTACCCTTTCTGTAACTGCCCAGTGGGTTCACCTTGCACGCTGTCTAGACAGAGCCAGTTTATCAAGACAGGGGAATTGCAATAAGAGAAAGAGTGTTTCACGCAGAGCCGGCTTTGAGAGTTTTATTGTTACTCAGATCAGTCTCCTCAGCCTCCAAGGATGAGAGTTATTTATTTATTTATTTATTTAGTTAGTTAGTTAGTTAGTTGTTTGGTTTTTTTCCCTTCTTTCTCCTACTTTCTTTCCCATAGTCTTCTTTATATTTATTTATTTATTTATTTATTTGAGATGGAGTTTCGCTCTTGTTACCCAGGCTGGAGTGCAATGGCGTGATCTCGGCTCACCGCAACCTCCGCCTCCTGGGTTCAGGCAATTCTCCTGCCTCAGCCTTCTGAGTAGCTGGGATTACAGGCACGCGCCACCATGCCCAGCTAATGTTTTTGTGTTTTTAATAGAGATGGGGGTTTCATCATGTTGACCAGGATGGTCTCGATCTCTTGACCTTGTGATCCACCCGCGTCAGCCTCCCAAAGTGCTGGGATTACAGGCTTGAGCCACAGCACCCAGCCCTATTTATTTTTTTTAAAGATGGGGTTTCATCGTGATGGCCAGGCTGGCCTTGAACTCCTAACCTCAGGTGATCCACCCACCTCGGCCTCCCAAAGTGCTAGGATTACAGGCATGAGCCACCTCCCCAGGCCCAAAGATAAGAGTTTTTAAGGGTAATTTGGTGGGTGGAAGAAGGCCAGTGAGTTGAGAGTGCTGGTTGGTCAAGTCAGAGATGAAATCATAGAAGAGTTGAAGCTGTCCTCTTGCTGGAGTCAGTTCCTGGATGGGGGCCACAAGATCAGTGTTTATCAGTCTGGGTGGTGCCGGCCCATCTGTCAAGTGCAGGATCTGCAAATATCTCAAGCACTGATCCTAGGAGCAGTTTAGGAAGCGTTGGAATCTTGTAGCCTCTAGCTGTATGATTGCTAAACTATAATTTCTAGTCTTGAGGCTAATTTGTTCATCCTAAAAAGGCAGTCTAGTCCCCAGGCCGAAAGGCAGTTGTATTGGGAAAGGGTTGTTAACATCTTTGTTTTAAACTATAAACTAAATAACTCCCAAAATTAGTTCAGCCTGTGCCTGGGAGTAAACAAGGACAGCCTGGAAGTTAGAAACAAGATGGAGTTGGGAGTTTCCCTATCTATAGCTGGATATTTCTCCAGGAATACTCCATAAAGGAAATACATTTCTAATAATTTCTTAGCTGCTGGCACAGCACCAGCTTTCCTGCAAGGGAAGACTCTGTTTGACCAGAAAACATACAAAGTATTACAAAAACTGATACCTCAGCAAGGGTGATAAGTGAATGAAGTCCATTTGTAAATGTTCTTATGGTCCATCAGATGGTGGAAATATAGTACCTGAAGTTTTTATTGTTTTCCTAGGATTATGAGTTTGACAAATCAAACATTGGTTATAAACCATTTTAGCAATTTTGGAACATATACCTCACCGATATTTTTTCATAATTTGGATCATTTTGTCTGTGATGAGTTGTGGAGTGCAGAGCTTTTAACAATGGAAGCTTCGAAGACTCGGGAAGCACCAGGTGGTTGTTAGGCCCTTTGTGAGTCTACGCTGAACACTGAATTTACATTTCTTTAGATACCAACTTCGTTTTTCCAAATTAAATGCATTGCACTGTTTATTAAATAGGTCACCACAGGGGAGTTGATTTGGATCAGTTTTATGGAGTTCATTCAGATTCCATATTCTAACAGTTTCAGCACTAGCTGAGTTAACATACAAATCGGCTAGGGCATTTCTTTGATATTCAGATTAAGTTATACAGGTATCATCTTCAATCTTAATCATAATGCTCTGTGATGATAACAGGATAACCAAAAGGAGTTCATCTAATTTGAGTTCCACTAGAAGTGAGAAACCCTTATTGTTTCTTTTTAAAATTATATAATTTTTATTAAACATATTTGCCTTTTTTGAGACAGGGCCTCTCTCTGTTGCCCAGGCTGGAGTGCCATGGCTTGATCATGGCTCACTGCAGCCTCGACCATCCGCCTACCTTAGCCCCCAGGGTAGCTGGGACTACAGGCACGAGTCACCATGCCCAGCTAATTTGTAGAGACGCAGTTTCAACATGTTGCTTAGGCTGGTCTTGAACTCCTGGAGTTAAGCAGTTTACCTATCTTGGCATCCCAAAGTGCTGAGATTACAGGTGTGATCTGCACCTGTTCCCATTGTTTTCATAACATGTCAAAATTGTATACTACTCTAAAAACATATCTGCTATCTTTTAAAATATTTACTGACTTGTCCTTAACTATATGATAAGCTTGGGTGGGAGCAAAAAGTTCTGCCAGCTGAGCTGACTTAAATTGAGGAAGTGTTCCCTTCTCTATTAACTCATTTTGGGCAGTAACACCATACCCATAATTTCCTTCTGAGACTTTGGCATAGGACCCACCAACAGAGTAGTAACTCAGGATTATCCAATGGAGCATCTTGTAAATCAACACAAGGGGCTACTAGTTTGGATACTACACCTGTACAATTGTGGTCTTTACCATGGTCAGTCAGAAGTAATGAAATAGCAGTGTTAAGTAGGTTTTAGATGGAGTAGCATTTTAGATGGAGATCAGAAAGAAGCAGGAGAAAATTTCATGAGATCATAAGATGTTAGTCTACGTGCTGAAAAATGCTGAGCTTGGTTCGAATTTAATAGACTTTTCACAGCATGTGGAATTTGCAAATTAAGTTCATTTCCTAAAACCAGCTCTGATGAAACTTCTAGCAACTTGGTGGCTGCTGCTGCTTCTATTTTTTGTTTGTTTGTTTGTTTGTTTGTTTTTTGAGATGGAGTTTTGCTCTTGTTGCCCAGGCTGGAGTGCAATGATGTGATCTCAGCTGACTGCAACCTTCACCTCCTGGGTTCAAGCGATTCCTGCCTCAGCCTCCTGAGTAGCTGGGATTACACACATGTACCACCATACCCTGCTAATTTTTGTGTGTTCTTAGTAGAGACGGGCTTTCTCCATGTTGGTCAGGCTGGTCTTGAACTCCTGACCTTAGGTGATTCTCCCGCCTCAGCCTCCCCGACTCAGCCTCCCAAAGTGCTGGGATTACGGGAGTGAGCCATGGCCCATAGCCTTTTTTTTTTTTTTTTTTTTGAGACGGAGTTTTGCTCTTGTTACCCAGGCTGGAGTGCAATGGCGCGATCTCGGCTCACCGCAACCTCCGCCTCCTGGGTTCAGGCAATTCTCCTGCCTCAGCCTCCTGAGTAGCTGGGATTACAGGCACTGCCACCACGCCCAGCTAGTTTTTTGTATTTTTAGTAGAGACGGGGTTTCACTATGTTGACCAGGATGGTCTCGATCTCTCGACCTCGTGATCCACCCGCCTCAGCCTCCCTAAGTGCTGGGATTACAGGCTTGAGCACCGCGCCCGGCTTTTTTTTTTTTTTTTTTTTAATAGTCATTTATTTAAAGAGAGACAGAAACAGGAGGAGAGAGAAGGAACACCTAATATGTGAGAGAATTCAGACAGATGGATTCCAGGAGAGGAAAGCAGCTTCCACACTGAGTGGAAGGGAATAGAGAGAGATGCAGTTTAGGAGGGGAAGACAGGCTTCCATGAGAGAATGTGGAAGGGGACTTCAGAGCGGGGATCCAGGAGAGAGAGAGACAGCTTCCATGAGAGAGTGTGGTGGAAGGGGATCCAAACGTGGAGTCCCCCCTTTTTCTTCTTTTTTTTTTTTGAGATGGAGTTTCGCTCTTGTTGCCCAGGCTGGAGTGCAATGGCGCGATCTCGGCTCACCGCAACCTCCGCCTCCTGGGTTCAGGCAATTCTCCTGCCCCAGCCTCCTGAGTAGCTGAGATTACAGGCACGCACCACCATGCCCAGCTAATTTTTTTTTGTATTTTTAGTAGAGACGGGGTTTCACCATGTTGACCAGGATGGTCTCGATCTCTCAACCTCGTGATCCACCTGCCTCGGCCTCCCAAAGTGCTGGGATTACAGGCTTGAGCCACCATGCCCGGCCCTTTTTTTTTTTTTAGAGACAGGATCTGTCTTGGACTTCCTTTAGTGGTGAAACTGTCTGGCCTAATGGGAGGAGGCTTATTGGTGGAAGCAGACAACTTTTTTCCAGTGCCCTGCTTATTTGCAATGAAGGCAGACACCTTGGGGAAAAGAATTTCTTGTTCTAGGATCTGTCTCTTGGTTGTGATTAAAAATAAAACAAAGTTCCGGGGGCCGGGCGCGGTGGCTCACGCCTGTAATCCCAGCACTTTGGGGGGCCGAGGCGGCTGGATCACGAGGTCAAGAGATCAAGACCATCCTGGTCAACATGGTGAAACCCCATCTCTACTAAAAATACAAAAAATCAGCTGGGCATGGTGGCGCGTGCCTGTAATCCCAGCTACTCAGGAGGCTGAGGCAGGAGAATTACCTGAACCCAGGAGGCGGAGGTTGTGGTGAGCCGAGATCGCGCCATTGCACTCCAGCCTGGGTAACAAGAGCAAAACTCCATCTCAAAAAAAAACAACAACAAAGTTCCTTTGGTCTCAGCCCCTGTAACTGTTGTAATTGGTGAGGCATAAGCTTGTTAGTCTTTTGGGGTTTTTTTTGCTCCAGTGTCCTCTCAAAATGTTCAGCCAAAGCTACCAATTCAGTCATGTCTGTAACTTCCCATCCAGGTTTATGTTTTTTTAATTAAACTGCTAACTTTGGGATGGAGTCCATTTATAAATAGCATAGTTGATGCAGTTCCTGCAGGAAGTGTTCCTTGCTGTTGGTTTGAACCCAAAATGCTTCACAGTGTTTCTAAGTGAGTTCTGTCATCTGAAACTTCTTTTGTCTGTATTGTGGACCAGTCAATTTTTTTGCATGGAAAAATCTTAGGAATTGAATCTAAAAGGTTTTTGGCAATGTTTCTGGCTTCTCTCAGCCATTCCTGTGGGGAGGTTTTTGAGTGTCTTTAACACCTTCCTCAGGTTGGCTTCATTCTGCAGCTATTGTTCATTTTCGAGCTTCTGCAGACCCCAGTATTATGTGAATAAATTGGTAAAGGTCAGGGAGTCCTGGACCGTAAGCTCTTACGAGTAAATTTTTGAGGGCTTCTCCATGGGTTAGGGAGTCCTTCACAATGGCTCTAAGCTCTGCGTTAGAACATGGAGTGAGGGTGGTTATGGCAGGAAGGCCTGGCTGATCACAAGCTCTTATCTTTGTAATGCCTCTGTCCACCTTCTTTTTTTTTTTCGTCATCTTCGGAGAGTGAAAGGGTAATTTGACTAGAAGACTGGGGAGCAAATTATTGAGGTAGAGATGGGTAAAGAGAAGAAACAGGATTATTTCGGAATACAGTCCTCTTTCATCATGTTCTTAGTCTGTTTAAAATTTTTGCTTGCTTTTTGCAAAGAATCTTTTTAAGGAGGTTATTTTTAATTTGTTTATTCTTTTAGATGCTTTGCATACAAAGTAAAGAACACCTCCCATTGTTTTGTGGGATATGTTCCCCTTTTTTCTAATATGCCTCCCAACTAAACAATTTTATCCAAATTAAAACTTACCTAATTGCCCAGGTATGGTGGCTCATGTCTGTAATCCCAGCAGTTTGGGAGGCTTAGGTGAGTGGATAACTTGAGATCAGGAGTTCAAGACCAGCCTGGCCAGTATGGTGAAACCCCGTCTCTACTAAAAATACAAAAAAAAAAAAAAACCAGGCACCTGGTGGCAGGCATCTATAATCCTACCTGCTAGGGAGGCTGAGGCAGGAAAATCACTTGAACCTGGAAGGCAGAGGCTGCAGTGAGCCAAGATCACGCCATTGCACACCAGCCTGGGCATTGCAAGACTCCGTCTCAAAAAACAAAAACAAAAAAAACAAAACAAACTTCTCTATTGTGGTCAACTTAATTCTAAGTTGTCTCCGGAAGGGTTAATCCATTTTTCCAAAAATATGCACATTGTGGGCCCATCATTTTAATGTATAAAATTAACTGGAGTCTCAACAGTCTCTGATTTCTTTGGATTGATATGAGTACATTATCCAGAAGTTACTTATTTGAAGTCTGGGGCTTGTAAATTCAATCTGATGCTATATCCAATGCAGTATAAACATTGCTCACATTGACTCAGGGATCTGAGAACACAAGTCAGTCGAGCTCAGAATTTGAGAGAAAACTCGCCCACACCTTCAGTTACAATCAAGAGAGCAGCGTGCACAATTGGTGCTGGAGGTGCCTCTCTTGGTTGCTTGCTGTTCTAAGGAGTCACTGGAATTTTACTTCCATCCTTACTTCTACTCCAGATCTGATGAAAGAAGAACTTTAAACACATTTAACAGAGTTTCATTTAGCAAGGAAAAAAATGATTTGCAAATCGAGCAGCCCTCAGAATCAAAACAGATTCAGAGAAACTCGGGGTCTATCACATGGACAGACAAGATTTATGGACAAAAAAAAAAAAGGAATATAAGGTATATAAACAGCTGGAACGTTTCCAGCTCAGCCTTTGCCAGTATGTTAGGGTGGTTTGAACAGTTGGCTGCCTGTGAATGGTTGAAGTGTGGCTGGAGTGATGGGCTGAGGCTCAGAAGATACTCCTCAGGTTTTCAGTTTGTTACACACTAAGTTACAATCCAGACTGAGGAACTCAAGGAAGCAACTATTAATACCAAGGCTTTCTCAGAACAAATTTTAGAAGTATAGATCATTATGTATTAGAGTAATAAAGTTCTAAGAATATGTACTTCTAAGTATCAGACAAATATATTTCTCTCATCTAGCCTAAGTTTACTCTCATGAGACATTTTCAGTTAATGGCAAAGGACATTAGTTAGCAATGTTAAACATGAGTTGAGGGTTGACCTAGAGATCTGAGAAATACTAGCCGACACACTGAAGACTGTGTAAACAGGATGAGCCAGGAGACTGCACAGAATGATGGATATTGTGGGGCTCCACCCAGTCAATATTCTGAAAACTGGGGCCCAGGGCAAACTTCTGGCCACACCTTGATCCATCAGGACTAGACCCCAAGATAGAGTTTCCTTGTGGATTGCTTCCACTTTGACATTTCACGAGGGTTATCCCTGCCTCGTGCACACCCGTACTGGAATGCAGAGAGCTGCCTGGACCTGCCCTGTGGGCTTCCGTTCTCATCGGCACTAAGAAGCCCCAATCCGAAGCCTTTCCCCTCCTGGTTCTGAGACAGATGGTGAGAAGGAGAAACCATGAAATTCCTTCTAATAACCCTGTTAACTTTTTTCTTTGTCTCAGATTGTCCCTAGATATTAGTGGGTACAACTGTTAACAAAAAACAATTAAGGATGCTTAAGTCAGACTTCGAAATTCAAACCCAAGTAGCTGTCCTACCAGCTAAAGAATGAGTTTGTAGCCGGGCGCGGTGGCTCAAGCCTGTAATCCCAGCACTTTGGGAGGCCGAGGCGGGTGGATCACGAGGTCGAGAGATCGAGACCATCCTGGTCAACATGGTGAAACCCTGTCTCTACTAAAAGTGCAAAAAATTAGCTGGGCATGGTGGCACGTGCCTGTAATCCCAGCTACTCAGGAGGCTGAGGCAGGAGAATTGCCTGAGCCCAGGAGGCGGAGGTTGCGGTGAGCCGAGATCGCGCCATTGCACTCCAGCCTGGGTAACAAGGGCGAAACTCCGTCTCAAAAAAAAAAAAAATGAGTTTGTATGGAAATGGCCTGTGGTACCCCAGTGAAACTAGGGAAGTTGAAAATGGGATGCTTGGCCAGGCACAGTGGCTCACACCTGTAAACCAAGCACTTTGGAGGCCAAGGTGGGTGGATCATCTGAGGTCAGGAGTTCAAGACCAGCTTGACCAACATGGTGAAACCCTGTCTTAAAAAAAAAAAAAAAAAGAAAGAAAAAAAAAGAAAGAAAAGAAAATGAGATGCTTGTAGCCAGTAAGGATATTCTGACTAATTACACATTACTCGACATAATCACAAGCATGAAACACTATCACTTGGAAAGACTTGGAATAAGGAGGTCGCACAGCACAGAGCACAGACCCCGGAGCAGGGCTGCAGGGTGCTCCCCTGACTCCCAGACCTGCCACTAGTTAACCTCCCCAGACTTCAGTTTCCTCATCCAAAAAATGGGGAAGATATCACTACCATACCTACATACCTAGCTGGCAGGTTTGTTAAGATAAAGTGAGTGAATGCACGTATAGCTCTTAAATCAGGCACTGGTGCCAAGTCCTATATTAATTAACATTTAGGCTTCCTGGGTTCGGTGGCTTATGCCTGTAATCGTAGCACTTAGAGAGGATGAGGAGGGTGGATCACTTGAACCCCGGGAGTTCTAGACTAGCCTAGGCAACATGGAGGACCTCTATCTACAAAACATACAAAAATTAGCTGGGCACGGTAGCGTGTACGTGTAGCCCCAGCCACCTGCGAGGCGGAAGTGGGAGGATCGCTTGAGCCTGGGAGATTGAGGCTACGGTGAGCCGCGATCACACAACGGCACTCCAGCCTGGGTGGCAAAGCAAGATTCTGTCTTTAAAAACAATTGTGCTAGCATTATTATTTTGTACTGAAAAATATAAATGTATCCTATATTAGTTATTCACTGCCTGCAGATGATTAAAGGGAAAAAGCATGGAGGAGTACATACAGGACATTTTGTTTTTTTTGTTGTTGTTGTTTTGAAATGCAATTTCACTCTTGTTACCTAGGCAGAAGTGCAGTGACAAGATCTTGGCTCACTGCAACCTCCACCTCCCGGGTTCAAGTGATTCTCCTGCCTCAGGCTCCCGAGTAGCTGGGATTACGGGTGTCCACCACCATGCCCGGCTAATTTTTTGTATTTTTAGTTGAGATGGGGTTTCACCATGTTGGCTAGGCTGGTCTCGAGCTCCTGACCTCAGGTGATCCACCCACCTTGGCATCCCAAAGTGCTAGGGTTATGGGCGTGAACCACACCACTCCCCTGCCCCACCCAACACAGGAGGTTTTTATCAGCCAGGCCTGGTGGTGGCTGGTATCACTTCTATGTGCCTTCTTCAGCTAGAACTCACATGGCCCCAGCTAATTGCAAAGGAAGCTAGGAAACACAGGCTAATACTCTGAGACCAGGAACAAGAGGAGAGTGTGAATTTTGCTGAATAGTCTTCCTTGAGCCAAAACCCATCCATAAGCCCCTACGCGATTTTGCATTTTTGGGTTAAGAAGCACTGGAGGCTGGGCGCAGTGGCTCAAGCCTGTAATCCCAGCACTCTGGGAGGCCGAGGCGGGTGGATCACGAGGTCAAGAGATCGAGACCATCCTGGTCAACATAGTGAAACCCCGTCTCTACTAAAAATACAAAAAATTAGCTGGGCATGGTGGCACGTGCCTGTAATCCCAGCTACTCGGGAGGCTGAGGCAGGAGAATTGCCTGAACCCAGGAGGCGGAGGTTGCGGTGAGCTGAGATCGTGGCATTGCACTCCAACCTGGGTAACAAGAGTGAAACTATGTCTCAAAAAAAAAAAAAAAAAAAAAAAAAAGAACCACTGGAATATCACGCCTGTAATCCAAGCACTTTGGAGGCCAAGGCGGGTAGATCACCTGAGGTCGGGAGTTCAAGACCACCCTGACCAACATGGTGAAAACCCATCTTTAAAAAAAAAAAAAAAAAACCACTGGAATCGAGAGATCAAGTGGGTAAAATACCTGTATAGTAATCATTTGTTGCTAGCAGAATTGGAGCGTGTAACCTGAACATTTTTTTCTTATTTGCAAAAGCTTTCTGTATGAAAAGTATTACAAAATAATAAAACTTAAATTAATTTGGTTATATATTTAAAGAGTTGCCTTTATGGAAAAGGATGTAATTGTATCAAATCAGGGCAGTGCCAGAAGGTCTGAGAGAAGTTCAGTAAGAAACAACCCGACCTATCATTACAAAATCCGTCTTCACTCCCTTGGCTTAGTGGACCTGAGGTGAGTAGAGTGCAACAAAAAAGCATTCGTAAAAATCAAAACCATAAAGCTTTGTGGACAACGGAGAGGTCTAGATGGAACTCAAGGGTCAAAGCAATAGAAAATTGTCTGATGAAAAAGCCAGCCCAAAGGAGAAGCAGAAGCCACATGCATCTGTCAGGTGGTGGGCAGGGAAATTTCCTAGGTACTTTAAAGTATACAAAGACAGTAGAGCCAGGTGTGCTTTGCTGGGTGTATGAATATTCCTAAAATGTCCATAAGCTGAATTTATAAAAACCTAGTTTTAAGGCTTTGGAAAAGATCTCTATGTAATTAAGTCTACAGAAAAGGTTAAAAATTCCCTTTTATTCATGTGGTCTTATAAGCCTAAGCATTTATTAATGTTCTTGAAGAAGATTATCCCACTAGTTTATGTTACATATTTAAGAAGGCACAGTCGTGATGATTCGTAAAATTCAGAATAGAAATGGCTTACTATGATTTTTTTTTTCAAATTTTCTGCAATGAACATATTGCTTTCTGAGTTAAGATTACAAAAAATAAAAACATGATATCAGGCAAGATTTTCTTAGAAAAGGGGTTTAGATTGATTTCCTACAGTTTGTCTTCTGTTACTTTGCATTATTGGATTGTTGTGGAACAGTGCAGTCACATTTTATACAAGAGTTTGTACAACATTTTAAATTAAGCTCATAAGTCCAAAGTCCCAATAGTTGCAATCATCTTGAAAATTCTTTAAAGTACCCACAATATGTACTGTATATGGGTTTGATTATATAAATCTGTTGCTTAGTATCAGTGTGTAATACAGATTAAAATATAGTCCATAATGAAATAGACATGTGAAGTGTTGTCTCATGGTACTATTTAAATTATTAGTCTCTGTTTCATTATTATGAGTGGGCATAGTTTAACTCATGTAAGTTAAGGCTAGGTACAGTAGCTCATGCCTGTAATCCCAGCACTTTGGGAGGCCAAGGTGAGTGGATCCCTTGAGCTCAGGAGTTTGAGACCAGCCTGGGAAACAAAGTGAGACCCCTGTCTTTACAAAAAATTTTTAAAAATTAGTCAGGTGTGGTGTCATGCACCTGTAGTCCCAGCTACTTGGGAAGCTGAGCTGGGAGGATGTCTTGCTCCTGGGAGGCAAAGGTGGCAGTGAAGCAAGATTGCACCACTGCACCCCAGCGTGGGTGAAAGAGCCAGACCCTGTCTCCAAATAATAATAATAATTCATATAAGTTAAGTTAACACAAGATGGAATTCCATGGTATAGTAGCATACGCACTGTACTTGAGTTGGAAGGCCTGGTATTTTATGACCTTGGGACAAGTATTTGACCTTTCCAAGCTTTACCTCTGTTGCTTGTAAGGTGGGGCTTCTACTACTTACTTCTTAAATTGGATTAAAGATGAAGTGAGGCCCGGCGCGGCGGCTCAAGCCTGTAATCCCAGCACTTTGGGAGGCCCAGGTGCGTGGATCATGAGGTCAAGAGATCGAGACCATCCTGGTCAACATGGTGAAACCCCGTCTCTACTAAAAATACAAAAAATTAGCTGGGCATGGTGGCGTGTGCCTGTAATCCCAGCTACTCAGGAGGCTGAGGCAGGAGAATTGCCTGAACCCAGGAGGCGGAGGTTGCGGTGAGCCGAGATCGCGCCATTGCACTCCAGCCTGGGTAACAAGAGCGAAACTCCATCTAAAAAAAAAGAAAAAAAAGGTGAAGTGAAATGACATAAACTCTAAAGTGTGAAACCTATCAAGAGGCTCCTACTAGATTGAGAATGTTGGGAAGGCAGGTACTGTGTCAGTCTTACTTCTATTGAATTTTCATGAGTTTTTGCTGGGAGTCACATTGGAAGACCGAATCAGTGAGATAACGCACTCTCCCTTTCCTGTCCACGGGGCAGACGTTCTCAGATAGACCTGTGCACAGAGTGGTGTCAACATATCTGAAGTAATGAAAACAATTTAGGTTTTTTCCTGAAACTTCAATCCATACAGAGAAACTAGGGCTGTGCATGTTTAAGTGAAACAAGCTTGTACAGAAATTCAGTGTAAACACTGGAAATTTCCCTCATTAGGCAGTGAGTAGTAGGTTTTATTGGGAAAGGATTTGTCATGTTGAAAGCTATCCAAGTCTAAGATCATTGTTTGCTTTGACTATTGAAAATATGTTTGTTCAGTAAACTTTCACCTTTTTATTCAATATTACATCTTAAAAAGAGGATTATTTTAATTATAATAGGGCCTAACTACTTTGATTAATGACAAGTCAAGGAGTAAAAATGAAAATAAGCAAGAAAATCTATCCATAGCAGCTAAGGTGACCGTGTCAACCAATTAGAGTTTTATTCTCTTCTCCACAAAATGAGACTTTAAACCTTTTGGCCATACTGCTTATATGATGTGAATCCATCAAGGAATAAATTGAGATGGAATCACGAAGAACCTTACCACGCACGTGTGCGCGCGCATGCATGTGTGTGTGTGTGTGTGTGTGTGTGTGTGTGTACGTACGTACTTTTTATTCTGAAATAATTATGGAGTCACAGGAAGTTGCAAAAACCTGTACATTGAGGGCCCATGAACCCGTCACTCAGCTTTCCCCAATGTTAACATCTTATCTAACCACAGTACAGTATCAAAACCAGCAAACTGACATTGGTGTAACTCACAGTTTATTCAGATTTCAGCAGTTATGTTGTAGTCTTGTCGGTGTATCAAGATGTAATAGTCTCCCGTTGATTGAAACAGTATCTGGAGTTCTTTGTCTCACATCTAAGATAATTAAGGAGTGTGGACACAAGGGTAGAGTGCAAGTTTAATAGGTGAAAGAAAGTTTTTTTGTAGTGGAGAGTGAAGCCTGAATGGGTTGTCCCCTATGAGGTTGGGTCTAGGGTTTTTATGGACTGGGAAGGGGAAGGAATGTGTTTAGTCCTTAATTCTCCCGGACGTGAGTGAAAGAACCTCTATCTCAGACAAGAGATTTACATTTTGGGACGTTGGTGAGACTACAACAGTTTATACATGCATTAATTTCTCTGTGCATGTGTGTGCACATAGTTCTAGGTGATTTTATCATGTGTGAAACTGCCATCACATGTAACCAGCATCACATGAGTGAGATCCATAAATGTACCATCGCCCCAAGGCTCCCTCACACAACTCCCTGAGAGCTCTAGCAGCGGCTTCCTCTCTCTTGCCCTCCATCTCTCACCTCTGGAAACCGCTCATCTGTTCTCCTTTTGCAGTGGCATGATCTCAACTCACCGCAACCTCTGTCTCCCAGGCTCAAGCAATTCTCCTGCCTCAAGCTCCTGAATAGCTGGGATTACAGGTGCCCACTACCACACCCAGCTAATTTTTATATTTTTCAGAGGCGAGGTTTCACCACTTTGGCCAGGCTGATCTCAAACTCCTCACCTCAAGTGATCCACCCGCCTAGGCCTCCCAAAGTGCCGTATCTTTTTTAAATTAGTTTTTTTTTCACTCAATGTAATTTCTTTGAGATGCATCCAATCTACTGTATGTATCAATAGTTTGTTCCTTTTTACTGCTGAGTAGAATTTCATGGTATGAATATACTACAGTTTGTTTAACCATTTACTTCTAAAGACATTTGGACAATTTTCCCTATTTGGCTGTTAAAAATAAAACCGTTATGAACATTCATGTTCTTTTTTTTGTTTGTTTATGGAGATGGAGTCTTGCTCTATCACCCAGGCTGGAGTACAGTGGCACCATCATAGCTCACTGAAGCCTTGACCTCCTGGGGTCAAGTGATCTTCCCATCTTGCCCTCTCAAAGTGCTAGGATTACAGGTGTGAGTCACCACACTGGGCCATCATGTACAAGTTTCTGCATGAAAATGGTTTTTTATACCCAAGACAGTACAATTGTAGAGTCATATGGTAAGTCCATTTTCAGCTTAAAACGATTTCTCAGAGAAATGTGCCATTTTACATTTCTTCTAGCAGTGTGTGAGTGATTCAGTGTCTCCACATTCTCACCATCATGTAGTGTTACCGATCAGATGTAGTGATACCACATTATGGGCTTAATTCACATTGCTCTAGTGGCTAACTTTTTTGAATATTTTTTATGTGCTTAAGTGTTATCTGTATATCCTCTTCGAAGTGTCTGTGCATATCTTTTGCCTGTGTTCTAATTATATTACTTGATTTTTTTTTGTTTGTTCTTTTTGTTTGTTTGTTTTTGAGACAGAGTCGCTCTGTCGCCCAGGCGGGAGTGCAGTGGTGTGATCTCAGCTCACTGCAACCTCCATCTCCCAGGTTTAAGCAATTCTCCTGCCTCAGCCTCGTGAGTAGCTGGGACTACAGGCATGCACCATCATGCCCGGTTAATTTTTGTTTTTTGGGTGTTTTTGTTTTGTTTTGTTTTTGAGATGGAATTTCCCTCTTGTTACCCAGGCTGGAGTGCAATGGCACAATCTCGGCTCACCGCAACCTTCGCCTCCTGGGTTCAGGCAATTCTCCTGCCTCAGCCTCCCGAGTAGCTGGGATTACAGGCACGTGCCACCATGCCCAGCTAATTTTTTGTATTTTTAGTAGAGACGGGGTTTCACCATGTTGACCAGGATGGTCTCCATCTCTTGACCTCGTGATCCACCCGCCTTGGCCTCCCAAAGTGCTGGGATTACAGGCTTGAGCCACCGCGCCTGACCTTTTTTTTTTTTTTTTTGAGGCGGAGTCTTGCTCTGTTACCCAGGCTGGAGTGCAGTGACGTGATCTTGGCTCATTGAACCTCTATCTCCCTGGTTCAAGCAATTTTCCAGCCTCTTGAGTAGCTTGGATTACAGATGCCTGCCCCCAAGTTCTACTAATTTTTGTATTTTTAGTGCAGAAAGAGTTTCATCATATTAGTCAGGCTGGTCTTAAACTCCTGACTTCAGGTGATCCACCTACCTCGGCATCCCAAAGTGCTGGGATTACAGGCATGAGACACTGTGCCTGGCTCTATTATTTGATGTTTAATACACAGTTTTGAGAGTTTCAATTTCAGTGATTTGTGCTCTTATCTTTAATAGTTCCTTCCATTTGTTGTGGGTTTATTTTGCTGTTTTTTAAAAATTATTTTTAGATCTTCCCTTTTTTCTAATGCAGCAGTTTTATAAATTCGCTTCTCCACATTGCTTTAGCTGTATCCACAAACTTTGATTTTTTCATTCAATTCTGTGTGTTTTTCAATTTTTGACACTCTTTGATTCATCCATTATTAGGCATTATTGTTTAATTTCCAAGTGTTTGAAGATTTTCTGTTATTGATTTCTTTCTAGTCTTATTTCATTATGGCTAGAAAATATATTCTCTCTGATTTCAATTATTTTAGATTTGTTAGTATTTGTTTTCTAACCCAGGGTCAGTTGGGGTGAATGTTCAATGGGTGCTAGAAAAGAATGTTTTCTACTGTTGTTGCGTAGAGTGTTCTTTAAATACTGATTTGATCTGTTGGTTGATGGTCAGTTTTTCTAGATTCCTGCTGATTTTCTGTTTATTAGTTCTGTGAATTGCTGAAAGCAGGATACTGAAGTAGCCAACTATAATTATGGATTGCCAGTTTCTCCTTTTAGCTTTATGAGTTTCTACTTCATGTACTTTTTTTTTTTTTTTTGAGACGGAGTTTCACTCTTGTTACCCAGGCTGGAGTGCAATGGCGCGATCTCGGCTCACCGCAACCTCCGCCTCCTGGGTTCAAGCAATTCTCCTGCCTCAGCCTCCTGAGTAGCTGGGACTACAGGCACACGCCACCATGCCCAGCTAATTTTTTGTATTTTTAGTAGAGACGGGGTTTCACCATGTTGACCAGGATGGTCTCGATCTCTTGACCTCGTGATCCACCCGCCTCGGCCTCCCAAAGTGCTGGGATTACAGGCTTGAGCCACCGTGCCCGGCTACTTCATGTACTTTTAAGCTCTTGTTTGGCGCATACACATTTAGGATAGCTGTATCTTCTTGACAGAGAGTAATGTTTGTCCTTTTTACTTTTCTTTGCTCAGAAGTCCACTTAGTCTACTTTATCTGGTAGTAATATAGCCACTCCTGCTTTTTTGGATTAATGTTTGCATGATATATCTTTTTCTATCCTATCAATTTCGACCTACCTATGTTGTTAGGCTTGAAGAGAATTTCTTACAGAGTTTCTTCTATATTTGAGTTGGATTTTATTTTTAAATTTGTATATTTAGGCCATTTATATTTAATATAATGATGATATGCTAGGGCTTAAGTTAGCCGTTTCATTTTTGTGTTTCTTTCTCTGTCATTCTTCTGTTTCTTTTATCTTGCTTTTCGTTTTGATTTTTTTTAGCATATTGCATTTTACAGTTTTTTTTTAGTGGTTCCTCCATGCAGTGCCATATACATTTGTAACTTATGACAGCCTACTGTTTTTGACATTTTCACCCATCAAAGGCAATGCAGAACTCTTCCATTTAGGTCCCTTTACCTGCCTCACTTCTGAAATAGATTTTGTTGTAGATGTTTCCTCTAGATATGTTGAATATCACGTTAGGTAGTGTTGTAATTTTTGATTCAACCATAAAATGAGATTTTTAAAACCCATAAGGTGAAGAATAGTCTATTATTATTACTTCAGTTTTTACTTATTCTTTTCCTCTTTCCTTTCTGAATGTCCTAACCTTCTTCTGTTATTGTTTTCTTTTTGTTAACAAGAGCTTCCTTTAACTGTTCTTTAAAGGCGGATGTGCTAGCAACAAATTTTCTTAATCCTTTATCTGAGAATGCCTTCATTTCCCCATTATTTCTAAAAGATCGTTTCATTGTATATAGGATTCAGGGTTGATATTTCTTTCAGCACTTGAAAATATTACGCATCTTCCTTTTGGCCTTCATAGTTTCAGATGGGAAAACACTGTCATTCAAATTAGTATTTACTTATAGGTAATGTGCGATTTCCCTTGTTGTCAATATTTTTTTCTTTGTCTTTTGTTTTTAGAAGTTTATTTCTGTTTTTTTTTGTTTTGTTTTGTTTTTTTTTTTTGAGATGGAGTTTTGCTCTTGTCACCCAGGCTGGAGTGCAATGGCACGATCCCGGCTCACTGCAACCTCCGCCTCCTGGGTTCAGACAATTCTCCTGCCTCAGCCTCCTGAGTAGCTGGGATTACAGGCACGCGCCACCATGCCCAGCTGATTTTTTGTATTTTTAGTAGAGACGGGGTTTCACCATGTTGACCAGGATGGTCTCGATCTCTTGACCTCGTGATCCACCTGCCTCGGCCTCCCAAAGTGCTGGGATTACAGGCTTGAGCCACCGCGCCCGACCTAGAAGTTTATTTCTAATTTATCTTGGAATGGGTTTCTTTGTGTTTATTCCGTTTGGGACTTACTCAGCTTCTAGAAACCGTAGGTTTATGTCTTTTGCCAAACTTGGGAAGTTTTAAATTTGATTCCCTTTTTCCTCTCTTTCTGAAACCATTATGATAGGAATTTAGATCTTTTATTATTTTCCCACAGAGCCCTGAAGCAGTGTTCATTTTTTTCTGTTTTCTTACTGTTGTTCAAATCGAGTAAATTTTATTGATCTGCTGTCAGATTCATTGATTCTGTCTCTACTATACTATCAACAACACCCAGAAGTTGGTTACATAGAGCTGCTTGGAAGAAGTGGGCCCAGAAAGGGGCAGATTGAGAGACAGACATGTTAGCGACAGCCATAAATTCTCTGAGTGGAGCAAGAAGGAAGAGTAAATGCTGAGGACAGCTTCTATGAGAGGGCCGCATTAGGAGGGTGAAGAGAAAAGGAACCATGGAGCAGGGGCTGACTTCCGTGTGAACTGAGGCTTCTGTTGTCCTGTTGTAATTTGGCTAACTAGAATATTGTATGCTATTTTTGTCTTTCTTTCTTTCTTTTCTTTTTGTTTTTTTTTAAAGAGGCAGGATCTAAGAAAGCATAGTACATAAATTAAAAAAAAAAAAAAAAAAAAGAGAGGCAGGCTCTTGCTCTGTCACTCAGCCAGGAGTGTATTGGTATCAGAATGGCTCACTGCAATCTTGAACTCCTAGGCTCAAGTGATCCTCCTGCCTCAGCCTCTCAAGCAGGTAGGGCTAGAGACACAGGCCACCTCACCTGACTAATTTTTTCTTGCTAGGTTGCCTGGGCTGGTCTTGAACTCTTGGCCTCAAGCAGCCTTCTCACTTCAGCCTTCCAAAGTGCTGGTATTCCAGGGGTGAGCCACCTCACCTAGATGTTATGCTGTCTCCTTGATCTGGTGCCTCTCTCTGCTTTGTACAATCAAATATATGACAAAATGATTGCAGTTCTTAAGCCTTGACAAGACCTTAGTGTGCTCTTATTAAAAAACTGAGGCCTAGAGTGTGAAATACATTGCTAAGGTCAAGGTCACAAGACTATGACATGGTAGAATGGCAGCTGAACTCTAGAGTATTATTTTCTCTTAACTTTTGTTGCTCCCGCAGGCATTTATCGAACACCCTTTTGGGTGCATTATAGGATAGGAGGGAACATAAGATACTCAAGTTGCTTATAGTTTTACTGGGAAGATAAAGACATAGGGAATAGCCAGGTAGCAGTGGAAGGCCCAGTAGATGGCACACAGAATGAGTCTAGTTAGTGAGGGCACGAGAGGAGTGAAGGGGGTCCAGGAGGGCAGGTAGCCTGGTTTCATGGATGAGTCCAGACTCAAGCCTAAAGAGATAAGTATAAAGTGAGGAAATGAGAAGACATTTGAGAAAAAGAGGTGTATAAACCATGTTTTTAACAACCTACATATCGAAGCCTGTTCATTCTTATTGGCTCATTTTGCCACGTATCCCTATGAAATGAATGATTTAGTAGGCCATCAGTCTTATACTTGTGCGAAGAGAGACTTTCCAGAGCCAGTTAACCTTGGAAACATAAACCCATTGAATACAGACAGCATTCATTCATTCATTCAGCATCACTTTACTGAACATCACCTGTGTACCAAATACAATACCAGGTATTAGAGATACAAATTGAACAAGACAGGTCTCTTGCTCTTAAGAAATCAATAGGCCGGGCACGGTGGCTCAAGCCTGTAATCCCAGCACTTTGGGAGGCCAAGGCGAGTGGATCACGAGGTCAAGAGATCGAGACCATCCTGGTCAACATAGTGAAACCCCATCTCTACCAAAAATACAAAAAATTAGCTGGGCATGGTGGTGCATGCCTGTAATCCCAGCTACTCGGGAGGCTGAGGCAGGAGAATTGCCTGGACCCAGGAGGCGGAGGTTGCGGTGAGCCGAGATCGTGCCATTGCACTCCAGCCTGGGTAACAAGAACGAAACTCTTTGTCTAAAAAAAAGAAACCAATAATACAGAAATAACATTATTCTGTTCTTAGAAAGAAAAATGTAAAGTATGTAATTGTGTACTTTATAAACTACTGACAGTTCGTGGAACATTTGTAGAAATTAGTCACATCGGAAGACTTACCAAAAATGTCAATCAGTTCATCAGATTAGAAATAAGGCTGTCTTTGATCACAACGCAATAAGGTAATAAAATGAGGAAATAATAAAAGAGGAACAATTTGCCCCTCTCCCACCAAAACCTCTCTTAACTTTTGAGTCAAAGAAGAAATTAACTCCCAAATGCAGAGTATCTAGAAAACAACATATAGCTCAGTCTATGGAATGTCACTAAAATTGTTCTTGATGAAAAATTTATAGCCTAACGTCACCTCTTAGGTTAGAAAACAATAAAATTAACCTACAGAATGCAAAAGAAATAAAGATCAAAGCAGATATGAATTAATTAGAAAATATGAAAGAAAAACCAGAATTGGGAAATGCATCCAAGTTGATTTTTTGCCAAAACCAATAAAATAGAGATAGCATTGGCTAACTGCATTAAAAGGGGAAAGGGAAGAACTCACTAATCCAGAAGATTAGAAATGATAAATGACAAATAATAACAGATGCAGAGGAAATTAAAGGAATCATAAATAGTACTTGGTGAACTTTTCAGCAAAGAATTTTGACAGTCTAGCTGAAATAAATGATTTTCTAAGAACATATGAGTCACCAAAAGTTGATACTGAAAGAGCTATTAGACAGCCTAAGTAAACAATACCCATGGAAGAAAGTTAGCAAAGAAAGAATTTTCCCTGGAAAAACACCAGACCCACATAGTTTCATAAGTGAATTTGCTCAAAATTTCAATAAACAGGTAAGTTCTAAATATAAAGATATTTCCATAAAAAGGAAGGCTTTCAAATTACATTTATGAACAGCAAAATATTAATACCATAACCTGACAAGTTAGACAGAGCAATAACATACTATAAGCTATTCTTATTTTTAAATATCAATGTAAAAATAATAAGCATTAACATACATAATTCAGTAACATCTCAAAAGCATGATAAACCCAAACCAGATGGACTTTACCCTAAAAGTGTAGGGATGGTTCCATTTTCAGAAATGTGTTAGGTAAATTTATATTTATAGATCAAATATGTCAAAGCTCAGTAGTTGCAAATAAGGCAGTTAACAAAATTCAAAAATATTTCTAATACTTTTATAGAAAACAGGAGGCTGGGTGCGGTGGCTCACAGGTATAATCCCAGCACTTTGGGAGGCCAAGGCGGGTGGATCACGAGGTCAAGAGATTGAGACCATCCTGGTCAACATGGTGAAGCTCCATCTCTACTAAAAATACAAAAATTAGCTGGGCATGGTGGCACATACCTGTAGTCCCAGCTATTCGGGAGGCTGAGGCAAGAGAATTGCTTGAACCCAGCAGGCAGAGGTTGCGGTGAGCCGAAATCATGCCATTGCACTCCAGCCTGGGCAACAGGAGTGAAACTCCGTTTCAAAAATAAATAAATAAATAAATAAATAAATAAATAAGGCAAGGTGATTTTTAAAAAATGTTATGTTCTCTCTCTCTGTGTGTGTATATTTGTAATCAAAAGGCAGCATGAGGCTCGGTGTGGTGACTCACACCTGTAATCCCGGCACTTTCGAAGGCTGAGGCAGGAGGATTGCTTGAGTCCAGCAGTTTGAGAGCAGCCTGGGCAACACAGTGAGACCTCATCTCTACAACAACAACAACAACAAAAATAGCTGGTCATGGTGGTGTGCACCTGTAGTCCCAGCTGCTCAGGAAGCTGAGGTAGAAGGATGTCTTGAACCTGCAAAGTCAAGGCTGAAGTGAGCTGCAATCATGCCACTGCACTCCAGCCTGGGCTGTAACAGATCAAGACCCTGTCTCACACACACAAAAAGGCAAAAACCCAAAAACTAGCATAATACTTAGTAATGAAACAACAAAAGAAAATTCTATTTAAAGTTAAGATTAAAACAAGACAAGATACCTACCATCACCATCACTATATAATAATATTTGGATTGTAGACTCATGGTTAGTAAACTACCACCTGTAAGCCAACTGCCTGCGTTTTTATTTTTTTGTTTTTTGGTTTTTTTTAAGACAGAGTCTTACTCTGTTGCTCAGGCTGGAGTGCAGTGGCACAATCTCAGTCACTGCAGTCTCGCCTTGCAGATTCAAGCAATTCTCATGCCTCAGCCTCCAGAGTAGCCTGGACTTACAGGTGCGAGCCCACACTGGACTAATTTTTGTATTTTTAGTAGAGACGGGGTTTCACTATGTTGCAAGGCGTGGTCTTGAACTCCTGACAGGTGATCCACATGCCTCGGCCTCCCAAAGTGCTGAAATTATACATATGAGCCCTGGTGCCTGGCCCATGCTTTTTAAATAAAATGTTATTAGGGCACAGCATTGCCCAGTCATGTATGTATTATCTGTGGCTGCTTCCATGCCACAGCTGCAGAAATGAGTAGTTGTGACAGAGGTTGTATGTCATAAAGCCTAAAATGTTTACTATCCTTTTATGGAGGAAGTTTGCCTGTCCCTATTCTAGTCGATACTAATAGATAAATAAAAGAAGTTAGAGATAGAATTATTGAAAGGAGGAATCAAAATTATTATTATTTTCAGAGGATGCATAGGAAAACCAAGATCAACTGAATGGAAAATAGAAACAATACAACTCGATAAGACGGATGGTCACAAAATAAACTTCTTAAAATTCATTCACTTTCTGATTTGCAGACAGTTATAGTGGAAGAAAAGCTCCCATTTAGAAAAGCACAGAAAAGAAATGCTTATGAGTCTATATGATATGAATAAATTATGGAATAAATAAATAAGGGAGAATTTCCTGTGCTGAATTCCAAATACTGCGTGTAGATGCTCCCCTTCCGAGGAGTTGGGACATAATGCCCCACTTTGTAAGTGTGGACTGTGCATAGTGACTTCCTTCCAAAGGTCACAGTAGGGAAAGTGGCGGGGGGAAGAATAGCTTCACAGTGGAGAAGCCTGATAGACTGGACTGCAGCGTCAGCTGGGTGATCAAGGTTGACATCAACGGTGATGTCATGTTGACAGCAGGTCCCTTGATGTAATGTGATGAGGATGGCAGTTCACGTCTCATTCTGCCTTCTACAAACCTGCAACCCGTATCTAACTATGTGGAAAACATCAGACAAACCCAAATTCAAGGACATTCTGTAAAGTACTTGACCATTACACCTTAAAACTGTCAAGATCATCAAAATCTAGGAATGTCTGAGAAACTGCCCCAACCAAGAGAAGCCTAAGGAGACATGAAAACTAAATGTTGTATGGTATTCTGGTAAAAACTAAGGAATTCTGAATAAACTATGGACTTGAATAATGGCATATTAATATTGGTTAATTGTATTAGTATTGTACATTGTGACAGATGTCTCACAACTTTTGTTTCTGTTTTTGACTTGTTTTTAACTTTCGGGTTTCTAAAATTAAAGTAAAATGTTTATTTAAATAAAAAAATACCAAAAATTGAATGTGAAACCTCAGGTGCATAGGTTGTCCTCAGGAAACTTCCCCAGTTATGTACATGTAAATACATATTTTTGAAAAGTTTTTAAAAATTCATCTAAAAAAATAAACATGTGAGGATGAATGGGAAAAAATTCGAAGAGTAATGATGAGGGATTCTATTATATTTCTATCTAAAACATGTTATAAAGATATATTAATCAGAATAGTTTGTTACTTGATAAGCATTTGAAATATAAAATAATAAAACTCAAAAATAAAGTCAAATACATTTAGAATTTTTATGTGATAAAGGAGCATTTCAAATTAGTGAAGAAAAGATGGACTGATCAATAAATATTATTGAGATATCTGATTCACAATTTAGAAATTTAGCTGCATACCATATTTCTTTCACCAAAATAAATTCCAGATCAAATATTAAATGTAGGCCGGGAGCGGTGGCTCACGCCTGTAATCGAAACACTTTGGAGGCCAAGGCGGGTGGATCACCTGAGGTCGGGAGTTCAAGACCAGACTGACCAACATGGTGAAACCCCATCTTAAAAAAAAAAAAAAAATTAAATGTAAAAAAGCACATCAAACCACAGTAGTAAACAAACATGAATAAATAAATGTATTATTGATATGTGGGAAACTTTTTACAGTCAGAAAGTAAAATTCAAAAGGTGCAAAGAGAAATAGTGATAAACATATTTATATAAAAACTTCAAACTTCTCATTGAATAAAATACAAAGCAATACAACAAATGAAAGGGGGTATATACAAATAAAGGGCTGTTTGGTTTTTGTTCATTTGTTTCTTTTAAGACGGGGTTTCACCATATTGGTCAGGCTGGTCTTGAACTCCTGATCTCAGGTGATTCACCCGCCTTGGCCTCCAAAGTGTTTGGATGACAGGTGTGAGCCACTGCGCCCGGCCTTTTATCAAGTGTTCTAACACATTGTTTAATACACGTCTCTCTCCCCAAATAAAAACACAACTCTTTACTAAAGTTGGAATGAAACTGCCATCCTCATTTGTTCTTTGTGGGGATAGAAACTTGCAGATTCTTTGAGGGCCACTCGCAGTCATTACAGAGCTTTCAAAAGTATGCTTTTCTTTTTCTTTTTCTGATATAGAGACTCACTCTTGTCACTTAGGCAGGAGTGCAGTGGCACCATCTCGGCTCCTTGCAACCTCCGCCTCCCAGGTTCAAGCAGTTCTGCTGCCTCGGCCTCCCGAGTAGCTGGGATTACAGGTGCTAGCCACCATGCCTGGCTAACTTTTGTATTTTTAGTAAAGATGGGGTTTTGCTATGTTGGCCAGACTGGTTTTGAATTCCTGACCTCAGGTGATCCACCCGCCTTGGCCTCCCAAAATGCTGGGTTTACAGGTGTGAGCCACCGCGCCCAGCCTGAAGGTATGCTGTCTTTCACCCAGCACTTCCACTGCTAGGAATTTCACCAAAGTGTAGGTGGGTAAATGAGCAAGAATGTTCCCTTCAGCCTTACTGGTAATAGCAAAGTTCTGGAAACCACCTAAGTGTCTGTCATGAGGGGCCAGGATATGTGCATTCTGGTCCATCATTCAGTGGAATTCTATGCCACCTTTACAAAGAATGAGGCTGGCTGGGGGCGGTGGCTCACGCCTGTAATCCCAGCACTTTGGGAGGCTGAGGCAGGCAAATCACCTGAGATCAGGAGGTCGAGAGCAGCCTGGCAAACATAATGAAACCCCCATCTCTACTAAAAATACAAAAATTAACCAGGTGTGGGGTGCCTGTAATCGCAGCTACTCAGGAGGTTGAGGCAGAAGAATTGCTTAAATCCAGGAGGTGGAGGTTTCAGTGAGCCAAGATCACACCATTGCACTCCAGCCTGGGCAACAGAGCAAGACTCTGTCTCAAAAATAAAGAAACAAAAATAAACAAAAAGTAAAAAGAATGAGGTAGACCAAATGTAGGGGAAGCTCTTAGGTACAGTATCAGCTGAAGAAACAAAGTGCAATGTTCATGTGCATTTGTCCTTATTGCTTTAAAATATTTTCTGGAGCAATTCATAATACATTTTTAACACTGGTTGCCTTGGAGGAGAAAGAGCCCAAGTGGAAGACCGACGGGAAGAGAACTTGCCTCTTCATTTGCTATTTTTTTATATTAATTTTTTAAAATGGTGTAACGATTAGCTTATTAATTATTAAAATTATGAAGGCCAGGCACAGTGGCTCACACTTTTAATCCCAGCACTTTGGGAAGCTAAGATGGGAGAATTACATGAGCCCAGGAGTTTGAGACCAGCCTGGGCAACAAAATGAAACTGCATCACTACAAAAAAATTAAAAATTAGCCCGATGTGGAGGTATGCACCTGTAGTCCCAGCTACTCGGGAGGCTGAGGTGGGAGGATTGCGTGAGCCGGGCACGTTGAAGCTGCAGTGAGCTGTGATCATACCACTGCACTCCAGCCTGGGTGTCAGAGTGAGACCCTATCTAATAAAAAATGAAACAAAATAAAAAATATATATAAAATTATGAGAAGAAATTGGAACGAAATACCCTTTTCAATAAGCATTACACATTTTTTTTTTTTTTTTTTGAGATGGAGTTTCACTCTTGTTACCCAGGCTGGAGTGCAATGGTGCGATCTCGGCTCACCGCAACCTCCGCCTCCTGGGTTCAAGCAATTCTCCTGCCTCAGCCTCCTGAGTAGCTGGGATTACAGGCACGTGCCACCACGCCCAGCTAGTTTTTTATATATTTTTTTTAGTAGAGACGGGGTTTCACCATGTTGACCAGGATGGTCTCGATCTCTTGACCTCGTGATCCACCTGCCTCGGCCTCCCAAAGTGCTTGAGTCACTGCGCCCGGCACACATTTTTTAAACATAGGTTGCTTGAGTCTCAACTTACTATGTAATTAGAATTATTGAGTTACTGAGTTTTAAATTTAGCCCAAAGCAGGTTAATATGTTACCGCTTCCTCCCCACCCCAGCCAAATATATAGATTCAGGTAAACTTTTTGAAATACTGAACTATGAGTCCATGAGTCACAGTTCATAGAGGCCTACGGACTTGAAGGACATGGAGGGGTCTGGGGAACCCAGGTCAGAAACCACAGTTAGAACATGAAGAACACTGGGCTGGGAGCGGTCAGAGGATGAAGGCCGGCTGACTGCTGGCCACAGCCAACTAGCTAGCTCTGTGACCTACGCTCTCAGCCTGAGTTTTCTCGTCTGTGAAGTGAGATTATAGGTAAATGGAGGTGGTAAAAGACCTTCTAGCAACCAAATTCTGTGATTTATGAATATTGTAACTATTGTAACATGTAAACTTTCTTTCTTTTTTTTTTTGAGACGGATTTTCACTCTTGTTACCCAGGCTGGAGTGCAATGGCGCCATCTCGGCTCACTGCAACCTCCGCCTCCTGGGTTCAGGCAATTCTCCTGCCTCAGCCTCCTGAGTAGCTTGGACTACAGTCACGCGCCACCACGCCCAGCTAATTTTTGTATTTTTAGTAGAGACGGGGTTTCACCATGTTGACCAGGATGGTCTCGATCTCTTGACCTCGTGATCCACCCGTCTCGGCCTCCCAAAGTGCTGGGATTATAGGCGTGAGCCACCGCGCCCGGCCTGACATGTAAACTTTCAATGGCACCACGGTGATTGTCAGGACTGCAGTAACCTGCTATGTAAGCACTGTTCTTAAAATCACAGTTTTAGGGCCAAAACACCATCACTTCCAGGTCCTCAAGTAATTCTCCTCAGTAGAGATACTCTACTGAGGCCGGCGATTTCTTCAGCCCTTGGGGTGGTGAGTGCAGAGTTCCTTTTTCTCACCACCTTTAGCCTTCTGGGTATTCCTCATGCTTCCCCCTCTCTCAGGAGAATCTCTTGTCTCATCATCCTCTTCTTGTTCCTGATGTGTCACTGCCTCTGCCCCGTCTGACATTAGAAAAGTGTTTTATTGTGCTCGAGAATGGGAAACAGAGTACCGTCTTTGGAATAGTATCCGGTATGAATAATTCTTTGAAACATTTTTCTCTGCATGTCTGTGTCTTAGTCAACTTTCAGTTTCCCCCTACTTGAGGAGAGTGGGGCATGTAGATAATCCAAATGTCATCTATATTTGGCTTTTACAGTATGTTTTCTACTTAGCTGTGAGTTCTAGATAAATCTGTGATTTTGGGAACTGACTTTAAACAAAATCACGAAGCTTTGCAGTGAAGACACATCTGACTCACGAGTAAGTTGAATGCTTTCCAAGGGCCCATTTTCTTGTTTAGAACTTGCTCAACTCTTTCCTACAATAATGCTGTGCTTGGTGCCATCGGCCACTTTCTCTCAGATCCTGGCAAACTGACCATTCCAGTATCCCCTCCTGTTAAGAGGTGGTATTTCAAAAGCCTCTTTGGCCTTTTATTTGTAACTCATGCAAAGTTGAATAAATAATATGAAACATCATTTCAGTAAGTGGTTGGGGGGAGACATTGTCAGAACAATTAAGTAGAATGTGTTTTTTACTTACTGTCAGTAAGCAAGAAATCAAAATTTCATAATCATCTCCGACTCTTGTGGAGTTGACTTATATTTATGGCCCGAAACAGCGTTTTTGTTTTTTTTTTCTTTGAGACGGAGTTTCGCTCTTGTTACCCAAGCTGGAGTGCAATGGCGCGATCTCGGCTCACCGCAACCTCAGCCTCCTGGGTTCAGGCAATTCTCTTGCCTCAGCCTCTTGAGTAGCTGGGATTACAGGCACGTGCCACCATGCCCAGCTAATTTTTAGTATTTTTAGTAGAGACGGGGTTTCACTATGTTGACCAGGATGGTCTCGATCTCTCGACCTCGTGATCCACCCGCCTTGGCCTCCCAAAGTGCTGGGATTACAGGCTTGAGCCACCGCGCCCAGCCCCGAAACAGCTTTTAATGAAGAATGGCCAAAAAAATAGAGCAATCAAATTTGTTCCCATTAAATAAGAACTGATTACTTCTTCCTCTGAGCACCCATAGCAAGAATATATTTTTTCAACGTAGCGGTTTTAATCATCTAACCTATAATAGCATAGCATAGCACAGTACATGTTTTAAATGGGAGGATGGGCACTGTCTTTATTCATCCTGAAGTTCCTGACACCTGGCTCAAGGTTCCAGGTGATCAGTGTTCATCTGGTATTTGTTAAATGTGGGATTTCTCTCTTGAGTGTCCTTAGGACTCCCTGCTGCTTCTCAGTATCTCACACACCTTTTGTTAGTCACAAGAGAAAAAAAAAAAAAAAAAAAAAAACAAGAAAAAACCTTTGCATCTTCAACCATCTTCACTTAAAATGCATCTACTTTTCACTTAGAAAAGGCTAAGAAGGCTGGGGGCAGTGCAGTGGCTCGTGCCTGTAATCCCAGCACTTTGGGAGGCCAATGTGGGTGGGCAGTTGAGCCCAGGAGATCAAGAGCAGCCTGGCCAACATAGTAAAACCCTGTCTCTATTAAAAATACAGAAACTTAACTGGGCATGGTGGATCACACTTGTAATCCCAGCTACTCGGGAGCCTAAGGATGCAGTGAGCCAAGATCACGCCACTGCACTCCAGCCTGGGTGACAGTAAGACTCTGTCTCAAGAAAAAAAAAAAGAAAAACGAAAAAGAAAAGAGAAAGTGCTAAGAAAATACTCTGATGTGCATATGAATGAACTTGGGATCCTGTTAAAATGCAGATTTCGATTCAGCACTTCTGGGAAGAAGCTAAGATTCTTCATTTGTAATAAGAGCCCATGAGATGTCTAGACCACACTTTGAGAATCAAGAACTTCAAGTTGACTTGTGTATGTTGTTAATTGACTGACTGTCTAAGCAGGGAGGAAAGACATGGTTTAGCTTTCCAGCAAGTATGTCATTTAATATTTCTTACACATGGAGAAAGGGTGAGGAAGGGTTAACAGGGGCCCGAGTGAATGATGTTCAGCAGGTGAGAAAGGAAACTAATGAACCTGGCTGGATCTTGCTTTATGTGCTGCGCCCTAGCTCAGCAAACTGATCTGGAGTGGGAGTAGGATGGGCAGGGTCCACTGCTAAAACGCAGTTTACTGCGGGGGTGAGACAGCAGCTGTTTAACATCTCCCCCAGCACCACATCCCCTCTGAGGACTAGAAGCATAAGAATGTATTGTATCCAAAAGAAATCGTCAGGAATGGTAGTTTAGACCCTGTCTCAAATACCAATTGCCTAGTTGAGAAGTTACCCAAGACATTAGTACTAGTGATTGTGTTACTTTTCTTCTGCAAAGATGTGTTTATCTGTCTCATTTGTCACAATTTATGTACATACATTTTCTGGTCTTCAGTTTCCTAGAATTTTCTTAGAAATATGCTCTGTGTGTGTGTGTGTGTGTGTGTGTGTGTGCTCTTCTGGGTGTCTGTGTCTATGTGTTGTTTGAAAGAAAATTTAAAACTCTTTTTAAAATCTTTATTTTTATTTTTATTTTTTTGAGGTGGTGTCTTGCTCTGTCTCCCAGGCTGGAGTGCAGTGGCTCGATTTTGGCTCGTTTCAACCTCTGACTCCCAGATTTAAGTGATTCTCCAGCGTCTATCTCCCTAGCAGCCGGGATTACAGGCACCTGCCACCACTCCCGGCTAATTTTTGTCTTTTTTTGTGGAGATGGGGTTTCACTATGTTGGCCAGGCTGGTCTTGAACTCCTGACCTCAAAGTGATCCACCCACTTCAACCTCCCAAAGTGCTAGGATTACAGGTGTGAGCCACCACATCCGGCATTAAAATATTTTTTTGGATAGCCTTTTGCATGTCAGGTTTCTTGAAGTATCTCTGCTTGTTTGCTTCTGTATCAAAGACTGTAACAGGCAGCAGGCCCCATTATTGGAGAAAGTGGTAGCAAATGGATCTGTCTTACATAGCAGGTGTCATCTTTATCATCTCTTTGTGGTAATCAAATTGGTTGAAGATATGTGGAAATCCAACTAGATACACTTTCAAAAATATCAGCTGCCAGTGCAGTGGCTCACACTTACAATTCCAGCACATTCGGAAGGCTGAGGTGGGAAGATTGCTTGAGGCCAGGAGTTCAAGACCAGCCTGGGCAATGTAGCAAGGTGTGGTGGCATGCACCTGAGGTCCTTGCTTCATAGAAGACTGAGTCAAGAGGATTGCTTGAGCCCAGCGATTCCAGTGAGCTAATTAGCCAGGCATGGTGGTGGGCAACTGCAATCTCAGCTACTCTGGAGGCTACAGCAAGAGAATCACTTGAACTCAGGGGGTGGAAGTTGCAGTGAGCTGAGACCGCACCATGGCACTCCAGCCTGGGCAACAGAATAAGATGCTGTATCAAAAAAAGAATTTTTTGGGGGGCTGGGCGCGGTGGCTTAAGCCTGTAATCCCAGCACTTTGGGAGGCCGAGGTGGGTGGATCACAAGGTCAAAAGATCGAGACCATCCTGGTCATCAACATGGTGAAACCCCGTCTCTACTAAAAATACAAAAAATCAGCTGGGCATGGTGGCGCGTGCCTGTAATCCCAGCTACTCAGGAGGCTGAGGCAGGAGAATTGCCTGAGCCCAAGAGGCAGAGGTTGCAGTGAGCTGAGATCGCGCCGTTGCACTCCAGCCTGGGTAACAAGACCGAAACTCAGTCTCATAAAAAACAAAAACAAAAAAAGAATTTTTTTTTTTAATTTTAAAAGGGTTATAGTGAGCTATGTTTGTGCCACTGCATTCCAACTTGGGTAACAGAGCAGGACTCTGTTTCTTTAAAAAAAAAAAAAAATTTTTTTTTCTAAAACACTTGTGATTGCCATTTGATGACTGCATACTGTAACTACTCAATTTAGCCTTCCTTTCATCTGCAATAGTGTCCTTTGCTACATCTGCATTTGAGCTGCCCCAAAGCTCAACTAAATTAATCCCTCCAAAAGTAAAGGAGATAAAATCAATCAGTCTGAGGGAAGCCTGAGGAAGGCATTCATGTATCAAAAATATATGGAATACTCACTGCACACGTGACACTAGAAATCCTACAGCTTCCCTGCAAAGTGGCTGTGGTTTTCATTTCAATGATAGGAAACTGAGGCCCAGAGAGTCAAAGAACATGGGGCACTAGGTGTTATTTGAGGCAGTTTTTTCAAAAAAGTCCTGGAGATACATTACTCAGAGTCTCTCCCTCACACCCTGCAGATAGAACTCTGCGTCTTGGCATCTGTAAGTTGTTTCCTTTGGGCTTTTTAAAAAATCTTCCTGAATTGTGGAATGGGATAGCTTCAGTTAAAATATCGTTTTTTAAAAATCATGACCAGTCCAGGCGCGGTGGCTCAGGCCTATAATCCCAGCACTTTGGGAGGCCGAGGCGGGTGGATCACAAGGTCAAGAGATTGAGACCATCCTGGTCAACATGGTGAAACCCCGTCTCTACTAAAAATACAAAACATTAGCTGGGCATGGTGGTGCGTGCCTGTAATCCCAGCTACTCAGGAGGCTGAGGCAGGAGAATTGCCTGAACCCAGGAGGCGGAGGTTGCGGTGAGCCGAGATCGTGCCATTGCACTCCAGCCTGGGCAACAAGAGCGAAACTCCGTCTCAAAAAAGAAAAAAGAAAAAAAATCATGACCAATAATAAAAATCACGAAGGTCTTACCATATATTTCATATCTTTCTAAGAATTTCAGTTTGCTCTAATTGGTCTCATTGGACTAAATGATTTCTAAGTTCTTCTCTGGGACTTCAATTTTGTGTTTTAAGTTTCTTATCCATCTGAAAGCCATATATTTGGGTTTAACCAGTGAACTCTTTATTAGCAATAGGTGTCTTTGTAGAATTTCTGGTAGTTTAGAAGAAGTTGAATGTAGCAGAATCATAGCACGTATTTCAGCTGCTTTATTAGCATTCTCGCTAAGGGGAGTTTATTGTTCCAGTTTTAGTCATTATAATACAGCCCTGTTTAATATTGCATGATCTGTGGGTTGCCATAAACTTGGTACAAATTGGAGTGCTGATATAACATGAAATGAAGCGCCTCGTCTGAATGTTGCTTTTGTTTTGCATTTAACAAATTAGTATGTTGACATTTGTCACTGATGGATTTCATTATTTGCTGAAAGGGTTTTAGGGGGTTTGACAGCATGAATGGTTTGTCTTACAGACTTTTGAGAATTGATAAAAGCATCTTTGTTCTTTGTACAAAAGCACAACAGATATCGTATTGATGGACACACAAAAAGGGATGGCTGTGTAGCTGCAACATAAAATAAACCAAGAAAATAATTTTCAAGTTGCTACTTACTCTTTTATGTGATTTCTTCTTCTCATCCTTTTTTTCCTGGTTAAAGAATAAGTTTCATTCAATTAAAGAATGAGTTTCGTTCATCTCAATAACAAGCTCAAGAGCAATCAGTAATCTTTCAGTAAAGTTAAAATATTGGCTTCTTTATGCTCTACTTACATATTGTTTTAGGCAGATTATTTTAAAACATTATAAACACTGTTATGGTTGGGATTGCATTAAATAACTGTTCCAAATCCTCAGATAACAGAGGGTGAGATGGGGGAATAAGAAACTAAGAGTTGCATAAAATAAGAAAAAAGAGGAAAATTTTGATTTCAAATTCTAGTTTTATCAAAATGTAAATATACATGTTCTTTCATTCTGTAGTTACATTTAGAGGGATAGCCTCACCATTCAAATGTACCTTCCCGTACATACCATTGAGCCCTTATTGGAAGTTGCTCACCTCAAACCTTTGCCCCGGTCTTGTTAAAACCTGTTATAAAATACACTCTGGAAAACACACACACTCACGCTCACATTCACAGAGAACTTCCAGTAAAGCCTTTCTAGAAAATGACGAACAATGGAAGCTATCAATGATCGGATGATAACACCCATCACTAACAACCGCCAACACTCAGACTAAAGCAGTCAGACACTATGAGGAACCATCCATCATCCTGTCATTTCTCCAGGGAGTGCAGAAGGGGCTGCGGGGGAGGGGGCTGGGGGCCCTGCGGTGGGCAGAAGCGACAGCAGATCATGCAGCACAATGCAGATATGACCTCAAGTTTCTGCTGTGAAAATGTGAGAACCAAGACAGGGAAAGAAGCGAATAGTTAAATAAAGAATAAATACAGAATTTTATCAGCTGGGCCCAGTAGCTCATGCCTATAATTCCAACACTTTTGGAGGCTGAGGTGGGAGGATCACTTAAGCCTGGGAGTTCAAGACCAGGCTGGACAACATAGTGAGACCCTGTGTCTGGCTGGGCACAGTAGCTTACACCTGTAATTCCAGCACTTTGGGAGGCCAAGGTGGGTGGATCACTGGAGCCCAGGAGATTGAGACCAGCCTGGGCAACATGGTGAAACTGTCTCTACAAAAAAAGGGAAAATTAACTGGGTGTGGTGATGGACGTCAGTAGTCCCAGCTACTCGGGGCTGAAGTGGGAGGAGTATCTGAGCCAAGGAGGTCAAGGCAGCAGTGAGACACTGCACTACAGCCTGTGCGACAGAGCAAGACCCTGTTTCAAAAAAAAATAATAAGAGAGAGACCCTCTCTATATAAAGATTTTAATAAAATTAACCAGGTGTGGTGGCAAGCACCTATAGTCCCAGCTACTCAGGAGGCTGAGGTAGGAGGACTGCTTGAACCCAGGAGTTCGAGGTCACAGTGAACTCTGATCGCACCCCTGCCCTCCAATCTGGGTAACTGAGTGAGACCCTGTCTTTAAAATCCTAAAAAATATTTTTGTTAGGCCGGGCGTGGTGGCTCACGCCTGTAATCCCAGCACTTTGGGAGGCCGAGGCGGGCGGATCACGAGGACAAGAGATCGAGACCATGGTGAAACCCCGTCTCTACTAAAAAATACAAAAATTAGCTGTGTGTGCTGGCGCGCACGCCTGTGGTCCCAGCTGCTCAGGAGGCTGAGACAGGAGAATTGCTTGAACCTGGGAGGGGGAGGTTGCAGTGAGCCGAGATCGCGCCACTGCAGTCCAGCCTAGCGCCTGGTGACAGAGCAAGACTCTGTCTCAAATTAAAAAAAAAAAAAAAAAAAATTGTCTGTTGAATGTCTCTTCCTGTTGCACTGTGACCTTCCTAAGGACCCCAGTCCACATCAGTTTGGTTTGCTAATATATTCCAAGCCCCTAGCACAGAGCATGGCAATGTAGGCTCTCAGTTAATATTTGCTGAATCAATCAATGGTGGAGTAGCATTGTCCACTTTCTTTCTTTCTTTCTTTTTTTTTTTTGGAGACAGAGTTTTGCCCTTGTCTCCCAGGCTGGAGTGCAATGTTGCCATCTCAGCTCATGGCAACCTCCTGGGTTCAAGTGATTCTCCTGCCTCAGCCTCCCAAGTAGCTGGGATTACAGGTATGCGCCACCAAACCCAGCTAATTTTGTATTTTTAGTAGAGATGAGGTTTCTCCATATTAGTCAGGCTGGTCTCGAACTTCTAACCTCAGGTGATCTGCCCGCCTCGGCCTCCCAAAGTGTTGGGAGTACAGGGCGTGAGCCACCGCACCTGGCCAGCACTGTCCACTTTCTATGTCCTGTTTGCGCAACCCAGTCTTGGTCTTAGGTGTGTATTCCCTGAATGAAATCACCTGGTGAACCACAGACACGGAGCTGTTCCCCTGTTGTGCTCCTCCAGCTGATACTAGAAAGGAGAGCTGGGCTTGAGTTTTCGGCTCTGCTGCATCACCCGCTTGCTATTCCAGGTTGGTCTTTTCCTCTTTCTGAGCCTTTGTTTCTCACCTGAAGGGAACAAAAGGTCACAACCTTCACAAAGCTATTGAGATTCAACTAAAAAGAGAGAAAAGATGGATAGGAAGGGCCTCTAGAAATAAGGTTATGACTAATTTCCCACGGAAAGCACAGTCTTATGAGTGACATCATCGTATTTTAAAATCAGACACATTGGTTTCCTGCAGACATGGGGAAGACCCACACCCACATGCAGGCATGTGTGGAGCATGTGAATAGCCCTGCTCTGGGATTTCTGTACACTGCTTCTCGGGCTTTTCTGCAGAGGAGGAAACTGAAGAACTGAGAGACCCAGAGGCTGGTCTCCAGATCAAGTGCAGCTGCTGTGTTTCAAGAGCTGTCTTCTGTATGTAGACAGTGTTGACCTCAGAGACCTGCCAGGAGGAGGCTGGCTGGGTGGGCACAGAATCAAGCAGCAGGGGACAGAGTCATGCATCAGATTGTTTTCTGTGAGAAAAGGTGTCAGGAGGAAAGGCCTGCCTGGTTTTGTGCCCCTTTACACAAATGCATGTGTGTACACACACATGCACACCCTCCCCCACACCAGCCTCCCCAGAGCCTCCTCCCCAGCAGCACCTCCAGCCTCAGGGTATCAGCAGTAGAGCCCAGTTCTCCTTCCAGGCATCTGGGAGCCTCCCTTGGAGCAACCCCTCTTCAGGCTGGAATTTGAGGCATGACCCTCTCAACAGCTGACCAAGGTGCAGGCTTTGGGAAGGCAGCATGGCCTACAGGGTGGGCTGCCTGGCAAATCCAAGGGCAGGATTAGTCCCCAGTCTGCCCTGGGCCTGTTTCCTCATTTGCTCTTTGGAGGTGGAGGTTACACTAAGTGCCCTTCAAATTCCTTTCCAGCACTATTCTTTGAACTCCTGATTTCTTCCTTTCCAACTTATGGAAATTATTTTCCCCACTTTTCCTGAGAGGGGAAGTGTAAGACACCAGGCTGTCTCTGACAACTGCCAAAGTGGCTGTTTTTTAATGGAAAGTCAGCTTCCTTCTCGGGTTGCTTAACGGAGCAGAAGCTTCTCGAGAACAGAGAAGCCTAATGTTTCCCTCTGGTTTTTTGACGTCATTTGCCTGTGGGTGGCTTCCCATCCACTGCCACCTCTCTAACCACACTAAATTTTATTGCACGGATTTTAAAGATACACCTTGGTGTGGCAGGCCACCGAAAGCAGCGATTTAGCCCAGGAGCCCTGCTGTTAAGCCGTGGCAGAGAGGGCTTTGGTCCAGTCTCTGACTGTGCCAGGATCCCATCCCGCAGAGTGAATTCTCCATCCTCCTCCTGTTGGCCCCTCACCAATAAAAGCAGAATGTTCACTTTAGACTATCTCATGGGGGACTGGAAAAATCAATTCAAGACGCTAACTTGAAAGCATTTATCCATCTAAGAGAGAGTGTAAGAGGTAGGGAAGGGAAAAGCGGAGCTAACATTTGTGAGATGTTTGCTGTGTGCCAGGTACTGGGCTGGCTGCTTGATTTTCCCTCTTTCGTTTAACTCTGCTTTGTAATCATCATACACAAAACCATCAAGTGGTTTAGGCCTATGAGAGTCTAAAGCTTATCAAGAAGACAGTGGCCATGCAGAGGTAGAGGGGGGAAGTCAGACCACCCATAAGACCCCAGGAAGCTAAATATCTGTGGCATACTTGACACCATCCATGCAAAGTTAAAAAAATCTAATTATATCCATTTGCAATGCGCAAATATGGGGCATTGGAAATACATTCACCAATATGAATATGTTGGTGCTTTTTTTTTTTTTTTGAGAAGGAGTTTCGCTCTTGCTACCCAGGCTGGAGTGCAATGGTGCGATCTCGGCTCACCTCAACCTCCGCCTCCTGGGTTCAGGCAATTCTCCTGCCTCAGCCTCCTGAGTAGCTGGGATTACAGGCACACGCCACCATGCCCAGCTAATTTTTTGTATTTTTAGTAGAGACGGGGTTTCACCTTGTTGACCAGAATGGTCTCGATCTTTCAACCTCGTGATCCACCTGCCTCGGCCTCCCAAAGTGCTGGGATTACAGGCTTGAGCCACCGCGCCCGGCATGTTGGTGCTTTTGAATGTCAGAGAGTTCAGCTGAGTGACTGCAAATCTCGTCACGGATAAGTAAGAGACATGTTCATCTTACTCCAATATTGTCCTTTCTACCTTAAAAATAACTTTGTTGTTTCTCCTAGTATGGTTTGAGGTGATTAGTCTTAAAATTTGTCATAGGTGGTAAATTCAGGAGAACTGAACTCAGCCTCCAAAATAAACAATATTCCCCATGACATTTTGGAATAAAAACACACACTTGCTTTGGTCTTGCCTACTCTGAGGTTTCGTAATGTGAGCAGCGTTCACAGTGAGGCCGTGAATGGAAATCACGCCACACAAAAGCTGTGACTCAGGTCTGTTCTCAGAAGGGGTGAGGTGACGGCTATTAATGTTTTATTTCATACGCTGTAGTGTTTGCAGAAGAAAACACGCTGTAGTTAAGGTTACGCATGTTGAGCGCCAGCAAAACCCAGTTTTTCTCTCTGCCAGGTTCTTTTCACACAGATGTGTTCAACCCAAAGGTGAATTTTTGGAGCCTTAAAAAAACAAAATTAAAGAATGAAGCAGATAATTTGAAAACAACTAGGCAAACCTTAACAGTTATACAACAGTAAAAAAAGATGACAGTTTTAGCTGGGCGCGGTGGCTCAAGCCTGTAATCCCAGCACTTTGGGAGGCCGAGGCGGGTGGATCACGAGGTCAAGAGATCGAGACCATCCTGGTCAACATAGTGAAACCTCGTCTCTACTAAAAATACAAAAAATTAGTTGGGTGTGGTGGCGCGTACCTGTAATCCCAGCTACTCAGGAGGCTGAGGCAGGAGAATTGCCTGAGCCCGGGAGGCGGAGGTTGCAGTGAGCTGAGATCGCACCATTGCACTCCAGCCTGGGTCACAAGAGCGAAACTCCGTCTCAAAAAAAAAAAAAAAAAAAAAAGATGACAGCTTTATACTTAGAAAATATTATTGTGGGTTTTTTTTCTCGTTTGTTGTTTTCCTTTCATATGAAACTGGTCAACAACCCACCACTGAAACAAAAAGAGCGATTTGGATGAGACTTAAGGGTAGCCATTTGTCAGCAGAAGTAAAGGCCAAGTATTCTCAGAGAGAAGGCGTCACAGTCAACTGCTGTGACATCCATCTCAGAAGCCTTCATGAATGTAACTACACAGGGTGGCACATGCTGATGTCGGCTGTAGGTTGCCACAAGCCTCTAGCTTGGGATGAGTCACCAGTTTCAGGCAAGGGGTGTCTGTTGGTTCTGAGCTGACCGGGCCTTTGTAAAAGACTTTTGAAGGAAATACCTTGCAGTCTTAGGGCTAAGTTCGCCATGGCACACAGCAGCTCCCACCGCACAGGATGAAGGCTGCAGCTCGCTGGGCCTTGTTTTCTCATCTGGGAATGAGAGCAGGGGGAGCCTCGAAGAGCCCTTCTGGATTGAGTGTCTGGGGATTCCAGAACCAGCCCCGCTCTTTCCCAAGCTTCAGCGCTGGCTCATCCGCCCTCCCCAGCCTGTCTTCCCCCGTTTCGTTTGCAGCAGGACTGCTGTGAGCCAGAGCTGTGCAGACCTTTGAATTGCGGGTCCCTGCCCAGATGGACACTTCATCCCCTGAACTAGTTTTCTCTTGGGTAGACCTCCGGACATTCTCACCTTTCTTCTGCACCTCTAATCCTGCATCGGAAGCAGCCAGTTCTCCTTCCCAGAGCCCTGCCTGGCAGCTTGAGAACCGACTAGTCCATGCCTCTCCACGTGTGGCGAGTGGCTCTGTAGCAGGGTACTCTCTTACCTGGGCCCCGCACTCTGGTGCAGAAGCGTCCGGCACCTGTGGCAGTCTGTAGCTGAAACCCTGCTACCTGGTTAGGATGCCAGCTTCCTTGCCCTCTGGCTTCCAGGCAAGGGCTGGATCTCAGGCAGCCTTGCGGCAGGCAGCACACCCACCACGGATCTTCCTGGGCTCCCTCAAGGGTAAGACCTGGTACTACCCCAGTCTCCGAGCTGTGGGCATGCCTCCGCCTTTGCTGTTGACTTGAGGATGTGCTTCTAACCTAACGCACCTGGACTCACACTGAGTGCGCAAAGGACAGAGCGCACACCCGTCTAGGGTCCAGCTCTTTCGGAGGACAGCAGAGTGTCTTTTGCCCTGGGACCGTCCTCTGCACTTCTATATGATGAGATGCAGCAGTGTTTCTAATTCTCTGTTGCTTGAGAAGTAAGGACAGTTCCCTAGATCTTGTGGCAGTTCCTAGCACGTCCACAGAGGTGTTAGGGAGGGGGCAGTCTATTAGGATGAGTCTTATGAAATTGCCCATTTTGTGAAGTTGGAAAGGGTGACATATTGCATTTTATATAGCTCAACCTAAAACTCAAGAAGGTGGAAGAATGTCTGGGCCTCCCTGTGATGTTATGTTTGCCTAATAAGCATGCTAGGGTTTTGCATAGAGTATGTGGTACAGTATCCGTGTCTATAGCAAAGAGTATTATTGTAGATACTATTATCATTACTACTTAAGGTATTATCACTGCTGCTACTTGAGCTCACTTTACAAACGATTGCTAGAGATAGAGGGAAGACTGTCCCCTGGAAGACCCCAGTGCATTGGCCCTGGCCCCTGGTCTTTTCCTTTGGAACCAGTGGTTTAAAATGAGCTCTCTTCTACCTCCATTCTTGTCTTCCCTTTGACACAGGACACCTCTGGCCAATGGACTTCCTTTCAGAGATAAGAGATGTTGGGTGATCAATGGCCTCAGACAATGTAACTGTCATAGTTTCATTTTCAAAATGTCATGGTGATAAAAAAAGCCATTTGCTAATAAAAAGGGTGGGATTCATTGCCCAGTAGCATTCACATCTATGCTATCACTGTCTAACCCACATTTCTCAGAGTAGCCACTGGCTTGGTTTCGTAGCTGAATGATGTCACTTCAAGCATCACGTAATTTTCCAGCTGGCTAGGATGGAAAAGGGGTTTATTATTGTGGCATGTTTTTCACAGCGTCTAAAGAAAATGAAGCAGACAGGGATATATGGCAGGATCGGTTCTGTTTTTACAGGTGCGTCTGAAGGATACAAGGAGCCTTTCACTTGAAATAGAAATGTGACTGTATGGCAAAAGCAAAAATTTTAAAAAAGCTTTTCTCAAGAGATTTAAAATATATATGTATAATTAGTGTTGGAAATTGGCCTCGGGTACATTAAACTCAAAGGGCTAGGAGGTGGGCTGCCCAGTCCCTTGTCTCAGTTGTGTTCCTACAGAGCTCTGACTTCATCTTTGCCTCTGTTTCTCCATGAAAAAGATGGAGCTCCCAGGGTTCTTGCTGGTTTTTAACTTTTCATTTCAGTGTAATACAGAAAAGTACACATCTTAGCATACAGCTTGTTGGATGCAAACTGTACACATCCCTGTCACTAGCACCCTGACCAGCAAACATACATGACCAGCACCCCAGAAGACCGCTGTACCCCTCCACACACAAGGACCAGTGTCCTGACTTCCAGCAGCATAGCTTTCAGCCTAGTGAGACCTGTGTCCGACTTCTGACCTGATAAGCTGTAAAATAATAAATTTGTGTTGTATAG
The DNA here is from genome assembly GCF_048565385.1 of Saimiri boliviensis. NCBI lineage: Eukaryota > Metazoa > Chordata > Mammalia > Primates > Cebidae > Saimiri > Saimiri boliviensis. The sequence goes on along the minus strand of NC_133450.1, from coordinate 240,464,113 downwards.
GCCACTTTGCTTGTGGTAATTTGTTACAGCTGTCCTAGGAAACCAGTGTACCGATGCTGCTGGCAAGAGGGAGAGCCAGGAGTTGACCCCCGCCCTGTCCCCAAAGACCGAGTCCTTAAAAACCACCAGAATAGATAGTGCTGCCATTAGCTTTGTTAGGTGTTTGGTCGTTGGTCCAGAATAGATAGTGCTGCCATTAGCTTTGTTAGGTGTTTGGTCGTTGGTCCAGAATAGATAGTGCTGCCATTAGCTTTGTTAGGTGTTTGGTCGTTGGTGAGGGTATGAAGGTAAACTGAATGTGCAGGTGCCAGCTAGCATGTGGTTAAGTTGGGACCTAGGTAGCCAGTGTCGTTGAAGTACTCTGACTTGCCCAGCCCCTGGCCCCATGTTCAGAATGCCTCCTCCCTGGGAAGATGGAATGTGATAACGTTACTAACACTTCAGTGTGAGTTGAGTGCGTTATCTTTTCCTGAAGTATTTGCATTGTAAAAGATGACCCAAGCGACGACTTTCTACTATTGATGAGAAAGAGGGCTACACTAGGGTGCCATGGCTGATCATGTGAGGGCCATCCTCCGCTGGAGAGTCAGAAAACACCAAATGTTTTTCTTTCCCATGCTGCCTTATAGCTAGCAGACTAAAGAGTGGGAATCTCAACTCTGGGCTCTCTGCGAAAAGCTGCTTTTCTCATGCTGACACAGTGCATTTCTTCCATGTTAAATATGAACGTGGTGCTTGGAGGAGGTGCATTGGTCAACCTGTGGGCACGAGGGGCAAGCACGAGGAAAGATGTGCACAAGGGAAGGATGGAGAGTGGGAGCATAGCAAGTCCTCCAGCTCCCACTGCACTGCCAGTCACTCTACCAGTCCCAGCAAGGTCTGGTTACTCCAGAGGTGTTGTTCCAAGAGAGGAAAAACCTCTCCAGTGTGTGCCAGTGTTCATCGTATTTTCTGTTACTTGCAGCTGAATACATTCCAAACAGACCCAGGTGCCTTTCAGCTCACAAAGAAAGGTAACCACCTAGGAGTGGGGACATGGGCAGGCAGAATTCTTTAGAAGGAAAGGAATTCCTGGGATCCTTGTCTGCGTTTTCACTTTCACTGCAATGAACACACACTGCAATGAGCACATCCAAGGAATGGTAAGTCAAGGGAATCTTACTGAGACATAGGATTGAGCTGTAGATATCCAGTAAACCTGACGCATTCCATTTGGAGAGAAGAAATAGAAGGCTCATAATTTTAAATGAAAAGGTTACTTAAAATCAGGAGACTTTGGAGAGCCTTTTATTTGTTTATTTTGGTTTCTGGTGAGGTTTACTACCTCTCAGAGGGACATGCTGTTAAGTTGAATACCTCTGAGAATGACCATCTGTCACATACTTTCCAGGACCACCCTGGGAAATACGAGGCGTACTGTCTCCTTATCTCAACAAACGTGCCGTGTTTGTCTGTCCACGGCGTCATAATTTGAGATTAGGAAATATGCTATTCTTAAAAGCTCAATTATTTATGAATCCCAATAGCCAGGTGATCTCTTATACTTAGTGGCATTTATTGATGCAGATGAGTACTTTGAAAAATTAAGAGAGACATTTACTTTGTAAGCTACCAGTAAGAAGGTCTCTGACTGGATAAAGATAACTCGAGCAGCGATCTCTTTAACAAAGGTGGTGATATACATTGTGGCATCTGAATGCCCCCTTACAGCCAAGGGAGAACAATCAGTGAATTCATTCGTTTAATTCATGGATTTTCCTTCTATTTACACTTTAAACAAACATGCCAGTTGTTTGCTTAGTTAACAAGCCCTGCCTTCATTATAAGCCATTAGTGGCTAGTAATAATTGAAACTGTGTTTGGATTTCAAAAATACAATAAACCCAATTAATTTCACCATTAGTAATATGGAATTTGTCTGATTGACATGAGCTAGGCAGAAGTTAGTGTCTTTGCCCTATGTGTGAAAGGCTTGGTAAATCATTTAACAGCCATGAATAGGAATTTTTCATAAGAAAAACTAAACAAAACAGGTTAAATCCTAATGCTTGTAAGGGGCCAGACAGCAAATATAAATTAGTGAATGGGTTGGATAGAGCATCCTTTAAGAAACACTTGGTCTACTTTTGATGGAGACATACGAGAAATATTTTGGCCGGGTGCAGTGGCTCATGCCTGTAATCCCAGCACTTTGGGAGGCTGAGGTGGGCAGATCACAAGACCAGGAGATTGAGACCATCCTGGCCAACATGGTGAAACCCTGTCTCTAGTAAAATACAAAAAATTATCCGGGCATGTTGGCATGCGCCTGTAGTCCCACCTACTCAGGAGGCTGAGACAGGAGAATCGTTTGAACCAGGAGGTGGAGGTTGCAGTGAGCCGAGACAGCGTGCCACTGCACTGCAGCCCAGATGACAGAGCAAGACTCCGTCTCAAAAAAAGAGAGAGAAAAAAAGGAATATTTAATTTTTTATCTTGCTATAAGGGAAGAAACCACACACATGATTATAAATTACAAGTAGGCTCAGCCAATGGCAGGGAGAGAGGAGGGAGAAGTTGGGACCACAGCAAACTGGAGAGCCCAAGCCCTGCCTGAAAGGACCAGCTCCGATTCAGCTGCAGTCACTGGACCTGTGGTGAGGGACACCCAAGCAGGTTTCGCTGCTTCTCAGATTCCACCAGGAGGAATCCTAACAGGGACCTGATAAATTCCTATCTTTGAAATGCTCTCTAATGCTTAGTATTGTTCTTAGAAAATTATAAAATATTGCCCTTTGGTGTTAGACGTGTGTGTGTGTGTGTGTACAGAATAAATATGTGTCCACTTCTAAAAAGACTGTGGGCCGGCCGGGTGCGGTGGCTCATGCCTGTAATCCCAGCACTTTGGGAGGCCGAGGCGGGTGGATCATGAGGTCAAGAGATTGAGACCATCCTGGTCAACATGGTGAAACCCCGTCTCTACTAAAAATACAAAAATTAGCTGGGCATGGTGGTGCGTGCCTGTAATCCCAGCTACTCGGGAGGCTGAGGCAGGAGAATTGCCTGAACCCAGGAGGCGGAGGTTGTGGTGAGCTGAGATCACGCCACTGCACTCCAGCCTGGGTAACAAGAGCAAAACTCCGTCTCAAAAAAAAAAAAAGACTGTGAGCCTAGTGTGGCCAAATCTTTCAAATTTTTTATGTAATTTGAAAATCTGGACTTTGGATAAAATATTCCCATTTATAAACGTTGGCAATAAATTTTTGCTTTTTAAGCGGATGCTATGCAGTCACCACAGTGTTGATCAGCAGCTCTCAGAGTGTGGTCTCTGGACCAGCCACGTTAGCATTACCTGGGAACTTCACAGAAATACACGTTCCCAGGCCCCACCCAGACCTACTGAAACAAACTCTCTTGGGGTGAGGCCCAGAGATCTGTTCTGTTTTTTTTTGTTTGTTTGTTTGTTTTTTTTTTGAGACGGAGTTTCGCTCTTGTTACCCAGGCTGGAGTGCAATGGCGCGATCTCGGCTCACCGCAACCTCCGCCTCCTGGGTTCAGGCAATTCTCCTGCCTCAGCCTCCTGAGTAGCTGGGATTACAGGCACGCACCACCATGCCCAGCTAATTTTTTTATATTTTTAGTAGAGATGGGGTTTCTCCATGTTGACCAGGATGGTCTCGATCCCTTGACCTCGTGATCCACCCGCCTCAGCCTCCCAAAGTGCTGGGATTACAGGCTTGAGCCACCGCGCCCGGCCGAGAGATCTGTTTTAACAAGCCTTTCTGGTAGGGCTGCCAGCTTTTAGCAAATATTTCATGGAACATACACAAAAAAATTTTTCGTTATCTGAAATTCAAATTTGATTGCGTGAGCTATTTTCTTATCTAGCAAGCCCTGCCTCCAGGTGCTTCTGATACAAGCTGGTGTTGATCAAGCAAAACATATATATGAGCCAGACTGCTTGTGTTTGAATCAGCTTTGACACATAATAACTCTGGGATTTTAGGCAAGTGACATATAATTTCTGTGTGGCTTGGTTTATTTACATGTAAAGTAGGCACGATAATAATTTCTTCCTCGTGGGGTGGTTGCTGGAATGGAATGAGTTAGTGAACATAAAGTACTAGAACTTTGCCTGGGAGAAAATAAACAATGTATGTGTTTAGTATCATCATTATTTTATTTTTCTTTTCTTTCTTCTCTATCATCACCACTGCTGCCACCACCCAGCTGTCAGGGAATACAAGAACTCATCTTCTTTCAATTCTTTTTTTTTTTTTTTGTGAGACAGAGTTTCGCTCTTGTTACCCAGGCTGGAGTGCAATGGCGCGATCTCGGCTCACCGCAACCTCCGCCTCCTGGGCTCAGGCAATTCTCCTGCCTCAGCCTCCTGAGTAGCTGGGATTACAGGCATGTGCCACCATGCCCAGCTAATTTTTGTATTTTTAGTAGAGACGGGGTTTCACCATGTTGACCAGGATGGTCTCGATCTCTTGACCTCGTGATCCACCCGCCTCGGCCTCCCAAAGTGCTGGGATTACAGGCTTGAGCCACCGCGCCCGGCCCTTTCAATTCTTTTTTCTCGGATCTAGCTTTGATTTCGCAGAATTGATGCTAATGTGCTGTTCCCCAAAGCCACTCTGTTGCTTGTTCCTACCCAGAGGTACCCCTGCTTTGAAATCTAGTCGACAGTGTGGCCGCCTGGCGGGGAACTCACACTTGCCTCCCCTACCAAGCTCCTGCTGCCTGAACTCTGTCGGCTGGCAGGGCCTCCGTTGGGCTCAGACCTCTTGTACAGACCAGCCTTGCTGCTTCGTGTCTGCCTTCACCAGCCCAGCCAACAGCTTCCTGACCCTGTCCTGGATTTGCGGATTCGCAGAGAGCCTGACTAAGGCTTGCGTTCTTGCTGTCAGTTGGGGAAACAGGGAATGCCTTCCTCACCAGTTAAATTCTGAGTACACTTTGGGAAATCCCCACAACTTTTTACAGACTAGGAACATGGGAAGATTTGAGCTGTGGACCCAAAGAGTTATTTTGAAGGAAAGCAGTCTCCGAACTGTCCTTGCTGAGAGTGGCCGCAAGCTGCCCCAACATGTCCCTCCATGAAGCAGCCCACCAGGCCTCCACACCGCCATACATAACAGACTTGTGTGCGCCGTGAAAACCACCAGGATGAGCTATTATGGCTCTCAGTGGTGCCATTATGTTGCTGTTCTGGGAATGGAGCAAAACACATTATTTTATTAAATAAAGATTTTCCCTGTATCACAGTGGAGGCTAATTTTATTAGCTCTTTTTATGGGAACAAACATCATCGCCCTGATTTGGGAGGATGGAGGTGGGGGCCGTGGGGAGGTTAGGGAGTGGAATCACATTTTGTCATCTGCACGCTCCAGTGAGGCTGCCAACATGTTCTAATTGGTTACTCACTTTAATACTTACTCACTAGAAGAGTTCTCCAGATCCTGCAGAAAATACACAGCTTTCAGTTCATAAGCAATTTATAGATGATTCAAAGACATGTCCAGTTACAACAAATATTTGTTCATATAGTGTGGGTTATGGATGTGTCCTGATAACCAAAATGTATAGTCTCCAAAATGTGTAACTGAATGTCTAGATAGAATCTTCAGTAACTTCAAAAGCAAATTTTTTGCTCTCATCTATGAGATTCCAGAATGTTTAAGGCAGAACGTGTACCATCAGATTCAGAGAGGGAAAGGAGTCCAAATCTAGTTGAAAAACTCAGTAAAATACTGTTTCTGCCTCTGATTCTTTAGCTTTAAAACCTGAGAGTTTCACGGGAAGCTTTTTGGATGATCATAACCACCAGAACTGGCTCCCGCCCCCAGCCCCAGGCTAAGGCGTCGCCAGCTCCTGAGAGTCAGGGCGCAGGCCGCCCTGTTCTGTGTGCAGGACCCAGGTCTCCGCAGCGTTCTCTTGGGATGTGTCTCCCGGGGGTCAGAAGCGATGTGTCCACTGCTCCACTGGTCGGTAGCTGAGCCCTCTGTACGGTCTGCAGAGCTGCCCCTGAGCCAGAGGTGGTCTCTGTGTTAGAGTCCACATGGTCTTCATGTTCTGCTGCTGCTGTGCTGTTGTTTTTTCCACTAGCAACAGGCCACAGCTAACGCTGAACAATGAAAGCCTTCCTCACCAATTGAATTCTGAGTACACTTGAATGAATTCAGTGGTGAAGCTGGCCACAGTGTTCTGTGTCCCCAGCCTCCGCTTCCGCCCTCATGCCCCTCTCCTCCCCAGTGTCGTCTGTGCTCTGCTTCGGAGCCTTCCCGGCCCGCCATGAGCACTCACCATGAACCCTGATAGGATCCAGGTATCCGTCATGTACATGTCCGTGTGACAGGAAACTGGAAGCCTCCTCTAAGAGCACTCAGAAGTTAAACCGGATTATAAAGCCGGAGCTCCTGGTCTTGGCACAGTGTTTGCAAACTTTTGCTTCCCTGACATAGCTGCCCACTCCCTGTAGTGTCACTGCCACGTCCCCAGCCTCAGTTTCTCCCTCCTTCATCTCGTTAGCCGCCTCCCTAGCCTGTCTTCTGCATCCTTCCTCTGTTTTCTGTCCTTCCTGCTTTCTCTGTCGCCGTTTGTTCGCTGTATTTGCCCCTTAGCCCGTCGACCTCTTCTCTAACGCACTTCCTTCATCTATTCTTTCCTCATCTTTCTGCTTCCTTCATCTCCGTCTTCATTTCCTCCTCTGCTCCCCACCTACTTTCTCTGCTGCTTTCCTTGTCGGCTTCATTCATCTATTTCCCCATCACATTCTCTAGAGCCCTAATTTTGTTATCTTCTTGCCTCCTGTACCCCTTTGAATTTGTGACTTGCTTTAAACCATGTCTTCTTGAAAAGAATACCAGGCTTTAGCAAAAGCAGGTGAGCGGCTGCAAGGTGGAGACCAGGGAGAGGTAGACTCGTGTGTCGCCCTCCTGGGGATGGACCTAAGCGCCTTTGTAAGGGCTTTTTTTTTTTTTTTTTTTTTTTTTTGAGACGGAGTTTCGCTCTTGTTACCCAGGCTGGAGTGCAATGGCGCGATCTCGGCTCACCGCAACCTCCGCCTCCTGGGTTCGGGCAATTCTCCTGCCTCAGCCTCCTGAGTAGCTCAGATTACAGGCATGCGCCACCATGCCCAGCTGATTTTTGTATTTTTAGTAGAGACGGGGTTTCACCATGTTGGCCAGGATGGTCTCAATCTCCTGACCTTGTGATCCACCTGCTTCGGCCTCCCAAAGTGCTGGGATTATAGGCTTGCGCCACCGCGCCCGGCCCAGATTTTTTTTTTTTTTTTTTTTTTTTGAGACTGAGTTTTGCTCTTATTACCCAGGCTGGAATGCAATGGCGCGATCTCGGCTCACAACCTCTGCCTCCTGGGTTCAAGCAATTCTTCTGCCTCAGCCTCCTGAGTAGCTGGGATTACAGGCACGCGCCACCATGCCCAGCTTTTTGTATTTTTAGTAGAGATGGGGTTTCACCATGTTGACCAGGATGGTCTCGATCTCTTGACCTTGTGATCTACCCACCTCAGCCTCCCAAAGTGCTGAGATTATAGGCGTGAGCCATGCGCCCGGCCCAGAATTCTTAAAAAAATGCTTCTACTAACGTTAGGCTTTTCTTTCAAACCCAGATTCCCATACACACTGAACAGATGTAGCAAGTTTTCTTCAAGTTTTTAGAACTGGCTTCCACTTCAGGCTACTGAAGGTCCTATATTCCCAGAAGACTATCCCATCATCTCCTCAGCCTCCCGTTTAAAGATTACACACTGCAGTCGGGTGGGTGCCAGCTGAGAAAAGCAGAAGACGCGAGTCCCTCCCCCGCAGTCGAGGAAGGTGGGTCCCACCTGGTTGTCTGCCCACCCCGCCCCTTTGCCGTCTGGACTACAGAAGCATCCCCTACATTAGACTGCATTCAGGAAAGAGGGGCTAAGGGATTTCAGTTAGAAGAAGGGGCAGGGGCTGAGGGTTCGGTCTGTAAATGCGTTGGTGACTGTTGACATACATCGCTTCACACCTGATGGAGGAAAGAGGAGACAGGCTATGAACCAGAGAGGGTGTACGACAGTTGTCCTTCCTGAAAGGGGTGGCCCCAGGCTATTATGAGTCTGCGTTTCAGTTGTCTAGTTTAAATTAGCAAGTAATGAAGTCACACAAGCAGAAGCTGTTGCTCGTGATTATAAGACGCTTAAAACTCCTGCTGGACCTTAGAGGGAAAGGAGCCTGGTTCCCCCCTCTCTGGGCTCTTCTGTCTTCTCTATCGGGGGATATTGGGCTCCACACACTGTTGAAATGGTGAGAAGCGTGTGAATCTGTGTGAACAGTAAACTTGCAGCCAGATGCGGTGGCTCATATCTGTAATCCCAGCACTTTGGGAGGCCGAGGCGGGCGGATCACCTGAGGTCGGGAGTTCCAGACCAACCTGACCAACATGGAGAAACTCCGTCTCTACTTAAAATACAAATAAGCTGGGTGTGGTGCTGCGTGCCTATAATCCCAGCTACTCAGGAGGCTGAGGCAGGAGAATCGCTTGAATTTAGGAGGAGGAGGTTGCGGTGAGCTGAGATTGCACCATTGCACTCCAGCCTGGGCACAAGAGTGAAATTCCATCTCAAAACAGAAAAGAAAAGAAAAGTAAACTTGCTCTCTGTGAGGGGAGTTGGGGTCTGCTCCCGTAAAACGGGAGGGTAGCCTGGAGGCTCTTCTTGTCCTTAATCGTAAGCAATTTCCTGCCCTCTGGGTTCCACCCCTGCACCCTGCTGGGACCTGCTGTGGCAGCAGCATCTAGTGGGGGCCTCTGAGTGCTGGGTCGCTCCCTCCGTAGCAAGATGGGCCATGCTGGTCAGGGCTCCATGGAAAAAGCGGAAATAAATCAAACACCAGCTCCTACTTAAGATCTGATGAAATTCTCCATTTCCGCTCCAAACTGAATTCCTCCTGATGGATGGGAGCAGCTCCTGGGAGTAATGAAGACCCTCCTTCCTCCTCTGCTAGGAACATGTTTTAGATTACCAGACGCAGCCTTCTAATCTGGGTGGGTAGGTACCATTCAGGAACAGCCTTGAGAAACTGTTTTCAGACCCGATGTGATATTTTTAATCTCGAGGGGCAAGGCAGCAGACATGCAGCATGCTTGGCCTCTGCAGGGGGAGGCGGCCCCAGAGGTGGTGGTCTCCTGGGGAAGAATGACAACACGGGGAGAATGGCTGAAGCCACCGCCTGCCTGTCACCTCCTCCTCCTCCACCGCTTGGAGCCAAACAGAATTTATGGTGGGGAATAGAAGCAAGAGGGCTTGTGCTTTTTGAGATTTGAAATATCACTTCCCTACCCATCTCTTATTTAGGAAAAATAATAAACTATGATTTCAAAAAAAAAAAAAATGAAACGTTTTTAGGATGAAGATGTCACTGAAGTGATAGTCTTCCGTGCTCTGTAATGGTGATGGATCGACAGCCTGGCATTTGTAGAGGCAGTTGGCACAGACCCTTTCGGGGCAAAAAGAGAAACAGTTTTCCAGCGAGCCTTGTCAGGGGGAAGACTGATCGCAGGCAGGCTGGCTCAGACCCTGAGGATAGTTCTGAGAGTGCGGGGCTGAGGAGGAGCCGGGCTGGGCCCGTGAACCCAGGCTGAGGTAGGAGTGCAGCATTCTTTTTTTTTGAGACGGAGTTTTGCTCTTGTTACCCAGGCTGGAGTGCAATGGCGTGATCTCGGCTCACCGCAACCTCCGCCTCCTGGGTTCAGGCAATTCTCCTGCCTCAGCCTCCTGAGTAGCTGGGATTACAGGCACGCGCCACCATGCCCAGCTAATTTTTTTTTTTTTTTTAGTAGAGACGGGGTTTTACCATGTTGACCAGGATGGTCTCGATATCTCGACCTCGTGATCCACCCGCCTCGGCCCCCCAAAGTGTTGGGATCACAGGCGTGAGCCACCGCGCCTGGCAGAGGAGTGCAGCATTCTACAGGTCCATTCTGTTTTGAGGGTGGTGGACATGAGGTAGATGATCTGTTGGGAAACAAATACTTAATATTTTTCCTTGAAGTGAGCTAAAGAGAATTGACCTTTCTTCACTCACCGTTGAAGAAAAGCAGTCTAAAAAAAGATGAGGTTAAAAAAGTCTACTTAACATGAGAAATTCAGACATCGAGGGTCCAAGGGAGGGAAGGAATTTCTCCTTGAAAGAATATGCTGTTGGTCCTTTTATGTCAGAATTTTGTCAATAGCCTTTGAGAAAGGTTATCAAAACCTTACTCTATGTTTTTGGGTTAGTTTTAAAAAGAAGCCATTTCCTTCATAGGGAAATAGCCCCAAAGTATCCAATAAGTCAGACTCAACCTTAGAGGGCCAGCCGGGCCCCGGAGGCTTTCCACCATTCGGTTTCCCAGCAGGAAAACTGCTTTTCAGGGAGAAGGTCATGTTTTCTGCAGAGAGTGCCGTCATTTACGCGGTTAAGATGCCCTTCCTTCTGAACCACGAGGATGTTCAGGCTTGGTCTCCCTCAGGGGACAGTAGGAAGTACTTGACCCCCAGCTCGGAAGAAGGGATTGAGGAGGGGAAGGGAATAGGTGGAGTTCTGGCAGGTCTGAGCCCCGTCCCAAAGGCAGCAAGATGCCATGAGGCCAGGGTGGTGTCTCCGGAACACTGAAGGGTGCGGAAGGAGTCTGGGGCAGACAAGGACTGCTCAAGCAGAAAAAATGAAAGGGTGGGAGAAAGAGGTGCCCCCCCCACATGGCTGCCATTGTGCGTTCCTTCAGGCGCTCGCAGGCTTTTCTCTTTGCATCAGCGGGCCCCCGGCGAGGCTTCCACACTGGGACAGAGCAGCAGGCAGGCCCCTGGACGGTGGAGGCTTTTTCTTCGTGAATAGTCTCAGCGATTTCGCAGCCATTCGCTTGTGGAAGCGTCCTGGCTGGAGTCCGCCCTCCAGTCTCTGTAAGGACTGGCACGTCTGTCTCTCTGGCTACAGACCCTGCCCCTGCAAGCTTGTCCTCCAGCCTGTTTATAAGGCCTGAAGTTACTTCTGTTTTGTTTTAGCCCAAAGGGTGAACTGCTGCCAGCAGTATGTCTGGAATGTTATTTACTTGGTACATTTCTGTGGCTTTTCTTTGTAGCATTGCGCATGCCAGAGCCATTTACTTGAAAATGCCAGGTTGCACAGTTTGTCTTCTCAACGGGGCGAGTTTCTCAGCGAGGGGAGTTTGGTTCCTGTGCCTCTCAGTTCCTTCCTTGTCCCCTTTCCCCCCCCCCCCCGAGTTAGTGAACAATACCGTTGGTGCCTGTCGCACTGCACCGCCTCGTCCCGCGTGCCGCAACTCCACTTGTGATTTCTGGGGTTTCTAGTGTCCTCTGCGGAGCACCTGGCAGACGCTTCTTCATTTGCATGCCTGCCCTGTTATTACTTCACATGAAAGCTGTCTGTTTTGGCAGACATGACTACCACGATCGCAGTTGAGCTCTCTGAGCTGAAGGGGTGATGTTGTGTAAGGGAACTCTAGGTGGGGTTTTCTCTAATGGGGGCTGTGGGAGTGGAAGAAAAACCTGCGAGCAGTCTTGGCTTGTGCCGAGCCGACATGATGGCAAACAAATGACTTTTGAAAGGAGGAACCCGTGTGTACAGTTTCCTAATTTGGAAGGTTTCACAACTGTTTTTGTTCAACTGATGGAGGAGAGATTTTTTTAAGAGCAAATTCTTCATTAGGAAGACTGTAAACAAGTCCTGGAAAAGATAATTGCTGGAGGGGGAGGTACGGAAGGTATTTGATGGGCCTTTTCTTTCATCAGCGCCTCTGCTTCCCATTTCATCTGTGCAGTTTTAATGGTGGTATTTTGGGTTTTAACACAGGTATGGAAAATGAGATTAGATAAATCTTCCTGTCTGGTGCCAGTCCTGGGGCCATTTGCACACCTGGGTGGGTTGACTCCCTGCCTTCTTTCTCTCTCTCAGCATGATTTTGTTCTGTCATGTGGGTCCATAAGCACCTGCAGATACGACGGAAAGCTTGGCATTACACAGGCTCGCCCTTTATTCGGGCCTCCTGGAAACCTCACCCATCCCCGGCACCTGCTTGTTTGTTAACATCATAGCCAACTCCCATGTGGAATGGAAACATTTTTGCTCCGTTCTTCTTGTTTTTTTTTTTTTTTTTTTTTTTTTTTTCTGTCCTTCTACATGACTTCTCAATTTGTTTGTAAGCTGCTCAGATGTTTGGCTGAAGGGTCTTCTTTGATCGCGCTCCCGACAGCATGTGGGCTTCACACTGTCACACCTGCTCTTCTTTTAGAGCCCAGATTTCAGAGTAACTGCTTCCATTGCCTTGTAATTTTTTTCTGAGCGTAAAACTTTGGGGCAGGTTACTTATTACAGGTAATAGCCGTTTGGTGACGGAGACAACTGCTTGGCAGGAACGGCCACCTGAACTGCAGCCAGAAGCATAAACTGCCGCTTTGTTGATGTCTGAAAGCATCTAAGCCTCAAGCCTATCAGTCAGGATCTAGCTTGCACACGGTAATAACAGGCTCTCCAGGCTAGGCGCGCTGCCCCATGGGGTGGCCACGAGGACAGGCTCTAACAAGACACTGTGCATTTTCTCCCCCATTATCCACAGCCCACACATCATGTTCCTCTCTCAGAGCATCTTGACAGGAGGGAGCCATCTCTGTGGGACCCGCCTCTGCCATGAAATTGCCCACGCCTGGTTTGGCCTAGCCATCGGGGCCCGCGACTGGACGGAGGAGTGGCTGAGTGAAGGCTTCGCCACTCACTTGGAGGATGTGTTTTGGGCTGCGGCACAGCAGGTGGGTTAAAGTGACCCTAAGCGTTTCACTATCCAGAGTCAAATTCCCTTTCTAGTCATTCATTCATCCAGCACCTATGGACTGAGGGCCCTCTATGCAGGAGGCAGAGATTTTGCTGGGGAGATGGCTGCATAAACAAAAGAGGGAAGCCCCTTCTCCCCACAGGATTTACAGTCTAGAGATGGGAGAGAGAGCAGGCAGACAAGTGGATCAGAAATGGGTCAAGTGGTAGAGCACCGCGAAGAAAAATGAGCCCTACAGAGGGGCAGTGGATTCTATTTTAGAAGGTAGCAAGAGAAGGCCTCTCTGATTAAAGGAGATATTTGAGCAGAGGTGTGAAGAAAAGGTCATGCTATGGCATACTCAAGCACTTCTTTGTGGTTGTAATTGTGGTGATGTGTGTGTGTGCGTGTTTTAAATAAAGACAGCAAAACATAAATCTAGAGTCATCTCAGATGTCTGCTCGTAAGTAATGAATGAAGAATGAAGCAGGGGTGGTGTAGATTAGGGAATGGTGAGGAGTATGGCAAACTGACAGCTGCTATTCAGCTCTAACCAATTGTCATGGTGAAGGGAGGAGGGCCCAATATAACCTACACTATTAGCTTTTCAAGGTAATTGATAAATCTGGATTTTTATGTGAAGTTTACTAATTATTAAAAATTACCACTCAAGACAACCATACCTAGAAGCCAGAGATGGTGCACACACTCCCAGTTTGCAACTTCTACCTTAAAACATTGGCCACCAGTTCTTTTTTTTTTTTTTTTGAGACGGAGTTTTGCTCGTCACCCAGGCTGGAGTGCAATGGCGCGATCTCGGCTCACCGCAACCTCTGCCTCCTGGGTTCAGGCAATTCTCCTGCCTCAGTCTTCTGAGTAGCTGGGATTACAGGCGTGTGCCACCACACGTGGCTAATTTTTTTGTATTTTTGGTAGAGACGGGGTTTCTCCATGTTGGTCAGGCTGGTCTCGGACTCCCGACCTCGGGTGATCCACACGCCTGGGCCTCCCAAAGTGCCGGAATTACGGGTGTGAGCCACCGCGCCCAGCCTGGCCACCAGTTCTAATGGGGATAATGAGCAACTACACTGCTTCGTGCTCACTGTCAAGTTCCTAGTATTTGGGTCACCTTTTCCCCCTGTCATCCCTGCCGCTTATACACTGGACTATTTGGCATTTTCCAAAATTCCCAAGTTTGTGCATACCTGCATGATTTTGTTCAAGGTCCTTTGTTGAAATCTTACTTAATTTTCGCTGACCAGCTGGAGGTCACCATCTCTAGATAGCCCAGACTGATTACCCGACTCACAGTTCAGTACTGGCCACCTATACACTGGGTGCTCACCGTACTTGGTGCTTACCTGTTTCCTCATTTTTTTTTTCCCTTTTCCTTCTGTGTTATTTCCTTGTCCTCACATCTGGACTAGGACTGCCTTAAATTGGAGCTGGGTCTTGCTTTTCACACCCTGGCTGTGGACCCGGCAGTGTGCACATCCGTGTCTCCTGCCGCACAGAGTCCTGTTGTGAGGAGAGGCCACATGGTAGATACAGGAAAGGTGCTGGGCTCTGAGTCAGAAGACCTCCAGTCCCGGCTTTGCCGTTTACCGGCTCTGCGAGTATAGGTAGGTTAGGTCGCCTCCCCAGGCCTCCGTTTCCCTATTTGTAGAATGGATACAACAATGCTGAAGCTTGCAGGGTGAATGGGATCAGGTATGGATGAGCTTAGCACAGCGCCTGACATGTGGAGTGTGTGCAAGAAATCCCTGTTCCCTTCCTCTTTATGTTTCCCTCTGCCTTATCCGCAGACCCTCAGCAGGGGGTGCCTCTATCGCCATCTCTTCCCTGGAGCGCTTCCCTCCTGAGACGATCACATTTGCGCTGGTCCTGGCAATTGTAGTGCAATTACAATAAAAGACACCTCTGTCTTTTATCTCCTGCATCCCCCAAAGAGTGCCCCTCCTTTACCCTTTCCCTTGCCTAGATTTCTAGGAGACCACTCCTTAGTCTGCTGCCTTGACCCTGCCTCTTGACTGATAAGTTTGCTAAAAGAAGTAAACACCAAATATCCTCAGAGTTCCCAGGTAGGGGAGGACAGGTCTGGGCGGGTCCAGAAAGCCTTTGTGGAGGTGGTGGCTTGGTTGTGAGCCTAAAGGGACAGCAAGACCTAGGCTTTCTCTGTCACTCCTTTCCCTTAACATGATAAGGGTCAGCCCCCTCATCATCCTTGGAAGTATGTGCAGTAAATCTTTGAGATGCGAAACCATGGACACCCCTGAGGCAAAATGGCCATTCTAGATTCCAGCACAAAGTTTGAGACATTTCCAGAGCACGTCCGCCAGGCAGAACTCTCCCTTGAAGGGTGAGACTGAGGCTGTTGCTGGCCCTGGTGAGCGCCTGCCTCAGACCTTCCAGGGAGTGGGGGAGTGCCCTGTGGGGCAGGGGTGGCTATGCCACCTCCTGGGCTGCTCCTGGCCAGCAGGCCCCACCAGGGAGCAGGGCATGGGGACTCAGGGTGGCAGCGGTCACCAGGGTCACTTTGCTGCCTGGTAGACTGCGCTCTGCAGCAATGAGTGGAAGGGGCCAGGGGTGGGGCGGGGCGGGGCGGGGCGTGGCGAGGCGGTGGGCGGCGTGTGAAATCCCAAGAAGGACATGGAGACTGCCATCCACTCAGAGAGGTACCACAGGATTCATGAATTGAGTCAGTTGCAAGGTTGAATGGTATAACTTGTCATCAACCTAGAAAAAGTCTAAATGCCTTCACAGACATGTTAGTCTACTTGCACTGCCATAAGAAATACCAGAGACTGGGAGGCTTAAACAACAGATGTTTATTTCTCACAGTTCTGGAGGCTGGAAGTCCAAGACCACGGTGCCAACAGGGTTGGTTTCTGCTGAGGGCCTTCTCTCTTCCTGGCTTGCAGACAGTCACCGGCTGCTTTTTCTCTGCGTTCTCACACGGCCCCTCCTCTGTGCATGCAGAGAGAAGGACATCTGTTGGCTCTCCCTCTTCTTATACGAACACCAGCCCTACAGGATTAGGGTCCAACTCATGACTTATTTAACCTTAATGACCTCCTTGAAGGCCCTATCTCCAAATACAGACACACCAAGGTCAGGCCTTCAAGACGTCTATTTTGCTGAGACATAGTTTTGTCCATAACAGCAGGCACATGGGGTCTGAGGATCTGTGACCTTGGCTAGCTTGCCTGCCCCTCGCTCCCTCCCGGAATGACAGTCTGCTCTGGGCTGGACCACGTCCCTTGCCTTCTTTAAGCACGTCACACATCTGCCCGGCCCCGTGTGCCTTGCAAGTGAAACTTTCTCTCTTCCTGCAATTCCTCCTCCCCGGCCGACTCCTGCTTCCCTGAGGACCAGCGCTGTCACCACCACCTCCTCAGGAAGCCCTGGTGGGCAAGGGGACATCTGGGTTCTTCCTTCACCTCTCCCATCACCTGCTCTCTGATGGTAGCGTTCCTCCCCCATCTCTCCCTCCCTTGGCTGCTCCCCCAGGCCCTGTCTGTAACATCCCCAGGGCCAGGCAGAGACTCAGTAAATATCTGTCGAATGAGCTATAAGGAACCTTTGATTTCCAGAAACACCTGTGGATAGACGTCTCCCTTC
The DNA here is from genome assembly GCF_048565385.1 of Saimiri boliviensis. Classification (NCBI taxonomy): domain Eukaryota; kingdom Metazoa; phylum Chordata; class Mammalia; order Primates; family Cebidae; genus Saimiri; species Saimiri boliviensis. The sequence goes on along the minus strand of NC_133450.1, from coordinate 240,447,715 downwards.
CCAGTGGGTGCTCTGCTGCCCTCCCTCACAGAGGTCTGGGCCACGTGGCCTGTCGAGCACACCGTGGGATGGCAGCTGGTCCTGACTCAGTAGGGCAGAGTGCGACGGCCTCCCCTCCCCCAGAGTGAGTCCAGGCAGCACGTCTTCCAGTGACGTGCACACAGAATCATCTGGGCTGCATTAGCAGGCCCCACCGGAAACAGTCCTTAACAAAACTGAGGGCTGCAGAAAAATCGCAGGTGAACGGCGGGGCCTTCCCCACCCTGCGCAGAAAGACAAAGCAGGAAAAAAGGACTGGATGAGATCAAAGTAGAAATGGCCCAGGGGAAGCCCACTGTCTCCAGACCAGGTGTGTGTCGGGGGGATGGGTGGGTTCCCGAACAAGGCGACTTCCGCCACCAGCAGCACAGGCGAGCGTGCGAGGTGGGTTTTTTGTTTTAGGCGCTAAGAGGCTCCGGTGGCCCTTAGGTTTCTGATGGGAGCAGGGTGAGCGCAGGGGGCAGGCTATGTCATCCTCCCTTGAAACAAAGTGAGCCATTTCACCAGGACCACAGCGGTGACTGTGTTTCGTGCACGTGTGTTTGTGTGTCTGTGGCTCAGCAGCTGGACCCCCGTGAGGCCCGGGAGCAGCAGGAGCTGAGGGCCTGCCTGCGCTGGCGTCGCCTCCAGGACGAGATGCGGTGCTCCCCGGAGGAGATGCAGGTGTTAAGGTGAGACCCCACCCTTCCTTCTCTCCTTCGCGATGCCTCCCGGCCAGCCGACGGCATCTGCTGTGTTTCCTTTTTAAACTAAGTTGGGGTGTGCTCCTTCTCCCCCCAGATGTGATGGTTATGTTTTAAGTCTTTCAGAGTGTGCGTTTTGATTTGCCTTCTGACTTTTTCCGGTGACTCTGTTGGGGAAAAAAACTTAGCATGGGGCCATTTCTGGGGTCAGATCCTTCATTTGAAGTTCTAATAGTCACTTCATGTGGTGGCTGTGGACGTGGCGAGAGTTGGGGTTTGGCAGCCTGGCAGACAGTAACCCTGTAAAGCCAAAGGGGGAAAAATCTTTAGGAAAATATTGATTTCTAAGTGTTTAGTGGTCACAGATGTGTGTGTCAATGGGGCCTTTTGTTTCCACTGTAGCCCAGCAGGAAGGCTGTGCTGCTCTCCCCTGCAGCACGATTCCACAGCCGGCTCCTGAGTTTTGTTTGCAGACTGTGGCTTGCGGCATGTGCAAGATTATTTCCTGCCATTATTTCGTGCCATTTTCCATGTTTTTCCCTCTCTGCTTTGCTCCTTTTCTTTGCCAAATGGTTATCTGAAAGCTGGTGCCTAGGTTGCGGGAGCACTGTGGTTGCTATGGCAACAGAAGCTTCCATCCACCCCCTCTTGACTAGACTCAGGTGCTTGGAACCTGCCATCCAACAGGTGGGGAGGGACAGCCATCCAGGAACGGCCGCTCTCCTCACCCATTCTTAGATGGTTGCCCTAAAGGCCCCCATACCTGTCTGGGTAGAGCCTGCCTTGGATGGCTCTGCTGTTGTGGTTTGTTTTTAAATGAACACCCCCACTCCGCCTGACTGCGACTGAAGCCTAATGTAAATGCACCCCAGGGAGGGAGCTGGCTGGGGCTTTTGTGCAGCACTGCAGAAGGTCGGGTGTGGCAGGCTGCACCCTTCCCACGGCAAAGTTCCCTGCGCTTGCACGCTAAGGCGGCCTCCCAAGTTGACTCATCTATTGTTTCGGAAAGGCAGATCTAGCAGAGGGAAGTGCAGCGGGCCAGGAGCCAGGAGACCTGTGTTCCCGCCCCAAAGCCACTGTTCCCGCGTCTGTTCCCTAGGCCAGTGCTGACTGAGCCAGGCAGGACAGCTACTCCGATGGCCAATGTGGACATGGCCCCTGCTGTCAAGGAGCTTCCACTTAGCAGGGGCACGGCTGCATGTACCGGCCGGTTACAGGTGGTGCGCAGCGCCGTGAGCAGACCACTCAGTGATGTCCACGCTAACGGGAGGGCAGCGAGTAAGGAGGTGGGAGAATTTCTCTCTGAACATGAGCTGCCTTGTCCATAGCCTGCCTGAGGCAGGAAAGGCGTTAGTGTGCCTTGAGGACAGAAAGAAGGGCAGTGTGGCTGGAAAGGGGACTGAGGGCAGGGCCAAGAGAGGTAGGCAGGAGCCAGGCCACACGGACCTTTCTCCAGGTTTTGCTGAAGCTGCTCCAGGACCTTCAGCAGGAAGGTGGCATGATCTGCCCAGCGTTTGTACAGTGCTGCTCTGCTGCTGTGTGGGGAGCACAGCAGACAGCCGACAGAAAGCCAGGAGGACAGCTGGAGCATTGCAGTGGTCCACGCAAGAGGCCCTGGGGAGGCAGTGACAGATGCAAGAAGCAGACGGAGTTTCGCCCTTGTTACCCAGGCTGCAGTGCAATGGCGCAATCTCGGCTCACTGCAACCTCCGCCTCCTGGGTTCAAGCAGTTCTCCTGCCTCAGCCTCCCGAGTAACTGGGATTACAGGCATGAGCCACCACACCCAGCTAATTTTTTTGTATTTTTAGTAGAGACGGGGTTTCACTATGTTGACCAGGCTGGTCTCGAGCTCCTGACCTTGTGATCCACCCGCCTCGGCCTCCCAAAGTGCTGGGATTACAGGCGTGAGCCACCGCGCCCGGCCGCAAGAAGCAGATCTATTTGAGATGTGTTTTGGCCATGGAACTGGCAGGTCTATGGTTGATTGAATGTGGAGCAGAGGAAAGTGAGTGTATCCAAAATGACTTTGAGGTTTTTGAGTTGAGCAGTGGGTAAATGGTGATCCCATTTATGTGATGGTAAAGACATGGGGAGGAGCTTGGAAGGAAAAGAAAGTTTCCAGCTTTGCCTGTGTTGTTTGTGATGACCAGCAGATATTTAATATTATGAACTTTGGAGATTGCAAGTCAGGAGCTCATTGGAGAGACTGGAACATTCAGCCTATAAAACCTTTAAATCCTGAACACAGTAGAATCCCCAGGGAGAGGGGAAAGTGAGAGAAGAGGTCAGGAGGAAGAGGGGGAGCCAACAAAGGATTCTGGGGAAACCATCATGTGTTTCCCCGGAGAGACCAGGGCACCAGGGCCATGGAAGCCAGAAAAGAAGCTGAGGGAAGCAGGTGGGAGTAGCTGATGTTGGATGCTGCCTGCGGGGTGAAGAAAGAGAAGTGGGACTGCATGGCTGGTGGGAAAGGAAGCCAGGCCGAAGTGGACAGAGCCAGTGCGTATAGCCAGTGAGGGGTTGTGCTGGCTCAGGAAGCAGGACTGGGAAGGTAGCAGAAGGAGATGAGGGCCAGAGAGGTCTGCTTTCAGGTAGGGAGCGCAGGAGCGTGCTTACCTGTGAACTGCTCCACTCGGCAAATCTCTTCACCTCTCACACGTTCAGTCCCTCCAAACTAAGGGGTCGTCTCCATTCTCCATGTCTCTAAGACCTTTTGATTCCTTTGGTTCTGCATAACCACAGTCGTAAAGTGGGGGGTAGAGGCATCATAATTAATATGAGTTTTGATGAAATGTGTTTCCAACTTGGAAGCAAGTTAGACTGCACCCTGGGAAGCCAGTTCACACATGAGGGGGGCCTTATCTCTGGCTTCCATGGAGTCAACTCAGCCTCTGATAGCCAAGATCTTTTCCTTTGTGTGTGAAGTTTGGAGAACAATCTAGTATTTTTAGGCCTTCGTGCTAGACAGCTTTTTATGGCATTTGCTTTTCTTTGTCTTAGTATTCAGAAATTGTGTTTGCCTAAATTTAGGCTAACCATGAATTGACTGCATTTGAAAGGCTTACTGCACATCAGTAAGGAAAATATTGTTATCAGATGTGCTTACAATGAGGAGGAAATGTTTCCGAACCTACCCTGAGTTATATAGTCTAGGTTTCGTTTACACCCATCCCCTAGAATCCTCCCTGAAATGGACACAGAGAACCTAGAAATTATTTTAAGTCAAAGGAAGAACAAGACTTGTAAAAATTATGTTCTTAGATTTTGTTTTCAATGAGACCTTGGGATGCTATCTTGTTTTTCCTTTTAAGATGCCCCATGGTCTTGAAATGACGGACCCAAACAATGTAAAAGTCTTGGTGTGTGCCTTGATAGGTTTCCACGTGTTGGCAGACACAGTGGAAACTTCTCTTCGGATCTTTGCAGCATGGTTCAACATGGTTGACCACTCTCTCCTAAAAACGCTTTTCTTCTTAAAGCACTTTCTCCTCCTGAGTTCCCTCTGCCTCCGGGGCCAGTCCCTTCTCACCTTTCTTTGCTGGCAGGATAGCATCTTTACTTCAATGGCCCAAGGCTCAGAAAGACTTAATAATGTGTCTAACCTCCTCTAGCTGATAAACAGGAGAACAGGGATTTGAACTCAGGGATTGAAACTCTTCTCATTTCCCTATACCATATTCCTGCCTTCAAGGAACTGAGAAAGTAATTAGTCGCGGCCGGGCGCGGTGGCTCAAGCCTGTAATCCCAGCACTTTGGGAGGCCGAGGCGGGTGGATCACGAGGTCAAGAGATTGAGACCATCCTGGTCAACATGGTGAAACCCCGTCTCTACTAAAAATACAAAAAATCAGCTGGGCATGGTGGCTTGTGCCTGTAATCCCAGCTACTCAGGAGGCTGAGGCAGGAGAATTGCCTGAGCCCAGGAGGCGGAGGTTGAGGTGAGCCGAGATCGCGCCATTGCACTCCAGCCTGGGTAACAAGAGCGAAACTCTGTCTCAAAAAAAAAAAAAAAAAAAAAAAAAAAAAGAAAGAAAGTAATTAGTCGCATTAAAAAAAAAAAAAAACAAACAACAACTTTGAGTATCTTGAACTCAGGGACACACAGGTCAGGGTAAAAAGCATCCTTGGTCCAAGCATCTTTTAACACGTGAAGTATGTGTCTTATTATTTTCAAAGCTACTGAGAAAAAGGAAAACTGAACATTCTGTTGGTTATAGATAGTGGAGTATTAACAAAGTGAGAAGAGGAAAACTAAAGTGTTGTTTGCCTCTGACTTATTAAATTTAGTAATTTATAAGAACAGGTTTCCATTTGTGCCTTCCATTCATCCACTGAGTCACGGGTCTCACCAAGTGTACCTTCCTTCCTTCCTTCCTCCTGGGTTCAAGGGCTTCTCTTACCTCAGCATCCTAGGCAGCTGGGACTGTAGGCGTGTGCCACCAAGCCTGGCTGATTTTTGTATTTTTAGTAGAGACGGTGTTTTACCATGTTGGCCGGACCAGTCTCAAACTCCTGACCTCAGGTGATCTGCCTCCCTCGGCCTCCCAAAATGCTGGAATTACAGGCGCGAACCACCGTACCCAGCCCAGATGCTTATTACATTGACTTTGTCGTGTTTCCTTGGCAACAGATGTGTCTGAGGTTGACTTCCCTGTGTCATTCATTACAGTTTTCTTGTGTTTTCCTAGCCTTCTCAGCTTTCATTGGCTGGAGAGCCTGTAATATGGCTACAGGCTTCTGAAGCAAGGTGATTTGCTCAGTTTCAAAATGTTAGGGGTCACATGAATAACTCCATGCCTTTTTTCATTTGTTAACTATTAAAGATGTCTTTCCCACACATGAGACCCCAGGGACTCTCCCAGACTATTCCTGTCTTCTCTGGCCCTGGGCAGAACTGTTCCCCAGGCAAAGTCTGATTTCAGTGTTTCTTTCTGTCCTGCCACTGCTCTGCTTTCTCCTGTCGTTTGTCCCCTGCCTACAAGGTCCCCTCCTGACCTGTGCAGCAGTGGTGGCTCTTGCCAGAAATGCACGGGTGCTTCCAAAAGGCCGCTCGCCATGCCTCCTGTCTCCAGGATGCAGCTGGATTCTGGCAGCCTCTGCCTAAGTACTTGCAGTTAGCACACTCTGACAGGCCCCAGGGAAGGAAGAGCTAAGGTGGGAGGGTCAGAGGGAATCTCTGTTGCTTTTTATTGTTTGTGATTTATCATGACTTGCCTTTTTTTTCTGGATTCATTGTTAAAGTCAAGGTCCTGCTGAGCAAAACATTAACATGTATCGCTTTAAGGAGGTGCTGACAGGCAGGGGTCTACGGAACTCTTAATCTTAGCTGCTGCCTCCACTTTAATACCATGCTAGATAAATGTGGGCATCTTTCTCTAACCTGACTCCCGAATGCCTCAATCCTAGATCACTAAAACATCCCTTAGTCCTAGGGGAAAAACCCCAAGTATGTGACCCTATCCACAGCCAAAATAAAGTCTGGATGCCACCAGTGTTCTGCGAATGCGTGTGATGCCCAAGCATTGTACATTCCACGTAAAATAGGAAGGCTTTTTAATTGAGTCTTCTGTGTGTCATCCTTCTCTATGTACTTGAAGTTTTCACCTCTAACATTTTTCTCAAAATTTTTATTTCTAATCCCCGAAGAACACCGCAGTCTTTTCTCCCGCATGTGGGGACACATGTATTCTCAGTGACAGCAGCCTTCTTCGTGGGAAAGCTGCCCTCCTCGGAGAGTCCTGGGTGCAGCCATACACTCGCTTCCAACCCCTGGGTTCACCTTCCTCTGCTGCTCTTCTCTCTCCAGATTGGACGCCTCTAACATGGGCCACGAATAAATCCTTTCACTCTTCCCGGCCCGCTTCCTTCTCCCAGGCCATCAGTGTTTATTCCAGACCTTCCTGTTCCCCCTGCCTTTTCTTGCCTCCTGCTCTGCTGGGAAAACTGAGGCCATCAGCCATGTTCTTCTTTTGATCCTGTAAACGCATCTGCATTTATATCTACCCCCGACTTCTCAGATGCCCAAGTGACATTCTGTCTTCCTTAATACTGCTAAAGTTGAATTGCTAGCTTCAGGGTAGAGCTGGAAGTGCATGTGCCTTGACACAGTTTCATCGAATTGAACCCTCTCCCCTTGAGGAAGAAGGGGAAGAAGGATCCAGACAGAATGGGAAAATGCGGCACTCATCACTTTGGACCGTGGGCTGGTATTTGTCCTGTCCTTTCAGGGAGGACAGGAATCCCTTCCCGGGCACCCACAGGCGTGATGATGGTGACTTAGCCCAGAATCACCATCTAGTTACCTTTGTGTGCCGCTGGAGCACCATGGAGCCTTCTCTTTTATGGGATTACCTGGGTGGGGTCTTGTTGCTTACCAAGAAGGGCAGGCAGTCCTTTTCAATCCTCTTGATGCAAGCCAAGCATATCATCATATTTTAATATGTCATTCATACCTGAATTGAATTAGCTACATTTTTATTGATTCATACCATCTTATTTTTAAATTGAAAGCTTGCAGACTTCAAAAATGAGTCTGGTAAGTAGAGATGAACATCTCGGTTTCATCTGCTTTGGTGGGGGCAAGCTCCAAAAGGGAATTGTCCTGGGGCCCCTGCCCAATGCACCAGCCACCGGAGGCCTTCCTCCGCCAGGACCTGGCTCTGTCGCGACCCCTGCGCTCTGTCCTTAGCCTTCCCTCCCGTCCCTAGCTGTGCTCACACACTTCTCCTATCTTTTTTTCTTTGAGGTGGGATCTGGCTCTGTTGACCAAGCTGTCGTTTAGCGGCATGGTTTCGTCTCACTGTAACCTCTGCCTCCCAGGCTCAGGTGATCCTGCCGCAACAGCCTCCCAAGTACCTGTGACCGCTGGTGCGAGCCGCCACACGCAGCCTCTCCTATCCTTAATAATCTCTCCTTTAAATCCTGCACCCTCATCTGTTATCAAAACACTTGTTTCCATTCCCAGAGCTCTTAAAAACTCCTAGTCCTCTGGAATCTGCTATCTGCTCTCACCGGTGTAGGGAAACTTGTTTTTTCCTTGCCTCATTGTACCCTGACAGTCACCGGATTCTGGAAGCAAATTTTATTGTTAATCTTATTAGACTCCTCTGTTTTGTTTGGTACTGTTTGACAGCTCTTCTGGAAGTTTCTGTCACTGGCTTTTGTGGCAGTCCCTTGCCTGACTCTTCTTGCCCCTCTGCCACTCCTCCTCCGTCTCCTTCGAGGTCTGCCCTTTGCCCGCCTGCGTCTTCAGGACTGGTCTTCCTCGGGGCCTCCACACGCAGCTGCTCGTCCTCCCAGAGAGGTCTTGCCCACACCCCTGTCTTAGGTGGGATTCCCCAGGCGCAGACCCTGACGCAAGGCATAGGGGAAAGAGATTTATTAGGAAATGTTCTGGTGTGGTTTAGCTCTGTGTCCCCACCCAAATCTCACGTTGAATTGTAATCCCCAGTGTGGGAGGTGGGGCCTAGGGGGAGGTGATTGGATCACAGAGGTGGTTTGTCATGGTTTAACATCACCACCCCGCTTGGTGCTGTGGTCACAATAGTGAGTTCTCATGAGCTCTGGTTGTTCAAAAGTGTGTGGTACCTTCCCCCACCAACTCTCCCTCCGGCCCCAGCCACATAAGATGGCCTGCTTCCCCTTTGCCTTCTGCTATAATTGTTAAGTTTCCTGAGGCCTCCCCAGGAGCTGAGCAGATGCCAGCACCATGTTTACTGTATAGTCTGGGGGAACCATGAGCCGATTAAACCTCTTTTCTTTATAAATTACCCAGTCTCAAGTATTTCTTTATGGCAATTCAGGAACAGACTAATATATGTTCCCAGGAGGTGGAAAGGGAAGGGAAATAGAAGTGAGAAGAAGAGGAGGCCAAGCCAGGGTGCCACGACGTCAGGCCGGGTCTTGTAGGCCAAGCTAGGGTGCCACGACGTCAGGCCGGGTCTTGTAGGCCAAGCCAGGGTGCCACGACGTCAGGCCGGGTCTTGTAGGCCAAGCCAGGGTGCCACGACGTCAGGCCGGGTCTTGTAGGCCAAGCCAGGGTGCCACGACGTCAGGCCGGGTCTTGTAGGCCAAGCCAGGGTGCCACGACGTCAGGCCGGGTCTTGTAGGCCAAGCCAGGGTGCCACGACGTCAGGCCGGGTCTTGTAGGCCAAGCCAGGGTGCCACGACGTCAGGCCGGGTCTTGTAGGCCAAGCCAGGGTGCCACGACGTCAGGCCGGGTCTTGTAGGCCAAGCCAGGGTGCCACGACGTCAGGCCGGGTCTTGTAGGCCAAGCCAGGGTGCCACGACGTCAGGCCGGGTCTTGTAGGCCAAGCCAGGGTGCCACGACGTCAGGCCGGGTCTTGTAGGCCAAGCCAGGGTGCCACGACGTCAGGCCGGGTCTTGTAGGCCAAGCCAGGGTGCCACGACGTCAGGCCAGGTCTTGTAGGGTTACTCTGGAGGAAGCGTGGGTCATCCTCTGTTGTTCCATCAGGCAGTGGACCCCACAGAATGCATGTGCCCCTGCACTCATCTCATTGGTTGGAAAAATGTACAGTCTCAGGTGCTTCCATTTCTGTGTGTTCATAGGAAAGACAGGCTCAGGCAACCTCAGGGGCACCCCTGAGTCTCAGAGAGCGTGCCAAAGGCTGCTGTGCACATGGGCAGGGTGTGGACATGACTGGCCATACCCCCTTCTAAGTAAAAGGCTCCCTATCTCCAGTGGCAGCCCTGATCTCTCTAAAGATCAATTGTGAATGCTTAACTCCTCATTGACCTCTCTCCTGGTTACCCCACAGGCATCTCTTACTGGTCATCCCTCTACCCCGCTTCATCTGCTCCCCTCCTGTAGTGCTAAACTCATTGCTGGGGGCACAGACCCACCCACAGCAGGGTGGGAGCCTGGGACCTCCAGGTCCTGCCTCTCCTTCACTCCTGCCCTGGGAGCCATTGCCACCAATTTCATCTCCTAAGGTTTTCCTCCATTCAGCCCCTCTTCTTCACCCCAGTACCACTCTCTGTTCACCACTTGCTCGTAGCAGTCCAACAGCCCCACAGTGTTTTCCACTTCTGGTCTTGCCCTTCCTTGCTGCCACCAGAGAGCTCTCCTTCCAACGCCTCATGATTCTGCCACCTCCTTGCTAAAACCCTCACCTGCAGGAACATCTTCAAGCCCCTTAGTGTGGCATGCGAGTCCCTGCCCATCACCTCCGTTCCCCCGTCCCATCTCTTGTTCTTTGCTTGACCCTCCAGGTAGCTCAGAGACCCCTACCGTGGTAGTCAGCTTGGGCTGCCGTCGTAAGATACCGAAGGCCAACAGAAATGTATCTTCTCACAATTCTGGAGGCCAGGAGTCCCAGATCAAGGTGTTGACAGATTTGGTTTCTTCTGAGGCCTCCGTCCTTGCCTTGTAGTCACTGAGGAGAAAAAACAAACTGCTTTTCCTCTGCTCTCACCCCGCAACCGTCAACACAGAAGACTTCTGTGACCAAACATGTGGAAGGTTTCCCCACACACCAAGCAAGCAGTGACTTCTGTAGTGGACACCAGCGGGAAGCCCTCTAATTCAGCTTAGTTCTGACACCGTGCAGATCATCAGATCCCACGGAGTGAGGGCTCAGTTCTGTAAGACTGCTCTCCACCTCCGACGCTAGTCACACACCCCGGGTGGTCCACCCTGTGCTTTTGACCAACCAGCTAGAGATTAGGGTTCCCATGATGGGCGCTTTGGGTTCATTACTTTGCTAGCTCAGCTCACAGAACTCAGGGAAAGACTCACATTTACTCATTTATTATAAAGATATTACAAAGGATACAGGCGAAGAGATGAGGGAAGGGGCGTGGGGCTTCCCTGCCCCCCGCAGATGTGGCCCCCTCCCTGCGTTCAGAAGCTTGCCTCACCTTGTCCTTTTGGGTTTCCATGGAGATTTCGTTATACAGACATGATTCATCAAACCATTGGCCTTTGGTGGTCAACTTGACCTTTACCCCTGTCCCCTCCCTGGAGGTTGGGGGATAGGGGCTGACAGTCCCAACCCCCTATTGCTGCTTTGGTGTTTCTGGTGACCAGCCCTTCCTGAAGCCAGCTAGGGCTGCCGGCCACCCGTCAGCTCATTAGCATACAAAGGCACAATTGTGAAGACCTGGAGGATTTTAGGAATTACATGACAGGAAGTGAGGACAGAAACCAAATATACACTCCATGTTGTGACAGCCGCCTTCGCGCTGTGTCCTCACGTGGCCTTTCCTCTGTGTCTGCACATCCCTTACGTCGCTCTGTATGTCTTAATCTGCTCTTCCTAAAGGACACTAGTCACATTGGAATAGGCCCACCCCGACAGCCTCATTTTAATTTAACCACCCCTTGAACCCCTCAGCTGCCCTGTCTCCAAAGACAGTCATATTAGGAGGTACTGGGGGATATGGCTCCAACATATAAATGTGGGGGAACCCAATTCAGCCATAACTCCTGCCATCTGCCTGCTCTTTCTTACCTCCATGCCTTTTAAAAATGCTGTCTTTATTTAGAATATCCTTGCCTTGCTGTATAATTCCGTGTCGTTATGACTCATCATTATGACTCAGCACAGATTTCATTGCCTTCCCAAAAAGCCTCAGACCCTATCCTAACGTGAGCTGCCGTCTCTCCTCTGTACTCCTAGGCTGTCTTCTCTGTTCCTCACTGTCCCTCCTGGCTTAGTCTGATTTCCTCAGCCTGGCTCGTACCTTCATGTCCGCAAGGCTCTGGAGCTGGGCCCATCCCTTTCCCTGCTGCCAACCTACCCTGGGGACCATAGAAGGCATCTGCTCCTGTCTCTTTACCAACCAGAACATGGAAACACCTACCTCCCCTCCCTTCTGATCTTACCACATGATTCGATCATTCTCTTTATTTTTACTATATTAAATTGCCAATATTTGACCATTTTTGCTCTACAAAAACAATTTTATATGGTCCAACCTAATACATATTTCACTGTGACCCTCAGACTTTTGTACCTAGAGACCATGTCTTGTTTCTCAGTGCACCGCAGTGCTTGGCACTGAGAGGGTGCTCAATAAGTGTTGAAAAAATGAATCTCATAGACATGATCTCTGTCCTTGAGGTTCTTTATACATCATTTGGAGAGCTGAAATACTGGTCACAAGATAGATAGATAATCCCAGGGTACATTCAGAGTTCTAAGAACTGAGACTTTTCTATTGGCAAGCTTTGTTGAAAAGGGCTGCAGGGAGATGTGAGGCTTGAGGTGGGGTAGTAAGAAAGGATACCACTGAGGGCCAGGCGCAGTGGCTCACGCCTATAATCCCAGCGCTTTGGGAGGCCGAGGCGGGCGGATCATGAGGTCAAGAGATCGAGACCATCCTGGTCAACATGGTGAAACCCCGTCTCTACTAAAAATACAAAAAATCACCTGGGCATGGTGGCGCGTGCTTGTAATCCCAGCTACTCAGGAGGCTGAGGCAGGAGAATTGCCTGAACCCAGGAGGCGGAGGTTGCGGTGAGCCGAGATGGCGCCATTGCACTCCAGCCTGGGTAACAAGAGTGAAACTCCGTCTCAAAAAAAAAAAAAAAAAAAAGAAAGGATACCACTGAGACTGGTGAAGAGGCAGAGGGAGAGGAATTCAAGGAGCAAAGCCTAGAAGGCATAAAAAGGAATGGATTGTGGAAGTGGACGTTAACACGAGAGTGGACTTGCTGGAGAGGGCAGCCATGAAAAGAGCCTGTCGAGACTGAGGGTGAGCCAGGCAAGGCGAGGCCAAGTCATGGAGCTCCTCAGACGGCAGATTCAAGGACTTGCATGTAATCCTCTGGGTGACGGTGAGGTGTTTTAAGTTCCAAGAATGACATAATGAAACTAGAGTTCTGGGAAGGTTACCCAACATTTGGGATAACATGTGATCAAAGAGAAAGAGTCTAAAGAACAGATGGAATTAGAATCAGGTGGCTGTGTGAGGAACAGAGGCATAAGTTCAGAAGACTTTGGTTGGCCTAAGGATCTGACTCAGTTGTTCATTTGCAGCTATCAAAAACGGATTGAAAGAAGACTTCTGGTGGTAATACAAGTGGTAATACAATGTAAAACCATCCCAGTTGTGTATAAGGATTGACCCATCAAAAGAAAGGTTAAACTGGGGGATTCCATGAAGTTTGTGAGGCTTTGAAAAGAGGGAAAGACAACAGCTCACGTTCCTCCTTGGCCAGTATCTGGTTGATTCTGCCTGGTGTTAGGGAGGCATCATCTGAGGATGCGGGCTGAGCTCCGCCCCAGAGGCTAGGGAGGCATCATCTGAGGATGCGGGCTGAGCTCCGCCCCAGAGGTTAGGGAGGCATCCTCTGAGGATGCGGGCTGAGCTCCGCCCCAGAGGTTAGGGAGGCATCATCTGAGGATGCAGGCTGAGCTCCGACCCAGAGGTTAGGGAGGCATCATCTGAGGATGCAGGCTGAGCTCCGACCCAGAGGTTAGGGAGGCATCCTCTGAGGATGCGGGCTGAGCTCTGCCCCAGAGGTTAGGGAGGCATCATCTGAGGATGCAGGCTGAGCTCCGACCCAGAGGTTAGGGAGGCATCATCTGAGGATGCGGGCTGAGCTCCGCCCCAGAGGCTAGGGAGGCATCATCTGAGGATGCAGGCTGAGCTCCGCCCCAGAGGTTAGGGAGGCATCCTCTGAGGATGCGGGCTGAGCTCCGCCCCAGAGGTTAGGGAGGCATCATCTGAGGATGCAGGCTGAGCTCCGACCCAGAGGTTAGGGAGGCATCATCTGAGGATGCAGGCTGAGCTCCGACCCAGAGGTTAGGGAGGCATCATCTGAGGATGCAGGCTGAGCTCCGACCCAGAGGTTAGGGAGGCATCGTCTGAGGATGCGGGCTGAGCTCTGCCCCAGAGGTTAGGGAGGCATCATCTGAGGATGTAGGCTGAGCTCCGCCCCAGAGCTCATCCGCCCTCAGTCCTAACCCAGGGTGGTAGGATGGGGTTTGCGAGAATAGCTGCCTGCATGAGTTCTGACTCTACTACAGGTTGAACATTTCTAATATGAAAATCTGAACCAAACTTTCTGGGCACCAACGTGACACCCCTAATGGAAAGTTTCATATCTGATCTCATGTGATGGTGGGCCCCAGTCGAAACTTGTTTCATATACAAAATTATTTTTAAAATGTATAAAATTACCTTCAGGCTATGTGTGTAAAGTGTACTCAGTGTCCTTGGGGCACTGGTTCCAGGACTGCCCCCATACCAAAATCCCAGCATGCTTAGTCAGCCTTATGGAACTTGAGGATTCAAACAGCTGGTTCTTAGTATCCAGGGGCTCCACGTCCCTGAGGACTGTATTTTCAATCTGAGGTTGGTTGAATATGCAGTTGATTGAATCCAAGCATGGAGAACCTGAGGATTTGAGGACTAACTATATATGAAACAGAAATAAATTTGTATTTTGACTTAGATATTTAATTTCAATGCAGATGTTCCAAAATCCAGAAATATTGGGAGTCTGAAACACTTCTGGTCCCAACTATTTTGGATAAAGGATACTCAGCCTTTATACACATTTGCTGTGTGGCCTTGAGGGAGTTAACCACACTTAGCTTTAGTCCTCTTAACTGTAAAACAGGGATAACACAATAGTTTCTACCTTATAGGGGGGCATGAGGAATGAATGCAGTGCAAACATGCAGACCACCTAGAACACGTACGTTAAGTTGAATCATAGGGAATTGCTGTTTTGGTGGATCTAAAATGAATATTGGCAGGGCCAGGCACAGTGGCTCAGGCCTTGTAATCCCAGCACTTTGGGAGGCTGAGGCTGCCAGATCACTTGAGATCAGGAATTTGGGATCAGCCTGGCTAACATGGTGAAACCCTGTCTCCACTAAGTACAGAAATCAGCTGGGCGTGGTGGCATGCCTATAATCCCAGCTACTCAGGAGACCTAGGCACCGTAATTTTTTGAATCCAAGAGGCGGAGGTTGCAGTGAGCCAAGACTGCACTCCAGCCTGGGCAACAAAGTGAGACTCCATTTAAATAAACTAAATTAAATTAAATGAATATTGACACTTTCCTACAGTTCAGGTAAATACTTAACACATGTTTGATGCTGTCATCTGTGTCCTCTGGCACTTGGAAGAGGTTTGTCAGACAAGTGGCAGAGGGCACAAGGATGTGGCCCCTGCAGCCAGCCCCACTGTCCTTCCTGGTGTAGTCTCATTTCCTCAGCCTGGCTCGTACCCTCATGTCCCCAGGGCTCTGGAGCTGGGTCCATCCCTTTCCCTGCTGCCACCCTTCCCTGGGGACCACACAAGGCATCTGCTCCTGTCTCTTTAACAACCAGAACGTGGAAACACCTACCTCCCCTCCTGACAAGCATAACTGGTTGGAATGTTCAAAAAATTAATTTTACTAATTGTTAAATGTTAAAAAAAAAAAGTGCAAGAATGCCTGGTTATACAGGTAGAGCATAGGCTTAAAAGGAAAAGGTCTCAGAGTTCCACAGAGATGCTCAGGCAGATCACCAGGGGTGAGAATTGAATGAGCACTTCTAAGACTACCCTTCTGGAACCTACATCCAGTCCAGCCCCTCTGAAGGGCCACCCCGTGTCCCCTCTGGCTCATCTCTATAAAGCTCCTTTGGCCTCTCTCTGTTCATAATCTCACCACGGTCCGGAGTAGAAAAACGTTCTTGGCTTTATGGCCTTCGAGAGTTCCTCCCTGACCATTGGTACTGGCTTGTGTCTCTCCTAAGGTCCCAACTGTGTGTCTTGGGATTCCTGCCCTACAATCCCTCTATCCCTCAGGCACGTGGGATTCCCCTCTACCCCTCCTCTCTGTCTAGTTTTTTAATTCGAACCACATGCACTAACAAGCAAGCTGTGAAGAGAGTTTCTACCTGTTCCTGATGGGATGATGTTATACCCTATGCCAGCATTTTCTGAAAAACTTTAGAGCTTTCAGCTAGCCAGAAACAGACTCTGCCCTTTCCTGTTTCAAAGGCCAGCTCCAGCCGCCTGAGCTGTGCGCTCAGTTTGTTTCTTGTTAGAGGGACACCCTTAGCTCTCAGCTCTTTTAAACAGCAAAGATGACAGACATGTCCTGAATAACTGAACTCAAATAACCTTCTCTCTTTATTTTTCCAGAACGTTCCCTGGTTACTCAGCACTCAGGCATTTTTTCTAAGGGGGATAGAATTCTCCATAGACCCCTAATATACATATTTACAGCATATTTACAGAACTTGGTGTTTCACTTTTGTAATAACGTTTAGTAGGGTGTATATATATACACACACACACACACACACACACACACACACACGAAAAAGCAAGGCAGTTCATAATCACTGGTTAGTTAACTTTGGTTAGTTTTTTTCAAAAATTAAAGTACATAGTAAGAAAATTCAGTGCCGGGCATGGTGGCTCAAGCCTGTAATCCCAGCACTTTGGGAGGCCGAGGCGGGTGGATCACGAGGTCAAGAGATCGAGACCATCCTGGTCAACATGGTGAAACCCCGTCTCTACTAAAAAAAAAAAAAAAAAGTACAAAAAATTAGCTGGGCATGGTGGCACGTGCCTGTAATCCCAGCTATTCAGGAGGCTGAGGCAGGAGAATTGCCTGAACCCAGGAGGCGGAGGTTGCGGTGAGCCAAGATCGTGCCACTGCACTCCAGCCTGGGTAACAAGAGCGAAACTTCGTCTCAAAACAAACAAACAAACAAACAAACAAAAAAACAGAAAATTCAAACAGTTTAGAAAAGCATAAAATTCCATTTACTACCACGATAGTCCCTTACCCAAAGATAATTATTGCTACTGTTTTCTCGTGAATCTTGGGAAAGTAAATTTCATAAGTATACATGCATACTTCCATATTGCTCCTCTGTGTAGCACTGTTTCATTATAACACTATTTGACTATAAAATATTTTCTAGAAAATTATTCATGTACATATGCCAATCTATAATAATTCACTCTTATTTTGCTTATCCTAAGGATATCTTATGCACTCAGCCAATCGGAAGAGTCACTATGTACATTACATGCTCAGCTAATGAGCATTAGTTTCTCATTCCGGAAAACTTTTCGGTGAGTGCTTTCTCATGTAATGCCAAATTGACTTTGTTTCACAAAGAATTTGCTTACTTCCTTTTTCCTACCATTTAGTTTGTGTTTTGGCCAACAGTTTTGATCTGGAGTGAATGACAGAAATCGTACAGGTATTCTGCTGGACCTGGCTGCACAGACATGAGAGAACACCTTGCTGGAGGTCAGTCACACTTCAGTTTTGCAGGAGTTCTTGCCCCTTGCAAGCCAGAATAAGAAACAGAAACTGTGCTATTCAACATTGTACCGGAGGCTATAGCCAGGGCAGTTCGGCAAAAAAGCGAACTACAAGGTGTCCAGATTGGGAAGGAAGAAGTAAAACTGTCTCTATTTGTAGACATAATCTTATGTGGAGTAAATCCTAAGTAATCGTCCAAAAATTTATTAGAGCTAATAAACAAGTTCAGTAAAGTTATAAGATACAGGAGCAACTCACAAAAGTTGGCTGTGTTTCTGTACACCAGCTAAGAATACTCTGAAAATTAAATTAGGAAAAATTCATTTACATTGCTTGTACGCAGGAGGCGGAGGTTGCAGTGAGCCGATATTGTGCCGCTGCTCTCCAGCCTGGGGGACAGAGTGAGACTCTGTCTCAAAAAAAAAAAGAAAAAAGAAAATCATTTACAATAGCATCAAAGATAATAAGGTCTTGATTCAAAATGGATCAAAGACCTGAACATAAAAGCTAAAATTATAAAACAAACAGAAAAAAAGTAGATGTAAATTGTCATGATCTTGGATTAGGCAATAGTTTCTTAGATACTAGGTACTGAAAGCATAAGTAACCAAAGGGAAAAAGAATCAGTAAATTGGACTACAGCAAAATTAAAAACTTTTGTATGACAGAAGACTCCGTCAAGAAAGTAAAAAGACAGCCTACAAAATGGGAGGTAATATTTGCAAATTGTATATCTGATAAGGGACTTGTATTCAGAATATATAAAGAACTCTTACAGTTCAACAATAAAAAGACAAATGACCCAATTAAAAAATGGTCATTCTGGGCCAGGCACAGTGGCTCACGCCTGTAATCCCAGCACTTTGGGGGGCCGAGGTGGGTGGATCACTTGAGGTCAGGAGTTCGAGACTAGCCTGGCCAACATGACAAAAACTCTACTAAAAACACAAAAATTAGCCAGGCGTGGTGGTGTGTCCCTGCAATCCCAGCTACTCAGGAGGCTGAGGCAGGAGAATCGCTGGAATCTGGAAGGTGGAGGTGAAAGAAAGGGAGGAAGGGAGGGAGGGAAGGAGGGAAGGAGGGAAGGAGAAAGGAAAGAAGGAAGGAAGGAAGGAAGAAAGAAAAGAAAGAAAGATTAATCTGGCCAGGTACAATAGCTAACGCCTTTAATCCCAGCACTTTGGGAAGCTGAGGCAGCAGATCACTTGAGGTCAGCAGTTCCAGACTAGCCTGGCCAACATGGTGAAACCCTATCTCTACTAAAAATACAACAATTTAGCAGGGCATGGTGGCACACACCTGTAATCCCAGCTACTCAAGAGGCTGAGGCAGGAGAATTGCTTGACCCTTAGAGGCAGAGGTTTCAGTGAGCTGAGATTGCGCCACTGTACTCCATCCTGGGTGATACAGTGAGACTCCATCTAAAAAAAAAAAAAAAAAAAAAAAAAAGGTCAATTAAAGTTGACCTTTTTCCAAAGAAGATACTCAGATGGCCAATGAGCACATACGATGCTCAACATTATTGGCTATCAGGAAATACAAATCAAAACCACAGTGAGATACCACTTCATACCTACTAAATGGCAACAATGAAAAAAGACAGATAATAACAAATATTAGTGAGGACTTAGAGAAATTGGAACCCTTGTACACTGTTGATAAAATGGTGCTGCTGCTGTGGAAAACAGCCTGGCCGTCCCTCAAAAACTTAAGCATAGAGTGACCCTATAACTGTGCAATTCCATTTCCAGCTAAATAACCAAAAGAAATGAAGAACTTGTACTCAAATATTCATAACAGTATTATTCATCATAGCCCAATATGAAGACAACCCAAATGCCCATCAACAGATGAATGGATAATCAAAATGTATTATATCTATAAAGTAGAATATTAATCAGCCATAAAAAGGAATGCAGTACTGATACTTGCTACGGCGTGGATGAACCTTGAAAACCTTATGCTCAGTGGAAAAAGCTGGACACAAAAGGCCACATACTATATGATTTCATTTATGTGAACTGTCCAGAACCAGCAAATCCATAGAGACAAGAAGTAGAGTTTTTTTTTTGGAGACAGGGTCTCACTCTGTCCCAGGGGTGGAGTTCCATGGCACAGTCATGGCTCACTGCAGCCTTAGCCTACCAGTCTCAAGCAATCCTCCCACCTCGGTCTCCCAAAGTCAGAAGCAGATTAATGGTCGGGGCCTGGGTGGAGGTGGAAAGGGGATTAGGGAGTGACTGCCAGTGTGTATTTAGTTTCTTTTTAGGGTGATTAAAATGTTCTAAAGTTGATTATGGCGTTGGTTACATGACCTTATGAGTATACTAAAAACCACTATATGTGGATTACGTCTCAATTTTTTTAAAAAGGAGAGAGATTTATGGAAATCATTCGATGTTTTCTGCTGTCTCATAACATCCCTGTAGCCTGGTGGGGTCGATCAGTAATTGTCTTGGGGAGAGATGGGAAAAGAAATGAGGGCAGGAGGCAACTCGTGACCTCTGAGGATTAGATGAGACCCACGAGGCCATTTCCAGAGTTGGATGAATGGAAGACATCTCCTTAGGGTCTGTGATATAACAACCTCATGGAATGATAATTTACTCCCAAGAAAACATCCCCCACACACAAGTGTATACACACAAGATTGTGTGTTTTATCCACACCATGCTATACCTCCCATTTTCCTCTTAATAATAGAATCCTGGCCACTCTTTTGTTATCAGCACAGAGAAGTCTTTGTTTTTGTAACTGCTGTGGGTATTCCCAGATTATGAATGTTCCGTTACTAACCATCAAACATTTGTTAACATTGGGCGTCATGATGGTCATTTCTAGTTCCTTGCTTTTCCAAACAGTGCTGTGGTGAATGGTCTCACACTTACTGTTGGATGCACTGCTTGTGAAATGGAAGATCCAAAGAGCACGCTGTGCTGGCAAGACTGAGGAAAGAGCTTCTCTCCCGAGGACTTGTCCTCCTGCGCATCTTGCTGTGTGCTGGGCTGAAAACTAGGCGAGCCCTCCACCCCTGCTGCTGCTATCCTCATGCCTCGGGCCCTGCTGTCCCCCAGCGAGGAGGGAAAAGTCCTTCTCCAGCTCCCACGGGCCATCTGCTCCGTATTGAGTCATCGGATGAGGCGATCCTTCCCATTACCTCAGCACACAGCTCTGCACATGCTGTTAGTGTTCAAAATGGGCTTCGAGCCTCCTCTTGTAAAATGAAGCCGATGTTTATCTGATTCGCCTCTTTCCGGAAGAAGTCGTGATTTTTTTCTTTTATGCAATACAAAAAAAAGTTTTCCATTTTTATTCTTTCTACTTTTGCTTCCAGTAATTTTCAGGTTCTCTGGATTCCTATGTTCTGAATGTGTGTGGCAGACCAACAGCCTGGGTTATGACTGTGTCACTGTGAACACCTTAACCCTGATAGAGGGAGAGGCCCCCGTGAACCCAGCTTATGAGATCAGTCTCGGCACATTGCACAACTCTCCCCTACCCCAAACAGAACACTGTGAAAAGTACAGTCAAGGCCTTGTACTGCTTGGATCCTGTACTCAGAGTTGATTCTGTCTCACAGTGTATGTTTCATACAATTCAGTTAAGCTTCCTCTAAATTATTCTAAATTATTTAGTTTAGTTTTTAAAAAAATCAAAACCACACTTAATGCTGATTTAGCAAGGACAAAGCTATGTAGCAAACCTCTTGACTCCACTGAATGGATGAATGTTTTTCTTCACAGGCTTTAGCTTAAATACATTCCAGGCTATATCATCTCTTAAAACTGTAGATATTCAAGTCAGAAAAGACATTAAAAGTGATTTTGCCGCCAGGCGCAGTTGTTCACGCCTGTAATCCCAGTACTTTGGGAGGCTGAGGTGGGCAGATCGCAACGTCAGGAGATCGAGACCATCCTGGCTAACACAGTGAAACTGCATCTCTACTGAAAAAAAACCAAAAGATTAGCCAGGTGTGGTGGCACACACCTGTAGTCCCAGCTACTCAGGAGGCCGAGGCAGGAGAATCGCGTGAACTCAGGAGGCGGAGGTTGCAGTGAGCCGAGATCGAGCCATTGCATTCCAGCCTGGATGACAGAGTAAGACTCTGTCTCAAAAAAAAAAAAAAAAAAGTGATTTTGCCTAACCTTCCCTGTGCCTGACAGGTGGCTACTCTGCTTCTCTACCTGAGTAGTTCTAGACTTCAGGTCTCATTGCACTAGCAGACAGATTTCCTGTGGGAACAGCCTGATCCTTAGAATGGCCCTTCTCAGACTGGGCTGGAATCTGCTTCCTGCAACATCTGCGCAGTCCGCTTAGCTCTTACCTCCGGAGTTGCACAGAATGCGCCTTGCTCCCACCAAAACAATCCACATTTCTGAAGACTTCTTTCTTTTCCTGACCTATAGGTCACTTTTTTGGGTGAATTTAGCATATATACTGCATGCCTGGGAGAACGCTGACTTTCTTGGGCTTGGTCCTTGGTCGTTCTCTCTGCTGACAGTGATCTTCTCCAAATGCGACAATTGCAGTGAACACAGCCTGCTTTGAGGCTCCGCCCACGAAGCATGGAGTGGAACTGTTACTGCATTCCTGGATATGGAGCATCCAGAAAAGAAAGGGCAAGCGTTCGTCCAGTTGGATTCACTCAGATACATATACCCTGTTTCTTTTTTGTTATTCTTTTAAGAGATGGGTCTTGCTCTCTTGCCTAGGCTGGAGTGCAGTGGTGCAATCAAAGCTCACTGCGGTCTTGAACTTTTGGGTTCAGTGATCCTCCCACCTCAGCCTCTTGAGTGGCTGGGGCTACAGGTGTGCACCACCACATCTGGCTTTTTTTTTTTTAGGTGGAGATGGGGGTCTCGCTTTGTTGCCTAGGCTGGTCTCGAACTCCTGGCCTCAAGGGATCCTCCCACCTTGGCCTCCGGAAATGCTGAGATTACAGGCGTGAGCCACTGCACCCGGCCCCATATTTCATTTTTACATTCAGTATGATAAACCTTGTCATGGCAGTTCTACCATTCCAAGTCCTCTGCATTTTTTTCTCCTTAATAACAGTCTTTGGGTGCTTTTAATATGCCAAACACTATCCTAAGCATTCTTTTTTTTTTTTTTTTTTGAGATGGAGTTTCACTCTTGTTACCCAGGCTGTAGTGCACTGGCGCGATCTTGGCTCACCGCAACCTTCGCCTCCTGGGTTCAGGCAATTCTCCTGCCTTAGCCTCCTGAGTAGCTGGGGTTACAGGCACGCGCCACCATGCCCAGCTAATTTTTGTATTTTTAGTAGAGACGGGGTTTCAACATGTTGACCAGGATGGTCTCGATCTCTTGATCTCATGATCCACCCGCCTCAGCCTCCCAAAGTGCTGGGATTACAGGCTTGAGCCACCGTGCCCGGCCTTTATCCTAAGCATTCTTAATACGTTATCTCTGATTTGATTCCAAAAGTGGCCTTATGAGAGAAGTGCTGGTACTACAGAACCATGTTCCTCCCCATTTGATAGAGAAGGAAGCAGGTACATGGAGATACTAAGCAGTTGGCCATGTCCGCACAGCGAGAAACAGTAGTGCTGGGGTGAAAGCAGAGGCGCATCTGACTCCAGAGCCCAGCTGCCAACTGCTCCTTTCCCAGCTGCCTTCCTCAGTGGGATTCCCATGACATTGGCATTCCTCCTGTTGATCCAGCCCACCATTGTGCTTACCTCATTGGAAGCCACAGCAGTCACCTCCTGCTAGATGTTGTGTTTACAGAAAATTGAATGTACTAAATCTTTTTCATAGGCAAACAGTTAATTTTTACAAAACCTGTTCTCTCTATTAGATATTTTCTTCATATTACTTGGACTCTCAGTTCAGCCTGTGGTTGCTCTTCTTGACTGTGGATGCTGTCAATCAACCAGCTAAACTCCCAGCTGTAGCTCATAGGTAAATCTGTTCAGCCAAGCAATCACCATTCCTTGGGCACAGCCCTAAGGACCTCCGTCCATGTCATAGCAAATAATTTAATCAACACCCCTGGGGGTCTGTTCTTCAGCCTTCCATAAAGCCGTGAAATGACCACCATAGCATGCTCACCACCACATCCATTCTGCTGGCTGCCTTGCAGGAGTCAGGATGCCCCAGTAAGTTTCTGGAATTGGCCCTCAGGATTCCACTGTAACTCCTGTAGTTCATCATTTTGCTCTTCTAAGTGCTCACAAACTCTCTTCAGTAACGTCGTCACAGATTTTGCCCCCCATCTCTTATCTTTGCAAATCAGAATAGCTGTCTGCCTCCATCAGCTTCTTTCTCATTGTGTGACTAGATCCCCCCAGAGATCTGTGATCACATGTATCACAGGTAGAAGCTTTCAGAGCTAGAGCCTGTCCCTCACCTGGGCTTGGAACTGGAAGGAGCCCTGTCCGCTGTAACATGCAGCAGTCCCCACATGGCAAGGCTTGCTCTGCCGTGAGTAGCCTGAAAATCATTCTCCTTGGCAGGAAAGTTGAATCAAAGTGGGAGTCGAATTGTTCTCTTCTTTCTGCCTCCTCTTAAGCACCTGGTCTTCCTTATGCTCCCAACTTCACCTCCAAAGCCCTTTTTCTTGTCCAGGGTCCTCTCCACGAGCTCATCCTGAAGTTTTGCCTTATTGGCAGTCGTTTTACAGCCTCCCAGCTCGCTTTCTGTAGTGTGCGTTTTTCCCTTCTCCAGCCTCCTGCTCATCTTTTGTCCATGTTCTCTGAGAACCACCCTTAGCAGAAACCACCTGTGCAGTCACGTGGGTGTCTTGGCTCTCCATTTTTCTCTTTCTCTTTTGCAAATGTGTCTAGATCATCACTTGCTGTGTTGAATGAGGCAATACAGCACTCAGACTATTGCATTGATCTGTTTCTTATTCTTTCTCCATATGGTGTTTTGTTTCTCAGAGAGGAACTTCTGATACTTCGGCCATTAAAACCTGAGGACATTTTTGGTTTTACATTGATACTCATTGCTTTTCTGAGTTTCGTCTTTCATTTTCCTACCCTGATTATCAAAATGTGCGGTTTCTTTGCATTTTCCACAGTTCTGCTAGCTATAGAGTTTCTCCTTACCACGTTCATTAGCAGCTGATCTGGGACGCTGAGACTTCTTTGGATATCCACCACTGGGTGGTTGCACTATCAGGAAGACAAAATAAACCTTCTTTATTTTCCGGTGGCTCCTGAGGGATCCTCCTTCTGTCTTAAATCATCTTAGCAATTGCCTTTTTCAACACCAGAGGACTATCTTTCTGTGTCTGCTGCAGGCTGATGGTCCCGGTGGGGAAGCCTTTCCTGCTGGGTAGCTGTTAAATCCATTTTGAAAAGCATACAGACAGTCACACCTGCCAAATACCAGCGGCGTTGATACAATACAAATTTATTAGTTAAAGGTTTGTTCACAACCTTTTGTCCCATTTCTTTTGGTAGCACTGCAAATGCTAGTCAGTGGCAAGTGTGCATTATTCACAGTTTATAGATAGGAAAATTGTCACAGAAAACAAACAGTGAATAGAAAATTCCTGTGCTTTCATCATTCTGCCTCCATGTTTTACCCAGAGGTGTCTTCATGGAGCAGTGTATACCGAAGGGCGGCGTGTGTAAGGAAGATGCCCAGACCTAGCTTAGTAGGACTTTACGTGACTCTTGAAATGTGTTGTTTCTTTTATTTATTTATTTATTTGAGACGGAGTTTCACTCTTGTTACCCAGGCTGGAGTGCAATGGCGCAATCTCGGCTCACCGCAACCTCCGCCTCCTGGGTTCAAGCAATTCTCCTGCCTCAGCCTCCTGAGTAGCTGGGATTACAGGCTTGAGCCACCATGCCTAGCTGATTTTTTTGTATTTTTAGTAGAGATGGGGTTTCACCGTGTTGACTGGCATGGTCTCGATCTCTTGACCTCGTGATCCACCTGCCTTGGCCTCCCAAGGTGCTGAGATTACAGGCATGAGCCACCGCACCCAGCTGTTTCTTTTATTTATTTTCTGATGATGATGAGTCAGGGAACAAGCTTAAAGACCAGCCCTTACAGGGTTTGCATTCAAAATCTGCGATCTCACCAAGGGGGAGTACAGGCTACGTTTGTATGTGGTATCTTTAAAACCTTTTCATCTGGGAGTAAGTTTAAACTCCAAGAAGTTACGACAGTAGTAAAGTGAGTTCTGATGTCCCCTCCCCCAGCTTTCCCCAGTGACAGCATCTCAAATGTGTGACTGTGGCGCCAGGTCTTGTTCATGTCTTTGCCTGTCAGAGGAAAGTTTAGCTGATGCTACCGGCACCTCAGTCAGAACACAGTATTATTGTAATAGCCCCATTTACACTGCACTACTGAATGCCAGGAGGAGCTCTGGCTGAGTGCTCTGGTGCCACACAGCCCTGGGAGCTGCTCCGGTGACTCTCACTGTCCTCTTTTCACAGATGAGGGAGCTGGGCTGTGTGGGGCTCATGCTCAAGATCACGTGGCAGTGGAGAGACTTGGGTCCAAGCCCTCACCCAGTGTGTCACTGCTGCTTCCCCTGCGGGTCTCACCTGTGCATCTCAGGCTCAGATCAGTACTGTCAGGCCAGTCTCTACACAAGGGTCAGATTTCACTTCCTCCATTATTGCAGGGTGAGTGAGGCCCTGCTCTCAAAGCTGTCAGACCTGGTGGGGCAGCTGCGACTAACAGAAACACTGAGATGTTGAGATGCTAATGAATTCCCTTCTGACTAATGTCTGAGATGCTTAGTCCCTAGCTCAGGCGTGGCAGCAGCAAGTTTTCAGATAAAGATCTCTCGTGGCTGTCATGCTGACTGCCAGGAGTGTGAGAGAAAGAGGGCTGGTGGAGGGCCTATCTGGACGGGGGCAGAGCAGCAGGTGGGTGTTCAGACCCAGCTGACAGGTCAAGAGAACTGTTCAGAGGCATTTCCCCAAATCCCACCCTTGGGGTTATCCTGCAGGATTGGTTCTTTCTTCAGGAGCCCCGATTCCAAATCAAATCATTATGTATCAAATATCACTGCCACCTGCCCACCCTTTAAATATCCGCATCGCCTCTGTGGTTGCGGTGGAAAAGGAGGGCGTGGAGAGGGAAAGGGCGCGTCAATCTCAGTTGTTGCATTTGGTGCCAGGTACAGCAAGAACCAAGGGCATCTGAGCCCAGATGACCTTGGTAAGTTGATCTCTCACATTCCATGTGTTCCAGCCAAAGAAATAAACACTGGAGTGTAATATCTGAGAGATGTTGAACCCTTTTGCTTTTATGGAATGCTTCCTTGTGACCTGAGTCTCATCACAGACTTCACAGGTGAAGAAGCTGAGCTTCAGGGAGGGTAAGCAGTTCATCTAAGGTTCTCCACTTCGTACTTGGCACAGCCAAGATGGGGACCTGGATCTTGGGGAGGCCCCAGATTGTAGCAAGGACTTTGGTAGTCTGTGGACCTGGGTTCTTGCTCTGCCACTAACCAGTTTCGCAGTCTTCATTAGGACTCACTTTCTTTTTTTTTTTTTTTTTTTTTTTTTGAGACAGAATTTGGCTCTTGTTACCCAGGCTGGAGTGCAATGGCGCGATCTCAGCTCACTGCAACCTCCGCCTCCTGGGTTCAGGCAATTCTCCTGCCTCAGCCTCCTGAGTAGCTGGGATTACAGGCACGCACCACCATGCCCAGCTAATTTTTTGTATTTTTAGTAGAGACGGGGTTTCACCATGTTGACCAGGATGGTCTCGATCTCTTGACCTCGTGATTCACCGGCCTCGGCCTCCCAAAGTGCTGGGATTACAGGCTTGAGCCACCGCGCCCGGCAGGACTCACTTTCTTTAGCTTTTAAATGGCAATCATCAAGATGTGGCCTCATCAGGATGTTACGAGGGTTGAGGGCGTGATGCATAATAAGAGCTTAGCAGAGTACTTGGCACAGAGGATAACCAGGAAACGCTGGCCGTTAGTACTAGTCCAGTTAGAAACTAATCTGGCTACAGTTAATGCAACAATAAAACAATGGTTGACTTGAACAAATGATAGTTATTTTTCATACACAGTAAGAAGTCAGAAGGCAGGCGGTCTCAGGCTGCCCAAGAGCAGAGGCTGTTTGTCTTCCTTCAGTCCATTCTGCTCTCCACAGAACACTGCTTTGCTGCCTCGTGGCGGCAGCATGGCCATCGCGGCTCCATCCACCGTGCTTGTGGGGAAGAGATGCGGTAGCTGTCATATTTTCCTCCTTTGTAAAGAAAGCAAGAGCTTTCCCAGAACCCCACCTCAGTATGCAAACACAGCAGACACCTGCTTTTGTCTTTTTGGCCTGGACTAAGTGCCCTGGCTGTCCACAGCTGTAAGGGATACTTGGAAAATGACCAGTAGCTTTTTAGATTCGGTGGTACAAGTGGCAAGGAAGAAGGCAAATGAGAATGGGAGCCGACCGACCAGTTGGATTGGCCACAGCCCGTCCTGCCTCTCACATTGTCATTTAAAAAATTTTTCACTGGTCCTCAGATGCACAGGGCTTAGTTGATCCTAGTTATGTGCTTGCTTGTGGCACGTGAGCGCAACGTTCCTTTGTAGCCTGCCATTCCTTCTCACAAGTGTGTGCTGTTTCATGTACATGCAGCTCTTAAGTTTTTAAATGAAACATAACATAGGTACGCTAAAGTGCACAAGTCTTTGATAGGTAAGTTCAAAGGATTTTTATGATTTATCCCCATGAAAGTACATTCAAATCAAGCTATAAAACATTCCCAGCATCTCAGAAACCTATTTTTCCACCCTCTGTTAGTACTCTCGCCCAAAGGTAACCATTATTCTGATCTCTGTCCGCATAGGTCAGTTTTGCCTGTTCTTGGATTTCATTGAAATGGACTCATACATTTGTATGTGCACTCGTGGGCCTGACTTCTTTGGCTACCTGTGAGAGTCATCTGTGTTACTCTGTGTGGTTGTAGTTCATCTGCTTTCTCCCATACTTTGTCTCTCTGCAAAGACCTGGGATTAGTAGCATTGTGAGACCCAGAGTAGCACAGAGATGGACGTTTCCTGTTTCCATTCATGGAGTGTCTTTTCCTCCTAGAAACCACCTCCTCTGGTTTCTTGCAAAGCTTGCCTGTGCACTGCCCTCTCCAGCACCAAGCTGCTGTCAAAGGAATCTCTCGGGGACTTGTATGTTGCCTTTTAATGCTGTCAGCATCAGATAATTTTCTTGAGCACTTCTTCACTTGGAGAGGACGGAAGAAGAGAGTTAGAGAGGAATGCTTTTGGGAAGGACATTTTTAGGCAAAGGAAAAAAACAGCAACTGAAGGCGTTATTGGGAACTGGCGCCTGGAAGCCAGCCTTCTGAACAGAGATTTATCATTCTTCTGTGTTCCTGCCCTTCGAGCAGTCTAGATTCAGGGCTCAAGGGCAAAAAAGACGCATGGCAGCTCTGCCTGTCTTGGGGCTGGGCAACCTAGTTTGAGTTCAGACTGACTCTTGAGAAGTCTTCCTTCCCCCAGACAGCAGGTGATGGGCTTTCCTTATCAGAGCTAGTGTGGCTTTCTTACATTGCACTGCAGGACTAACTTGAGAGCGGTGAAAAAAGCTGATTCTTTTCAGGAGAGTCTTAAATGAAGACGAAATGGATTAGTTATTCTTACAAGTGTGGGCATGTAGGTAAGTCAGGGATCAAGTAGAAAAATGAGAAGTATGCGGTTAGCTCTGATGGTTTTCATCAACGTCTTTCCTTTAGGTATCTGCTGATTCTGTGCCTTGTGTCTGCTGGGATAATGCCCCTGAATATTCATCTAAGATGTAGATCCTGTGTGCTAAAATGGAAGATTTTATTAAGTTTATTAGGTCATTTCTGTATCCCTGACCCTTGCTGGGGACTTGGCAATTTATTATTTCAGTTATTTTCCACGGGGTCTGGAAAGGTGGCTAGGATTATTCCCATTTTGCAAGTGAGTAAATGAGAGTTAGAGACTTTAAGTAACCTGCTAGTAAGTAACAGGTAGAGTAAGAAGTAAGGCTGATAGTCTAAACTAGGTCTCATATTCCAAAGGCTACGTAGCTTCTGCACCACCATGCTACCTTTTAAAATAACCCCTTGCCTTTCTAATACACCAGCCCTCTCATGGTTCCTTGACTTCCCTCGCCTCACCACAGTGCTCCTCAGTGTTAATCTAGTGAGTGGCTGGTTTTAGAACAGCCGAAAGCTGCACATACCTCCTCACTTATTTTTATTTTAGCTAGCTGTTGAAGCTACACTGTAACACTGCACAAATCTTTACTGGATGGTTCAAAGGATCTGTTATATTTTATTTAAGATGTTTAAAACTTTAAGTAAAATTTAAATTTTGTAAAATATGTAAAACCATAGAGCATAGTGGAAAAGACCTTGATGGATAATAAGAAGTCACTGGTTTTAGTCCTAATGTCACTAGAAATCAAAACAAGGCATAATGCTGGGCATGGTGGCTCATGCCTATAATCCCAACACTTTGGGAGGCTGAGGCAGGTGGATCACTTGAGCTCAAGAGTTTGAGACCAGCCTGGCCAACATGGTGAAACCCCATCTCTATAAAAAATACAAAAATTAGCAGAGTATGGTGGAAGGCTCCTGTAATCCCAGCTGCTTGAGAGGCTGAGGAAGGAGGATAATTTGAGCTCAGGAGGCAGAGGTTGCAGTGAGCCGAGGTTGCAGTGAGCCAAGATTGCACCATTGCTCTCCAACCTGGGTGAAGGGAGTGAAACCCTTACTCAAAAAAAAAAAAAAAGGCCTAAGACCTTGAGTGGACCATGTCTGTCCAATCTTTTGACTTCCCTGGGCCACACTGCAAGAAGAAGAATTGTGTTGGGCCCTATATAAAATATACTAACACTAATGACTGCTGATAAGCTGAGAAACATTGCCAAAAAAAAAATCTCATGATGTTTTAAGAAGTTTACAAATTTGTGTTGGGTCACATTCAAAGCCCTCTTGGGCTACATGTGGCCTGCAGGCTGTGGGTTGGACAAACTTAGTGTAGACTTAATGTCTGCGTGCCTCAGTTTACCTCATGTGTGAAACGAAGTTGAAGTATGTGATTATTGATGTCCCCACCCGTTCCAAAAACATGAGCTTCTATGACCTTTTTGATTTCGTTTTTGTGATTCTAATATGGTTGGAAAGTACAAAGATTCATTAAAAGAGCCTTAACTGCTAAATGTAACAGAGAAGTGGGTAACGTTGGGACTTTCAGAATTTCTTGAAACCTGTGCAAGCTCTTTACTTTTCCAAGTAAAGCTGCATTTCCCATTGCATTTCCCAGTCCGTCATCCAAAAAGAGTGTATGTTCTTAGATAATTCATAGCGGAGCTTAGATCCCTTGAGGGTCTAATAGGCTTTAATTTTGGATAAATTGATGTAAAATATTTGCCAGTAGCCAACTTCACGTTCCCAACGCAAATGTAAATCCCTCCTTATTCAGTAGATGAGCATGCAATACAAACTGTTCTAAATTACACCTGGTACTATTGAATAGACTCAGGATGATACTGAGCAACTCTGAAAGTAAGAAATAAAATGCTATTATGGCCTAATTACTTAAAAATGTGCTATATTTAAAAAAATGGTTACTGAATCGTTTTAGACCCAGTAAAGACAAAACTGGCCACACAAGTGACTCAGGGGCATCTGTTATCAAGCATGGACTCAATCCGGAGAAGATCTTCTTGCAAGTCCATTATTTAAAGGTAAGTGCATCTCAGTGGCAGAAGCCAGTTACTGTGGTGCAGCATTTTTTAGGCTCTACAATTAAATAATGGTTTTTAGTAACATGACTGAGGCGAAAATATTATAATGACATCTGACTGGCCAGATATCTGAGTGTTCAGTAATTAAAGCACTTTATACCCAAAAAAGGAGACCATGTTAGGAAAGACTGAATGAAAGAAAGCTGAAATATTCCCTGCCCTGTACCTCTGTTCTCCCCGCTTGAGGAGCTGAACTCTCACACTGTTGTCAGGTTCCTACCAAAAGACATGGGTGAGAGGCTGGACGCGTTGGCTGACGCCTGTAATCCCAGCACTTTGGGAGGCCGAGACGGGTGGATCACGAGGTCAAGAGATTGAGACCATCCTGGTCAACATGGTGAAACCCCGTCTCTACTAAAAATACAAAAATTAGCTGGGCATGGTGGCGCGTGCCTGTAATCCCAGCTACTCGGGAGGCTGAGGCAGGAGAATTGCCTGAACCCAGGAGGCGGAGGTTGCGGTGAGCCGAGATCGTGCCATTGCACTCCAGCCTGGGTAACAAGAGCCAAACTGTGTCTCAAAAAAAAAAAAAAAAAAAAAGACATGGGTGAGAAGAAAGTCTGTTCCATTGTAAAGGCCTTTCCTGGTAGCCGGAGCAGAGAAGAGCTGGGTCTCTCTTCGCTTTTCGTCTGCGATGGCCATCCAGGCTTCAGGTGAACCAAGTCTAAACAGAAATGATGACGGTGTTAACAAAGTAACTGAGAAGTAATTAATTTCCGTGCCAAGCCTTCCTGTGAAAATGCGAAGGGCAGCGGGGGACAGGTAGGACAGCACCTTCTGATGCGCCAGCGCACTGTGGGCTAGTTTGGGATGACTAAGCATTTTTTGATGAACTCGTGGCAGGTTTCTTTCTCTCTCTCTTTTTTCTTTCTTCCAGGGCTACTTCCTTCTTCGGTTTCTTGCCAAAAGACTTGGAGATGAAACGTATTTTTCGTTTTTAAGAAAATTTGTGCACACATTTCACGGACAGCTGATTCTTTCCCAGGTAATTTACGGGTCCTCATGAGTCCATGAGATATGATTGGAGGGGGTATGGCACGTGAAGATTAGATTATGTCAGTATTAAAGAGTAGGGAAAAGATTTCCCACTTAATGCAGTAGGAAAAATAAGAAGTTAATGAAATAGACACAGAGAAAATGTTGCTTCAGGGAAGGTGATCTTTCTGTAGTTCTGAGATAAACGGTAACCCAAAGCTGTCTTGTACACAGTAATGTGGATAGTTTAAGTGGCCTTAAAAACAAAAATTAAACAGTCCTGCTGTTCCCTTTACCTGGACTTATCTTTGCAAGACTGCCTCCTTCTTATCTTCTGGTCTTAGTTTGAATGCCACAGCCTCCAAGTCAGCTGGCTGCAGAGATGTGCGTCCAGGCCAACATGTCCCACCCCTTTGCCCTTTCCATTGTCTTGCCATTGACTGTAATTATATTTTCATTATGGGACTATTTGTTTCTTTTCTCTCTCCTTCACTCTATGTATATGCCCAACAAGGCCAGACTATACTGTTTTACCAGTGCTTAGCACATGATTGGCACACAGTAGATACTCCATAAATATTTGATCGATAGATTAATAACAACATACACTGAAATATGCAGGCAGCCTGGCCACAAAACTGTCAGAGACCCTGTCAGCTCGTATGGGTATGGGGCCAAGCAGTACACAGCAAGGAAGTTAACAAAGATTGGGAGGCCCTGAAAATGACACTCATAACTAATAGAAAATAGGTGATGCATCCTTAGCATAGATTGGACTAATGGATCTTTTTCATATTTGAAATTGTGCTCATATACAGCTGTGAGTCACATTATCTACAATGTTAGATGTAAAGAATGTGCACGTTGTCACTTGAACACAGATGGAAGAATAGCATGAGCGTAACAAGACCGGATGGCTGTTCCTCTGTGTTCTTTTCGTTTTAGTATTGGGTGTGGGGAAAATCCTTCCTAAGCCTATATTTGGAAAGGCAATTTGAAAACTGGTTCAGAAGTCTTACATGCTTGGTTGACTGATTAGTCCAGATTCCTACTGCTTGAACCACTTCTCACCAAGAGTCTGCAGCAGTGTGCATTGTATTTATCATGACTTCGGAGGTTCTGATTTTCACTTCCCATGGAACTCTTACTGCTCTCTTAACCAAACTGTTTACTTTTCATTTGCTTCTCTCTCTCTCTCTCTCTCTCTCTCTCTCTCTCTCTCTCTCTCTCTTTTTTTGAGACAAATTCTCATTCTGTCACCTATGCTGGAGTGCAATGGTGCAATCTTGGCTCACTGCAACCTCCACCTCCTGGGTTCAAGTGATTCTCCCACCTCAGCCTCCCAAGTAGCTGGGATTACAAGCATGTGCCACCACACCCTGCTAATTTTTGTATTTTTAGTAGAGATGGGGTTTTACTATGTTGGCCGGGCTGGTCTCAAACTCCTGACCTCAGGTGAACTGCCCGCCTTGGCATCCCAAAGTCCTGGGATTACAAGTGTGAGCCGCCTGTTTATCTCTTTTGAATGATTACATTGTTGTTTTTGCATAGCAACTTCATTGAGATAAAATTCCTTTACCATCAAGTTAACCCATTGAACATCCACAAGTCGGGGGTTTTTGGTATATTCACAAGGTTGTTCAACCATCATCATTATCTAATTTTAGTACATATTCACCAAACCCAGAAGAAATTATTAGCAGTCATTTCCCCATTTTTCCTGCCCCATTACGTAACCACTAATCTGTTTTCTGTCTCTGTGGATTCACCTATTCTAGACATTTCATATAAAAGAATCATATGCTGGCCAGGTGTGGTGGCTCATGCCTGTAATCCCAGCACTTTGGAAGGCCGAAGTGGGTGGATCACAAAGTCAGGAGATCAAGATCATCCTGGCTAACGTGGTGAAACCTTGTCTCTACTAAAAATACAAAAAATTAGCCATGCATGGTAGCAGGCATCTGTAGCCCCAGCTACTCCGGAGGCTGAGGCAGGAGAATCACTGGAACTCAGGAGATGGAGGTTGCAGTGAGCTGAGATTGCACCACTGCATTCTAGCCTGGGCAGCAGAGCTTTCTTTTTTTTTTTTTTTTTGAGACAGAGCCTCACCGTGTTGCCCCAGCTGGATGCAGTGGCATGATCTTAGCTCACTGCAACTTCCACCTCCTGGATTCAGGCGATTCTCCTGCCTCAGCCTCCCGAGTAGCTGTGATTACAGGCATGCACTACAATGCCTGGCTAATTGTCTTTATCTTTATAGTAGAGACAGGGTTTCACCATATTGGCCAGGCTGGTCTTGAATGCTGACCTCGTGATCTGCCCAACTTCGCCTCCCAATGTGTCTGGCTTTCTTAACATAATGTTTTCAAGGTTCATGTAACATGTATCAGTACTTTATTCCCTTTTTATTTTCATTTTTATCTAATTGTGATTAAATATACATAAAACTTTAAGTTCACAGTTCAGTGGCATTAAGTACATTCACATTTTTGTGCAATCATTACCACCATCTGTCTCTCGTACCATTAGTATGTCATCATGATAACCCTCCATTCTCTCCTCCCTCAGCCTCAGCAACCACCATTCCACTTTCTGTCTCTATGAATTTGACTCCTCTAGGTACCTCATGTGAGTGGAACCACATAGTATCTGTCATTTTGTATGTGGCTTACTCTACTTAGCATAATGTCTTCAGAGGTCAACCCTGTTGCAGCGTGTCTCAGGATTTCCTTCTGTCTTAAGGCTGAATGCTCCGTTGTGTGTCTATACCACATTTTGTTTACCCATTAATTCTTTCCTGAACATTTGCATTTTTTCCATCTTTTGGCTGTTGTGAATAATGCTGCTATGAATATTAGCGTATAAAATATCTGTTCAAGTCCCTGCTTTCAGTTATTTTCAGTATATACCCAGAAGTGGAATTGCTGGGTTATACAATAATTCTATGTTTAGCTTTTTGAAGAATTGCCATACTGTTTCCACACTGGCTGCGACATTTTACATTCCCACCGGAAATGCACAAGGGTTCCAGTTTCTTCACACACTTGCCAACACTTAATGCCCTCTGGATTTTTTTATTATATGGTTTTGATGTGTATTCCTGTGATGGCTGATGATGTTGAGCATTTTTTATGTGCTTATGGGCCATTTCTTCTTTAGAGAAATATTTATTCAAATTATTTGCCCATTTTAAAATTTTGGTGATTTGTCTTTTATTATTGAGTTGTAAGAGTTCTTTATATATTTTGGATATAAGTCCCTTATCAGATACATGATTTCCAAATATTTTGCTTTACGTTTTGTGTGTTTACTGTCTTGATGGTGTCCTTTATAGCACAAAAGTTTTTAATTTTGATGAAGTCCAATATATCTATTTTCTCTTTGGTTTATTGTGCTGTAAGTTTTATAACCGAGAAACTGTGTTAAAGGTCACAAAGATTCACTCTTACGGGTTTTTTTCTAAGAGTTTTATCACGTTACCTCTTACATTTAGTCCTTTGATCTGCTTTGAATTAATTTCTATATATGTTGTGAGGATGACAGTGCAACTTCATGTTTTTTTTGCATGTGAATATCCACTTGTCAATTTGTTAAAAAGACTATTCTTTCCCTCCATTGAATTGTCTTGGTACCCTTGCCAAAAATCAGTTGACCATTAATGTAAGCATTTACTTCTGGACTCTCAATTCAATTCCATTAGTGATTATTTCTATTTTTGTGCTAGTATCATATTGTCTTGATTACTGTAGCTTTGCATTAAGTTTGGAAATTATTGTTTTTCTAACTGGCATGTACTCTATAAAAAATTGTAAGCAATGCAGAAAAGTTCAAAGAATGTGAAACATTACTCAAAATCCCACCACCCAGAAATACCTATAATTAATCTTATATAAATAACATTCCAGAAATTATACTATTTATCTCTATCTGTATGTTATATATGATGTACATACATGTATCTGTGTATGTATGTATGTGTGGTAAATGCGTGTGTACAGACATAGATGTCACTGGGCAGAAATACTTTTATAAAAATAGGATTATATGTGTGTTTTTTTTGTTTTGTTTTGTTTTGTTTTTTGAGACGGAGTTTCGCTCTTGTTACCCAGGCTGGAGTGCAGTGGCGTGATCTCGGCTCACCGCAGCCTCTGCCTTCTGGGTTCAGGCAATTCTCCTGCCTCAGCCTCCTGAGTAGCTGGGATTACAGGCACGCGCCACCATGCCCAGCTAATTTTTTGTATTTTTAGTAGAGACAGGGTTTCACCATGTTGACCAGGATGGTCTCAATCTCTTGACCTCGTGATCCACCCGCCTCGGCCTCCCAAAGTGCTGGGATTACAGGCTTGAGCCACCGCACCCGGCCATATGTGTGTTTTAATGAAATGTTTTAAATTTTCTTTTACTTGAATTTAATGAGTGAAAAGGCAACTAAAGTGGAGATAACTCCCCAAACTTAAGATAAATGTAAGAAAGATCATTTTCTAAAACAATCTTCTATGGTTAAGAAACATTATTATAAAATAATTAAGAGGTTCAAATTATTTTTTCCCTTTTCCTATATATTTTATTTTTAGAAAACATCAGTTTATTCACTACTGTAAAAGATGAGGAGTTGGCCGGGCATTGTAGCTCATGCCTGTAATCCCAGCACTTTGGGAGGCCAAGGCAGGCGGATCACAAGGTCAGGAGTTCGAGATCAGCCTGGCCAACATGGCAAAACCCATCTCTACTAAAAATACAAAAATTAGCTGGGTGTGGTGGTGCACACCTGTAATCCTAGCTACTCAGGAGGCTGAGGCAGGAGAATAGTTTGAACCCGGGAAGTGGAGGTTGCAGTGAGCTGAGATCGAGTCACTGCACTCCAGCCTGGGACAGAGTAAGACTTAGTCTCAAAAATGAAACAAAACAAAAAAAAGATGAGGAATTAAGTGGTTGTGTACTTTAACTACTTTCCCCTTAATTCTAAATTTTTCCTAGTTATTATTCTTATATATTAAGGTATATTTCATTTACAAAATGTACTATAATTTTCACAGTTGTATATACTTGGCTTGTTAGAAGATGTCAGTTTTTACCACCAGTTATTTTATTTTTTTTAAAAAAAATGAATATTTTATTTTGATTCAGCTCTTTGCTGGCTGAATTTCTTTTCTTTTCTTTTTTTTTTGAGACGGAGTTTCGCTCCTGTTACCCAGGCTGGAGTGCAATGGCGCGATCTCGGCTCACCGCAACCTCTGCCTCCCGGGTTCAGGCAATTCTCCTGCCTCAGCCTCCTGAGTAGCTGGGATTACAGGCACGCGCCACCATGTCCAGCTAATGTTTTGTATTTTTGGTAGAGACGGGGTTTCACCATGTTGACCAGGATGGTCTCGATCTCTTGACCTCGTGATCCACCCGCCTTGGCCTCCCAAAGTGCTGGGATTACAGGCGTGAGCCACCGCGCCCGGCTGCTGGCTGAATTTCATTATCAAATTTGTGTTCAAGTTGCAGATTCACATGCTCTGTGATTTCTGAGTTCTTACTGATTAAGAATGCTTGCCTGTTGTCTTTATATTTGAATTATAAACTGACTGGATGTGATATTCTTGGGTCACATTTTCATGTCCTTACAACTTTTAGACGTCGCTCAACTGCTTTCTGGCATTAAATCCTGCTGTGAAAACTTTTGCAATCATCCTACTTTCCCCCCTTTATAATACTTAGATAACAGAAGAATTCTTTCCTTATCTTTCAAGTCTAGTAATTTAATCAGAAAATGGCTTGGTGTCTGTGGTTTCATACCATTAGTCCTAGATTTTCTTCTTCCTTCGTTAAACGAATATGTCTTAATTGTATTTTTGAATTCATTTTTTCCCCTTGCAGGGTTCTGGATTTCAAGGTTTCCAGTTATCCTTGTCTTCTATATCAGTCATTTTCCAATTGCATTTATCATTTTCTTCTTCATGACCTGTGGTAATTCCAAGCAACCTCTTTACTATTAATGTTATTTTCTTTAATGTCTGTTCTTTTCCTTGCTATTTCTATTTTATTAGTGCTCCTATACTGGTCCTTAATTTATTCTCTTTGCCATGAAGTCTCTAGGTTCATCTCATTTTGTTGTCTTGTCAACTTATCTTTGAGCTTTCATCTTACCGAACTTATGGTCTTATTTTTTCTGTAGTTGTTAATTTATTTTATAGTACAAAGTATTCACAGAGCATTTTCTTCTACTCCTTGAATTATGTTTTCTTCAGGGTGGGATTCCTTGTCTTTCATGTGTTACGCTGCTTTCTCTTTTTATGTGAGTTGTTATTGTGTTAGTTTGCATGGTTGCCATACGTTTCTTCTTGCTCATTCTCAGCATGGGTAGCACTCTCCTGACCTTTCATTTGTTCTCATGTGTATTGGAACATTATCTTTGATTCCTTTTCCAACTTACCCTATGCCCGTTTTTCTTTCCCTCTGAGCTACAGTTTGAAACTTGGATGTTATGTACGGAGTGGAGGAGAGAAGCTCCAGTGGAGTGTACAGCCTTTGTTGGGAACATTTGGCTGTGCCGCTCTTGAAGACTTAAGTGTCCCCTGCCAAGATTCCTGTGACCTAATATGGGTGTAGCTTTTTCCCACTGCAGGTATCCTCTCCATTAATATTGTTCCTCTAATTTAGCGTAGAGCCCTAGAGCATGACCAGTTCATCAAAGAGTTGTTTAATTCCCATGTTTTGCTCCTCTCTTGCCAGCAAGCACTTCCAGCCCCTCCACAGGAAGAAAAGAAGAAAGATAAAAATATTACTATTTTTTCCCAAATATGTGGATATTTGTGAGAATTTGCAGGGTTTGGGTAGTTCCCAGTATTAGTACTGCTAAGCATGAGGCTGGGCGTAGAAGCTGTGTTTGAATCTTAGATTTCTTTCTTAGTTGTGTCTTTTTGAAGTTTATGCCATGAGGCTGTCCTTGTTTGAATGCTACTGGTCAAGTTGTTATTGCTTTTGAAAAAACGTTTGTGTTTTTATTTAAATTGCTAGTTAGTTATTGATAACGAAGGTCTGTGATCCAGTTTCTTTACTCAGAAGTCGCTATAGTTCTTCCCTTTCCAATTTACTTCTTAATCCTTTCCCTTCCAAACACCTCCCAGTCCAGCATTTCAATATTATCGTCTTTCTAGCCCCCACTAAAAGCCCTCTCTTGAGTGTAACAGTGACTTCTTGACAATTTCATTTCCTCTCAGTTCTCACCCTGACAATCCTGTCCTTCCTTCAATATTTTGTTTTGCCTCTACTACCTCCCTCCCCTTCCTTATGAACATGATAATTATTCATAAAGTATTTGACAGAAATGGCTAGCCCCATGTAATAGTCAAGCCGGTGTCAGTTTAGCCAGTAGAATCTACACATACCTGCTTTTTGCTGAATACTGTCACCAGACTGAAAATAGTTACCAAATTAGCCATGTTCCAAAATCAGTGTTAGTTTTTAAGAAATGTGTAGTGCTTAATTTTGTGTTATCAGGTGTTAATCAAAACAGGCTATATAGGATGGACCTGATTGGCATATCAATTATTAGGCGAGTAGGTTCCAGATAGAATTTCATCCCAGCCCCTTCATAAAACAATAGATTTTTGGGGTGGGGGTGGGCTTTGGTTTTAATTTGTTTTCAGGCATACCACAGGGGTGACAAACTGGGACCCCTACTATTTGTTGCTAGCTAACTTTGTCAAATGACCCTAGAATTGGCTGTGAAAAAAAAGTCCTCCTTGTCCAAATATGATTTGTAAGTTGCTTTCACAAAACTGCCAACCCACTGAAGGAAAGAAAGAAGACGGATGAAAGAATTCAAAGAAGTGGTGCAGCAAGGAATAATCATTTTTCTTTTTCCTTTTGCTGTCGAAAGTGGAAAAAAGCTTCTGTCATAAGTGCACCCTAGAGGTATATGCCAATTTATGAAAAGAACCAGGAAAACTAGTGTTTCACTGTTAAAGATGGAATCTATGACAGGAGTAAGAAGGGCCAGTAGGTTCATTCCACTGAAAGATCGTGCAGAGACTGCTTGGATGAGTCCTGCTGCCTTGAATGGGATGGAGCAGAGAACAGAAGAATATCGAATGCCATAGAAAGACATTCCCATAGCCTGTGGGAATGCAGGCCCCATGTCTTAGAGATGCCCAGGGTGTTAGGTTTTTGGGATCCTCTGGGCCTGTCATCCCCAGCACCACTGGCAGCTTCAGCTCACTGCTGTTGCCTGCAGGCTTGAGCTCTGCGGGAGGAAGAGGCAGATGCTCCAGGATGGCAGCTTGCTGGGAGGCAGGACAACTATCTTCCTTCAAAATGAAGCAGGGTTCCCAGGGCCTCCTGTGCTTACCTGAACTGACATCCAATTCTGGATACTTGTGCTCTTCAATCCTGTGCAGAAGGATTCAGTTATAATTGGAAAATGCAAAAGGGCAGAATTAAGGTTAACTCTGAATTTCCTGCTTCTCATGCAATTAAATCCCCCCATTGCCATTGAGTTAATGTAATTTTCCCCCACATAATCGAGCACAAATTACCAGGCAAATATAGGATAAATTAGTAAGGGCTACAAGGAAATAATGAAGTAAAATTAGTAAAAAGTTATCATTACAAGTACTTGTATTTTTAAGAATCAAAAATCCTATCAACAAGCCAGTGAGAAATTAATCTACAAAGTTATATGTTAAGATATTAAATTTCGGCCAGGCGCAGTGGCTCACACCTGTAATCCCAGCACCTTGGGAGGCCGAGGCGGGTGGATCACGAGGTCAGGAGTTCAGGACCAGCCAGGCCAAGATGGTGAAACCCTGCCTCTACTAAAAATACAAAAATTAGCCAAGCGTGGTGGCGGCAGCCTGTAATCTCAGCTACTGGGGAGGCTGAGGCAGAGAATTGCTTGAACCCAGGAGGTGGAAGTTGTAGTGAGCCAAGACGGCACCATTGCACTCCAGCCTGGGTGACAGAGCCAGACTCCCATTCCCCCCCCCAAAAGATAATAAATTTATAAAATAATATATTAATATATTAGGTTGTGATAAACGTCTGTCAACTTTTTTTGCAAAATAATTTTTGAATAATAAAAATGATGACTCTAAGAACCTCAAGCAAAAATAATTATTTGTGTTCTAAATATTGCTCTTGTTTCCTTTGGTATTTTTCTCCATATATCCACTGCAGGTGCAAAGAACAACTCCAGTCCTGAGGCATCAGTCAGTTTGAGGTTGCCCACCCAGCCTCCATTTTCTTTGCATGGTCCATTTTTTTAAACAATACTTTTATTGCTGTTTGTATTATTTGCTCACATCAAACAGCAATAAACAAAGTCTCAGAAGGAGAAGAGAAGTTTCAAGAAATAAATATTTCATTAATGCTCTTAATAGGGAGACTTTGTCTCTGGAAGAAATCGACTGTGACCCCCCATAAACTCAGAGAAATGGAACAGCCAGTTTCACTGGCGTAGTGATAGCTGTATTTTTGTGTGTTGATAGAAGAATGCCTCGTCATACAAGTGGTTTGCAGATTTCTATTCCTCCGTAATTCTATCTGTTCTGTAATGCAAAGATCTGCGCTACTGCCTCCGTCTCGCAGTTCAGTGGGTCTCATCAGAGTCTCGTGTGGATTTGTCTGTATTTGCATGCTTGGTTCTGTGGGGAGGGCTTCAGTCTGGAGTAACTCTTGTCTGATCATGTCTGGGCTTACACTTTAAAGGACTCATTTTAAAAGATTGTTTTTTATTTTATTAAAAGAAAAACTTCAAATATAGATATTATTTGTTACTCAGTATCATCAAGTTCCAAGAAAGTTAAATATTGTTCTTGTTTGTTTCATGTTCCATATTTATACAAAGTATATCTTATTACACCTTAAGGTGAGGAAAGGTTGACACTAGGGTTACCCACTTAAAAAATAAAAATATACAACAGAAAAATCAGTAAAATTCAAATTTCAGTTAAATAGCAAATAAATTTTTAATGTAATTATGCCCCCAGTTTTACTGGGCACCTATTCTTTTTTTTTTTTTTTTTGAGACAGAGTTGTTGCCCAAGCTGGAGTGCAGTGGCGTGATCTTGGCTCACTGCAACCTCTGCATCCCAGGTTCAAGCGATTCTCCTGCCTCAGCCTCCCAAGTAGCTGGTATTACAGGCATGTGCCACCACGCCGGCTAGTTTTGTATTTTCAGTAGATGTGGGGTTTCTCCATGTTGGTCAGGTGGGTCTTGAACTCCCCACCTCAGGTGGTCTCCCAAAGTACTGGGATTATAGGCATGAGCCACTGCTCCCAGCCTGGGCATCTGTTCTTATCTGACAGCCCCCGTTAAGAACAAATCAAGATTCCAGAGTTAAATGGACTGGAAAAGGGGGTCATAATACTCACAGTACAAATTAAATCTAAATGAACATTCATAGTTGAATTTTTTAGGTCTTTATGATTATGTGGCTATGCCTTTTTTTCTGTCTTTTTTCTTCTTTCTTAATTTTTTAAATTTTTAAATTTTTTTATTTTTCCACAGTGGTTCCACTTTCCAAGGGTTTAGTGGGTATGTCCTAAGAGTCCTTATCTTTTAGAGGCATTTACTAAAACTTTTTTTGATGAAATTATGTATTGTTTGGGACTTGCTTCTTTTTTCTTTTTTTTTTTTTTTTGAGACAGAGTTTTGCTCTTGTTCCCCAGGCTGGAGTGCAATGGCGCGATCTCGGCTCACCGCAACCTCCGCCTCCTGGGCTCAGGCAATTCTCCTGCCTCAGCCTCCTGAGTAGCTGGGATTATAGGCACGTGCCACCACGCCCAACTAATTTTTGTATTTTTAGTAGAGACGGGGTTTCACCATGTTGACCAGG
This sequence comes from Saimiri boliviensis, assembly GCF_048565385.1. Taxonomy (NCBI): domain Eukaryota; kingdom Metazoa; phylum Chordata; class Mammalia; order Primates; family Cebidae; genus Saimiri; species Saimiri boliviensis. The sequence continues at coordinate 240,405,207 of NC_133450.1, read as the reverse complement.
ATGGTCTCGATCTCCTGACCTCATGATCCACCCGCCTCGGCCGCCCAAAGTGCTGGGATTACAGGCGTGAGCCACCGCGCCCAGCATGGGACTTGCTTCTAAATAATACCAGAAGTAGGAAGGTAGATGGGACAGGATGGGCTGTGCATTGATGGGTATGTGAAGGTTTTGTCGACTTTTGATTGTGCTGTATATTTTCCATAGTGAAGGAAAATAAAATGTGTGTGTGTGTGTGTGTGTATTTGTGTGTAAGCCGTGCCTTTAGGTTAAAAAACTTATCATCTAAACATCTCAAATGTCCAGTGACCGAGGTCTTGTACAAAGGCATGAGAAGAGGCTGCAGACGAAGGCAGGGGCTTGTGAGCCATGCTTGGACTTGTGGACATCTTTCTTCCTTGATGGTAGACTTATCATCTTGGCATTTATCTTTATCATTTGGTAGAGCAATACAAGAGAGTTGCAGTTAGTTACTTGCCTTTATTGCAAAATAATTTTTGAATAATAAAAATGATGAGTCTAAGAACCTCAAGCAAAAATAATTATTTGTGTTCTAAATACTGCTCTTGTTTCCTTTGGCATTTTTCTACGTATATCCACTAGAGATTCCTTGGACTCTCTAGGGAAAGTTGAGGAAGAGGACACCATGGAGGAGCAGAGAAGGATCATGCTTTACCCAATGGCCAGCCTTTTGCAAATGGCTGAACACAAAACAAAACAGACTGTTGGATTAGGTCAGAATAACAGACATTCCACTTTTTAATGTGTTCATGGTTTTTATGAAACAAATCTCTTTGAATGGTTGGATTGAAACCCTGGGAAACTGATAAATTGAGTCTGTAGCCTAATAAGTCAGCATAGGTCTGGTTTCCATAGCAGGTGAGCTGTCAGTAGCTGGGAGCACTCAGCCTCTTGCGTGGTTCCAGGCAGAGTTACTCACTGATGGACATCTTTAATGGTTTGCTTTTTTAAATTACAGGATTTCCTTCAAATGCTGCTAGAGAACATCCCAGAAGAAAAAAGGTAAGGACTAATTTAGAAATTAAGAGTGGAGTTTACTTTTAATGTTAAAAATGACATTGCCATTGGTTGGCTTATTGCAGCCTAGAAGGCTCAGTCTTTCTGTCTTAATAGGGGTAGGGACTGAGTTCTGCCATTGGGAGTACAAAATCATCAGCCAAACTTTGGGCCAAGCCCCAGTGGATATAGGAAGCCAGCACACACGACTGAAGACCCCCAAAGTCAGGAGCCCTGAAAGTGGTATGGGAGGCAAGCCAAGCACAATCTGTGGCCTTAGCTGCTGCAGAAAGAATGGAGAGGGAAGTTTGAAAAGTCAGGGCAGCTCCGGTTAAGGTGGCTTAATATAAGGAAACAATGTTTAATTAAAGGCAAAAATGTAATGCAGTAGTAACAGCTTGGGATGTAAACTCAGGCTCGTCTAGATTTTAAGCCCAGCCCTGCCACTTTTGTTTGTTTGTTGAGATGGAGTATCACTCTGTCACCCAGGATGGACTGTGGTGATGCAATCTTGGCTTACTGCAAACTCCACCTCTCAGGCTTAGGTGATTCTCCTGCATCAGCCTCCTGCGTAGCTGGGACTATAGGCACCCACCACGCCCAGCTAATTTTTGTATTTTTAGTAGAGTCAGGGTTTCACTATGTTGTCCAGGCTGGTCTTAAACACCTCACCTTAGGTGATCCGCCCTCCTTGGCCTCCCAAAGTGCTGGGATTATAGGCATGTGCAACCACTCCCCACTAATTTTTGTAATTTTAGTCGATTTGGGGTTTTTCTATGTTGGCCAGGCTGGTCTCGAACTCCTGACCTCAAGAGATCTACCCGCCTTGGCCTCCCAAAGTACTGGGATTGCCAGTTCTTAACTATGACATTTGGAGCAAGTTACATAATCCCTCCAAATTTCAGTTTTTTAATCTATCTGGCAGGGTTTTAGAGAGGGTTAAAGGAGCTAGCATATGTTTTAAAAGTAGGTGTTCAATTAATGATTGATGTAGATATTGTAATCATCTGTGTATCAGGCACTGATCCAGGATCGAGGATCTACGTACAGTAATCATTTAACTCTTACTATAGCATAGTTCAGCATCGTCATGATGGTGATTATTATAAGCCAACACTGAAGTTGACCACATGCAGACACTCATTTAATCCTCAAAACAACAGTTTGGTCCATGATGTTTTTATTCCTGTTATAGTAACAAGAGGACCAAGATCTCATAGCTGTATGTGGCAGGGCTGGAATTTTAGCCCAAATAGTCTGGCTCTAGAACCTGTGCTCTTATCTACTGTGTTACAGTTGGGGAAACTGAGGTGCCAAGATCCTTCAGCAAGCAAAACAGCGTAGATGGAATTAGGCCCATCTGGATCTGGCCCTGCTCAGCACCACCTCACTGCCCTGGAAGGGAGGAGATTCTCATTTTTGGAGGTATCCAGTTTTAGACTGACTGACCAGGGTTTGCAGAGGAGTCTTAGGACCAACGTTTAGGGTTAAAATAGTTTCATTCCACCCTTCTCCTAATTTCCTATCTTGGCTTAGGTGTTGAAAAGTGAATTCCCTGAAACATCATTTCTAATGGCAAAATTGGTATTCAAACATTAAACGGAGGCACCTTGAGAAATTAAACATTTCTTTGAAAAGAATTAACATTACTTGCCTCATTTCTGACCCACAGTTTAGCTATGTTTTTATGCATGTAACAGATTTCCAAGTGTGGAAATGAATTCTTTGACACAGACATAGATTCATGCAAGGCCAGTCACCTCCATGCAAATGAGCCTATCGTACAGGCAATGTGAATTGGGTGTCTCCAGGGTACGGTATCAGGGCTCATGGTACCAGACTAGGCGCAGGAGATGACACGCAGATTCAGGAGAGGATCCAGGGCTCATAAGGACATGCAGGTTTTGTTCTAAGCATTGGGTTTTTGCTTGGCTCTTTCTGTGTAAACTTCTCTTTTACCTTCCATTCAGAATGGCTCCAAATTCTTTCTTAATAGTGCAAGTATTATTGTCAGTCAGGTTTTTTGATACTTAATAGTGGTCTGTATTTGTGGGTGTGTGTGGTATTTTGGTACGTGCATACCATGTGTCATGATCAGATCAGGGCAGCTGGGACATCTGTCACCCCAGACGTGCACCCCTTCTTTATGTTAGGAACATTTCACTTCCTCTCTTCCAGCAATTTTGAACAATGCAACAAATTATTGTTAGCTTTAAACACCTGCCTGTAGTATCAAACACCAGATCTTACTTCACTAACTGTGTTTTTGTACCAATGATACACATACATAAAGCAAGCCATTGCATCATATAGGATTAACATACTGATATTTGATAAATTTCTTTATTTCTATCTTTTCATGTTTATGCCTTTTCATGTGGAAAAAATCTTATCCAGGGAGATTGCATGGGGCCTTAGAAATTGGCCAAGATTTCTAAGGCCCCACACAGTCTCCCTGGATGGAACTTTCTCTAAGCATTTCAGGAGGCTGCTCAAAGGAAATGTGGCTTGTTTTGGGAGGTCTGAAATGTTTTCAGATTTACTGTCTTGCGGGGATTTAAAAAAACCAGACATACGGGGTTTCTTCATGCAAAAATCCCATCACATGTGGCTGTTGTCCCTAAGATCAAGAAGGCCATTTACCTGCAGGATATATTTGTTTCCTTTTCTTCATACCTACCCTGGAATAGCTTTTCAGTTCCTCTGACAGAATGAAGCAGTTTCCTTAGGAACTAAAACAGAGAAAAAAAGAATATGAATAGAAATGATGCATTACTTTCTTAAGCCATTACCAGTCTGTTTCTGAGTGGTGACTATGCATTCATTCTTTCAAAAGAACTTCTTAGGGCGTAAATGTAGTGATTTTCACTGGAGCAACAAAGTGCATTTTTAGTTTTAGAGGTCTTCTCTTTTTTAATCCTCTTCCTAATAAGGTTATGGAGTTTATTGGGTTGGCCCCTGAGCCCTCTGGCTCTGGGGGAACCTGGATTTTATCATTGTGAATATTTATTGAGGCTGTACGCTGAGCCCACAAAGAGACTTTTGTTGTAATTGTGGAAGTTAAGAGCAGTGTCCATGTCTTAATGGTAGTCACCAATCACCAATCACATGCCTTTGACAGGATACCTCTCCCAGTTAGGATCATGCTTTGTCTAGCAGGCTTAAGCTGCTTTTTTAAAAAAAAATCTCCTTGAAAGCTAAGGAGATTTTTCTTTTACAATGAATCAATTTCAGCAGATATACCAGAATATATTTTGAAATTCCAAATCTTTTTGCCTGCTAACTAATCTCAGAATCTAGTTAAGCTATTCAAGCAGACTGTTTACCCTATTAGTTATGCAACATATTGTACCAATTTTATCTAGGTCTCCAAAGCCCCCACACCAACCCCCCGGAGCCTCTAGTCTGTGGCCTCTGTTGCAAACTGATCCTTGGGCTCATCTGTTAGGCACGTGCGCCGTTCTGATGAGGCAAGGTTTTTCAGATCAGACCAGGCAGTCAATGTTCAGGGGAGCACTCTCTAGGCCTTACTGCCTTTGCATTGTTCTCTTGCTTTGATTTATTCAACATTCTCTATTGAGCATCTCCAATACCAGGCTTCGGGCTGGACACTGGGGAACCGAGAGGAATAAATCCCACGAGTAGCCCTAGGAGGCTCTCAGCCGAAGACTAAAGACAGAAACAGAAACAAGTCATTATGACTGCATGTAGGACGTGCTCTGCTGAGGTTCAGAGTCCTGGGGATGCAGAGAAGGAGTCATCAGTCCCAGTCTTGAGCTTTGAGGCACCTGCCTCTAACGGGTTTAAGGAAGGCAGTACCCTCAGCAGACTGGAAAGACACCTGCCGAGGGCAGTGTTGAAGAGAGATGGGGGTGGAGAGGACTGGAAGCCAGGAGAATAATTAGAAACCAGCAGAGTGGTTCAGTCAGGAGATCTGGAGAGCTGGAACTGTGCAGGGACGGTGACCATGGTGGTGGCTTTGAGAGTAACGAACGGCTCCGAGGCGTACTTCAGAGTTACCACAGATCAGACTTGGCTGACTGGTTGTGCAAGTTGAGTCCGACTTTTCTTTCTTAGTCATTAAGTCTTCCGTTACTTGGAAGTAGCATTGGGAATGCAAGAGGGCAAGTGTCTGGGGAGTCTGCGTGGGGCAGAGGGAGTGGAAGGGGCGAGCATTTGAAGGCAGAAAGATGCTGTCAGATAAAACGGAAAGTGCTCAGAAGAAAACCCAGACAAATCCTGAGCAGCGGCCTCTCCTGGTGAAGGAGCACCATGGAGCGCCTTATGCCGGTGTCCTTGCCTGCCTGGCGTTCCGGTGTTAGCAGCAGCTGCCACTCCTTCCCTTGCCCGTCAGTCACTGTGTTTGCATGTGCATGCTCCTGTGTTTGTTTTAATCTAATACGGTTCCTCCCCCACGGAGCTACACAGTACTCGTTTTATAAATGTGACCTCAGCAATCTTTATTATCTACCCAAGCACAAATGACTTGTTTTGATCAAGAAAATAAATAGGCCGGGCACCATGGCTCATGCCTGTAATCCCAGCACTTTGGGAGGCCAAGGCAGGATCACTTTGAGCTACGGAGTTGGAGACCAGCCTGGCCAATATGGTAAAAACCCACCTCTACAAAAAATACAAAAATTATCCTGCGTGGTGGTGCATGTCTGTAGTCTCAGCTATTTGGGAGGCTGAGGTGGGAGGATGGCTTAAGCCCAGGAGTTTGAGGCTGCAAGTGAGCTGAGATTGCGCCATTGCATGCCAGCCTGGGAGACAGAATGAGACCCTGTCTCAAAAAAACAGAAAAACGTAACTGTGTGCACAGCTTTGAGATGTACCCATATGTAGAGAGGGAACTTAAACATGTAAACTAGGATATAGCCAGGCTATATCTTACACCTGTAATCCCAGCACTTTGGGAGGCTGAGGTGGGTGGACCACAAGGTCAGGAGTTCAAACTAGCTTGGCCAAGATGGTGAAACCCCATCTCTGCTAAAAATACAAAAATTAGTCGGGTTTGGTGGCGGAGCCTGTAATCCCAGCTACCCAGGAGGCTGAGGCAGAGAATTGCTTGAACCTGGGAGGTGGAGGTTGTAGTGAGCCAAGATTGCACCATGGCACTCCAGCCTGGGCAACAGAGTGAGACTCCATTTCAAAAAACAAACTGACTAACTAACTAACTAACTAACTATGATGTCAACATTGACACAGATGTCAATTTACTTCCAGAACAAGGGCATTTTCCATTCCAGACCCTGAGCTGAGCTCTGCAGTATGCACTGCCTTACCTCTGTCTAGTTGTACTTCCAAATTCTTTAGGTCTATCATTTAGTTCATGTGAAGATTGCTAGGGCTGTGTGCTTCCCTTCGGAGGCACTGACAGACCGTGATCTTCAGGGTCTCAAGAGCTGAAGACAGGAGACAAGAGTGATGAAGACATTTCTCTTGATCAGCAACATCTTGATAAACACAAGTAGCAGATATGTCCAATAATCTCCGTCCTTGTTACCCCAACCTTGGAAATCAGCTGAGCGAGCAAATACAGGCATGGGAAACAGCGTCTTCATACGAGCCTGTTGATTTGTTTAACTTCAGGAAGAGATGAACACTGGTTACTTTCTTGCTTTACACACAGCTTGTTTTTCTAACCAGTATCATGCCAAGGTGGCCAGCATATTTTCTCACCTGCTGTGTTAAGTAAGTGTGACCAAATTTATAGCTCCGAGGGACTGGAGACCATTGATACTCAGAGTTGCTCTATAGGATGTGGGAGTGCACCAGGGAACAGCCAGCCAGAGGGCAAAGTCACCTGCCGTTCCTCATACCCAGGAGGCCTGGGGCTAAGGCCTGGGTTTCAGTACTGAGGCGGGAAGTCCACGCTCACTGGTATAGATATGGAGGACTTGCCTTCATGGTCTGTGTACTTTTAGCTCTCTGGATAAAATCAATTTCCATAGTGATCAGACATGCAGAAGAGTAATTTCCTGTAAGTTCTGGGTCCTGGCTAAGTGGAAATGCTTCTGCTTGTCTGTTGGGATTATTTAAGCCACATGACCTCAGAGGGAAAAATTCACTGTTGGCTTAGATTCTGAGTATCTTGATTAGAAAAAGTCAGCTTTTAGTTCAACCACTGCATAAATCCAAGCCCAGACCTAAAAATTCACCTGCAGTTTCATTTCAATAATTATGCTCAAAACAGCAGAACCTAAATACATGTCATCTTTCTTCCTATGACCTACAGCCTGTTTTTTCCCTGAGCTACATGCATGCTGTTTTCTTTCTACAACAGATAGTCCCTTTCTTCCCTGAAAATTAAACGTTTTTCTGTGGTCTCTGATGATTTCCTTGGGAGGTAAGGTCAGTCATAATAGTACCTTTTTTAGCACCTGGAATTAATGCTTTCATCTTTGTCTCATAATTTAACATCTAATTCCATATTAACAGTCCCCAAATAGGACATGATGCAGTGTGATATCGACACCGATTCTGGAAGTTTAGAAACCTGGGTTTTTTCCTTTGCTGACTTGGGTCAGAGTCCTCCTATGCTAAGAAGCCACATGACAATTGACACTCACTTCCCAAGGATATTATGAAAAATGAATAATGGTTTTAAGACGCTTCGAACCTTTCCAAAGAAAAGTGATCTGAAAACACATGCTCTTTTCATTCACGGAGAGTGCCTTTTGCCTCTGGATGCAGCTGACCGACCAGCTCTCCTGCTCTCACACTTTTGCCCCTGCCCAAGGGTCTCCCGATCTCTTCAGAAATGTAACTGAAAGGCTGAGAAACAGGGCAGCCACACAGGAGCCAGGCCATCTTCAGCAGGAGAGGTGTTAATGACAGGGGGAAGTGGGCATGGTTTGGAGCAGGCATAAACCCACCCCTTCTGCCAGCTTATCTGTTCCATAGTAGAAACCCATGTGTCATGAAGCCTGCGTTTAGCATAGAAAGAAAATCTGAGGTTTCGTAACCAGGCAGCAAAGATTCAAATCCCAGCTCTTTAAGTAGCATCTGTATGGCCCTTGGATACATTTCTTAATTTCTTGGAACCTGTATTTGTTCATCTCTAAGATGAAGACAATTATATTGGTCTTGGGGCTGAGTGCGATGGCTCACGCCTGTCATCCCAGCACTTTGGGAGGCTGGGATCATTTGAGGCCAGGAGTTTAAGACCAGCCTAGACAATATAGTGAGACCCTGTCTCTACAGAAAATTAAAAAAATTAGTCAGGCATACTGGCATATGCCTGTAGTCCCAGCTACTCAGAAGGCTGAGGCAGGAGGATCATTTCGGCCCTGGAGGCAGAGGTTGCAGTAAGCTGAGATTGAGCTCCTGCACTCCAGCCTGGGTGACAAAGTGGGACCCTGTCTCAAATAATAGTAATGGTCTTGCACAGTTATTGTGAAGTACAGATGAGACTCTGTCTATTGTGTCTGATACACAGTAGATGTTCAATAAGCAGTCGCTTCTACTTCTATGCCTTTTCTTGGCAGTGGATAGAGGACTTTTTGTTTCATTTTTAGTTCCACTGTAGAATGGTATCTGTATGTGCAAGTACAATGTTAGAGCAGAATTTGCCTTAATATTTGCCGATTAACTAACCCTCTGTGTTGGCCAAAGACTGTGGCACAGGCAAATTGTATGCAGCCGCATACTTTCTACGGAACGTCGTCCCCAGATTGCTGGGGCCCGCTGTCTGCACAGTGTCTCCCAGCCCTCCAGCTGGACTGCTCCAGTGCTGCCCTCCAAATCCGCCCCCAGCACACCAATCCGTGTGGACCCCGTTCGTGGCCTCCTGTGAAACGTTCCGCAAGTTCCAGTGTGACCTCTCTGCCTCCAGCCTCTTCTCCCCTACTTTTTCTTTCTTGACTCAGTTTCCCGCCATGTCCCTCTGCAGCCATACTCCAGAGCCTCCGTGACAAAGGCAGGGCCCGGCAGCAGAGACTCTGGAGTCCCCGCAGGACCCCCTGTTTTCTTGCTCAGCTCATTCTGGAGTCCAGCCCCACTGAGCTGAACGAGTCTGCGCACCACTGCGCTGGCGTTCCTGCACCTCTCTTGGTCCTGGACGTGCTTTTCTTCCGTTTCTGTTGGCTCTGCCCCACCGGGACCCAGTCATGCACGGCCTCTTTGGGAAGCCTCTCCTCATGCGCCTCCCCTTGTCCGCTTTCACCTGTCCCACCTGCAGTGGTGGTTCTTCCACACCTGGAGGACCATCACGTCTGCAGGCACTGACTGGTAGCATTCTGCCTGGTGTCTGTCACGAGCCCCTAATCAACAGTCACTCCCTGGATTTTCCCATCCCAGCCTTCCACAGAACCTGTGTCCAGTAGCCATCCAGTGAGCGTTCACTGCATAGAGAAGCTTGCCTGTTTTTCCGTCTCCTCCAGTGAAGACTTTGGACCTCACCTAATAACATTCCAATGCTCAACTCCCCAGCCCCTCCTCCATGCCGCCCCTAGAGAAGAGTCTGTAAGCGAAAATTCCCAAAGGAAATTTACGTTCGTGTCTTGATAGTCACTCCTCCATGCTGACGCACAACAGCTGTTCACTGTCTTTTGTAAAATCACTCAAAAATAGCAATGAAGTCACTCCTCGGACCTCTCTTCTCCAGGATATTCAACCTCAGTTCCCTGAATCTCCCTTGCGGATGCTTCCCCTTTTGATCGCCAACATTGCTCTTTCTAAATCCTTTCCAAATTCTGCATCTTCCTCTTAAATATCTTATGGGAAAGGTGAAGACTTGTTTTCAGTTCAGAAGACAGCCTCTTTTTTTTTTTTTTTTTTCCTTGAGACAGAATCTCTTTTTCTCACCCAGGCTGGAGTGCAGTGGTGCCATCCCTGCTCACTGCAACTTCTGCCTCCCAGCCTCAACCCATCCGCCTACCTCAGCCTCCCAGATAGCTGGGACTACATGCACATGCCACCATGCCCAGCTAATTTTGTATTTTTGTATTTTGCCATGTTGCTCAGGCTGGTCTTGAACTCCTGGCCTCAAGTGATCTTCCCGCCTCAGCCTCCCAAAGCGTTGGGATTACAGGGATGAGCCACCGTGCTAAGCCCAGAACTCTGGCTTTCCTCAGGTTTGCTTGTAGGATGGGTGATAGGAGCTTCGGCCTCAGGGTTCTGGGCACAGAAACGTCCCTCTCTGGCTGGAAAGGAAGCCTGTGAAGGACACTTTCCTACCTGTGCACAAGTAAACTTGAAGTTACTTTATTTTCTAGTGAAATGCGTAAAGATGGAGGTAAGATAGATTTTATAATGTACATTGATGGCAAGGCTGCCCAGTGGAAGGCCTGTGCTTGTTGAGTGTGAATGCACTGTCTCCACCTTATCTGCTGCTGCACATGCCACTGGAGAGGACAGTTCATTTGGTGGCAGGGTCAGGTTCCTGCCCTGAACAGCCTTGGGCTTTCGGAGCTTGTGGAGGCTTCTGCAGTACTCTGTGTTGCCTGCCCTGATTTAGAGGCACAGGCCCATTTTCTTCTCCGACCTTCTTCACTGGTGTTTCTCTCTAACTGGTCAGTCAGCCCCACTCTCCTCTTGGCAAGTTGGTACTGCCCATTAAGGGCATCTCTAGCCTCTTTCCCAAGTAAATAAGCTTAAGAAAGAACACTGACCTGGCTGGGCGCAGTGGCTCACGCCTGTAATCCCAGCACTTGGAGAGGCCTGGGTGGGTGGATCATGAGGTCAAGAGATGGAGACCATCCTGGCCAACATGGTGAAACCCCGTCTCTACTAAAAATACAAAATTTAGCTGGACGTGCTGGCATGCACCTGTAATCCCAGCTACTCGGGAAGCTGATGCAGGAGAATCTCTTGAACCCGGGAGGTGGAGGTTGCAGTGAGCGAAGATTGTGCCACTGCACTCCATTCAGCAGCCTGGTAACAGAGCAAGACTTTGTCTCAAAAAAAAAAAAAAAAAAAAAAGAGGACACTGATCTTACAGAAGGTGCTCTGAGAGTTTTCTTCTCTCTTCAAGTCTCCCCTGCCTCCACCACACACACATAGACACACGTATGCACACATCCATGTATGTGCACACTCCTACACTCTCATAGCTTACAGGGGGACATGGCCATTTGCCTTGAGACAGGTGCTGTGAAATGACTACTGAGAAGCAGTGGAAGACCCAGCGATGGTGGCACTGGCCTTTCTGTGAGGTTGGCCCGTAATTCCACTGAGTCTGGGACCCTAGAGGATCTACAGAGATAGTCCCCTCACAGAAGGCCATCGTCTGTCACATGAACTCAAAGCCTTTTTTATGTGTAAGCCCTCTTTCCCTCCATGAACTTTTTCTGTTTTGAAATAGCAATTGCCTTTTTTATTTTTATATATTTTTTTGAGACAGAGTCTCACTCTGTCGCCAGGCTAGAGTGCAGTGGCACGATCTCGGCTCACTGCAACCCCCATCTCCTGGGTTCAAGCAGTTCTCCTGCCTCAGCCTCCCGAGTAGCTGGGATTACAGACATGCGCCACCACGCCCAGCTAATTTTTGTATTTTTAATAGAGACGGGGTTTCACCATGCCAGCAGGATGGTCTTGATCTGTTGACCTCGAGATCCGGCCACCTCAGCCTCCCACAGTGCTGGGATTATAGGTGTGCGCCACGGCACGCAGCCAGCAGTTGCCTTTTTAAGCAGCCTTTCCTTTTGCCCTTGGCGAGGGAGAATGAGATGCATCAATGAGTGACCAGTGAGAGGAAGAAAAGGAAGAGAAAATCAGTCAGTCCCCTTATCCTCCACCCCTACCCAAGCCAACCCCTCCCTCCCATTCTACCTCACTACCCCCTCATCTGCAACACCACCCACAGGATTGGAGGAGGGGGGCACTTGGCCTTCAGGCTCCTTACCTGTGTCTAACACTGTAATCTTTTCATGACTTCTAGAATTTCAAAAGGGAGGGAGAGAGTAGGTCTATATGGTTACATACTTTTATATATGCTGTATTAAGATTTAAAAGATTCAGAGCTAGGCCGGGCGCGGTGGCTCATGCCTGTAATCCTAGGACTTTGGGAGGCCGAGGCGGGTGGATCATGAGGTCAAGAGATCGAAACCATTCTGGTCAACATGGTGAAACCCCGTCTCTACTAAAAATACAAAAATTAGCTGGGCATGGTGGCGCACACCTGTAGTCCCAGCTACTTGGGAGGCTGAGGCAGGAGAATTGCTTGAACCCAGGAGGCAGAAGTTGCAGTGAGCCGAGATCGTGCCATTGCACTCCAACCTGGGTAACAAGAGTGAAACTCCGTCTCAAAAAAACAAAAAACAAAAAAAAAAAACAACGCAGAGCTTCACAACATGGAAGTATCTTGCTGGAAAAGTATTATCTTTTAAAGGAATACTTTTAAATGAGTTTACAATTAAATGTGCGTTCATTCATTCATTCAAATAAAAAATATGAGGACCGTTTTTCATACCAGGGATCAGATCTAAGATGGTTTCAGTCCAGCAAGGAGATAGTAAGGCGAGTAGTTGAACAAGTACTCAGTCACAAGCTGGGGTGGACGCTGTGAGACACAGAACAGAGGTGGGGGGGACAGATGTTACGGGCCCTGGGGAGGCCTTGCCTCAGCCTGGGAGGAGGTCAAGAGAGGCCTCTCTGTAAGCAGAGATCCTGGGTATGAGCAAGAGTTATCTGGAAGACGTTGAGAGGATGGGTCTACTTTAAGTTGCGTTAGCCAAGGAAGACAGGAGGACACAGCCCAAGATCTGGTGATCCTAAATATACTGAAGACTTAGTGAAAGGAGTAGTCGAGTCAGCAGGGCATGAAAGCAAAAGGATTTCAGCTGACTTGTGGCCGGGCGCGGTAGCTCAAGCCTATAATCCCAGCACCTTGGGAAGCTGAGGCGGGTGGATCACGAGGTCGAGAGATCGAGACCATCCTGGTCAACATAGTGAAACCCCGTCTCTACTAAAAATACAAAAAATTAGCTGGGCATGGTGGCGCATGCCTGTAGTCCCAGCTACTGAGGAGGCTGAGGCAGGAGAATTGCCTGAACCCAGGAGGCGGAGGTTGCGGTGAGCCGAGATCGCGCCATTGCACTCCAGCCTGGGTGACAAGAGCGAAACTCCATCTCAGAAAAAAAAAAAAAAAAAGAATTTCAGCTGACTTTAGATAGGACATACCGAGCAATCATAACACCTGGAATAAAGCAGAATGGGGCCTGCTCGAAAGCAGACAGTGGAAGGGATCCTCCTTCCTTGCACCTGAGCCTCTGTGTGGCCGGATAGCGATTTGTATTGTTTTTGCTTGTTGTAGTGCATCTTTCCTGTAAAGTACAGACTTCGTGCCGACGCACTAAATGTATAATGTTCAGATTTCACTTCGCTTCCCTGCTCTCCAGGAAGCAGCCGTGCCCGATGTATGGTATGAATATGCCTTATCCTCCCAAAATTGGCTTTCCCAACCAAACCGTCCCTTTCATAGCACTGAAAGCACCTGTGATGTTGTGCCCAGGTGATCAGAGTTCATTGTGCATGTCGCTGTTGATGAAGCGAAGCTGAGTCATGGGACTGGGCTCCCTTCCGGACTTTAACCCAGGGGAGCGTCGCCCTTTCTTGAAAGCACGGGCACTTCTGGAATATCGATGCTGTGATGTGCCCAGATAGAGAGAACCGGTCTGTATAGTAAGTGCTCGGTCACTTTTTAATCGTTTACTTTTTGTTGTTTTATTTCTAAAGGCTTGAGTTGTCTGTTGAAAACATCTATCAAGACTGGCTTGAGAGTTCCGGAATACCAAAGGTAACTAATAACCACTTCAGTAGAGTCCATGGAGAACAGTGATGCTTGCTGCTTAGCACATCAATCATGGCAGTGATTTCTTAATATATGTGTAGAAAAGTAATTATCTTGTTGAGTGCGAGTATCCGTAAGTCAGGATGACGCTGGTTTCCTTCCGCATTTCCGCCTGTCATTGTGGGATGTGCCTCTGGCCGCTTTCAAGTGACCTTGGCATAGGTGGAAGTGATGGTAGCCCCTGAACTCCATTCTAAATGAGGCCCTGCAAAATGTGAGGTAGATTTTGGGCAGAGCCACGAGGCAGCAGTTCCATGCGCCCCCCCCCGCACCCCCACCCCCACCTGGGGCAGGTGGCAGGGGGAGCATTGTGCGTGGAGCGGCCAGCTTCCAGCTCTGCTCTTTGGCCAACACAAGAGTTGGTTTGCTGCCCCTGTCATCTGTCCTACCCCATGGTCCCTGTTCCTTGTTTCCCTGGCATGCCTGCGTCTCCCTCCTCTCTCAGTTCTGCATCGGGCTCCTGTCTCAGGCTGGCCTTCTCACCTGGCTGACCCATTTACATTCTTTTCTCTGTCTTAGGGACCTGGGCTCATCCCAGCTGGAGATTTTTGTTCTATCCCTCCCATTCAGTCCATGGGCAACTCTAAGGGAGAAACCTTTTTCTGGCCATCCCCAGCTCTGTGGAAATCACCTGGCCTGGAGTCTCCTCTCCCTGTCTACTCTCCTCCAGCCCTGCACCCCCCGGAGACCATTGGCCCAGGCCCCTTCGCCGAGTCGAATGCTGGCCCTGGCAAGCCTAGGCCCTGGGAAGTCTGAGGGTGGCATCCCAGATGTGTGGTCAGAGGACCCTGCAGGCCGGAGCGCTCTCAGTCTGGGGCAGCCCCCAGAGTGGCTGCAGGCTGGGCCTGACCCAGGGTCATGGGCTTTGGGGTCTGGGGGAGGATCTGCATGGTGAGGCAGGCAGGCCCTGTTGCCTGGTGGTTTCTTGTTTCATGGCTGGTTACATGAGCTCCCCCTTGGGAGGGTCTCAATGTCAGTGAATGTCGGTGAACCATGAAATGAAGGGACAGGAGGGGCTGTTCTCCATTACCTTTTCATCCCCCTGCTCACTTCTTTGTCCATTTTCACCACACAGGGAAATGTCAGCCATCAGCCACCAGAAGCTCATTCCTAAAAGAGGACAGTTTGCCTTCAGTTCAGGAATGTGTGTCACCTGTTAAAAATTATTTTTTTGCTCCAGTCTTTTCTGGGAGCAAAAAAGAATAAAATCCCGAGTCTTACAAAGAAAACAAACCAGGGGTGGGACAAGGCAGCACATGGTCGGGGGCAGCGCCTTCCACTCATGGGGCCGACAGTGAGGACCCGTGGGCTCTGAGGCCGTGACTTCCGAACCAGACCGCTTGCTGAGGACAAGCATCCAGAAAAAACAAGTTAAGCTTTGCCAGTTGTGAATAACCAAGCCTTTGGTGAAACTCCCTGCATGTTTCAGATGGGAGTGTAGGTGGTAGGGGACATTTGCTGAAGCCTTTGGCCTTGTGATCCTAAGCCAGGGTGTTACAAGGCTCCCAGACATTCTTAGTGTGACCTGGAAGCTGGGAGCTCCAGTAACTGGCTCCCAAATTTCCTGGCCTAGAACAAGAAGGCTGCTGTTTGCAGCCGTTAGCCCCTAGGCAGGGAGAAAGAAAGAGACCTTAATCCGGTGCCCAGAAGCTGGCGCACCCCATTTAGGCTCTGGTGCTGGGGCTGGCCCGGTCACTGCCAAGGGCTCTGTAATTTCCCCTGCAGAGGAGGAGGCTTTGCTGCCAGCAGGAGGCTTTTGGTTTTCATTAAAACAGGGAGGGGTCTATGGAAGGGAGAGATTTGCCTCTGAGCTATACATTTTTCCAAAGGTCTAGTTGCATTAGGGACAGCTTATAGTGCAGACAAGGATCTCTGCTATAAACTGAAGAAACCTGCTGTCAAAACAGCCAGGTGCAATGAGGCCAACCGGCTATAAATTGTCTTTAAGACCCAACTGGTATTTCCTTGGGCATTTCACTGTTCAGTAAAAACAGCAGTGTCAGACAGAAAGGACCCCGATTTAGCGCACGGTGTGGGATCAGATGGCGTCTTTTCATCTCTTCTACCCATTTCGGCCATGATTTCTGTGGCTGCTGCTGATTTACCTGCTTCTGAGCCCGTTTCCCACTCCTTGACGTTCCCTCTCATTTCCACGTCAGTGAAAGTCTCTGCAGGGACCTGGGACCCTCTGGTTACAGGAGGCTCGTGGTGAATGGGACACCTTGTTCTCTGTCCCCATCATTGTAATATAAAGTTACTAGGATTCTTGCCCTGGAATGACAACCAGGGCCCTGAAATTGCTCTGATGCTCTTTGTTCTCGTAAAAATTTCTGTCCACCAGCCATTGAAGTCATTCATGACAAAAGAGTCACGTGCTGCTGGTGGAGTTTTCATTCCACAGGCTACAGAGGCTTTTTGTCTTCTCTCAGGAAGACTCGCCCTGTGCCTGGCCTCCACTTACCTTTTTGGCTATGTCAAACGGAAATCACTTTTTAAAAAGTGGAAACAGCTTCAGTGGCAATAAACGTGATCATGAGCCCTGAAGAAGCAAAAGAAATTGGATCTAATCCTCTTTAAACAGTATCCCAACTCTATCATCTTCGGCCTTGCAAAGAGATTTACAATTGATTGTACTATAGATTATTTCTTTTTATGACGTTATTGCTGGTTGTAGAAGAATTATGCATTTACTCTAGGGCGTTAAAAAGTCTAAATAAGAAAATAAAAATGACCCAGAGACAATTTTTTGTGTACCTCTTTTTACTCATTGTTCTTGGTACGTAAATACATATTTTGCTTTTTCCTTTCTCTCCCTCTTTAAAAGTGAAAATAGGGCCGGGTGCGGTGGCTCAAGCCTGTAATCCCAGCACTTTGGGAGGCCGAGACGGGTGGATCACGAGGTCGAGAGATCGAGACCATCCTGGTCAACATGGTGAAACCCCGTCTCTACTAAAAATAGAAAAAATCAGCTGGGCATGGTGGCGCGTGCCTGTAATCCCAGCTACTCAGGAGGCTGAGGCAGGAGAATTGCCTGAACCCAGGAGGCGGAGGTTGCGGTGAGCCGAGATCGCGCCATTGCACTCCAGCCTGGGCAACAAGAGCGAAACTTCGTCTCAAAAAATAAAAAAAAAATAAAAAAGTGAACATAACATGCCCTCCATAGCAAATTCAAACAAAAGCAAAATAGAAAACGTGACTCTCCTTGCGGCCCTCAGTCGCACCTCCAGAGATCACCCGCACCTGAAAGCAGCCCGCTGTGTCCGCCCACAGTTTCCGCGCTGAACAGCTTGTAGGCGCACATTCCTTTGTATTAAAATTAGAGTCTTCTCTTCCAAAAATCCTTTAAATTATTCATTTAAGGATATACAGAGAGTAGTTTCCCACATTCCTTAATGTAATTCAAGAACAATAATTTTTTTTTTTTGGAGGCAGGGTCTCACTCTGTCACCCAGACTGGAATGCAGTGGCCCAATCCCAGCTCACCGCTGCCTCAACCTCCCAGGCTACGGTGAAAGGGCAATACTTTTAAAGAACTACACGCTTCCTGATGAACAGTACCTTAATCAAATTTACTGGGGGCCTACCCCCCACTATTAGAATTGTATGCTATACAATTATCCTCACAAAGTTGCGCGTTCCTCTAATTTGACAGCTCTATAAGTAGATTTTGATTTTTTTTATGTCTGTCCAAACAAAGGTCTTCCTCGGCCCCACAGCGATATATTCTAGTCTTCTTTTAAAATACTTATATGCAAATATACAAGAAATAACTTTCTGGATCCAACCTTTTTTCTACACTCCTTATTTTAGCTGCTACAGAACTCTTTTTTTTTTTTTTTTTGAGACAAAGCCTTGTTCTGCCACCCAGGCTGAAGTACAGTGGCGGGATCTCAGCTCACTGCAACCTCTGCCTCTGGGTTCAAGTGATTCTTCTGCCACAGCCTCCCAAGCAGTTGGGACTACAGGCTTGCACCACCATGCCTGGCTAATTTTTGTATTTTTAGTAAGGGACGGAGTTTTACCACATTGGCCATGCTGGTCTTGAACTCCTAACCTGGTGATCTGCCCACCTCAGCCTCCCAAAATGCTGAGATTGCAGGCATGAGCCACTGCACCTGGCCAGTTGCTACAGAACTCTGACTCCTCCCTTTCTTTGATTTCTTCCCTGCATTGCCAAGTCCTGAGGCCCCTCTGTACACACACTTATCAAATGTCTAATTTTCTTTCCTAGCACCTCCACCATTTATAAATTATGTTTTGTTTGGACTAGTGCAACAGCTAACTGGTCCTTTTTGATTCATGGCTCATGTCAATGCCAGGTAAATCTTCCCACAACGCAGCTCACACCCATTCTTCTCACCAGAGACTTTTCCTTCATGGACAATGCATTTAGAATAAACTCCTTGGCCTGCTATTTGAGGCTACCAGCAGAGTGCTCAAAGCCGCCCTTTTCAACTTTATTTCCCGTCCTTCTGGAGATATGCCTCGTCATAACTGTTGGTGCGTACGTACTGGCAAGCTTTCCCGTCAGCCTGCCTTTGGGCATGCCCTTCACTCCTTGGCATGCTTTCCTTTCCCTGTCTTTAGCATGCATCACAACCTGCCTTTCATTGTTTCCGTCTGTTTATGTCCCATGCCGTGCCCTACCCTCCACCCCTGGAAACAAGGGTTCTGTCTCTGAGCTTCATCCTGTAGTGCCTGTTATGGTGCTTATCTCTTTTGGGCTTTGCATATCTTAATGGTAGATGCACAGGGGCTCACCATCCAATGCACTAGCTACAGGTGGTTGTTAAGCATTTGAAACATATCGAAAGCACCTGAGGGGCTGATTTTTAAATTTGATCTTACTTAAATTGAAATTTAAAATCCCATAATATATTGTTTGAAATGTCTTGGGTATGTGAATGAGTCTACTTTTTCAACTCTGAATAGTATGAAATATAAATACAGACCAAACATTTCTGATTAAAATTTAGCACCCAAATTGAGATGGACTATGAGAACATATCAGATTTAGGGGGGTTAGTACAAAAATGGAGGTTAATATTTCATTAATGTTTTAAAAAAATACTGGTTACATGTTGAAACGATAATATTTTGGATACATTGCAGCTCAGTGTAGACACCCAATAAAATATATTAAAATTAATCGTACCTGTTACTTCTTAGTTTGTTTTTGTTTTTGTTTTTTTGAGATGGAGTCTCACCCTGTCACCAGGCTGGAGTGCAGTGGCGCTATCTCAGCTCAATGCAACCTGCATTTTCTAGGTTCAAGCAATTCTCTTGCCTCAGCCTCCCCAGTAGCTGGGACTACAAACACGTGCCACCATACCCAGCTAATTTTTGTATTTTTAGTAGAGATAGGGTTTCACTATGTTGGCCAGGATGGTCTTGATCTCCTGACCTCATGATCCACCCACCTCAGTCTCCCAAAGTGCTGGGATAACAGGTGTGAGCCACCACATTCAGCCAGACTTTTTACTTTTTAAATGTAGCAACTAGAAAACTTAAAATGACACATGTGGTTTGCATATATTCCTGTTGAATAGAGCTGTTCTAAAGCTATTAGTTGAATTAAAATCTGAGTACAGAATAGATATGAGTGAAATCATCTGTATTTTTGTCAAATGTGTGGGTAAAGATAGAGCTGGTTAATCCATAGACACCCTTCAATTTGCTGTGACAGCGTGAATGATGAGAATCCACAGGTACGGGGCGGGGGTGCTGGGTTCACAGTAGACATTCAGAGGGCATGAACTAGCAGCCTTGCATCGGCTCTGGGTTTCAATCCCGGTAGACCTGTTTCCTGAGGTGTGAAGAGCAGGTACACTGCCTCAGCTGAACCTCACAGGTCTTCTGTACCTCAGTCTCCTCTTTGGAGGAAGCACTCAGCAGCCAGTTCCCAGCAAAATTATCCGCAGCTGCGGCAATGAGGAGGAGAGAGAAGATGGGAAATGAGCCGACAAGTAATGTGTCCCAGAAATAGGCAGAAAGCAACTTGGGTTCCCAGACTTGTTCCTGAATCCCGGAGTTTAGAACAAAAGGTTATTTTGTCATCTTGGGGAAATGCCACTTCTTTCCAAGCAGACACCTGCAGGTTGCCAGAGGCTGCCCAAGCCGATGACAGAAAACTGAAGTCTGGTAGGGAGAATGCTGCAATCACAAAAATGAGAATACCTGATAAAGACGGTCTGCAAGAGGCTTTCTGTCATTAGCCATGATGTGCCTTTAGCCCAGAGAAACTCAGCTGGTCTCATCAGAGAATACCTAGTAGCACGTATTATGCAATATTATCAACATAATTTTAAGGCCCATTAGGATACTCGATCTCATTGGTGTCTATAAGAATTCTACATTTAATAGTCAAGAAAACTGAGACTGATTATTTTGCCAATTCCAGAGAAAATATATTTTTCAAATTATACATACGATGATATCTTTGGTTCTTTTATATCTATAATAGCCGTTGCCATAACGTGGTATACTATTTGGGCTCCTAATAATTTTGCTGTCATTTTTGTCCAGTAGTTCAACTACATTTTCTAAGTGACTAAGCTTCTTGTCAAGGATCCTTAAAGACACGTGGGGTAGGTTCTCCGGCCTCACTTGGGGCAGCACCCAAAATGCTTCTGAGTCATCACGGTCACTTCTGTTCATCTGAGCACGTGGCCCCTCCACAGGCTCTTCAAATTGCTCTACTGCTCAGCAGAGTTGCAAGAGAGCGGGAGAGGGTTCATTAAAATCGTTTCATTTTAGCTCAATTTTCTTCATTTTTGGCATCTAAGGTTTTGTGCTCATGTGAGTTTGCTGGGGTTGCCGTAACTAAGTACCACAGACTGGGTGCCTTAAACAACAGAGATTTTTTTTTTTTTTCCACGGTTCTGGAGGCTGGAAGCCCAAGACCATGGTGCCAGCAGGGTTGGTTTCTGGTGAGGCCTCTCTTCTCAGCTTGCAGGTGGCCACCTTCTGATCATGTCCTCATGTGGTCTTTCCTTTGTATGCATGCACGTCTGTCCTCACCTGCTCTTTTTATAAAGATATGAGTTATATTGGATTAGGGCCCACTAATATGACCTAATTTTACCTTAACTTCCTCTCTAACGGCCCTAACTCCAATACAGTTGCATTGTGAGGTATACTGGGGAATTAGGACTTGAACATATGAATTTGGTGGGACGCAATTCAGCCATAGGAATTTGCCTTATTCACAGTACATCTCTCACTAGTTCCACATTCTAGTGAATCCCTTCAAAATGGCCAATAAAGGTTACTCAGTGCAACCTTGCTGTATTTTATTCCGTCATGGATAAATATGCTCTGGGTATATTTTTTGGTCCCAAATGATGTTAGTATCTAGTGAATGCAGAAGAATTAAAAATCATATCTTGGTGGCATGAGAAATAAATGTGGGAAGGGTCCATTTCCCCAGAAAGTGGTAATAGCTGAAGGTCTGTGCTAGGTGTTAGGTATCATTGGGGCATCTGACTTGACACTGTCCAAATATATTGACCTCTTTGCAGCACAAGCCACCACAATGAAATAAGAAATATTTTTCTGTGGTATCCCAAATGAAAGCTAAAAGCTGTGTTCTTCCTTCATTTCCCTTTCAAAACCTGAAATCCAGAACGAGTTTGAATCTCATTTGTAGTAGTCTAAGACTACACTCCAAGTAAATAACAAGAATTGAAAGTGTTTCCTCTCTCTCGAAGATTTCCTTTGTAAGCATCAGAGCTTAGGCTTCTGCAGCAGAACTGTTAAGCATCCAGACCAGATGGATGATATTTGCTTCTTCCAGGATCTGAAATCAGACCTCTGAGTCCAGGCCTTTCCTATCCTTCCCATGAATAGAGCCCACACATCTGTTCTTGATGAGGGACTGTGGATGATTCGAAGATGAGAGAAACACAAGCTTTGCCTTCAAGATGCTTAATAATTCAGTAAGAAAAATAGATGCATAAATAACCTAAGGCAGAAAGCAATACGTGCTGAAAAACTTAGCGTTCAGAAGAAAGGCCATTTCCGTTTGCGGAAGCAGAGAGTTTAGGTGCCATTTGAAGCCAGTCTTGAAGAACAGGCAAGTAGAGCATGGGCAGGTGGAGACTGTGGAGAAGGCAGGCCCTTCCAGACAGGGAGAGTGGTATATACAAGGTGTGCTGCTGGAAAACTCAGTGCGCCTGTTTGTACAGCTTTCGGCACAGATCTCAGTGCTGGGAAACTGATTAACTAGTGTCATAACCGTGATGAAGCTTCAGCAGGTAGCATCCCAGCCCCAGAGAAATCAAGGTGGTGTCCTTGGCTGGAAGGGTGGGGCGGGAATCCTTCCCATTCAGCCTCCTTCTCACTCTGAGGTCCCTCCTACGCCCCCGCCCCTGCAACACTCTAACTAAGGTTTTTCTGCTCCTGAATAATAGAGGCATGAATGCATTTTTAATACTGATAAAATACACTGGGTGAATGCGTTCTGATCACGACTTGGGGTTGTCATCATTTCCCTTTCCGTTTTTCTTGTGAGGGACATGTTTCATGGTTGCTTGTTTTACATGGAGGGCAGGATCTGCGAGGGGGAATGGTCAGGGGGCACGACCCACCCAGATCACACAGGGACTTGGATGTGACGCTGGAGAGTTTCTACAGATTGAGGAGCTGCTGGGCTCGTGGAAGGAGTGAGAGGACTTGAGCAGCATGTTGAGATAAACATGGTCAGGTGGGTCAGCAGGCTTGTCTGGAAAGAGCTCCCTGAGTAAAAAGCCTTTCCCCTCTGTGCAGGGAAGAGGCAGAGTGAGTGGAACAGCTCAACTGACTTTTTCTCTTTGGTTTCCGACGTTGAACTTTCAGGTCCAGAAGCTATTCATTTACATGGATGCTTCTAAAAACAGCATTAAGTCTCTGGATAGCCAATGGTGTCTGTCTATCCAGAGAGAACACGCAGTGGGCTGAGGAACGCCTGCATCCATAGGAATGAGTAGGAAGCCACATGAAGCAAGCGCAGATGAATGTGATGCAGCTGATGCACCCAAATCCTACTCACGGTGGGGAGGGGTATTGGGAAGTCAGCCCTCAGGATCTCGGTTTAGATGGCTATTTCTTTTCAGTGAGCACAGAGGAAGGCACATGAGGATGGCTTTCTCATTTGGGATAAAGGGCATTTGAGATAGTTTTCCTTTAAAAAGTGTAAGAATTCTGAACTGGCTCAGATGCACATGGACACATTCAAGGTATGACGCTGTAGAGAGAAAGCTAATATTTGCTAGGTGTAGGAAGGCTAACCCTGTCCTGCCTTCGAACATCGAAGCATAAGAAGGGAAAGGAAGCAGACGCCACTAGCTTTGAAAATATGCAGCTAATGGAGATAGTTGGTAGTGGCCCATGTACGTGTGGGTTTTAATAATAGGATCAAGCTGGGTTCTTGCTGGAAGTCTAACTCTGCAGGCTTGAGTTGAAGGCGCTCAGGGAGACCTGGTCATCAGAATTATGTAGGAGGCTGCTTAAAACTGCAGATCCCGGAGACAGCCCAAACCTGCTACTGAGTCAGCATCTCCATAGGTAGGGCTGGAACTGGTCGGCGTGATCTGTAATTATCTCATATTCTGAAATATATTCTATCAAAAGAAGTTTCTTTCTTTCTTTCTTTTTTTTTTTTTTTGAGACGGAGTTTCGCTCTTGTTGCCCAGGCTGGAGTGCAATGGCGCGATCTCGGCTCACCGCAACCTCCGCCTCCTGGGTTCAGGCAATTCTCCTGCCTCAGCCTCCTGAGTAGCTGGGATTACAGGCACGTGCCACCATGCCCAGCTAATTTTTAGTATTTTTAGTAGAGACGGGGTTTCACCATGTTGACCAGGATGGTCTCGATCTCTTGACCTCGTGATCCACCCACCTCGGCCTCCCAAAGTGCTGGGATTACAGGCTTGAGCCACCGCGCCTGGCCTTCTTTTTTTTTTTTTGAGACAGAGTCTCACCCTGTTGCCAGCCCAGCCTTGAGTGCAGTGGCGGGATCTCGGCTCACTGCAACCTCCACCTCCCCGGTTGAAGCCATTCCCCTGTCTCAGCCTCCCAAGTAACTGGGATTAGAGGTACCCGCCACCACACCCAGCTAATTTTTGTATTTTTAGTAGAGACAGGGTTTCACCATGTTGGCGAGGATGGTCTTGATCTCCTGACCTCACGATCTGCCCGCCTTGGCCTCCCAGAGTGCTGGGATTACAGGTATGAGCCACTGCGCCTGGCCAAGAAGTTTCTTTTCTAATACAACCTAAACTCTTAGAATCCTTCATTTTTCTACTCTTCCTGAGTAACCCAAACTTTTTTGTTGTTGTTGTTAGACAGAGTCTCGCTCTGTTGCCAGGCTGGAGGGCAGTGGCGCGATCTCGGCTCACTGCAACCTCCACCTCCTGGGTTCAAGTGATTCTCCTGCTTCAGCCTTTCGAGTAGCTGGGATTACAGGTGTGTGCTGCCATGCCCAGCTAATTTTTGTATTTTTAGTAGAAATGGATTTCACCATATTGGCCAGGCTTGTCTTGAACTCCTGAACTTGTGATCTACCCGCCTCAGCCTCCCAAAGTGCTGGGATTACAGGTGTGAACCACCATACCCAGCTAAGTAACCCAAACATTTGGCTTTGTGGTTTAGTTTAGTAGTTGAAGCAATTAGCCAAATATTGTGCTGGGCCGTTTGCATGTAAAGCTGAAAGGGCACAGACCCTGCCCATAAGCTCATGGTTTGGGGGAGCATCTGCAGACCAACCTTTGTTCAACAGGCCTCTACCCCAGAGTTTGAGACCTCTGAGGAACTGTTGAGGTTGACGTATTGTGTTTGCCATATCCCGCTGGGAGGCTCAATCTGTAAGAAAACAGTATACTTGGAGGCAGGAGACTGCTCAAGCCCCACTCAGTCACAAGTCAGCTGGGCCCAGTGTGCGTGGGAGCCAGCGTGACTGTCCTCAAGGGGTAAAATCTGCTGGGCCGTATTTGGACACATAGGCAGTACCTGTCTTTCAGGCTTTTTAAGTATTGGCCCACAGAGAGTCGCTGAAGGAAGGACTATTGCATCCTTCATAATGAGCGGACCTGTAATAGCATTTCACTGCAGTACTGCTTTATTTCATAGAGAAACCTTTTTAGAAAGAAGGAGCAATACAAACTCAAAGAATTAGGACAAAGATAGCAGCTCTAGAGTGTAAACCTTATGTCAATGGAAAAAAACATCTGATTCTGCTTTTAAAGAAAAACTGCCCCCATTTTCTGTTTTACTAGGCTAAAGGCATACTCTGCTACTCTTCATCAAAAGCTGATTAATTAATTAATTTATTTATTTTTGAGACAGAGTTTCACTGTTGCCCATACTGGAGTGCAGTGGCACGATCTCTGCTCACTGCAACCTCTGCCTCCCGGGTTCAAGCAATTCTCCTGCCTTAGTCTCCCAGGTAGCTGGGCCTACAAGGTGTGCACCACCATGCCTGGCTAATTTTTTGTATTTTTAGTAGAGACAGGGTTTCACCGTGTTGGCCAAGTTGATCTTGACCTCCTGATCTCAGGCGATCCTCCTGCCTCAGCCTCCTAAGGTGCTGGGATTACAGGCATGAGCCACTGGGCCCGGCCAAAAGTAGATTATTTTATATTGGCATCGTACTCTTCCCACACCTGAAGGGTAAAGCCCTGCGAAGCAGCAGTTGAATGGATTGCGCACATGGCTGCACACACACACATGAACCTTTGGCTGTTTGACATCAGACAGAATCAGGGCACATGCTGATAGAAAAACAGCATGCAGGGCTTTTTAGGCCTCTGCTCCCACTGCGGCCCCCCACCATGCTCACAGTGACTTGTCCCAGCTCCTGCAGCCAGAGCGCCCTGCTGGCCAGGAAAGCCATCAGGATCACCTGGCTACTTTTAGAGTCAGAGTTTTTTTCCTTCTCTTTTGTGGAAGCCATCCTATGGTACCAAATAGGTGTATGTTTAATACCGATACGGTTTTTCTTCAGTGTGGCCTCTGCTGCTTCATGGTTAAATATTAATGTTTTTCTGGTATTGCACAACTTCGGGTTTGCTGTAGAATCACAGGCTGCGGATGAATATGGCAATGCAGTGCGTCATCTTCTCAGTGGGGAATCTGAGCCCCAGGAGAAAGGTAGTCATCTGCCCAAGCTTGCTGTACTGGCGAGTGGCAGAGCCATGGCTTGAATACAGGATTCTGAGTCCTCAGCCCATCAAACTGAGGCATTTTGTATTTTTGGTCCCATCTTTGCCTTAGTTTCTATGAAGACCTATGAATAGATAATAAAGGAGTATGGCAGAGGGCCCTGAGAAATGATGACTTTTCGTTAATGACTACTCTTTTTCTTGAAGCTGTTTGTTCCTGTTCTTTTACGGATATAGGATATGGACCTCATTTTCCAGGGCTTTTCATAAATATGTGTCCTGAGTATACATGCCCCTCTTAAATTAAGTATTTCTAAATGGCAGCCCTGTGTATCTGGATGGAATATTTTGCATAGGAAGTACTGGACTTCATTGCATCGAAAAGCTCGTATATTTTAGGGCCGGGCGCGGTGGCTCAAGCCTGTAATCCCAGCACTTTGGGAGGCCGAGGCGGGTGGATCACAAGGTCAAGAGATCGAGACCATCCTGGTCAACATGGTGAAACCCTGTCTCTACTAAAAATACAAAAAATCAGCTGGGCGTGGTGGTGCGTGCCTGTAATCCCAGCTACTCAGGAGGCTGAGGCAGGAGAATTGCCTGAACCCAGGAGGCGGAGGTTGTGGTGAGCCGAGATCGCGCCATTGCACTCCAGCCTGGGTAACAAGAGTGAAACTCTGTCTCAAAAAAAAAAAAAAAAAAAGAAAAGCTCATATATTTTTTGTTGTGAGCGAATGTGAATATATATAGAGTTTAGTTCAGGCCTTTTCCTTTGGAAAGATACAGCCATTCCTCACTTGAGATGGAAACTAAATTAGATAAATACCGGGCCACTCAAACAAATAAACAGAATAAAGCAAATGGTTAAACAAAAAGTGTATCTTGATGCACCTTTAAAGCATTTAAGGGATGTTTTCAGATGCTCTTACTTGCTTTCAGAAGTGCACTTCCAACCAGAGTCCCTGTCTTTCTCCTTGGAGCTGAGAGAAAGCAGAGGAGTATTAGAGAGCACGAAGGCGGTGGCCAGCCGACAAGTGTATCCCAGGTCAGGTGTATCACCTGTCAATGATTGTCGAACGGCACAAACCCAAATGTGTGTTTAAGAAGGCCGGTGTTCTTGTCACACACCTCCGGATGGCGGCTGTCCGCTCTTCGTTGGTGCTTGGTAAAGAGTAAGTGGGCTCCGGTCAGTTTGGTGCGTAACGTGCAAGGCAACAGCACTTTGAAGAGAATGAGTCAAATTGAAGGCTGGGTAGAGGAAGAAAATCAGTTGTGTTATATCCAAGTCCATTTTTTCACAGAGTGAGTTCTTTATTGTGAATTTTGTTCACCAAGGCTAGTCTTACAGTGGATGAAGATGTCATTGAGTCCATTAAATACCAACTTTGGAATCAGCATTACCACCTCAAAGCCATGTAGCAGTGGGCAAGCCAGTTGTCTCTCTGTCCCTCACTGCCTCTTTGGGGATAAGGGGACCTGGCTGGGGTAACGGCTTTCTGAGCTGTGTCTGGTGCCATGCTGAGGCCTGCAATGCAGGTGTCCCTGGTCACATTTGAGAAGAGAAAAGTTGGGATTTACTTTCTCGTGTCTTTCCTTCTGTCTTTGGAATCTGTGGAATTGCCCTCAGACTTAAAAGTTGTCTTGAGTTTGGAGTGGCATTGTGAGAGTTTTTAAAATATGCTTTGTCCTGTGTGGTGTTTTACGAACTTACACTGTCAGGGAACACGGTTTGTTCATTTATTTTCTTTTCCAGTGGAAAATTGCTGTTTGAGAGATTATTGAGAGAATTGAGTAATAATCAATCTACAAGAGCATTGATGCTGGCTGACTGCTGAAGAATAGGCATTTGCTTCTAGTTCAAGTGAGTTATTAATACATAGATGCTAAACTCTTTGACCAGGAGATGAAAAAATTTTTGCTAGCTCAGTAATAATTGCAGTTCAGTTTTACCTTAGACAGGGACAACTATTATTTCTAAGATACATTTTAAGACACACAAATAAATATTTATTTATGTCTGTTGCCTAAATAACCTGAGGGGAAAAGTCCAGTGAGTCCAGTTTGCCTTTTGGAGGAGGGAGAGCCATTGGTGCCAAACGCTCTAGGAAGAGCACTTCATGTTTTATGCTGCCTTTTATCTCAATCATTCAAGTATTTGCTGCTTTAAAAAAACAAACAGCCAGAACCAGTAATGAAATGTGTATGAGAAATTGCTACAGTGATCGCTGCATATTTTACAGCAAAATGTTGAGAAAGGAGAACCTATTTGGGGTTGAAATGATCAAACCCAGATGCTTTCCTAAAATTCTATTTTTTGGTGCATTTATATGTCTGTTACAAAGTGTGCTACATGCTAAAAATATTTTCCTTTGTAGGCCGAGGGGAGTTTCAGACCGCACTGAGGGACATGTAGATCAGATGGTTTTCCGTAAGGGTGTTACCAGCATCCTGGTTGTTATTAGCCTCGACTTCGCAATATGACATTATTTATGCCAGAAGGCTTCACGATTCAGTTCTTCTTTAATTTCAGCAACTTTATTGGCATGAAAATGCACGGAAGGGAGGCCAAAGATAATATGTCAGAATTTGGGACTCAGACTCCAGGGCAGCAGGCGATAATGGGGTTTGGCTGGAGATAACCCCTCCACCCACAGGGTCTGTTTCCCTGGGACGGAGAAGCTGTGTCCCATGTCAGGCAGGGTCTCTTGCCTTTTGTCCAGGCACTTCCTCTCGTTTTTCTCTGGTTTCTTCTTCCTTCTCCTCAGCTGCACCTGCTTCCACTTTTCATGTTTCACACACCTCTCCTTAAGATGCTGCTGGATTCTGTTTATTGCAAAGGCAGTTGCTCTGGAATTCTCTCTGGTTGTTCCTCTTCAAATTGTATTTCCTAGTCACTGTCACTGGATTTATAATTGAGAGACATCTGCTTGGATTTTGCATAAATTCCTCTAGTCAATTAAGCTGCAAATGGGTGAATCTAAGAATGTGTAGATTGTCTAACTCTCTATAGAACTGTGGTTTTTAACTTAATCCTTCCTGTCCCTCCTTCACCTCACCTCCCCGCCCCTAGTAGACTAGAGTAGACTATTTTACATTTAGAACATCTAGAATGAGGAGAAAAGGCTATATGCCAAGTCCATTATATACAATAGCCATTTACTTCTAGTCACAACTCCGTAAGAGAGACATTGTTATTATACCCATTTTATAGATGAAGAAACTGAAAAAAAAAAATCTGACTTAAAACCCTTCATCCTTAATTATTATCTTGGTTTTAAATGCATGTAGTTCCTATTAGGATTGTAGATATTTTGCATCTAACACCTGACCACGGTGGTATCTTCAGAGAGCAATGTAGAAATATCAGATTTTGGGCTGGGCACAGTGGCTCACGCCTGTAATCCCAGCACTTTGAATTTAGGATTTTTCTAAAATCATCCAAAAATATAACATAAAGGATGTTGCATTTAAAAATAATAGACAGCCAGGCGCGGTGGTTCACACCTGTAATCCCAGCACTTTGGGAGGCTGAGGCAAGTGGATCACCTGAGGTCAGGAGTTCGAGATCAGCCTGATCAACATGGAGAAACCCTTTCTCTACTAAAAATACAAAATTAGAGCAGCATGGTGGCGTGCACCTGTAACCCCAGCTACTCAGGAAGCGGAGGCAGAAGAATTGTTTGAACCCAGGAGGCAGAGGTCACAGTAAGCCAAGATCAGGCCAGTGCACTCCAGCCTGGGCAACAGTGTGAAACTCAGTCTCAAAAATAAAAAAAGAAATACCAAATTTCACTTTGTGATGTTCTTTTTTTTTTAATTTTTTTAATTTTTTTTTTAAATTTAAGATATGGGGTTTCACCATGTTGGTCAGGCTGGTCTTGAACTCCCAACCTCAGATGATCCACCCGCTTTGGCCTCCAAAGTGCTTGGATTACAGGCGTGAGCCACCACACCCGGCCCACTTTGTGATATTCTTGTAACAACAGTCAGCTTACTGTTTTGGATGAGACAGAACCAGAAATGGAATTACCTCCTTTATAATAAGACATACGAGAAACAGAACTTGCGTTCTCACGTCCACTGGTTGTCATCGGAAGGGACACGTGTTTGCAGTAGCTCAGATGTGCTGTGTCTTTGCAGGCTCCCTACAAGGGCATTGAGCCTGTGTGCTTGTCAGGTCAGGCTTTTGATTGTGACGTCAGAACTCAGTTATTTTGATACCTTGGAAAATGTACTTAGGTTCAGAATACCAGATAGGCTTTTATTTCTGAGGGGAAAAGAGGAAGGAATTTGCATTTACTGATCTATTTTGTGCCTCTTGCCGTATGCACCATCTCATTGTATCCTCACCACAGCATTACCTCTGTTTCATAGCTCAGAGAAGTTGTGTGACACACATGTCCAAGGCCACAGAGCTTCTTGGTGGCAGTGACAGAGGGTACCCAGATCTAAGTTCTCAACTGTGGATTTCCCAAGACACTACAGCTTTCTACTGAGACAGTTAATTCACATTCACAGGGTGACACGTAAATATAGCAACAGCATATTTGGTTATCCCTTAGCATGATTTCCAGTATCCTTGAACCTCAGAGATCAAGGCAGTGATGGTAAGAAACACTCCCATAGAAGGCAAAACAGGCCATCCTATTTACATAATAAATTGAAATCCATAATTATAAAAGCATTTGGAAACTGCCAAAAGATAGATTTAATAGATTCTAACATAAATATGAATATAAATTAACTGGGTAGGTTCTTAAATCCTGCATGTTAGTAGGTAAATAAAGCTCTAACGTTCCTTGTGGTTCTTTTCCAACTATCATACTGGTGAGCACAAAAGCTGTGTTATGTACGGAACGGCTGGGTTTATCCCTAGTAGAAAGAAGTTATGTTTGGTATCTAAAGAACAATGAGAGTTTGCTGCTTGGCTGATCGGTGCTGGATCAAGTTCACATTCCCCGGCTCCCACTCTCCACCTCCACACGCAGGGGTGGAGGCGGAGCACAGGGAGGGGAGGACAGGTCCTTTTTCACAGAGAGACTTGAGCCTAGGCTTTCCTTATATGGACACAGCTGGGCCTGTGTAGCATTAAACACCGGGTTAATCCACTGCTGGAGAAAACATCCTACAAAAAGTAAAGAGCTTAGCAGCCAATTAATTCTGGCCCTTCCCATTGTTTTCCTGGAACACCTCCTTGTACGGAACTGAATGTTGGGTGAACAAACATTCTGGAAAATAGCTTTCTCTCGTATATTATTTATACTTGGGACAGCCACTCCACTCCCCACATGTGGTGGATTTTACTTGCCTCTGTGTGTGTGTGTGTGTGTGTGTGTGTGTGTGTGTGATTTCTTCATTGAGAGACGGATGAATCAGGCCCATGCCTCTCATTGCAAATTGTGACTTCATTGGGTTTCTTTCGGAGGCCATATAATGAGCCACCCAGTCTGAGTACGAAGCTTTTTAAAAATAGACATGCCAGGGCCACAGACTCCCATAGCATCCCTTCTTTCAAAGGCAGTGTGGAGCATCCCCACGTCCATGTGCCCACACCCCCAGATACAACACCCACTGTTTGGAAATAACGGGAAAGTGCCTAGACTAGCTGTTTGCTTTTCAAGCTAGTGAAATACCAACATACGATATTTTTGTGTTTTTCAATAGTAACTAATTACCTTTTGTCAGGCATTTTGCCAGAATAATTTTCCTATAACATCAAGGTATGTGTGTGTGTGTGTGTGTGTGTGTGTGTTTTCTAAACAATGGAACCCGTGTGGTTAGAACATAATGCTTGAAGACTCAAGGAAGTCAGCATGGGTTGCTTCCTGAATGGAACAATACCTTTTGCACACGGCAGTGCACACTATCCCCCAAGTCTAGCCAGCAAGCTTCCAATGCAAATGTTCATTTCAAGGGAATGGATGGCAGCTGTCGGCATAATTAGAACATCATCTGCAGGTGATGAGCTGGAAGTACCACCTTCATGTTTACAGCATTGCAGGTCAGCAATAAGACTGGGTTCCTAAAGATGAGAATGTATGTACTTTTTGCTAAGGACCCAGAATTGTATTAGCTTTAGAAAAAAAAAGGTATCTACCCATTGTTGCCTCCCTTCTGGGTAGAATGTTGAAATATTCCACTTCTTTTTAGTTGTTTCTGTGTGTGTGCTTGACTGATCTTGCCCAGAATTTTATCCCTCAGTGTAAGCTGCAGGAAGTGACTCCTGGTTTGGCCCAACATCCCATTCTGCCCAGCATTGTGTCTACCATCTGCCAAATGGGACTTACTGTAATAGAGCATAGTGAGTGGCTATCATCTGTGGCATTGACTTTGAAATTTAGATGTCTCCCAAGCGTCTGGAAGTTTTTCATAGTAACCTATTTGAGACGGGGCATCATTAAACTTATCTAAGGCAGTGGTTCTCAATGCTGCCTGCACATTGGAATCCTGAGGGCTGGAGAGGCTTTAAAAATGACTGATGACTGGGTCCCACACTTACAGTGGTCAGCTGGGCATTGGGATTTGTAAAACACTTTCTGGTGAGTAATAAACAATCGAGGGTATGAGGGTAGAAACCACTAATCTAAAGCTACCCCTATATCATTTTATGTTTCACCTGTGAAAACAAGTTTTTTTTTTTTTTTTTGAGGCAGGGTCTTGCTCTGTCTCCCAGGCTAGAATGCAGTGGCACAACAGTAGCTCACTGCAGCCTCAAACTCCAGGGCACAAGCAATCCTTCTGCCTCAGCCTCTTGAGTACGTGGAACTAGAGGCACGCACTACTGTGCCCAGCTAATTTTTTATTTTCATTTTTTGTAGAGATGGGATCTCACTATGTGACCCAGGCTGGTCTTGAACTCCTGTGTGATCCTCCCACCTCAGCCTCCCAAAGCACTAGCATTACAGACGTGAGCCACCACGCACAGCTGAAACTCTTTAAGGTTATAACGTCCATGAATATCAAACCCTGTAAAGAATTCCAGTTATAATAGGCATTGAAGGGAATGTAATAATGTCCACTCTTTAGAATGTATTTTTCAGTAGACTTTAATGGTGTGGGATTATATTTTGTAGCCTGTGTTTTCATCTGGGATTGATCAAGCCCATTTAATGAACAAATATGTTAAAGTGAGACGGTCACACTACATGTTACTAAGTACTCATGGTGGAGTAGAAAGAGTATTCCATTTCCAAGCAGGAGACCTAGGGGCCAAGCGATATGAAATCCCCTGAGACTCAGTTTTTCCATCTTTAAGATGGGAGTGTGTGAGAAACAAACAGAACAGTCTGAATGTGGAAGCACTTCGTAAACCCTTCAGTTCTGTAGGAAGCTGCCACTCTTAATCTCTTTCCCAGTCTAAGGTCTCTGGGCTCTAGTAGGGGGAGCTTCAGTACTTTTTTTTGTCTTAAAGTCATTTCCCCCTAGCTTCTAGTAATGTTGTATTGCTTCTTAATTTTAGTCATTTAGAAGTTGATAAATAACACCTGCTTCCTGTTCTAAGCAGATTCCATGTCATTTGATGAGAACTCCGTGAGGAAGGAGGCTTAGAGGGGTCACACAGCCACTCGGCAAGCCGGCCGTGTGCTCCTTACACCCTGCTGCGTTACTGTCTGTCACAGGAATTTCCTGAGGAGAGGGACAGCGTCTTAGTCATCTCTGCGTTCACAAAATCTAGTGCTCTGTTTCGCAGTAGGCATTTAATATGTGAACAATCTGTCCATATGTCCACCTGATAGTATTCTTTCCACAATCTCAGCCCGTTTCTTCTGGTTTTGATACCAAGAGATAAAATATTTGATTGGTTAGCCTTTTTATAATAGTCCTGTATGGTATTACGTTTGTATAGTATGATGTCTGTATAGTATTATGTTTATTTATTTTTTGACAGTTCTTTTCCTTGAATTTTGTAAGCGGAGTTACAAATTAAGAACAGCCATACATCCTTAACTTCTTTTTTTTTTTTTTTCCTGAGACAGAGTCTCTGTCACCCAGGCTGGAGTGCAGAAGCGCGATCTCGGCTCACTGCAACCTCTTGTCTTCCAGGTTCCAGCCATTCTCCTGCCTCAGCCTCCCCAGTAGCTGGGATTACAGGCGTGTGCCACCACGCCTGGCTAATTTTTGCATTTTTTAGTAGAGATAGGGCTTCACTATGTTGGCCAGGCTGGTCTCAAACTCCTGACCTTGTGATCCACCTGCCTCAGCCTCCCAAAGTGCTGGGATTATAGGCGTGAGCCACCACACCCAGCCTGTTTCTATACTTTACTTTTAAATGTTGTTAATGGAGATAAATATTAGCACCATAAGATTTCCCCAGATCCTCCCTTCTCCCATGCAAAGAGAAAAAGGAAATTAAAGAGAAAAATAAAACCCAGAATACTTTATTGATTCATCCTCTTCCCTGTCCAAAATGGATTGAAGGCAGCTTCCAAAGCAGATAAATATAACATGATAGAAATAAATTTTTTTTAAAATGAAGCAATATGAAAATAATGGTAGAAAAAAAGGATGGGTCCAGGCATTAAATTAGCATACAATATGCACACCCTGAAGTTCCTATGCTTAAATAGGGTCACAGAGCTCCAAGCTTTCTAGAAGAGGGAAAGGGATAAATTCAAGAGGTAAAAACAAATGCACTGCCTAAGCCCGACTATTCCTGATGCTGATACCAGGAAGAAGACAGCCCTGTGGCTCCTCACAGAAAATTACTATCTAATGGAATAAACAGCCCTCTAAATCCATCCTTCCGGTAAACATTGTGATGGATTTTATGGAGCTGTTTCTTATAATGCACCTCAATAAAGGTTGATGGCTTCTTACCAGAACTTAATGCAATAAGGACTTTCACGGAGTACCCATAAGACCAAGTCCAGGGCCAGCTTTAAAGTGGTCTGGCTTATTCCAAGAATGGATTTTAGAGTATCCAGACTAGAAGTTTGGGTACAGAAGAATCTGAGAACCTCCTGACAGTTGGGGTGTGTGTGTGTGTGTGTGTGTGTGTGTGTGTGAGAGTGTGTGTGTACATGCGTGCTATAAGTGTATTTTTTTCGAAGGAGCTGACAGCACCATTAGCCTTCATCAGATCTCAGAGGGGGTCAAGAAATGAAGCATTGTAAATGTTCCCTCAGTTGATCTCTGTAAATGTTTTTAGCAGCAGTGAGCTCAGGTTGTGGTTACTGAGAGAAAGAAGGTCTGTTAGCTGATTTACTGTGGAGCCATAGCCTCAGCAATCTATTACCCCAAACATGAGACTGACTTCCTTTTTTGAAAATTATGTTTTATAAGGATTTCCACTAAGAGGTCCATTTGGCAGGCCCTCCTCAAAAACAAACAAACAAATAAACAAACAAACAAAACACTAGGTGTTTATCTAATACAGAGACAAAATGAGCAAATACAAATAGGAGGTAAAAAGAAACCAGCTGACCAAGTCCAACTATTTCTGATGCTGTTAAAGGAGAAGACTGTCCTGAAGCTCCTCACAGAAAATTACTATCTAATGGAATAAACAACTCTCTAAACATTTTGTTATGTAACATCTTTTATGTTATATATTTTGGATCCAAAAATATATAACATAAAAGATGTTACATTGAAAAAAAAAATAGACGGCCGGGTGCAGTGGCTCATACCTGTAATCCCAGCACTTTGGGAGGCCAAGGCGGGTGGATTACATGAGGCCAGGAGTTCGAGACCAGCCTGGCCAACACGGTGAAATCCTGTCTCTACTAAAAATACAAAAATTAGCTGAGTGTGGTAGTGGGCACCTGCAGTCCAGCTACTTAGGAGGCTGAGGCAAGAGAATCATTTGTATCCAGCAGGCAGAGGTTGCAGTGAGCTGAGATTGCACCATTGCATGCCAGCCTGAGTGACAAGAACCAGACTCTTTTCTCAAAAACTAGTAATAAATAAACAAAAATTAAAATAGACCAAATTTAAAGACATAAATATTTGATAACTTTGCTCCTAATACCTATTTGTTATTTTTGAAACAATCAAAACCTTGATTTTATTTCTAGACCTGTGTAGATTCCTACTTTTAAATTCACCCTGAATGTACGTTGGCAGTAGAGCACTTCTGAAACCAGTGGAAGCTTCTGGAACTCTCGACCTTGGTATTCAAAGATCTTTCGGTTTCTTTCAGTAGATGGTTTTCCCTCCGCTGTGCCCCAGGGAATGTAATTTGCCATCTGTGGCTGTTCGGGACCATTGAAGAGCCCCTTTGCTTGCCCTGTGGCCTTCCTGGTGCCTAGGAAGGTCGGCTCCTCCTCCTTCCTCTGCTCTGTGCCTCTTGCATGAAGTAGAAGCAGGAAGAGAAAACACATCCCTAACAATGTGAAATTGGTATCACTATACGTTTCCAGTGTTAGGAGTAATTTCCTCTCTAAGAAAAGGAAGAAAACTGAAAAAGGCTTTCCCTCCAAAAGTAATCTCCAATCAGTCATGAGGTTAAATAACTTTAAAGCAATGGCATTTTCCTCAGCCTTGGACATTGTCTTCAGCTATTATGAACTGCTTCGACAAAAATGTTTCTTAGAATAATAAGTTTCTTTCAAAACGTGCATATCTACTGGATGAGGCATTTTTAAAGATACAATTCAGATAGAAAACATCTGTTTTTAAAGGACAGCTTTAAAGTGTGTTTACTACGTTCTCAAAGACAGTAATTAGAATACATATTTCCTACAATAGAATTCCAGTTTTTAAAAAGGCAGTCTTTCAGTTTCTCTAGACCCTACCTTCTTTGGTATCAGCCCATGAAGAAGGGGAGATTCAGGTAGACAATAGGAGAAATGTTTTCAGGTTGGATTGAACACAATAAAAAAGTATTTTTTCAAATCATGCGATATGTAAATCTTTTCATTCTAGATTAAATTCAGCCTCTAGCATCATTCTGGAATATAATTTTAGTGATTCATATGTTAGGGAATTAGGAACCTTTCTCATTTCAGTTTTTTAAAATTTATTTTTATTGCTGTTTACTTATTTTTTTTGAGGCAGGATCTCACTCTGTTGCTCAGGCTGGAGTGCAGTGATGCCATCACAGCTCACTGTAGCCTCTCCCTCCTGGGCTAAAGTGATCCTCCAACCTCAACCTCCTGAGTAGCTGGGACCACAGGTTAACACCACCATGCCTGGCTAATTGTTTTGTTGTTGTTCTTGTGTTTTGTAGAGATGGGGATCTCGCTGTGTTGCCCAGGCTGGTGTTGAACTCTTAGGCTCAAGAAATCCTCCTTACCCTGGCCTCCCAAAGTGCTGGGATTACAGGTGTGAGCCAACATGCACAACCTGTTTTTTTTGTTGTTGTTTTGTTTTTAAGTGGTTTTATAAAAACTACCCTGCCAAATGCAATAAAAAAAACAAAAACAAAAAAAAAAAACTACCCTGCCTATATAACTCATATCCCATGGTCTCCCTTTTTTAAAAATGTAAAATTCTAGGCTCTTTACAAATTAAGCATTTTAGTAGTGAATCAAAGAAGAATTAATTAGAAAAATCTTCATTTTAAGACTTCTCCCCTTGAAATGTCATGGGTCCTTCATTTGTTCCTTTATCCTTCCATTCACTATGTAACATATTTATTGAATTTCTAGTATGTGCCAGGCAGTGTTTCTGGTGGACAGAACAAAAATCTAGAACAGAAAAGACAGGATCTCTTTCCTCCTGGAGCGGGACATTCAGTACATTTTTTTTTTAAGAGCTATAATAACTGCACATCAGAGTGAGCCCTAATGTAAACTTGACTTTAGTGAATAATAATGTAT
The DNA here is from genome assembly GCF_048565385.1 of Saimiri boliviensis. Taxonomy (NCBI): domain Eukaryota; kingdom Metazoa; phylum Chordata; class Mammalia; order Primates; family Cebidae; genus Saimiri; species Saimiri boliviensis. The sequence continues at coordinate 240,367,507 of NC_133450.1, read as the reverse complement.
CAATATTGGTTCCTCAGTGATAATAAATATACTAATGCAAGATGTTAATAATGGGGAAGCGGATGAGGGGGTACACATATGGGTACTCTGCTTTCTGCTCAGTTTTTCTATAAACTTAAAACTGCTCTAAGAGTCACTCTAAAGTACGTAAACAGGATGCTATTGGAAAGAATAGTGGCATGACACAATTTGAACTGGGGAGTAAGGAAAGACCTTTCTGCAGAAGTGCTGCTTAAACCCAGAACTAGAGGATAAGTGGGCTAGCCAGGCAAAGAGGAGACAGAAAAGCATTCTCGGCGAAGCGAAGTGGTATCATTTGTGTAACCTTTGGAAATACCATTCTGGCTTCTCTGTGGAGGATGGATTCTGGGATAGCAATTGGGAGGAAAGTTGGGGGACAAACAAGGAGACAAGGGGCAGTCAGAAGGGAGCACCGCTTTTGCCTCCCACTCCGCAAAATCCTGGAAGAGCAGTATGACGGTAGGCTGTTTCCTTTGTCCAGCTCATGCCAGAAACGGTTAGGTTCTCCGTGATCTGGGTGCTAGGAAGAAAGCAGACTATCAGTAGCAGAGCAAGACAGGGTTTCCAGGTGTCACTTTCTAAGATCTTTACCGTGGTTCAATGGGATTTATAGAGTTAAGAACGTGTGTGTGTGTGTGTGTGTGTGTGTGTGTGTCTGCAACCAGTTCAAAACTGCAAGGGGAAAAAACTTTTCAAATAACTAGAACCCAGCTGTAGCAACAGCTTTCATAGAGGTCTGTAAGATTTAACTTGCAATAGTGATCTTTATTCTCGTTGCTGTACTATTGGAATTTATTTTGGATTTGTTTCTTCCAAGAAGCAAAAAAATTGAAAAATTGTTGACAAGTCAACAAAGAGAAAGGTCCATTTAAGTAGAGCACTGTTTTAGTACATCAATATTGAGTGGCTCACATCAGTTTCTAGGGATCATGAACTCCCAAGGAAAAAAATTCCAGCGGGTAAAAGAAAGTGCCTGCCAGGATGGATTTCTATTGATTGTGGAACTGTTATTAGCAGCATAGAAGATTGAATAGTTCAGAGTTCTCTCTCCATTTAGAATTAAGCAGTTCTGAGTAATCCACTTCACCATTTATAATCATTTACCTGCCTATGTGCAAGATTTCCAAACCATTAACTATTTATATGCATTTCCTTTACAGTAAAAAATTGTATATGATGGTCGTCCAAAAGATACAATAACACACTGCAAAATCTTTAGCAAATGAGCATACATTTCATAGCACTTCGCTATTATAATAATGACACAAAATGGTTAACACGTCTATTTATATTTCTCTCTAGATTTCAACTTTTTTGTATTCTTGGAAACAAAGTAAGAATCCCTCATTTGAGCAGACCTGTTGTTTGTTTTGGGAAACAGAAATGCATCATGCATGTAATTTTAAGTGGTCCAGTTATGAATATGGAATGAAGGGATAAAATAGTTTTCCACTCCGATGTCTCCATTAAGAAGCTCCTCTGTGTCAAATACTCCATGGCAAAGTTGCTGCTATTTAAAGTAGTGAGTTTGATCCTGGCTTTGATCTAAACCTTTTGATCTTGAAAGAAGGATGGAGTAGCAATAAAGGAAGGGCAAGACACATTTTCTTTAAAGAAGTGTGATGAAGTTAAAGGGACGGTCAAGAGCGGCGAGCGTCGGGACGGCCCGCCCCGCCCCCGCCCGCCCTCACCCGCCGCGGGTTCTAGCCGCCGCCGCGGACGGGAAGGCCTCGGGCGGGTGCGGGAACACCCAGGGGTATCGCACGTTTCTGTGAACTAGGCGCAAACTTTCCCCGTAACTACGAGAACAGACGGACACCTCCGTAAACTCTCCCCAGCGGCTCCGGGGGTCCGCGCGGGCGGGGGCGCGCGGCTGGGTGTCTCCGCGCCCCGGCCTCGCCCCGGAAGTCACCTGCCGCCGCCCGGGGCCCGAGGGGCCACGGGGAAAAGCCTCCTGGACGGCGCGGAGCCCGTTCCCGGAGGAAACGCCGCTAGGAGAGTCGCTTTCCCTCCGCGAAGGCCGCCGGGGCCGCGTTTCCGACCCGGGGAGCGCGCAGGGCTGGCCGCAGGCGTGGCTCCCTCCCCGCCTCCGCGCCCTCCAGCCTGCGGCGGGCGCCCCGGGCCGCTCTCGCGGATGGGCGGCCGCCCGCGGGGCGCGGAGCCGGGGGAGGGGCGGCGGGGGCTCGGGGGCTCGGGCGCCGTCGGCGGGGAGGACAATGCGACGCCGGCGCGGGCGGGCGGCGGGCGGGCGAGCTGCGGGCGGCGGCGCGGCCGCTGTGCCTTTAAGGCAGGCCCCGCCCAGCCCGCGCCCGCCGCCCGCGCCCCGCGCCGCGCTGGGGTGATGCGGGCCCCGGCGCCCCTGCTGCGTCGTCCCCGGCCGCGGGCGAGGTCCCGGGCGGGCGCGGCGCATTGGCGGGCGCGGGGCGGAGGCCGGGGCCGCCCGCGCGGCCGACCTGACGGCGTCCCCTTCCCCCGCAGCCGCTGCAGAGGGAGCGCCGCGCCGGGGCGGAGTGCGGGCTCGCGCGGCAAGTGCGCGCCGAGGTGAGTGCGGGCGGCGCGGGCGGCGGGAGGCCCCGGCTGCGGGCTGCGGGCTGCGGGACCACCTGCCGGGCCGCCGGGCGGGCGCGGGGAGCGGCCGGGCGAAGGGCGCGGGCGGGCGCGGCGGGACCGGGGCGCGGGGGCGGCGTGTCTGCGTCTCCGCGCCGGGGGCGGCCGTCAGGACCCCGTGTCCCGGTTTGAAATGCTGTGATTCTTGAACCCCACTCAGGTGACGAAATGGATTCAAGTGAACCGGAGACCCCGAAAGCGGAAGCGCAGGGCGAAGGCCGAGGCGTTTGCCAAGGTAGGGGCTCCCCGGGGCGCGCGGCGCGGGGCTCGGTCACCCGCGCGGCCCCGGACCTGGCGGCGACGGCGAGTGGCGCTCGGCTCGGAAAGTTGTGTTGTGGCGGACGGCGGGCTTACTGTGCGGGGCGCGGGGCGCCGGGCGGGGCGCGGGGCGGTGCAGCCGGTGGCACGCGGGGGACCGGGGGCAGCGCGGCAGGACGGCGGCGGCCTCACGGTGGTCGAGGATCAGCGCGTTCCTGACCTCGGTGGGGAGGGGCCGCCGGAACCTGAGAGGCGGCCGAGGAAGCCGCCCACGGCGTGCGCCGTCCGCGCCCCGCGCTCCCTCGCCGAGACGGCACGTTGGAGTCACCTAAGGCATGGCGAGAGGGAGAAAGGTGGATTGCTTAAGGCACTAGGAGGCATTTTACTGACTGTAAAGCAAATGAAAAATGTATTTGCCTGAGTTCAGAATTCCGGTATGTTACTTTCCAGAAGTTTGGGCTGCTCGTCTTATTTCATATGACAGCTCCGTATGTCGTTGTAGTCAATATCAAGGTAAGTAGCCCGTTGTTTTCCAAGTGACTTGCGGACAACTCTTAAAAGTGAATGATTTTTTGACGCATGTTACAGCAGATAAGATTTTTGTTGCTTTTGCTTAATTACATCTCACTGTTTTTTTGATTCTTGATACCACCAAGGGATTAAAATAGCGGTGTGTTGTTTTTCTGCTGCTAGAATGTATGATGAATCACTCCTGATTCTGAAGCCAAATTCTTGCCGATAGCGTTGCTGCCAACTTCTGTGCTGTGTTGCCTTAGTATGGGCATTGCAGCGTCCGAGAATGTGCACAAAGCGCATCAGAATAGAGGTGATCCCAGAACTGCAGCGTGCGCTTCGGGATGCCGGAGGGCAGCTTCTCAGAGAGCTGGGAAAGGAACCAGCCTGCAGACGTAGTTGTTCGTAGCTAGACATGGAAAAAGTTGTCATTTGGAATACACTTGAGTTTTCTGACCATACCTCAGCATGGTACGGGAAGTTGTGTTTAACGTTAATGGTTTAGGTGTGTGTGTGTTTTTTTTTTTTTTTAATGTTGTGAGGTGATGAATGAGATCATAAAATATCGAAAGAAGGAAAAGAATTATGGCTTGCTTGGTTTTTTTTTTTTTTTTTTTTAAATGTGTCGTAGCTGTTACTTTATTTATTTTATTTTTTTGAGACAGAATCTTGTTCTGTCACCCAGGCTGGAGTACAGTGGTGCGACCTCGGCTCACCTCCGCCTCCAGGGTTCAAGTGATCCTCCTGCCTCAGCCTCCCGAGTAGTTGGGACTACAGGCACATGTACCACGCCTGGCTAGTTTTTTCTGTTTTTAGTTAAGGTTTTCACTGTATTAGCCAAGATGGTCTCAATCTGATTTCGTGATCTGCCTGCCTTGGCTTCCCAAAGTGCTGGGATTACAGGCATGAGCCACCGCACACGGCCAGCCAAAAATAAGATTATCAAGATGCACAATGTCCTGTAGAAAGGAAGGGGAAGCCATTATCTTTGTGAATTACTAGATGTTGTCACTACCAAAATCTAACCTAGAAGTAATCATATTTGTGACACCTGTGACCTGACCACTGGGTCTTCTGAGAATGGGGGTGCGGAGTTAGAGGGGGACTGAGAATGAAGTTCTTTGCCCAACCATTTCCCCTTGATACAAGCTCCTGTGTTAGAACTTAGGGGGAAGATGTGCCTCTGACTTTTTTCCTTGGAAAATGTGGGCAGCAATTTTAAAAAGAACATGAAAATGGAGTAGGTTGAAACCAACATTCAGAACTTCCTTTCATGGATTGAACTTAAAGCTGACGAGGTTTGAGGGTGGAGGTGAGGAAGGGCTAGAAAATTTCAGAGACATGTCAGAGAATATGAACTGTCAGTGTTTCCAGTGTTGCTCTTGGCTCTGCACAGCACTTCCAAGCCCTTTTGCCCACTGTTTTGCCTCTGCCACACCTAGGAGATTTCTGGAGCTCGCTGAGGCAAAGGGCCTTTCCCCTATTCTGAAATAGAGATTGAATTCTGTGATCATGAGTGTTCATTCCGAGGTCCATGTGTTAACCTTTTTTTTAGGATTTGAACTTGTTACTAGTGGGAGCCTGTGTAGTTCACTTACTGTTGAGTCTAATACGTTATTGTTTAAAACGTCTGCCATGTCACAAGTAGAAGCAAATTATTCAATTTCTCTTTTTTCCTACATCCACTGTTTTTCTTCTATGTTGAAATAAAACTGTGGTATTTTCTGATTTTATTCGTTTTGTGTTAGTGTAAAATAAAATGAATCTTAGTCATTTCTGGTAGGTGCCCATTTGAAACGTTGCAGTTGCTTTTATTTGTCTATTTCGTTTCCTTGCTCCTGTTCTTCCACTCCACACTGCCCTTGCCTCCAGACCCCAAGGATCTGTCTACACCTGCAGGCCTCTCTCAGGATTCAGCCTAGATGAGTAAATTTGGTTAAGTCGTCTGTACTAACTGTGCTGGGGGTCGTAACATTTTTCCTTCAGTAGGAGGGTGCAGCTTTTTTCCTGCCGTGTGGAAAGCAGAACCTTCTGACCTCCCGGAGAAAGGAAAACAGTGCTGTAGTGAGAGGCTGGACTCTGACCACAGGCGCTGGGCGAGGAGCTGCACAGTAGATCAGCATCTTCCGGGGATGTTTGCTTTCCCCTTAAAGAAAATCTCGAAGGTGCTGAGTGGTAGGCACAGTCTGATGTAATCTGAAATACTAGTTGAGTTTTTCAGTGAACTCTCAAGGGGAAGCCAGACAAACTCACCCTGTGCTCAGCTGCGGGTTAAAATAACGAATAGTGAAATAAAGTAAATTAGGGACTGAGATGTACCATGCAGATAAAGGGATTCAAAGTGCTCTCTTGGCCTTTCCCTGCCTTCTGCTTCCAGTCATCCCACCCACCAGAGAGTTGTGCCATCTTTCTGTGTTATCCTAACAGGCTTCATTTCTTATCTCCCTGAAGAGGCATCATTCTCTCTCATGCATCTTTTTGTATTTTCTGTGACATTTATTTCCATTTTATTTTAGTTTCATATTTTAGTTCTTTTTCTCCTGGTATGACTGAATTCTTTTATATTGTTTTTTGTTTTGTTTTTCATTTAAAATGACAAAACTCACCTCTCCTCTACTCCGGTCCTCAGGTTTTTTTTTTCTTCCATTCTGATGCTGTTCTATTTTTTATTATTTCAAGTTCCTCTCATTTAGTTTAAATAAATTTTGCAACAGAAAAACATGGGAAATACGAATAACTAACAAAGAACAATTAGGGTGATTGGATCAGCCAGCTCTGCAAAGGACAGAATGAACAGTTGTGATTGCAACAGTGAATTTTATATGGGTTTTTAAATTAATAGATTTTACTAAATGGATGTTGGTTTTGGAAGAGGAACACGCTTTTTTTTTTTTTTTTAACCTTTTTTAGCTGTTTCAAAGATAAATAAAAATTATGTGCCATCACAGATTAAGGAATGTTTATGTATACACACACACGTAAAATAATACAAAGTTTTAGTAATTTTATCAATATTCTAAGGATAGAATATATAGTAGAATAGTGTTTTATGAAATAATACACGTTAGGAAAATATATGACTGCGATACGATTTCTTCAGAGGAAGAAAATTTCAATTTTCAGATTCAGAGGAAGCACCCTTCCTAGTCTATACATACAGTAAGCAGAGAATGAGTTTTACAACGAACATTTCATGTCTTCAGTAAATGTGTGTGATGATGGCAGAAGTATTCATTGGCTCACCTGCAAATCATTGAAAATTCAGCTGTGGTAACGCTGGCTACTACAGGCACTAGTGTTTCCAAGCGAGTGATCTCCGCTGGGGTGAAATCGTCAGTCCTCTGTTAGGATTAGTCACAATCAACACAGTGCAAATGGTTTCCAACAACAGCGCACTTCAAGGTTACTTTCATTATTCTTTTCTGCCAGAACCCAAAAAACAGTACTCTTGAGCTACTCAGAATTCAAATTGTTGAAAATTTCCTGAAATTTACCTTCACATATTCAGAGTGAAACAAAGATCTAGAAGGATGATTGTGAAAAGTATGGAGTTTATAGTATCTGGTGGCCATTTTCATTGAGGCCAAATGATAAATTCTGTTTTCCAAGTCTTTAAGGGGAAAAAAACCAAACTATTTTCCTTGTTACGATATATTCCTAAATTCTAGAGTGTTTTCACTCTACTTTTATTTCATTAGTTCCTTGTACGTACTTGACTCTGAACCCAAATCAATGATAATCTTAGTTTTAATAATAATTCACAGATTTAAAAAGTTGAATGTAAAATCCGGTTTGGTTTGTGGATTGTTTAAGCATTTATTGTTCCTTTTAGATTTTATGTATTGTAAGATAATACTTTTATTACAGTACTAATATTGAATTATTCAAAATGATAAAGGTAGGTACAAATTTCAAACTATTTAACAAAGTGTTTTACTGCTATGTTTGTCTTTTGTGACAAAGGTATATTTTATGTTCAGCTTATTAGTTCTGAAAACGAATATTAAGACTAATAAAAATTATTTGGCTCTTTCTTGTACTCAAAACAGCAGATGGTGACTGTGGTAGGCTTGACTCCAGAGCCATCAGCACACAAAGCTTAGCAACATGGCACAGAATGAACTTACGGAGTGCTGAGCTGAGGGTCCCTTCACTTTGTAGGAACTACTCCCCTTTCGGCAAAATAGTAGGCTTAGGCAGCCACTCTTAGGCAACTGAGGCAATGTTGCGGTTAAGTGCTTTCCCAGGCGCTGGTGCCCTTGCTCTGTGGGAATTCATAACTAGTCTACATTTATATAGCTGTAATCTCTTACAATAGCTTCATTGATACTTGATTTCCATAGAAAAGCTTTATGGATTCTTGTGAGACACAGCTCTTGAAGCACCAGCCCACCCATTTTCCCTCCCTTCATCCCTTCCTCCCTAAATAGCTTTGTATCCTGTGTTGTACTGATTGTGCCTTTGGATGACAACTTATTCGAGTGATGGGGGGAGGCAGAATAATTTATTAAAAGTAATTACAAAGAAACCAAACAAAAGGAGTAATTACAGTGCTGTTAATATGCAATTCGTTATTTTATTGCTGAAATACTGGGAACTCATTTGAGATTCTTGGTCCTATTTGTGGGTCTCTCCTTTTCCCTTGTAAACCCCTAATAAATACATAATGTATTAAATTCTCTGTACCCAGGTCTCATTTTAGATGAGGTTTCACAAGGTCTTGGCCTTGTTTGCTCTTTTTTTTTCAAGCTGTACCAAGAAATAATTGCTGATAACATGTATTTTTGGTAGCCTCAGGAAGGAAATCTGATCTGTATAATTTTATACTGTTAAATTTTCATCTGTTCCATATATTTACTTATTTTTCCAAATTTCCCTATCCATTGATTTATTCTTTTAAGACTCTGCAGTTTTGCTGGGCATGGTGGCTCATGCCTGTGATCCGAGCACTTTGGGAGGCTGAGGCGGGAGGATCATGCCAGGAGTTTGAGACCAGCCTTGGGCAACACAGAGAGACCCCATCACTACAAAGCATAAAAAAATTAAAATGAGGTATGATGGTACATCCCTGTAGTCCCAGCTACTCGGGAGGGTGAGGCAGTAGGATCTCTTGAGCTTACAAGTTAGAGGTTATAGTGAACTATAATCCTGCCACTGCACACCAGCCTGGGTGACAGCAAGACCCAAACTTAAAAAAAAAAAAAGAGCCAGGCGCAGTGGCTCAAGCCTGTAATCCCAGCACTTTGGGAGGCCGAGGCGGGTGGATCACGAGGTCAAGAGATCAAGGCCATCCTAGTCAATATGGTGAAACCCCGTCTCTACTAAAAATACAAAAAATCAGCTGGACATGGTGGCGCGTGCCTGTAATCCGAGCTACTCAGGAGGCTGAGACAGGAGAATTGCCTGAACCCAGGAGGCGGAGGTTGCGATGAGCGGAGATCGCGCCATTGCACTCCAGCCTGAGTAACGAGAGCAAAACTCCGTCTCAAAAAAAAAAAAAAAAAAAAAAGAAAAAAGAAGCAATCTATAGTTTAAAAAAAAGTTCCAAGAATTCTGTGTATTAAAATTCCTTCCTATTTTTAACTAGCCTAACAGGAAAAGTTAAAGTATCATCATCCACTTACTCTCATGCACTTAGTTACGTATTTTAAAAAGAATATTTGAATGGAACTATTCATATCATAATAGCTAACATTTCCCGTGTGTCATGCACTGTTCTAAATCCTTTACATGTAGCAGCTTATATAAATGTACCATTACAGTAGTATCACAACCAGCAATATGGCATTAGGATGTTGTAGAGTGCATCAAATACTTTCTGAAAGGGGTGAGGTGTAAAGAAGTCAAAAAATTGCTGTAAAAAAGAATGCTTTGGGCAAGATTTGAAAATTCTCTTTAGTGCAGGCTATGGACAATCCTAGACCACCAGCATAAAGCATACATATCTAATTCAGGAAAATCCCAGCCCACATGTATTTTGAAAACACTTGGAGGTGTACTGATAATTACACTACTATCGATTTTAGCAAGTTTGATGCCCGCAGGCATCAACTCTTCTATGACACGAGAGATGAAAGCCATTTTTATATAAAATGTTAGAGTTTGGCTGGAAAAGTGAGGCAGGCAGAGAAAAATTTTGTGGCTTTTTAGTTACTTTTATAGGAAGTATTCGTTTCATTCTTGTGACTGAATGCTTGGCAGTCATTGTCATCATGGGCATTTTAAGGAGCTGCTGTTTTGTGCCTGGGTCTCATACGGCACTACTAAGGTGCATTTTTTGAGTAGCACCCACTGATGTCTGTGTGGGCCCCGGCCTGCCATTGTTTTTATCCATCTTCTGTTGGAGGAGGCTCACAGCAGTGTGGATCAAGTCTAGCCAATATACATTTCTTTCTGTTTCAGGGTCTGTGCCCGCAGAAGAGTCATACTTAAGCTTTTAATCTCTAACACTTAGAAAAGGACCTGGCCACGTGCAGCCTCAATAAGTCTTGGTTGAATGCATTAGCTGAATGAATCCCACAAATGGCGTTTATTTTATAAACTCATACCTTGCTATTGCATTAAATTTTTTTCTTCACTATTCAGGTTTTTATTTTGTTATTTAATGATAGAGGTTTTCATCAAAGTATCTTTGGTAGAGTTTCCTGGGTTTTTTTGGCGGGCGGGGGAGGGGTGGTGGTGTGGGGAGGCGGTAGTGATCTCTCTTAAAGAGAGCTTGCCTTCCTGAAGACCCGACGCTGGTCCCAGCTGCAGCAGCTGACCGTGTGCCCCTTGAGTCTGTCACGTGACCTTTGCGTTCCTCTGAAAAGCCTTTTACTCAGTGGCCGTCTAGGTCCATTTGTCGTAATTGATAAAATCGATACGTTTGATTTCAAGTTTTCCCCATAGTTTTATGATTTTTTTTAAAAAAAGTATCGTCCTTTTTGGTGTTTAGGAAGGCTTCTGTTTTTGTTATAATGGTTACTTTTGATGTTATACTTTTTTTTCTGTTCTTGTGTATTGATTCCCTGTTGTGAGTGATAAATTAGTCATTTACCTTTTCTTCCCCTCCCCTCTTTATTTTCCATCATGTGACTTGAAATACTATCCATTTTTTAATTTCCTCTAAATAAATACTGGTAAGGCAGTCAGCCAGAGGATTGTATTTTCCATCTAATCTCCTCATTACTCCCTTCTTGATGACTGGACTGTGTCTGCGATGTCAGAGCATCTAGGCATTATATACTATGCTGCACCCTTTATAAAGTGACTTAGTTTTAATTCTGCAGGTTATGTTTAATGTTTTCATCGTCTGCTTTTAGGTTAATGTCTGTTCAGTCAATTCTGAAGCTCATTTTCTAGTAGATTTCTCAGGAAGAGCTTAGGGTAGCTGTAGTCCCTGATTTTTTGCATGTTTTAAGTTGGTGCTGTTTATACCTGAAGGTCATGTCAGCTAAACAAGAAACCCTTGGTTCATATTTTTAATGTTAAGAAATCTGTTCCTTCCTTGTCATCCTGCCTAAAGTCTGATCCTGATCTCATTTCTTTCCCGTGGGTTGACCTGTTCATTTTTCCTGGACATCCAGACTTTTTCTATACGTTCCAGTAATTTTAGTTTAATATATGTCTCATTGTGGGTTACTTTTCCCAGTTGTTACTTGGCTTTTGAGCTTTATTTTCCTTGCCTGTAAAATGAGAATAACTTTTTTTTTTTTTTTTTTTTTTTTGCTTGTTCAGAGTAGATATGAAGCCAAATAAGATATTGTAAGTGAAGTGCTTTAAATGTATTATTTTACTATCTTGTTATCCTTTAAAGTTTCTTGTTGTTAGGAACTTTGAAATTTAGACAGCCTGAGCAACATGATGAAAGCTTATCTCTACAAAATACAAAAATTATCTGAGTCTGGTGGCTCATTCCTATAATCTCAGCACTTTGGGAGACCAAGGTGGATGGGTGGCTTGAGCCCAGTAGTTCAAGACTTGCCTGGGCAACATAGCAAGATCCCATCTCAAAAAAAAAAAAAAATACGAAAAATTGGCTGGACGTGGTGGCACATGCCTGTGGTCCCAGCTCCTCCAGACGCTGAGGTGGGAGGGTCCCTTGAGCCCAGGAAGCAGATGTTACTGTGAGCCTAGATCGTGCCACTGCCTTTCAGCCTGGGTGACAGAACAAGATCCTGTTTCCAAAAAAGAAAAGAAAAGAAAACAAAAGAGTACTTCATTCTATGAATGTATGGACTTGAGTTGATGTTCTGTTTGTGAGAAGTAGACAGTGGCTACCCAGGGAGTCTTCTGTGTCCTGATAGTAAGTAACCTTACCCTGACTCCGTGTGGAAAGCAGGCTCTCGGCATCCACTCATGGAGGACGACCACTGGGTTAAAGGAAGTGGTGCTTTCTGAAGTATCTCATCTAGAACACTTTATTGATCATACTCTTCCCTGTCATGTTAGCTCCCCATTCAGAACTCTGGGTTTACATGATTTCAGTTTATATGAGCATAGAGAAACACTTAGAAAAATTACTCTATTTTCAGTTAATGAGGATTGCTGAAAGCCTAAGTCAGCCTGATCAACTAGTACATTTTCTTGAATTTACTATACACAAGGCCCCACGTCAGAAGCTGCTGGAAAATACCAAAGAGACATCAGAGATGTCATTTCTGGCCATGGGGAGATAAAACACATAGCATATCAAAGGTCACTTACAAAGCAGTCTGTGATAAATAAGTCCACACCAGCATAGCACAAACTAAAGACGTGAGTATATGATGCATTTTTACCTGAGGCTACCCTGGGCTAGAGTTTCCATGCCTGGTCTTTGTTTTGATAAAGCAACACTTGACACATGTAGGCTGGAAGTTATGGTGGGAAATTGGGTAATTGAATTAGCTGAATCCATTTTAGTGCTTTTACCTGGTTTGTATGCACATATAAGGGTTTAATTAATGTTTATAGTGTCTTTATTTGAATATGTGATTTTAAAAATCATCCATGTTTCGCAAGTAAAGCTGGAACCTATTATAGAAGTTCTGCTGACACCTGTGAATCAAGATGATTTGGAAGCCCAAGGCTAGAAATGTAATACTATTGATTATTCTGTGCATAACACATTTCTTATTAAATTTTATACTTACTCAAACAGTTTACTAATTTTATTTTATATCCACAACGTACAAAACCTTGAGTCAGGAGTGGAGAATATCGAGATGAATAGAATAGTTTATAGTTAGATATAGAAAACTATGTAGGATAGAAGAGTTTATAGTTAGATATAGAAAACTATATTGAATAGAAGACAGAACTGAATCAGACCTGTATCAGAGGTGCAGGAAAGTGCAGTAGGTATTAGAGCAGTTTGGGTCTCTATAAGGGAAGTTATCACTTTGGGCTGTTTTCATTGTCTGTAGGCCCTCCTTCAGACTGATAGCAGGATACAAATATTTGTTCAATTTCATTCAACTCTTGTTTGTATAATTGAGGATACCATAATTTATATTCTCAAAATCCAGATCATCTTCATGAGCACATACTTATTATGAAAAAAAGTCTTTTTTTCTATTTTTAGTAGAGATGGAGTTTCACCATATTGGCCAGGCTGGTCTCAAACTCCTGACCTTAAGCTTGGCCTCCCAAAGTGCTAGGACTGCAGGTGGGAGCCACTGTGCCTAGCTCTGGAAATTGGTCTTGTATCTTTGGTTCATAACAGTGAAATCAGAGTGCCACAGCGAGTTTAGGCTACCTCTGGACTTGGTTCAGTCTATTTCGCTCTCACTCTGCTGTTTTTTTCCTTTTACTCAGCTTAAGTCCCCCCAACCCCCGACCTGTAAACATTTTATTTGAAGGCAGAATAAAATTTTTCAGAATTGGGAATGGTAATGTTAAGTTCTAGAGTTATTCAGTTTCCTTCTCTTGTGATTTTTTTTTTTTTTTTTTTTTAAACGGGAAACGGACTCTCACTCTGTTGCCCAGGTTAGAGTGCAGTAGCGTGATCTCGGCTCACTACAACCTCCGCCTCCCGGGTTCAAGCTATTTTCCCTGCCTCAACCTCCCAAGTAGCTGGAATTACAGGCACACAGCACCACACCCAGCTAATCTTTGTATTTTTAGTAGAGATGGGGTTTCACCATGTTGGTCAGGCTGGTCTTGAACTCCTGACCTCTGGTGATCTACCCACCTTGGCTTCCCCAAGTGCTGGGATTACAGGTGTGAGCCACTGCACCCATCCCTTTTGTGATTTGTGAATGTTAGGTTTTCATTCAAATAGCATGTCACATGTTTCCAGCACCACAGATTTCAGCATGACCTTTTTATCTTGAGATAGGGTCTCATTCTGTCACTCAGGCTTAAATGCAATGGCATGATTATGGCTCACTCTTCTGGACGCAAGTAAGTGATCCTCCTGCCTCAGCCTCCTGAGTAGTTGGGACTACAGGTGTGTACCACCATGTCAGCTTTTTTTTTTTTTTTTTTTTTTTTTTAAGGAGACAATATCTTGATAGTATTCAGGCTGGTCTTGAGCTACTGGCCCCAAGGAGTCCTTGTGCTTCAGCCACCCGAAGTGCTGGGATTACAGGCATAACCCACCACTCCCGACCCTGGCATTTCCTTAGATAATGTAACAGTAGTCATTTTATGTGGCCTCACTTGTAATTGCAGGTCATGAAGCTCATGCTATTAATTTTCTGTGGCATTTTTCTACCATTAGTTTGGTGTCCACGAAGAGAAAAAGGTATGAAGGTCATGAGACATTAAGCAGGAATGGCAGGAAGAATACAGGAGAAAAGCAGAATGTGCCTCTGGATTCTCGTCAGATACAACTGATTTTCTGTTGTTTTCTCCCTGACCATCACACATAGCTAAGTTTTAGTTTTCCGTGTGGAAGCTATACGGTCACGCATCGCTTAATCATGGGAAAATGCATCATGTGATTTCATCGTCATGAGAACATCCCAGAGTGTACTTAGACAAACCTGGATGGTAGAGCCTATTGCTTCTACACTACAGATTTGTACAGCGTATTACTGTAGTGAATACGGCAGGCAGTTGTAACGCAGTGGTAAGTATTTGTGTATTTAACATATCTAAACATAGGAAGAGGGACACTACAAATACAGTATTGTATTTTTCGGGGACCACTGTTGTGTATGTGACCCATCGTTGACCGAAATGTCATTATATAGTGTGTGACTATGCCTTCAATGTTTACTCCTGATGACAAAGATAAAGATTTCTGAGTGTCCCTATAGAAAATGAAGGTGGCGATTCTGAGACTGTCTCTTAAGATTTATTGAGTTATATGTCGTGTATATGTTACATGCCAGGAAGTTCACCCACAGTTTGTTGAGTTTCAGGAAACATTTATCATTGTGTACCTGTTACCACAATCCAGTTTTAGCACATTTCCATCACCCAGAAAGTTCTGTGTGTCCATTTGTAGTAAATCCTCCTCCTCCCTCCTATACTCCAGCAGTACTAGTCTGCTTTCTGCTTTATAGTTTACCTTTTCTAGAAATTTCATGTAATTTGAGTTATATACCATTCAGTCTTTTCGATCCGATTCTTTCATCTATTGTAATGTTTGCGGTTCAGTGGTGATGCATGTATCACTAATTCCTTTTTATTTTAAAGTAATACTGCATTGTATGAATAGACTACATTTTGTTGATCCACTTGCTGGTTATTAGATGTTTGGAAATTTTTTTTTGCCGCTTTTGGCTATTATGAATAATGCATCTATGAACACGGGCGTAACTGTCTTTATGTAGACATATGTTTTCTTTTCTCTTGGGCGGAGACTTAGGCCTTGAATGGCTTAGTTGTATGGCAGATATATGTTTAACTTTTTAAAAAGTTGCTAGGCTGTTTTCCAAGGTAGCTGTACCATTTACATTTCCATCAGCAGTGTTCAAGGTTTTTAGTTTCTCTGCCTCCTCTTTAGTGCCTGGTATTGTCAGACTTCTTTAGCCACTCTGATGGGTGCTCAGACATGCTTTTTTATACTTAACATTTTATTTCTTGAGAGTGTTTGAAAGTATTTAGATACCTTAGTGCTGCTCTTGTCTTCCATTTTACAGACCAGAAGGTATTGGCTCAGTAAATGGGAAGTCTGAGTGTCCCCCCCCGAGATTCTGAAATGAGTCACTGAGCCTAGACTCTTCACTCCTCGGTTGGAGTTGTAGCGACCTGCTTTTGTTATCTCAGCTCCTGTGACTCGGAATCCTCTCTGTCTTTGCAGCATTGTTAGGTGTGCCTTTCTTTTTATCCTTTCAAAACGATCTGCCCTTATCCTCTCTGGAATTGTGTCTGATGACATGCAGCTTGTTTTCTGCAGAAGCGTGCTGGTGTCGTGGAGAGATTTTCTCTGCTTCTTGGCTGCAGCACACAGGTGGGTGGTCAGACCTGGCTTCTGAGGCTGGCTCCACAGTGACTGAGCAACCGCATGTCATCCTGTGAAAGGACAGATACGTGCCTTGTCAGAGCCTTGTGGGTGTTAGTGAGGGGACTTCTCTAAGGCAGCTGGTAATCACTCAAAACTTAATGCATCTTAAGGTGCCTCTTCACAAAAGTCAGTGGAAGGCTGCCTACGTGATAGCATGTGGATAGCGATGCCATCCGTTTGTTTTTTTCTCCTCCATGACAGAGAAACAGGAAACATTGCTAAATTTATTTATAGACGTTAAAAAAAATCAGGCTTGCTTTCTTCCTGTAACTGTTCTTTGGCCAGCAGCAAGTACAGCAACAGTACTTTTATGAGTTGGTATGTTTTATTCCTGTCTTTTGGCTTTATTCAAGAAAAGGAATTGTGTTTCTCAGAGCAACTGTATTGATTCATTTGCCACTCTCTTTACTTTGTCCATTAGAGTAGAATAAGTTGTCCTTGTTCCTTTTCCAAATTGGAAGCTCCCTAAGTGGTATTGAGGCTGTTGATGAGATGTGTATTCTAGCAAAGGTCCATTTTACATAATCTATCATCATTTTTTTATACGTAATAAGTCCCTGATTTTGTTTCTTTTGTTCAAACAGTTTTGATTTGAAGTTCCTTTAAAGGCTGTTGGAGCTTTTGCAAATACCCAGCTAATGAAAGGCACTTAAGATTGGGCACATCCTGCATCATCACACCGCAGTTTTCTGTCTAAAGGAAGGTTCCAGCTACCTGTTATCCTTTTGCTAAAGAGTTTCAGTGTATTTCATGACCGAAGTGCACTCTAGTTTTCTGTGAAATGATTACTTCCTCTGAAATGATGCTTGGTCATGTTGAGTTTCTAAATGTTAAAGAGAACACAGTGTTTTTGACCTGTGGAAATCTCATCTTGGTACCATGGTGCTGCACAGACCATCAGAAAGATCTGAAAAGTTGAGGCAACTTGAGAAAATCACCACCAGCAAGAAGCTGTCTAAAATAATCGGAAGATTATAACCCAAGCATCTGGAGGAGTGTGCTAGTGAGTAGAATGTTATGAAAGCCCCTAGACGTCCTCCATGGATGTGTGTGCTGGTCCTAAGGAGAAGGAATAGGAAGAAGATTGCCATGGAGGAACACCTGAAGTTTCAGTTGAGCACTTCTTTTGGGAAGCTGTCCAAGGCTAGAGTTGTAACAGTTGAGAAAGGCCTCACAAGCTTCTTCAACTCAGGTCCTTGTTTTACATATGAAAATGCAGAGGCCCTGAGAAGTTTTGATTCCCAGGCCTGCATGCTGGCCTGGAACCAGAGCCTGGATTTCCTGTCACTTTTGTTGCTTTTTCCAGCTGTCTGCCCAGGCAGCTCCCTAAGGGAGGCATGGAGCCAAAACCACTTTGGGTTCCAGGTGAGGAGAGAAGTGTCCAGGCGGCCTTGATTGTATTGTGGGGCACAGATACTGAGGGAGACAAAGATACTTTTGGGGTATCAAGATGATACCCCAAAAGGTCATCTTTGGGGACTAGACACACATCCAAAGGGAGGGCTGTTTTCTGGCTTATTGAAGACCTTTCCATTTGGGCTACGAGTAAACTGAGTCAGATTTTGAGAGCTCAGTCATTCAAAAGAGCAGGTAAGGATTCTGTAGTACAGCTGGTTCACTGCAAGGATTGATATGAAATTGTGTTTTTCATATTACAGTAGTGAATTTTCCAAGGCATAGATTATTTGACATTTTTGTGATGCTTGTTACCAACTAAGCAAATAAAAATATTATTAAAAAAAAAAAAGAAGAAACATAGGACCGGGCGTGATGGCTCACGTCTGTAGTGCCAGCACTTTGGGGGGCCAAGGCAGGTGGATTGCTCAAACTCAGGAGTTCAAGACCAGCCTGTCAACATGGTGAAACCGGTCTCTACTAAAAATACAAAAATTAGCCTGACAAGGTGGTGCATGCCTGTGGTCCCAGCTACTCAGGAGGTTGAGGTGGGAGGATTGCCTGAGCCTCGGAGGTAGAGGCTGCATTTGAGCCAAGGTTGCACCACTGCACTCCAGCCTGGTCAATAGAGTGAGACCTTGTCTCAAAAAAAAAAAAAAAAAAAAATGCTTGGGCAGATAAATTGACATTTTATTTTGAAATGCAGTAATGGCACTCTCACAAATGACCTTTTCACCAGTCTGTGCTGGTATTTGTAAATACATGTTAGTATTGTTTTCTAAAATGCGAAGCTGATTTTCATGTTTATACATATTCATACCTTGATATATTGCAATTTTAGAGTTTCTTTCTGCAGTCTGTCTGACTTAGCCATTTGTTCATAGGCCAGGTTAAACTACCCTCATTCTCCCAAACAATATTGACAAAATTAATGCTGAACTTGGATTGTGAAGATTTTAGTGCCCCAGAACTCTGTGCTACTGGCAGGACAGTGAGTAGGAATAGTATGGCTTTGGGAAAAAGACATATTTTCTCTCTAACGCAACTGGCAGATACTGAAGTGGGTAGGTGGCAAGAAAAGGCAAGTACTGAGCTGATTCAGACTTGCAGAAAGCTTCCTCTCCTCCCTCTAAGCAAAATGAAAGGCTCTGGGGAAAGGCACCAGATGATACTCCTGCCTTGAGGTTCCTGGCAACCTTGAGTCTTTATTGAAGATTAGTTTAATGACTTGGTCAACAATAGCATTACCTAATCACAGAGCATCAGATTCGGATTATCATAAGACAAATTTAAATGATGCTGAAGTATCTTCCAGCAGAGGATTAGTGACGTACCAGCATGCATGTGTATCTTGTGTGGGTGTGTGTACATGTGTGCACGCACAGACACAGAGTCTAATTGGCCTTTGGCCCCCCGAGCAAGGGGCAGGTTTGGGCCAGGGCCTGCTGTGTAACCACAGTTTCCCATCTTGGATAGAAGCTACAGCACTGCGTGCATCTGACTCTTGACTCACAGTCTGACCGACGCCTTGGTTTCTGGAGGACTGCCCTGTTTCATGCAAGAGTCACTGTCATCAGGAGCCATCCCAGAGAGAGGCTCAGTGGGAAGTGTGAAGGTAGAGCAAGCAAACTGACTCTAGAACAGAAGGTGAAGAAGGACTGTTTCTGTTTAGATTTGCTTAATCTCATACTTATTTGGGAACCCCTGATGGAGTTCGAGGTCATAGAAGAGAAGAAATCAGACACTGCTACAGTACTCTTGCTCTTGGGTTCAGATTTATCAGTGGGAGGGGAGGAGAGAGTAATCACATGTGATTGTTGTAGGTTTTGTCTTAGCTTTTTTGGGGCATCAAACTTGTTTTGAGAGTTACAGAGAAAGGAGGGGAGCTGCATTACAAACATGTGTGGACTTAAGGGTTACTCCTTTTCTTCAGAATGATCTTCTAGGTGTCTAGAGGCTGAGGTATGTCATTTACATGAATATTACGAATAAAAAAGAACGTGCCTCAATGGTATTCTTAGTGGAGGTTTTTCCTGTGTAAAACTATTGCCGGCATATTTGGGAATACATCCTTATTTATTTATTTTTTAAAGATAATTCATTATTGTCTATCTTAATGTCATATTAGAAATCACTTAAAAAATAAAGCAGCTGTTTTAACAATAGCTCAGTAGAAATAGTTTATTTTTTGAATGTTTTACTTCCTAAGAAGTTTTCTGATTTAGTTTTTTATGTTTGTCTGTTGTGGATGGACACATTTCCCCCCTTTTTCAGAACATAAGTGGTTTCCATTAACTTATTTTTTCATAGAACTTTGGTCATAGCTGCAGCTGATGCTGTGGGTCACCTGCACTATTAGGGCTAGGCTAAATTGAGACCTTAATCCCTGCTACAGTCTAATAACATGGGTTTATGGTCAGACAAACTGATCGAAATCCCACCTTTAACCCTCTCTAGCTTTTTTCATGCTGGACCGATTCACTTGTCTAAGTCTCAGTTTCCTCATCTGCAAAACAGACTTCATGGGAAAACGTCTCACACAGAGCTACCCCTGGATCATGGCTTACAGACAGTAGTTCTTAACTGAGGATGGGCTTTTCCAGTTCTGTTTGCATACTTAAAGTAGTTTGTTATCTGTGGTGTATTATGGGAACAGAAGGCGCCCCTAAGAACTGATAAGATAGACCAGGGAGTGTAGCTGCAGAAAGAGTGGCTGTGAGGGCATACGTTTGGAACATCAGTGTGGCGAATGTGGGCCTAGCATTAAGATTGGGGAAGCGGCCCAGTCACTTCTCTCATGGGCCCCAGCCACTAGTACAGAGGGCAGCCACCTCCCAGGCTGACCCAGGAAGCTGCCCCATGGGGCCACTCTGCCCCAGTCAAATACTGCCTCAGGTTCTGTTGGAAGTTTCCAGTTGGCTCCTCCAAAGGGAGTTTTAGTTGAAGTCACTGGAGCTGTTTTATTGATTTTGGTTGCAGTCTTTGTGAGCTCAGTTTACAAAAAGTCTGGTTATCCACTAAAAAATGCTTGCTGGTGTCCTGAGTACCTGAAGAATTCCAGAAAGCTTTCAACAAGTATTGAGCTCTCTCCTGACCCCCTCCTCCCAGCAACTACAGAGGTCTGAGTTTACAGTAACTATTATGCTTGTGTGGAACTGGCTCTAGGTAGTTAATAAGTTTCCCTGAGCGCTGACTTACTAACAGGAACCCACTTAGTTACTGAAGAAATGGGTCCAGTGTTTGTCTCAGCTATGAGTAATGGGTTATGCATGATTTAAAAAGGCTTCTCAGAAAGACCTTGCTTATGTAGTCAAGGATCAATATTTTTGAAAAGAAGTTTTTATAGGTAAGCCATAACATTACTTGATAATCAGACATCATTTCCAAGTAGTTAAAAGGGTCATTGGACAAAACCCAGTGGACCATCACCAGCTTCCTAATTGCTAAGGATTGAAACTCCACATGCCCTGTAAATTATGAGCATGTTTGAATTTTTTATGGAGAAAGAAATTATATTTTCATGTCAGATAATCTTCATGTCAGATGTTAGATCGGCCAGCCAGCTCTGTCACCCAGGCAGGTTGCCACTTTTCCCTACCTCATCCCTGCTTTTCCCTATGAAGTTTATTTTAAGTAGAGTCGAGATGAGAGAAAACATGGGATGGGAATGAATCATGAGAAAAATGCCACCGGTCTTTTTTCTTAGTCCACGTCCTTGTTGAAATGTCCTTGCCTCTGTCGGCAGAGAGCAGCAGTTCAGCGGCAAGCTTGCGAGCAGCCTCTGGCAGCAGCACCTCCACGAGGCCTCTGGAACTTTCTCCTTGTTTTCTCCCAGGCTGTGCTGTTCTTCCCCATCAGACTTGATAGTTGAGGGATCTCCTAGGCCGTTGGCCACAGGCATTTCCAGACACGGTGTTTGTGTGACGCCTATGTGAGCACCGACTGCCCAAGAGATGGCGGTAGTTTTGTGCTCTGGGCCTAAGCATGTGGCCCCATGTTCCATGAGGCCTTCGTCTGGTTTGTTTGCCATAGTGTCTCTGAGAGAGGGAGAATGTTGGTATGGAGAATGATTTTATTTCTTTCTTCTCAAAATAAAGGAAATAGTCAAGGGGATGATGGGAGGGGATAAATATAGTGTTTCCGATTTCCTGCTTGCTCTACTCTTCCACAGCATTTCACTTTTCGTAAGGTTACATTTTCATCCTGTCGACTTAAGCTGAAAATAATTTCAACTATTTGTCAGATTGGCCTGCTTATCATTTTATATACTTGTTATTATTTTGCTTTCCTATTCAAAACTTTTTTCCCCCTTAGGCCAATGAACTGTTTTTATTGGCTTCATATTATTTGTTATTGATGCATAATAGATATACATAGTCTTAGGGTACATGTGATAATTTAATATAATCATATAATTTATAGAAGTAAAATCATTGTATTTGGGATCTCCATCAACTTAAATATGTGTCTTTTGTTCATGCTAGAACCATTCTCAAAAGCTTTTCTACAGGAAGTATAAGATGGCCTGCAATGCTCACCTGCTGCACCTGGCACTGGATGGCCAGAAATTCCAGCTTGTCTTTGCTCTTCCTTCTCCCATGACCCATTTTCCCAGCAGAGGCCACTACGTATGCTGGTGTCCCCCTACTTCTTCAGGACTTCCGTTAACAAATACTGTCAGCTCACAACCACTGCCCATTGCTGCTACTTGTCCACAGCAACAATCCTGGATATGGCTCAGTGCCTTGTCAGACAGACATGGATTGTTGAGTCTGCAAAGCAGAGCTGGTATGTTAGCTGCTAGAGCTGACCCCACAGAGTAAAGCAGTGAGTTTAGTAGGGACTTGGCAAAAGTTAATTCATCAGGAGTTGGGAGGAAAGGTGCAAGAACGATCATCTTAGGTTATTGGGCTGCCTGCTTACCACATTGGTATTTTCATTTTGTATAATTATTAAATTGATAGTGATTTTAACAGACCTAACTTTGAAGTTTGGGAGGTAAGTGACTTGTGTAATTTTAGGTTACATGAGCTAACGGTAAGAATTTCTGTAGTGTCATTTCCTGATTGTTAGAGTGCACATTATGGTGCTTGGCTTTGCCCGTTCTAAAAGGCCTGTGTTCCTAGGGCCGTGGTCATAATCGTTGCTGGACTCTGCCAGTTCCCAGGCCCCAGCACTGCCCCCGCCGGCAGCAAGCAGTAATAAGTAAGCTCCGCGTGGTTAAGCCTAATAGGGCTATGACCCAGTTTGAACTCCGTAATGAGGAAAGAGCAGATTTATTTGCTCCCCTGCATGCCTCCCTCCCCCGTGTTCCTTTATTATCTTTAAGAGGAAATTGAATAGCAAAATTCTGCATTCTCATAATGCTAATGGACTGATGTCATCTTTTCCACTGTGAAGTCAAGAAAGTAACAGCAAAACCTGAATGTAGATTTAACACTTCATACCTACCCAGGGCTTCAGCACAGGTTCTTTTTGTGTGTGTGTATATATGTTTTTAACAACTTTAAGTCGTAATTTACATATCATAAGCGGTTCTCTGATTTTAAGTTAATTAGCTAAGTTGTGCAACCATCACCACAATCTAGTTTTAAAGCACTTCCATCATCCCAGAGAAACCCCTGGCGTTCATTAGTAATCACTGCGTATTTCCCCCCACACCCCCACACCCCCACCCCCGTCCCTAGGCAATCAGTAGTCTACTTCTTGTTTCTATAGATTTGCATTTTTCTGGACGTTTCAGATCAGTGGAATCATACAATACATGGTCTCATGTGTTTGTTTTCTTTCACTTAGCATAACGTTTCGAGGTTCATGCATGTCGCAGTGTGTATCGGTGTGTTCCCTTTATTCCTGGACAGTATTTCATTTTATGGTTACACCACATTTTATCTGTCTGTCTACCAGTTGATGCACATTTGGGTTGTTTTCACTTTAGGGCTGTCATGAATAATGCTGCAGTAAGAACAGATGAGTTGTTAAATGAACATGTGCTTTCAGCTCTCTTTGGTAGATGACCTAAGAGGCATATAAATTGAGTAAATTTATATGAGCAAGTGAGTAAATGGATTGATTCAAGAAGCCTAGATTGTTTTCCAAAGTGGCTACACCTCATTACCATCCCACCAGTGATGAACAAAGGTCCCAGTTTCTCCACGTCTTTGCCATGGGATATATTTAAGGAATATAACCTTAACCGTTGACTTATTTTATATTCTTAGGTACAGAAGAAAGCTAGGAACTATTCACAGTTTTTCAAGCATTGTTAACACACGTTAATTAAGACTGCAGGCCGGGAGTGGTGGCTCACACTTGTAATCCCAGGACTTTGGGAGGCTGAGGCGGGTGGGTTGTTTGAGCCTAGGAGTTTGAAATTAAGTCTACTGTGAGAAATGATTTTTTCAGTATTCTGAATTCTTTTTTTAGTTGTGTTACTCAAACCAATGTTTGTCAGTTTGTATTTCTGATTATATGCATTGTTTTCATATAAAAAAGACACATGTGCCTGTAGAGCCATGTTTTGTGGTGCTTTAAATGATTAAATAGTGAAGTTTTTAGCTGTTAGAATTGGGTAGCTTTTAAGGATTCTTTATTAAAAATGCAACTAGCAGTATTTGTATGAATCTAGGCTGTTTCCAAAAGCCTTGCAAAAGTTGTGCAGGAAGACTTTATCACATTATTTAACATGGCAGGGATTACTACATTTTCAAGTCCAAATGACTAAAGCTTCTCATTATTTTTGCTTATTCTAGAATTTGCACGTATGTTTAATTTTGACATTGAGCAAAACAGGTGAACCTGTTTTTCTAAATAAGTCATATTGCTCGTCTCTACATAGGATTCTGGTGAAATAACCCTCTTTTCATTGGTGAAGTTCATGAGTACTCTTTGGGTCTCAGCAGAATCATGAGCCTCAGAATACTCATTGCAGGCCTGTTTATCTTTTCAATTTGTGCTGTCCAAATATTCTAAAGTGGGGCATGCAGTCTTTCAAGAGGAAAAGATGAGAGGCATTCCAGTTCACACCTGGCACCCAAGTGCCCAGTGCCGGAAGATCATGAGAGGAAAATAGTGGCGGAGATGATTTTCTTAGGGTCTGATACCTGAATAAAACAACCTCAACTGGACACAGTTTACACAGATTATTTTGGCCTCCAGAGCTACTTTGTCATGTAGTGGCAGTTTGTTATAAAGGAACAGTTCTCATAGGGCAGAATCATTATTTTGGCCTCCAGAGGTACTTTGTCATGTGGTTGCAGTTTGTTATAAAGGAACAGTTCTCATAGGGCAGAATCACCCTCGTGGGAGTGATGTGGGTGGCACAGTGATCAGGGTGCTTTGGCCATTAGTGGTGGAGTCCAGGCACACTATGCCTGTGATGCACAGTGCATTCCAGCAGAGTGGAGGATTACGCCGCAGCCCACACAGTCTTCAGGTGCCAGCTGGAGAGCTGTACAGGTGAAAAACTAGTGTCTAATATTTGGACCTAGAACCTCTTTTATGTGCACAGTTCTAATATTGACTCAGGTTTCTGGGAATGAGTCTGCCAGGTAAATCTGGGAAGATTGTGTTTTGTTGCATTTCTCCAAGAATTGCTTGCTGTTTCAGAAACACTCATCTGCAGTGGGAATTTATTTGTGGTGGTTGAGTGACCACCTGTCACAGCCCCTTCAGTTTGCAGTAACAGCTGTGTATTTGTAGAGATTCTCCAGGCAGCCCATTGCTTCACTGTTGTATTTAATAGGGTACTCAGGCATTAGCTTGTAAATATGGACATCCATATTATGCATTATAACTTGCTTTTCGTTTAATTCTCCCTTCTATTATAGATAAGACATCGTATTAGAATTTCCCTGCCCAGTTGTGTATATTATTTGTGTTAGGTTATCGAAGAATTCTGTGAGAGCCATTGGCCCCAGGTGTCCACAGGGTTTTGGTACATATTACAGAGATTCTAGCCTAGTGTGTCTAGAAGGCCGCGCCAGCTGGTGAGGGATGCAGGTAGGGCAGAGCTTCCAGGTAGCTCTGTGGGCAGGTGCTGCATGGCGTTGAGCTGTCCTCATTTGCTGAAAACTAGTTCTCTCAGAGGCTTGCCTGGGACTCCCTATGATGTGGTCCTCTGTACTTGCTGCCGTTACCAACATGAAATCTCCTGTCACCATCCACTGTCTCAGTGGGAAACTGAGGATGCCAAAAGACCAGCCACACATTTCTGAGAAGAACTGAGGGTGAGAGGCAATCAGGCTGGCAGGCCGCAGGTCGACATTATCAAATTCCTTATGGGCACTGTGTAGACGTACACATTAAATTATTTTACCAGTCTGAATCTTCCTGGCTTTTGTCCTTTTATCTGTGTGTGTGATGAGGAGCCATGCCCTGTAAACTGGTGTGGCCCCTTCCAGAGCCTGTGTTTTCTCAGCAGGGTAAAGTAACTTAAGACCCTCAAGTGTAAGTGCCATTCCTTTTTGTGTATTGCATGTCACCCTCCTGGGCTCTCACGCTGGCCATCCATTCAGTGCCATGCTAGTCACTCCTTCACCCCTGAACTTTGAGAGATGCTGGATTTTACCGTCTCCTGATTCAGCACTGATTGGAGTTTGTAGGTTTCCTATATTTGTTGTCCTTCTTTCATTTGTTAATGATATTTTGGGCATTTCAGTGTTTTGTAAGCACCTTCACCAGCAGCTTATCAGGGACATGGTGAGGATTTGAAAAGGAGAGTCACTCAAGGGAAGGAGGTTGAAATTTGTTTTAATTTATAATAACCAAATGTACTGTTAATGTGAAGCTTTGAGTTTCCACTCTAAGTCTTTGCTTACACCTTTGAGGATCCCTTGGTAAAATCCAGGTGCCAGTCTGGCCTCTCTTTCATTGTGCTGGTCCTGGGAGACGGGTGGCATTGCCGATAGGGTGCCTAGCACTCCTAAGTGGGGACGCTCCCTGGGAGTCCGGCCCGGGTTGCTCCAGTTGTAGAAATCTGGATTTGCGTGCAGAGTTGACTGTTGCAGCTGTGGTATGTTTCTGGTCTCTGCATAAAGTAACTAAACTTTGTTTTCTGGTGGGTTACCTTTCCTGTAGTTTTATTTCAGTTCAGCTTATTTAGTTTCTTGTTTTAAACCAACGCAAGACAAGAAATTTAACTTTTTTCCTCCTCGTTATCAATGTGATACTGGCTGTTAAAGAAAATTCTGAAAATATGGGAAGGTATAAAGAAGACATTTTAAGATTACCGGTAATCCAGTCACCCAGCAAGCTACTTACTCTTAATATTCTGATGTTTGTCTTTTAGGGAAAATAATTATTGAATAAGAATGGGAGTGTGTTTTATATTTGTGACTTTGTGACTTTAAAGGTGGTTTCAGGCAGGCTACTTTTTAAAAAATTAATTGAATTCAGTTATTTTGAAATTCTTGCTTTTTTGGAAAGGTCTGTTACGTGCATTTCATAAAAAGTAACTTGATTGACCATGAATACTGGAATTCAGCATTTAGCTGCAGCTGTAGTCCCAGGAATGTGTATACCTTAACTCATTCCATTTGATCACCATCTCCTGTGTACTGAAGTAGGCAGCTTTAAGTGCAGAGCAGTGTCTGAGCCTCATGAACGTGTTGTGTAAGATTGTGAGAGAAAGGTTTGTGCATTCTTCCTTTACCTTTGGCTTTCTGCGTGTGACCAGTGATGTAAAAACTGGCAGCAGCCATCCTGCGTCTCTTCTTTCTCTCTGAACATGAATCGAACTGGCTTTCAAGATCTGAGGGCACACTGCCAATACCCCATCATGACTTGTGTGTGCAGTTTGCAGGCACAATATGGAAGTTACGAAGATGAGCTTCAGAACGGTTCAGCAGTTAACCGTGGGGCAATTTCTGCTCTGCTTTACAGGTTACACTGAAATGGATACTCTACTTATTTCTAAGAAATACGCAGTTACACAGATGTCTCCTGTTTTCTGGCTTTTATTAAAATGCAAATAGTCCTCACTTCAAAGTAGCATAATCAAATCCTGAAAGAAGTATAACTGATACTGTCTCCTCTCTACTATTTCCACTATGTTGTCTGGCCTGGCTGGCTTTTCCGACTCTTCTCAGCTAGGCTTGATCCCAGGCTAGTAGAAAGTGTGGTGTTCACAGTGTGCAGTTGTACCTTGGGTGTGCAGTCACATGCACCCCCACATGACATGAGCTCTGGTGGTGTTAGCAGCACAAAGTGTTAAATACAAATAATGTGTGAGAGAAGAGTGTTAATTATTTTGGCACTTGATAGATTTCTCTGCATTTACCAGTATGTAGTAAAATGAAGTCAATGCATCCGTCTGCCTTTGTTCTTCACATATCTACTGTATTAATTTAAAAAGAATGTCATGAAAGTGAGGTAGTCTCTCTTCTGTCTTAAACAGCCAATCACAGAACTTGTTCTGGGGGGCCATTCTTCACAAGTACCCAGAATGCCAGAACATGACGTCATCTAGGTCTTCATTTTAATGTGATTAGAAGCTAAGTCCCTCAGCATTTTTTAATAGAAACTGATACCTGATTGAAACATCCCCATCTATCAAAGCACAAGAGCTGTGCTCTCTGCCAGTGCCCTGGCAGTGGCCAGCTGGTAGGGCGTGAGGTGAGAAATGCACACTTTTGCAGATCAAAAGGGAGCAGTTGGATTTTACTCCACACAAGCTCACCCGTGCACCTTAAATCCTGTTCAGGCCCAACTCTCCGGGCAGGGGGAAATTAAAACATAAGCTCCCTAAGCGGCTGCTGGGTCGTGTCATTTCATGTTCCCTTTTGGATGTGTATCCCAGTTCAAACAAGTGAACACTGTTTGCTCCTCTTGTCTTTTGACTTGTCCCAGATATCTGGAGGATTATCCTGTTTATCGACCGTGTGCCACAACTGAGGGGCTTTGATGTTCCAGAGCCCCCGCCTCTTCTTTTGATTACATGTGTTTCTGCTAAAGACAGCTTTATCCAATGCTTACAGGGGCATGAATAAGTTGATCAGTGTCCTGTAGCTTTTTGTACTTTGTGGTTTCTCTCATCCTGTTGCATTAACCGTAACATAGAAAGGAGCATGATCAGAAGGTACATGTCTCAGGAAAGCAAACTAACCCAGGGGCCCTGAAACCCTCCAGCAGGCCTCTGAGTGGGCCTGGAAACATACTTTGTCGTGTGTCTGAGAAAACCCCCACTGCACCTGGCCAGTGGAGGCCATCTGCTTCTGGCCTTTCCTTTTCAGGTTGCCCCCAACCTGGATTGGTAGGTAGGCCTCCTGGTCTGAGTGCTGTAGCCAGCCAGGTGTTCACAGGTGCCGGGGACTGTCAGACCTCATGTGGCCCATCAGAAAGCCTGTCAACCCCCCAGGGAAATGAAGCAGATACTGCAGCACTGGCTTTCAAGTGAGGCTTTCAGATATGTTATCTGTTAAGTAAATTCTGCCATTCAAAGGTGTTACTGAAATAAAAGCGAGAGGGTGAAATCTGGAAATGTTCTCCTCTGTCTTGTGGTGAACCAGTGAAAGATGGTGATGTTCACTACCAGAGGGTCCCTCACCTTGGGTGTCCATTGGACTAGTCAGAGAATGTTTCTCCTCAGGAGCTGATGCTCTCCCAGGCTACTCTTTGCTCTAGGCACAAGACCTCACTTTGGCATATTTCACCTGTAGCAGAGTCTGTTTTATAGCAGTAAATAATAGGTGTTACTCAGGAATAAATAAGTAGCGCCCAAATCAGTAGGTGAATACCTGTCTACCGAGGGGAGGCGGCTTGTAGCTGTTCCCACCCACTTCTGTGCTTTTGTTTTATGACAAAACAGCCTCATCAGTGATGTTACAGGATGGGCAGCCCTGAGAGAGCCCCGGAGGTCTTTTCTGACCAGGGCTGTGTTGTGTGCATGGGCACGTGCACATGTAGGTGTGTGTAATGGGGAGAAGGATTTTTCCAATACCGTGCCAAGTGCTAGAACACTAGAGTTCATTTTAGAATGGCTGTTTTTGGGATAGCCACGTATTGTCCAGGGAGATTGCAGTTGGAAACAGTGCAGTTGGTGGCACACCTGACGTGGTTGGGGGAAGGTGCAGCTTCAGCCAGCATGGCCAGCTAAGAATAGCTCCTCTGCTATGTGCTTAATCGTGGAGATGGTTCCTTAGCACTAGTCCATGAGTCCAGAGTTGGCCAAACAGATGCTGTGTCCTCACTTCACCTCCTCTTTTGTTGTATGCCATTTTCTTCTGTGCCTTTGTTTCTCTTTCTGGTGCTAATGCCTCCTCCACTTGTTCATTCATGTGCCTTGTGCCCTCTGTGTGCCTGGGATGTTTCTTCCTTCTCCTCTGTTACCTCCTAAAACCCTACTTGGTGATTCCTTCCTTTCAGCAAAATGTACTCATTGGGTTTCCCTCTCCTCCCTCCCTGCTGTGTTTCTCTGCTGTTCTTTGATAGGTGATATAAACCAGTAGAATTGATAGGCTCATGTGTAATGTGGTTCTGTCTCAGTCAGTGTAAGTCTTTATGTTTAGAAAGGTTCGCTGAAGGTACAGTTCCATAACTGAAATTTTCTCCTTCCTAAAAATGAAATAGTAGGTTAATTATATGACACTATAATTAATAATAAATTTATTCTACTTAGTATGCTTTTCATCAAAAAGGCCACATGGGAAATTTTTGACATTTTAAAAAAATCTCTGAATTCAGTCTTTGGCAAGGTTTAGCAAATGGCAATATGGTATTTTATATTTACTTTCTTCTGTAACATAACAGACCCAAGAGTAGAGCATGAGATCCATGAGGATTCTACATACAGAAGTAGCAGAAACCACACTGTACATTCGGAAGCTAAGTACCCCAAATTCCATTTGTGACCAGTTAAATTTGGGGATGCTGTAAAAAAAAATTTGTAATACCGAATTATATTATTTGATTAACCCAGTGGGAATTTAAAAATCTTATATATGTTGTTCTCTGTCCTTGCTTTGCTGTCAGCTGTTAGTTCTGTGAGGCCATTGACGATGAGAATTTTGCTTTCCAAATGACATACGGAAGACACGTTTCTACCTTTTCTTTTATTAGAAGTTTGACATTGATGTTGCTTTATTCCACGGTACCTATTTGAAAACAAGGGAGTTTTCAATTATATCTGAAACATGATATTCTTTTTTCTTGCCTGAAGCCAAGATGTAGGTAGTGATTGCTTCCACTTTATTTTTATTGTACATCTGTGTAGTTACTTGGACAGGTGTCTTCATAAAGGAGATCCTTGACGAGGGAAGATGACCCAGACACCCAGTAAGATGTATTTTCCCCCATTTTCTCCTTCCTTGCAATATAGGTGGATTTGATAGAATAGTATCAGGAGATACCAAAGAATCTGCCAAATTGGTAAATGCTAATTGAGTGTCTATACAGGTCATTTAGATGGGAGGATTTGAGACTGTGCTCATTATAATTTGAGAATTATAAATGGGACAGGAATGGCATGAAGGCGGAGGTTGAAACAATTTGAAAGGTGAGATAATCTTGAAACTCTACTTGGATGTTAATAATTTTTCCCTCGAATCACATACAGTGGCCTGCAAGCCCTCATTTTGGCTCATCAGTGTTTATATGAGTTGAAGGTACTTGTTTGGAAGATGTAAATACCCTTGTGCTTTTAATGGGGAAAGGTTGGAACTAGTTTGCTCTCAATTCTGATCAACTGACAGTCTCTGACTCAACATGAGGCATACTGAGATAAAGCAGATCTGGTTCGATGATACAGATCTCTCAGAAGAGGAGCTTGAGAAGGGGGCCTTGCTGGGATTTCCTCCAATCGCTGCAATGGATTGCTTGATAGTGTTCTGGTTTTGTTATGAACCTGGGAGAGAAGGGGGAAGACACCCAGTACACCCAGCATTTCATTTAATATGTGAAAGAAAGCAATGTCTACCTTGATGACATACCAGTTTTCTCCTGAACTTGGACATGAACTGTTGGCTTGTAGGGAAAGTCTGTTCCTGTGATGTACCTCGTAGGAGCAGTCAGCAGCCAGACCTAACAGTTTGACTCAGTGAAGTTCAGGCCCAATTGGGACATCTTGAAAGATGTACATAAAGGTATCTAAGATGGGTAGGAAATCTCGTAAGGAATGTCCCTTATATTAGTGATTTGCTGTTTTTTAAAATAAATCCCTTTCACACAAGCTTCAGATAATGTTTTTGAAAGCAGTTGCTGCGTGGCCTTACTTTCTTGTCAGTAAAAGCAGGCACGTGTCCCCCATCATTCACTCAGTTCTAGCAGACTTGCCTTCTACCACATGCTTTCAGATGCTTTACCCAGAAAATAGATCTGAGGGTGGCGATTGTAGACCCCGGCAGAGGTTTCCATGATGGTGATCACACTGAGTTTCTTGAATAGAAAGGATTATGAAAATATTTGTGTTTTGAATCTCCCTGGATTTTTGCTGTGTAGTGATTAAGATTAGTTTAAGAATTTTTGTCCTGTTTAAAGTTTCCTTCATGAGGATGTGCATATGATCTTGTGTAATCCCATTTTACCTAAAGCCTGAGCTTGAGGACAGTTGGAATCTTCCACCGACCTTTCCTGCTTTCTTAAGATTTTACCACTGATTTCTCAGGATATTTTTAAATTTCATATTTGAAAGCATGAAAATAAAATGTTTTATTTCTTTTAAGTTATAATTCATGAAGATGGAATTTATTTGATAGGTCTTATTTGCTTTAAATCTTTGTCTTTGGGGAAAAAAAAATTGTAACTTTTAAACAAATTCCTAACAGTAATTGCCCTTTAAATAACAAAAATCATAGTTGGGGGTGGGAGTGAGAAAATCTTTCATCTCTTTTAAAGGTTTCCCTACTTTTTAATTATCTTCAAATATCCGCCATAAAATATGTATTTACTTGCTCTTTACAAACAAGAGCAGCATTTCATTCCTTTCAGTAAATGTCAGAATAGTTGGGGCTTTTTTTTTTTTTTTTTTTTTGGTCTTCCTCCTCCCCCTCTTCTTCTCTTCTTGCTGCTGCTGCTGCTTTTTTTTTTTTTTTTTTTTTTTTTTTTTGGTTTCAGAGGTGGCCAGGCATGGTGCCTGGTGGAGGGAGAGCTGCTGCCTGGGCACCAGGGCTTAAAGTCGCACTGCGGGGACTGTGGGTTTTTAGAGCCCTTTGATCTTGTCAGTCTTCCAGCCTGGTCACAAGCTTGCTTTAGCAATCCGTGGCCCCTGTGCCATCTTTTGACGACGTATCGTCATGGGATGGATGCTCACTGCGATGTGGCAGATCATGCATTCCAATGTGCTACTTGCAGAAAGTGGTAACATCTCCGTGTACTTTTTATTCAGAACATAAGTTGCTAGTTATTTGAACAGCACAGACGTATAAGCTGACTTTGGCCTAAGAGTGAGCATGAAAATTGCAGCAAACCCATAGAGCCTTTAAAATTTTTTTCTAAAAAGACCTCACAGCAGTATAATTGATTTTGTTTTATGAAGTTTCAAGATAATTTTTTTTATCCCTTTTCACCTTTATTTTGATTCTTGAAGAGGGAGTAGTTTTCCTTTATCAATCCCTAATCATTTTATTTTAATAATTCTTTCTGAAGTCATTCTTTATTTCAACAAGAAAGCTGATTAGTATTCATTGATAGAAAATGATAGGCTGTACAGTTACATGAAAAATATTTTTCTCCTTGGCACCTAAAAGTTGTTGTCAAAAGTATTACCACATTCAGTTAGAGAGGGTAGGATTTTATTGTCTGAGATTATGGTATACAAGCACCAAAGCTCGATGAATTCAGGTATTTTTCCTCATAAGATATTCTCATTTCTTTTCCACTCCTAATTTTTTGGCGTAAAATAAAACATAGTCTTTGTTCTGGGCACAGTTTCTTATCACTAAAGGACTTAAGAAAGAGCATTTCAGTGGTAGCGAAACTGAAAAGAGAAGCCCGGGAGCACTATTAGATCCTCTTCAGCAGCTCTCTGCAGCCTTCAGCTCTCCTGGGGAAGGGTCATGCTTATTCCTAAAGAACTGCGCCAACGGAAGGGGCTTCTTTGAGTAATATACCTGTCAGCACAAGCTAATACGTTCCTAAGGGTTTATTTGGCTTCACTTCCTGATGTGCAGTCATCTTGAGCAGCATTCTGCCTTGAGACCCCAAGTGTGATACCATGGTGGGGAAGGTTGGCATCTCAGGCTTGTATGAGATGGTGTGGAGCTCCTTAGATGAAAGGTGCTTAGTGTGGGAAATACAGTAATGTGAGAAACCTTCCGTCTAGTTGTCTGTCCATCCATGCTCCATGCAGGCAAGTTCTTGGCCACTTAGGCCTGTGTCTCCCACACCAAAAGTTATATATACTGTCCTGATGCAGGAGAAGAACCTAAGTTTTTGGGGGGAGGGGGGAAATCAAGCAAGATGGAAAAAAACTCTTTCTTTCCAGTTATACCCAAAGTGATGATATAACTAAACCAAACTCCCTAGAAAACTAGATACCATCAAACTTGAATGACAGGGTAGATAGGAATGAGCCCAGCCCGGACTGTAGGTGAGGGAACGTGCTGTTTTCTAGCAGCTGCAATTTAGCATGCATTAGGTTGTAAATTCTGCACTTTGGTTTCTAGGCAACTTGCACACATTTTAAATCTGAATATAAACACATACCCCCAAAACTGAATGAAACAATAAAAAGCCTAATGACATAAACCATGTTTGCCACAAGTCTCAGTAACGATAGCAAACAAATCCAGGCCGATACCTAAGTAGACATTCTGGTGGTTAGACTTAGGAAATGAAGATGAAGCAGCTCTAAATAACTCCTTCCACCGCACAATGACGAGTGTCTCTACAACGCATGCACATCAGGTGTGCTCTGCCTCCAAGGCCCCCAGCAAGAGAAGGCATCTCCTCAAGGGAACAGGTTTTGTTGTGAAGGGAGATTTCATTTCTTTTCCTGTTCTTTCGATTAGTCTTACATTAAGATTCTTAGAAGTCGTATATCTTATTGCCAGCAGCAAGCTCAGTAAGTCCAGGTTACTTCTAGGTGGACAGATCCGATCCAAGGGGTGCTCATCAGTGCCTCCATTGCCACCAGCAGGGAGGTGATAGTAGTAGTTCTAGGGTGTGGCTTAATATCTCTACTGGAAATTGGGACTTGTGAATCACTTCAATGAATTCACAGATGACGCGGGTTTAATAGGATTGCCAGTAAATTTGGCAGTCAGAATGATCCTGTTACACCAAGCACTGTTTAGATTCACATGCAGAAGTGACCGGCTCTGGGTTTGAAAGAGGGTTATTGTGGACCTTTCTGATGGACAGAAGGCAAATGGAACACTTGTGGGCATGTGTTCAATACCTTTAAATATTGACTAGCTTAATGGTGGAGTTAACATGGGATCAGCCCGTGCTGTTGGAATCTGCATCTTGAGCAAGATTTATCAGTTGAGACTGATGGTCCAGAGAAAAGTAATAGCATGGGCATGAGCAAAATAAGACCTATGGGAAAAGTTTTTTAAAACTGAAATTGTTGTCTGGGTGTGGTGGCTCATGCCTGTAATCCCAGCACTTTGAGAGGCTGAGGCAGTCAGATACCTTGACCCCAGCAGTTTGACTTAAGCCTGGGCAACATGGTGAAATCCCATCTCTACAAAAAATACTAAAATAGCCAAGTGTGATGGTGCACACCGGTAGTCCCAGCAACTTGAGAGAGTGAGGTGAGAGGATCACCTGAGCCCCAGGAAGTCCAGGCTACAGTAAACTGTGCTCACGACACTGTACTCCAACCTGGGTGACAGAGCGAAACCCTGTCTCAAAAAAAAAAACAACAAAAATAAAACTAGATCATAGTTTTAAGCAATTCCTGTCCTGTAATTAATATAGGATATATTTAACATAAGTAATAATTCTCTCAAAAGCTTTAAGCAGGCTATATAAAGAGAAACAATTTAGGAGCTTGCTAATTTGTTTATCCCTACTATGGACATGTTTCTTCATTCGCTTTTGATGTTAATTTTAAGAAATCTTTAAAATAACCACTGGCATTATTTACTGTTAAGAACAATGATTTGTGATGGCAGACTAAGATTGCTGACTTTTTAAAATTCAGAGTTTGTAAAAACGGGTTTCAGGATGTTAAATTTTTATAGTTAATTGTATGATTCATGTATTTCCTTTTACCATAGAACTAAAGCATGTTAAAGATGCTATTTCAATTTAATTCTGGGAACGTAATAAAAATAGCATTGGGGCATTGAAGAGAGGAGCTCAGAGGCACAGGCCTCATCAACCCTGCTTTAATACCCGAGCAGCAAGAGTTTATAGGTGGCTTCTCCTCCCTCCCAGGGTACTTCAGTAGGTAGAGGAGAGAGGAGCCACACGGTCAGGGGACTCAGAGGCCAGAACCACACCAGGGGCTGCCCCCGCCCCTTCTCACAGGCTTGTTTGTCTATTGACAGAACAGTTGCACATACAAATCAGTTTTGCTTTCCCATCCTTTGTAAAATGTAGTGCCTAGCCTCTTTATTTTGCATTTTATTGCTCCCATTTAGAATCACATTGCTACCAGGAATGGTTTCTTGAGGACTGGAGTGGAAAAAAGGCTGTGTACCACGGTGTGTGATCCTGCTAATAAAGGGGATGATCAGACACAAGGCCGGGTTCAGTGTCCCACCTCAGGGCCGCCGCAGAGCCACATGGTCACCCCCTTTTTCTGAAGGAAGAGCGTTGAGGCCCAGGCCAAGTACATTTTCTTTCCCCTGGCCTGCCTCCCGTGACCCCGGGATTCCAGCTCTTCCTCAGAAGTTGTCTCCGTCTGCGATGAAAGAGGGGAGCAGGGACCTTTCTCCCTCCCTTCCTCCATGTCTTTTCTGACCAGGTGCTCCCAGGACACCCATTGCTGATGGGCACAGGCATTCCCAGTTCCCTCCTGGCCCAAGCTCCTAGAGGTGAGACCACACACAACAGAGCTACACCCAGCTGTCCTCTCTTGCAAAGTGCAGGATCAGAATTTTGGGTTATCCTGGCTCCTCCCATGTTTTTGCAGCTCCAGTGACAGCAATGCCAAATGATACCCAAAGATAAAAGCACTGATCCAAATGCAGAGGAGCTGAATTTGGATCAGTGCTTTTCTCAGTGCTTTATTCCTTTTCTGACAGAAGACACAGTAGGTAAAGTGTCTCACTTCCTTCCTCAAAGATTGTACCTGGAACGATATGTCTGGTTAATTGATTCCCTTTAGAAAACGTAACAGTGCGAACTTGAGAAACTACCACAAGGAGGCAGTTCCATGACAGAGTTAAGTCTCCACACTCCAAGAAAAAAAACAAGTAATGGCTGTTGATATTGTGGATATCTGGATTGCAATAAATAACAGGACCTAACCTTTTACCAGTTATTTTCACTACTTAGACATTTTGTCCGGCTTCTGAAACCAAAAGGCTCTTTGGCGTTCAGGAACTTAGCCAGTTTTAATGTATGTGAGTGAAACATTTGGCGGCGAAGAAAGACTCCTTTGTAGCAAGAGTGACTTGTGCTTTAATCAATGTAGAAAACGGCCTTATGAGAAGATGGATTTGTGCAAAAAAAAAAATAATAACTATTCAGAAATAAGATTTAAAAAAAATAATCTTTGTAGTAATGTGAAATTGTGATATTGCCAGATTGAGATTGTGTACTGTATACTCAGAGCCCTTGGGGTGTGTGTGTGTGTGTGTGTGTGAAGAGGGAGAGACACTAAAAAAAGTACAGTAAGCTAGTCTGTGATCTCACCATATGTGTGGAATTGAACACAACTCTTCTGCACTTAATGAAGATTTTAGCCTTTAGGGGTAAATAAAACATCACTAAACAGGGATGGCTTGAATATTTCTTACCGGCTATAATAATTAAAGCCATGAAAAAGGTGGTGGGGTTATGTTACTCATTAACTGGAATCGCTCTTAGATTTGATCAAGACGCAGTGGCCTCTGGCGCTTTGTTTCATGTTTGTCCTTTGTTTCATTGACACGCTCTGCCACGGCCTCAGTGGCACTATAAAAGCAGCAGAGCAGTTAAAGAACCAGACTCAGAAGGCCCTTAGACCTCCTATCTAGCCGCCTTTTCTCCCCTGCCCCCAAGCCCAACAAACTCTTCAACCTCTAGAACTGAGCCTGAAATCATCTATAAAACAGCACACTTAAGGATTGGGGAGGGAATGGGAAGAAACCTTCCCCTTTTAGAAGGAAACTGATGAATTCAGGTGTAGCTGAGAGCTTTTAAGGATGTTGTTATCCTTAGGTGTTGTGCCAAACAGGCTAGGAAGCAATGACATTGCTTATGAGGCACTTGGAACTCAGATGTATTAATTTTCTATTGGGCTGTAACAAATTACCACAAATGTTGTGGCTGAAAACAAATTTATTACAGTATCTGGAGGTCAGAAGTCTAGTTAATCAGCCTTCATTGGCTAATGTCACAGTGTCCACAGGCTTTCTTTCTACAGTGTAGGCTCTATGGGAAAATCCCTTCCCTGGCCTTGCCCAGCTCTCTGGATTCCTTGAGTCACGGCCCCTTCCTCCATCCTTAAAGCTCCCGTGGTTTAGCCCAGTCCTCCTCACACTGCTGCCTTTTTGGTTCTCTTTCCTGTCTGCGTTTTCCACTTCTAAGGACCCTTATGCTTACATTGAGCCCACCTGGATAATCCAGGGTAATTTCATAGTTGATTAGCAGCCTTACTCTATCTGCAATTTTAATTTCCTTTGCCAGGTAACATGGCCATTATCCTGCCTACAGCCTCAGAGAATGTTGGTAATGTAAAGGGTAGTGAATTGGGGAGTTCATAGGATAGCTGACAGAACAGTGTAGTACTAGATATGGGGTTTTTGGCTGCATACAGTGGCTCCTACCTGTAATCTCAGCACTTTGGGAGGTCAAGGCAGGAGGATCTCTTTAGCCCAGAAGGTCAAGACCAGCCTGGGCATCAAAGTGAGGACCACCGCCCCCTTCCCCACCAATCTCTACAAAAATAAAAAAAGGTGGGGAGGGGGTAGTTAGTGGTTTGTAGCTTTCTTACAGCTTCTCATAACTACTATCAGGAAAAATAATATATGTGCATACATGGATGTATGCCATTATAGTAGAAAAAGTCATTTATACTTCTGCTTAAATGAAGTTTCTATTATACTGTGATATCTAACATGCCAAATACTGACTATAAAGAGAAATTTTCAGTGTGACATACAACTAATTTATAGTTTTAGTTTGAGGGAAATTGGCATTTCTATTTAAAAGAAATCTAATTATAGTTTTACTGACTTAGGGTGTAGGGAGAAGGACCCTGTAGGGTGTAGGGAGAAGTTACTTGCTTTGTCTGGTGAAATTTTTTATTTTATAATTTGTTTTTATTAATACTTTACAGGAAAACTTCCAGTTAAAATGATAACCCTTTTAAACACTGTAAACATCCTTTTTTGTGCACACATCTGTATAATTTTTAGGGGTTTCGTTGTTGTTGTTTTATTTTGAGACAGGATCTGTTTGTCACCCGGGCTGGAGTACAAGTGGCAAGATGACAGCTCACTGCAGCCTTAACCTTCTGGGCCCAAGCAGTTCTCCTTCCACCTCAGCCTCCCAAGTAGCTGGAACTACAGGTGCATGTCACCGTGCCTGGCTAATTTTTGTATTTTTTGTAGAAAAGAGGTTTTGGCCCAGTCTGGTCTTGAACTCCTGGGCCCAGGTAATCCACTGGCTTCGGCCTCCAAGTGCTGGGATTACAGATATGAACCCCGGTGCCCATCCCAGAATTTTTACATAGTTTTAACCACTGTATACATATTGTGTAGTAAGTGGCTTGACCTTCCTGTGTCCTCTTTCTCTAGTCATGTAAGACTGTGTATAACGTGTGTTCCTGTCTACAAGGCCATTGCAAAGTCAGCTGAGATAACACGTGGGAAGCCGTCTGGGAGAGAAGCAGCACCTGCATTTGCATAAAGTAGAGCTGCAGTGGTTAGGCCGTCAGCAGCTTCCTAGGGAAAATGTCCCTGAAGTAGATACGACATTTACCTGTAATGGCTTTCTTTGCCTGGGAAATTAATGGTGTAAGCCTTTAAAAAAAACGTATTATCTTTGAATTTCTCTTTTAAAGTTGATTCTATTTTAGCAGATTTTCATCATTTAGTTGCTAAGAATCACTGCTCATGGGCACAAATGGAAACTTTGATACTGCTACAAGGCAGGTTACGTTAATTCAAAACTGGCTGTGCTGGATGCAGGTCGGGGTGGGAGTGAGGGATTAAAAGAAAAGACATCCCAGGCCTGCGAGGAGCTCAGAAACGGGAGCACCAGGCGCAGCAGCACTCTTGAGTTCTGCTGTATGGCAGAACAGCAGAACAGCCACGTGGAAATGAATGAGAGAAAAACCCAGGAAGCGAATTCTGCCCCTGGAAGGGTAAGATTGGTGAAGGGCTCTTAAAAAAGATGACCCTTGAATAGTGATTTGGGTAGAGGACATTCCAGGCAGAGGGCCGGGTATCATTAATTAATACCAGTTTGGCTGCCGAAAGGATTGAAGGGCTTGAAGGAGGGAGGAGAGGATTAGGACTGGAAATGACCATAGTGGCCTGCACACATAGGGCATACGTGTGACTGTTTCAGTCCCCAGCGAGAGAGGAGTGCAAGGTGGGTGTCAGGGAGCCCATCTAGTGGGAAGGCAGGCCTGGTGTGGCCCTCGAGCCTGCACTGGAGAGGCACTGGCAGTGGGGTAAGGGGGAGAGTGGAGAGCTTGCTTGGCACCTGTAGTTTACATTTGGCAGGATCGTGGGTTGCGTCAGTCCCTGGAGGCACACATCTGAGGCTGTGCACAGTTGGTGTTGAAGGAACATGGGGAGGAGGGTGGGCCGTTTTTACATTCATCTTAAGAAACCGAGAGGTCTTTAGCCAAGGACGGTGCTGTTTCCTGACCCCCTGGAGAGAGGAGCTCACAGCGCTTGTGCTCAAGGTCACGAGGTGAGTAGCCAGGCCGGATTAGACCCCGGCCCGGGTGACTGCCCGGCCAGCAGCGCCCCTAGCGCCTGCTACATCACTGTGCTTGGAGGGAAGGACGACAGGTTTTGAAGAGGGAGTGTCAGGACTGGGAGGGACACAGGACCCGCGGGTCTGGGGACGCCGTGGGGCTGCTGCAGGCTGGGGCGCGCCCTGCACCTGGCGGGCCTCTGCTGTATCCTCGGCAGACTCGGGTCGGTGAGAGGCCCCCCCAGGTCCAGTGCGACTTGCCTTGGTGAAAACCTTGTGTTAGGCGTGATCCACCCCAGCTTTGGAGCCAGGCTTTTGGACCCGGGTGAGTTTTTCTGACTCCTTCTTGTCCCGGTCTTTCCGCACCTTCCAGTGGTCAAGGATGCTGGTGGCTGGGTCCTGTCCTCGGAGGGCTCTGAGTCAGTGCCTGGTGCACCCACCCTGGGGCCTCGGCTTCAGAACCAGAGTTACTCGTGTCAAGTTACTTGTGTAAAGAGCAGCTGCCCTCCTAAGGGCCAGATAATTTTCTTCTTTTTCTGTGGATAATCGTCCTTGTGCTTCTAATTTAGGTCCTACTTTGCCTTCACAGAAGTGCTTCAGGGACAGATGTCCGTGTACTGTAGCTCCTCTAACCCTTGTGAAATGAACGTGAGGCCAGGTGAGAGGGGAGCAGCACAGGTAGATTTCAGGCAGAATCGCGGAGCGGGCTCCTGCGGAATAGAGAGTGGTGTTTGGGAATTTGCTTTGGAACCGCCTTGGGAAGGTGCCGCCACCCCCACTTTGAACAACGATAGGAACGCGGGGTGGTGCGCAGGTGGCGAGAGCACTGCTGGCCAGCAGAAGACTGCGCTGGGCTTAGAAAAGAAGATATGGGTTCTTTTAAAATATATATATGGACTAGAACCACCGATTCAGCTTCCAAAAAGCAAAATGGTAATTATAGAAATAACGTGAACAAATAGTTTTGGAATCATTTGAGAAGTTAAATCTGCGATGTTAGTGAGAACTGCTTATCTGAAGTGGAAATACTCTCAAGACCTTTTGTGGCTTATCCCAAGGCTTACTCTCTTTCAGTTGAAAGCAGAATTGCAAATTTGACCAACTTAATCGGCAGTGGCTTTTTGGTTTTAAAAATACATGCTAAAATGTTTGTGTGAGCCATGAGGCTGATAGCATAGGTACGTGAAGTGGAGATACACTTTTGCAAGAATGTTTTGATGTATTTTGTCAAACTTACTTATTTCTGTCTCATTGAAGACTGTTTATGTTTATTAAAGGTAGATAAGAATTTTTAAAGGAATTAGATTTATTTTTAATGTTCTTATGCATTTGAAAACATGCATAAAGCTTATTAGTGATCTTAACATTTAAAGGGGAGTGTTCTGTGCTGTGCACGAAGAGATTGACCCAGTTAAGAATGACTTCTAGATCTGGAACTCAGTGGGGAACATAGGGAAGGATAGTAAGTTTTTTGGAAATACTACATTTTCTCTGAAGGAGTTACCTCCCTATGTTCTCAGTTGCTCCCCATGTTTGTTTCATCTGCAGAACAAGCGTTTGGGAGTCCTTTCTATATTTTTACTTCCCAGACACCCGATTTTCTTAGTTTTAAGTATTTAAGAAATGTCATCTTACTTTGAGGGAACTAAAATCGTAAGTTTGGGTAATATTAGCATTCGAAAGTGTTCACTTTAAAAAATTGTTTCTTATTCTGCTTGTTTTAAAATCAGTTAATTTTCTTGTTTAAAGGTGGTTAAACTTTTAAAGTGGTTATTGTTTTAACTTTTAAAGTGATTATTAAAATTTAAATTGTATTCAGGTATTTGTCATGTTAATATTTAGAGAGGCTAACTTAGTTACCAAACATGGCATTTTGTATTAAATAAAGTACTAAGTTTTCTGTCACGTGAACAGTTAAGGATTCTCTTTACTTATCCATGGAGATGCTTTAGCTCACATTTTAGTAAATGCATGGAATGTGCCTGAAAGCCATTCTTACCTGAAATGTTTTAAAAATTAAAATCTGTTTTTGAAGAAAATACAGTTTGAAAGTGGAAGACTCTCAACCTATTTAATGCAAAGGTTTTATAGTGGTCGGATTTTTATTATTTTTTTTCCTCCATTCAGTAGTTCATTGCCTGCTTTTTTTTTTTTTAATTTTTCACATAAACATTGTTCAGTAATTCTTTTAAATGGATGCAGTTATTTAAAGATCAAGTCAGTACTGGCAAAATTTAAGAATGCTTTGTTTTTGATGTTTTATTTTTCTAAGCATGTTTTAGCCATAATTTTTTCATTCACGACAGTCTAATGAACATTTAAACTTAGAATGAAGAGTTTAACAAGCAGAACTTGTGAATGGACTATTACAGTTTTCTAGGGAAAACTGCCCTGATCAGTCCCCTTCCTGAGGCAGGTCCCTCTCCTGTGGTTTGAGGCCATATCTTTCTGTTTTTGTTGTGAAGTGCATTCTAGGAATGCTTACTTCTCACTGATTCTCAATAAATCACATTCCTCATAATCCTTGTTGGAGTTTTTAATTTTATTGTTGGGGTCAATTCTGGTGACTTTTATCTACTGGGACTGCTGCAGGATTGGAAATGGGACGGGTTTCTTCTTTGTCATGCAGACGTTCTGGTTGTTTAGGGTGAAGAAACCAGTCAGTAACCATTAAATGTGTCCTTGCACACAGAAAACTCATCTGTGGCGTTTTGTTTTTTCTGATTTTAGTGTGAACAGTTAGCAACCTCCACCAGCGCTGATTAAGAATTGTATAGATTATAGAAGGCTCCCCTGAGTGGCTTGTTGCTCTAGTCACATGGTCTATGAACTATAAGAAACAGTCACCTCACACCTCAGCATGTTGCCGATTTCCACCACGTGGTCCAGGGACATTTGTTCTGCAGGCGGGACCAAACTTAAAAGTTTACATATTTATTGGCAAGGATTTTTCTTTCTTTCTTCTTGTTGCAGCTGGCCAGGTCTGCTGTTGTCCCCCAGTAATATCCTTGTGAAATGGCACGTATGCTGCAGTTTTAAACGTTTTTTCTTAGATACCATAGGCAAAGAGAGAAAGTCCTCATACTGTGGAAATTAGAGGAAGACTTGTTACAGCTATGACGGCCTTTGTTCCCAAAGCCATTTGAATTGCCGGCCGTGTTAGGGCTGGTTTGTGCCTTGCTGAAGCGCTGGGATGAGAACTTCTCTTTAGAGTAATTGCCGGGTGGGAGCGGCCCGTCCGGGGCGGGGCTGGGCGGGGCGAGGCCGGGCCCGGCCTCGGGCACAGGGGCGGGGCGAGGTGCGGCCGCCGAGATACTCGTGGGCCCCGGACCCGCCAGAAGAGCGAGCGGCGCGGCTCAGCCAGCCCGCGGCGGGGACCTGAGCAGCGCGGGCTCTCCGCCCTCTCCGGCCTCGGCTCGGTCCCGCAGGGGCGCGGTGACTG
This sequence comes from Saimiri boliviensis, assembly GCF_048565385.1. Classification (NCBI taxonomy): domain Eukaryota; kingdom Metazoa; phylum Chordata; class Mammalia; order Primates; family Cebidae; genus Saimiri; species Saimiri boliviensis. Next base: position 240,323,891 of record NC_133450.1, on the reverse strand, counting down.
TGGAGCGTTCCTCGCGCGGCGCCCACGCCTGTCCTCGGCTTCCAGCCTCGGCCGCCGCCGCCCAGGTGACGGGGAGGGACGGGAGCGGGGCCGCTGTGCCCGTCGGGCGCGCTCTGGGCGGCCGCTGAGTGGCTGTTGCTCGCGCTTTCTCGTTTCCAAGCTGGCGGTAAATCTTTTAAATTTAGAGTGATTCAAGGGCATCGGCGCCGGAATTGTGATTTCGTGCGTGTTTTATTCACCATGCTCTCAAATCAGAAAGGCCAGTACACACGTTCCGGGGCGCTCGGGAAAGCTCACACGAAGGGCGAGCCCGGCAGGGGACGGCGACACACCTTGCGGGCCCAGGCCTGGGGTTTCTGCAGCGCGCGCGGCGCGCGTTGACCCGGGTCTCGGCCGCTCCTGCCTCCCTCTGGCCCAGGTGCCCGGCTCCGCGGGCTCCCAGACGGGGCCTCGCCTGCGCTTCGGACGCGGGCTTGGGGGAGAGGAGCCGCCTGTGAGCTTCGCACGTTTTTCTGTCAGGGTTACTCTTACTTGTTAAGTTCGGAGATGAGAATGTATACGGTGAAATCAGCAGAAAAGTGGTTCTTAGACGTTTTAAAGTCTGTGTATCCACTTCAGTTTTTGAGGATCTGTGAGCACTAGTTTTTCAAGCTGATTTGTTATAAGGAGTCTTCACTTTGGAGTACAAGTGGAGATTATAGTTGCTGTGTTGAAAATTCTGTAAAATTGCGGGAAGCAAGCAGTAGCCACAAGGAGCATTTTAAAAGGTTTTCTTATTTTTTCAGCTTAATTTGTATAAGAAAAACAAAAGCTTCTGTTTCATTTTAGCCTTTTTTTTTTAAAGATAAATTCTTTATTTCTGCAGATAAATAGGAATACTGAGGGGAGAGAAGTATGGTTTTCTGTAGACTGTTTTCCGTTAAAATTTAAACAATCGGAAAGCTTAGAAATGTTGTTCTTGTAACTTCTGGAAGTTATAGGAAATGTTACATTTTAACATCAAATAAAGTAAAATTCCAATGAAATACTTTTTCTTATAGGAGCACATTTTATGTGTGTAAAGGAAGATACAAAATGCTAGAAGTGCTAAAACTTAACAATTTTTGGAAAATTTGCAAATTTTCCTAAAGTCTTGCATACGTTTGAGATTTTAGATTACTGCTAGAAAGCACATCTTAGGTTTCAGTCATGTGCATGCCAACGCGTGTGAAAAGACCTACTAGGTCTCAGAACTACTAGGATTTTAGATTCACAGTTAACCATCACTTGTGAGTATCCATTTTGTATTTGTGAAGACACGTTGATTGACTTTCAAGTACTTGAAATCATGTAAGAGGATACTTTCATGGCAGCAAAGTCGCGTTTCAGATTCCCTGCTCCCCTATCAGCTTCAGGCTGCTCCTGGCTCTGGGTCCAGGCTGGAGCTCACAGTAGACCTAAGAATATGTCTAAACTCATAGCAGTAAAGTGACGTTTTTTGCTATAAAAGAACATTTTGTAACGCTGTTTGAGTCTACTTGTTTCCTTGGAAATGGTTTCTGTCTTGATGGGCAGTACCTTAATTTATGAATTACTCAGCTGTTTGTGCAGCGTGTGTAACTTAAGGGCAAACAGATTCGATGGTATTCACATCACCTTCTCACATGATACACATAAGCAAGGCAGCCATTTCTCTCCTACGGAATGCTGCGTACGGCCCAGTACAGCTTTTCCGCGTTTCAGATGAGCTGCTGTTGAGATGAAAGAGAAAAGAAGTTAAAAATTAAACATTTCTTGAAAATCTGAGACTTTTTCTCTGCCCTTGTTCTCCTGAAGTTAATTTCATTTTATTTTCAATAGCATGAAATTTCCTATATGTCCAAGAGACTGTTACGGAATCAATCCTTTGCTCTATTTCTCATAACACTTTTCACAGTTAATCTAGGGTGTAAACTGTCTGGATGAGAATCAAAAACTGTGCAGAATTTGGAGGAATTGTGACTCCTGTGCTTTATAGACATTAAATCATTCTGTGAAATAAAACTGAGACTTTGGATAGGAGATCGTGCTGTACTCTCAGCACGTTCTTATTCAATGAACACGGATTCCTTTATTTTTCGAGCAGTCCTTCACGTGCTTGGACTTGCCACCCTGTCCATCTTCCCCTGCTCCTTATTTGCAGTTGGCCCTCCCTAGAAATGGACAGGTTGGTTTGTCAACTTGATGGCAGAAACCACCTGACAAATTGTAGATGTGTGGCTAAAATTTATGCTTAGTTTGGATTTGGTAGAAAATAAAGAATATTAAAAAATAAAATGTGACCAAAAAGATACTTACGTTGTCTTGACTGTGAGTCTATACAGAAGAAAGGACAGGAACTGGGAGTAATGGAATTTTAGTGTTTCCGACTCCAGAATAAATACCTGAGTGAAATTAATTCATAAATTATGTTTCCTGCTTCAGAATATGTTAAGAGTGTATGTATGTGTCCATACTTGAATCACTTGTCTAACCTGAGGATCGGAGCGGTTGCCTTTGTTTCTCTATCCTTCCGTCGCTGTTCTTTATCTCACTAAGCAACTGTTATGTCATTATCTCTAAAATGTTTTGGGGCTTCTTTTTTGAGACTTAAGTCTCACTCTGTATGTAGCCAGGCTGGAGTGTAGTGGCATGATCTCGGCTCACTGCAACCTCCGTCTCCCAGATTCAAGTTGATTCTCCTGCCTCAACCTCCTGAGTAGCTGGGATTACAGGCGTGCACCACCAGGCCCAGCTAATTTTTGTATTATTAAGAGACGGGGTTTCACCATGTTGGCCAGGATGGTCTCGATCTCCTGACCTTGTGATCCACCCGCCTCAGCCTCCCAAAGTGCTGGGATTACAGCCGTGAGCCACCATGCCAGGCCAAACTTTTTTTTTTAACTGTGAGTGTTGATTTTAAAAAACCTTTAATCCTTATTAGTAAGTTTTAACAAGAAGACTATGGAAGGCAAAGGGAGAGATCTCTCTAAGACATACTGTTGAGTTTGTGCACATAAAGCAAACTAGATTGTTACAGCTCCTCATAACAACCTGTTTATTCATTTTTTAAAAACATTGCAGAGCTATTATTTCATTGATTACAGTTTATTATAAACTGAAGAGGCATTTCAGTCATTTTACCATTAGCTTTTAAAATAAGAATTGTCAACTAGGGATGTTACTGTAAAGAATGTTGGCTGGGTGCCATGGCTCAAGCCTGTAATCCCAGCACTTTGGGAGGCCGAGGCGGGTGGATCACGAGGTCAACAGATCGAGACCATCCTGGTCAACATGGTGAAACCCCGTCTCCACTAAAAATACAAAAATCAGCTGGGCATGGTGGCGCGTGTCTGTAGTCCAAGCTACTCAGCAGGTTGAGGCAGGAGAATTGCCTGAACCCAGGAGGCGGAGGTTGCGGTGAGCCGAGATCGCGCCATTGCACTCCAGCCTGGGTAACAAGAGCGAAACTCCGTCTCAAAAAAAAAAGAATGTTTATGAAACTTAAGTTGATAAGTTTGTATTTTTTAGATATGTTCTACTTGAGAAATGAGAATCACTCCTGGTCTGAATTTTTATGTGTTGCTATATAAATTTACTTTTAATAAATTCTTTTAAATCATCAGATTGTTAATTGACAGCTATTCTTGCAGACATTGTTACTTTATTTCTTCTTACTATATTGAGCATTAAGTCCTTTATTTCAATGTGATAAACATTTGACTATCAAGGATGGGGATAGATAGCACATGAAATAGCAAAATCTGGTTCCAGCCTTTAAGATGTGGTCTTAAAAACGTACATTCTTTTTTTAAGAAGTTAAAATACAGTTTTCCTTGAACTCAGTTATTCCTTGTTTAAATTCAAAAGGAGAAGATCCTATTTTTTTTTTTTTTTGAGACGTAGTTTCGCTCTTGTTACCCAGGCTGGAGTGCAATGGCGCGATCTCGGCTCACCGCAACCTCCGCCTCCTGGGTTCAGGCAATTCTCCTGCCTCAGCCTCCTGAGTAGCTGGGATTACAGGCACGCGCCACCACGCCCAGCTAATTTTTTGTATTTTTAGTAGAGACGGGGTTTCACCATGTTGACCAGGATGGTCTCGATCTCTTGACCTCTTGATCCACCCACCTCGGCCTCCCAAAGTGCTGGGATTACAAGCGTGAGCCACCGCGCCTGGCCCGAGGATCCTATTTTTTGAACATAAAATTTTGAAGATAGGTATTTTCTGTAAGAGTTTAGTTTTTTTCCTCCGTTTGCTAGTTTCTTCTAATTTAGAGGAAAAGCTGTATTCTGACACTGAATGTTAGTAATGGTTGCTTATTTGTTCATATGAACACAGTAAATTTTGTACATAATATAGATTACTATTCACCAGGAATATAGGGCTATGTATAAAGAAACCAAAGAAGAATCATGTTGATACAGTTATTAACTAAAAGTGCTAAATTTGTAATGAATAATCCTACACAGACCATCTGATTTTGATTTTTGACATATTGGAGTAATATAGGAAGTTACAGAAAGGAAGAAATTCTGGGTTTGAATAAAATTACTGTTTTTTTCCCTTGGGAAAAAACCTCTGTTTTGTAATTTCTTTGTAAGTGACAGCATAAAAATGTGAGCATGTGACTGACACTGTGCTTTTTTAATATCTATCTCCAAAATACTTGGAAAATTTTTAATTCTTCTAATTTGTGAGTGCTGCTTGCACAGAACCAGTGTTTTCTATAATAGTGTTAGCATACATCTTTGTGTAGAAGTATTGAAGTCAGAACTTTTGAGGTATATGTTGTTTTAAAATGTTATGACTAAGACTAGAGAGACAGCGATAGGTTTCTCAGTGCACACTTAGTGCTAGGAGATCTGCCCGTAACTACTGGACCAACTTTAAAAGAGAAACCCCTGGTTTCTAGATGGTTTCTAGTTGCCTGGTTCTTTGTTAGAGCACGTACTTTAATTGTTTTCAGTGTTCTTAGATTTGGTTGTGGTGATGAATTTCTTCATAAAGTAGATCTCTAAGTGAATTATTAGGAAATATTTGTAGCATGATTTAAGAAAAATATTTCGGCTTGAGCTGGAAGTAGACAGATGGGACAGGGAAGGGCAGAGAGTTCAGTTAGGTTACTCAGAAAAAGTTTGCACAAAGCATTCCTTATTTTTTTTTCATACATATCTTTAGAATGTAATTTACACAAATTCAACCATAGTCTTCATTTTATTCTGAACTTTTTTCTACAAATAACATTTCTTGCCATTTTCCCATATTACAAAAATAATTCCATCACATTCTTTTTAATAGCTATATAGTATTCCATTATGCAGCTGCATACCATATAGATGTTTTGACTCGCAGGCTCAGTCAACCGTTTTCTTTTACAGTAAAGTTATATTCATATGCTGGGCTTTTTTTTTTTTTTTTTTTTTTTTACAGTAAAGGTAAATTCATACGCTTTACTGTAAACCATAGGCTTTAGTGGGTCATAAGTTAATGTGTAACTAGAATAGGAGTGAGCAGATGTCACTGTTTATAAATTAGGAGCTCAGAACTATAAAATGTATATTCTCCAAGATAAATATATCAGGTATTAAGTACACTATTGTTTATTTAGGTAAGAGCATTAATTCTTGTTGTTGTTATTGTTGTTGTTGGATACAGAGTCTTGCTCTCTTGCCCAGGCTGGAGTCTACTGGATTAATCATAGCTCACGACAGACTCCAACTCCTGGGTTCAGGTGATCCTCCCACTTCAGCCTCCCAAATAGCTGGGATTAATTTTGGGTATACTACTATACCTAATTTTGGGGTTGGGGTGGGTAGGGTGTGAGGTCTCACTGTCTTGCTCAGGCTGGTCTGAAACTCCTGGGATCAAGCCATTCTCCTGTCTAGGCCTCTCAGAGTGCTGGGATTACAGGTATTACTTGCTACCACTCTTGGCAAGAGCATTAATTCTAAGGAAACAAAAAGAAGAAAATTTTTATGAAAATGTGAATACCAGAAACGTTAAAAATATTCTGACACTTTAAAGTATTCCAGTTTTTAAAGAAATATGAGACAGGCCATTGTTGTTGTGGCAGGGTGAACAGATGAATAGGATTTTATAGTTTCTTTTTCATGAGTGATGATTTTCTTGAGAAGCATAAAATTCAGATCAGAAATGTTCTCCTTTTGGTCCCTTGTAATTGGTCTGGCAGGAACTGGGGACAGGGAAGCAGACACAAGGATCCCATACATCTCTTGCAAAATACTTGGAAATTTTCAGTTTGAGTGCTTATGATACTTCCAACATATGTAATAACATAATATATTAATGTACACGTGGTCATAAGAGATCCAGTTGACCAGAAAATTTCATTTTTTTGTCATTCAAATAATATGCTTTGTGTTAGATTGCATATAGTTAGGGCAGTGCTTTTAACAAGAGTTAGGGGAATAACAACACAGGGACATTTGACCCTTTTACTCTGGAAACCTGAGAATGATTTATGCCAATACATTATTTCAGATAATATTTGCTAATGATAGTATCTGTTTTAGGTTCTGTGGTGCCACTTTTAGAAACTCCCTGGCTCAAAATTTTTAGTAATCTTTCGAACTGTAACTATTAGAATTTCCCAAAAATATAATGAATATGTTTTTCTCTATATAAAATGAGTTATATGAATATTTGCTGCTACTTTAATTTTCTTTCCAGAATTTGTTTATAGACGTACTCCCTAAAGATGTGTGATAATCAGAAATAACTGATTCTTCTGGACAAATATGCACCAATTGATTGATTTTTCTTTATTTTGAAGAAAATTTTTTACTCTTATTTGGTAACTTCATTTGCTGGCAAATCCAGTTTTATGTCTCACAAATAACATGAACAGTAGAAACTTCTATTTGTAAGTTTTGGCAGTTCTTTAAAATATGTTAAGTTTTTGCTTCAACATATAAAAGTTTTTCTTTTCTGAGTTGTGTTTTCAGCAGCAATTCAAACCAATTGCATTTTTCCCTTATACAGATTACTAATTTAGAGTAAATATATTTCAGTTCTGTCATGATGTCCTAGTAGGCAGGCTGTTGGGCAGACACCTGGTATGTGTACATATTATTAAATTGTCTACTTTTGTTTCTTAGAAATGTTTGTCATTTAAAAAGTAACAGAAATGGAAGAAGAGGGTTTATTGCCATTGTGAAGACTGTGACCTGGCTATTCCATGGGCAATAAAGGCTGACTGCCCCTCGGTTCTGTGGCTCTGAACATTTTCTGTTTCTTTTTGGATTATGAGGAAGGAGAACTCTCGGTTTTGTTTTGAAGAACCTCATTGATTATATCTTAATTTTGCCTTATTGGTGACAAGCACCATGTGAGAATTTATGCAGCGTAGAGATTTTTACTGTTTTATTTGGTTCGGAGCCAAGTCTGGAAGATGACTTAGTTTACAAGTTCTGTAGCCAAGCTGCTTGTCTCCTTTAATGAGGGCACTGTGTGATTGGAAGCTGTTTCCTCCTGTACCTATGGACTGAAGGGGCAACCTGAGGGTCTGCTAAGGTGGTAGGTGTGTCTTCTGGGAAGAGTGAAAGGGAATTTGTCAGACTTTGGGGGAACCTTATAAAAATGAAAGATGTTTTATGTCAGTGGGATCACTTTTTTAATCCAAGGGGCAAAAGAAAACTGGTTTCTATTGAGCCCCTGCCTGAAGGCCTTCTGCATGTGACTTTCAGAGGACCCTGCTTGTGTTGAATTTCAGCCAGCAAGTCTCCAGCATACAGAATTTGAGATCTTTTTCCCTCCCCCATTTCTGTTTTTGTTCCATGTAAACAGTTCCCTGCGTAGTAACATAGACAAATATAGCAGAGAATGCTTTTCTGGAAAAAGAATGCTCCCTAAGCATTTTTAAACCATTTTTGGGAAGAATCGATCTTTCTGTGTGTTTCAGAATGGAGAGGGGGGAGGCTGTGGCTGTAAATTGAAGTGACATCATATGTATTGCCCCCATTGATCCACTTTTAGTCTCCAGCCAGGATAAAAGGAAATGGCATCAGGGAGGAAGCATGCTTCATTTAGGCGCAGATCCCAGAGTGATAATGGGGTAATAATAGAACTCACGCCACTGTCAATCTATGACTGCATTAGTTCCAGGCTCATTCTCTGTCTGGGGAGCCGAGCAGGGACTTTCTTCGTGTGAGGCTGCTGCATGCCAGCTGGACCACGCCAGGAGGTGCCCTCCTTTGCTTTTGGAGGGGTGCAGGCAGTGGGACTTGGATGTTGCCATTCACTGGTCTCTTGTCACAGGTCCTACCTCTGCATGGTCAGTTGTGAGACATGTCCATGACATTTTCTGATGTAGGAGGTGAGTTGGCCTGTTCTGCATCATGCTAATGGAAGAAATGGTGGCGGGGCCTCAGTTGCGTGGGTGGTCTTCTGGGAATGCAGAGAGTGATGCCCCGTGACAGCAGTAAGAGGCTTCTGGAAGAGTCGGAGTTTGTTTTTGTTGAGCTGCCTCTAGGTTAGGAGGGTGGATTTGGAAAATTCATACTTTCTTTCCAAGAACGTGCATAAAAACTTATCCTAAACTATTTAGAGTCGTACAGCTTGCCTTGACTCTGAAGTTGGGAAATAAATGCAGTAGACTTTTTTCTTTGTACAGTTCTTAGTATTTAGCAACTATGAAATCTTCCATGTTTAGAGTGGAACGCAGACTTCTGAAATCCTTAACTTGACTGACCTCATTTAACATTTTATTTCTCGTATTCATTTCAGTAAGTTTCATAGTTCTGTGATGTTCTCTTGCAAGTCCCCACATCAGTTTGGCACCTTGTAGTACTATTTTGTATAAATTTCCTAGGCAGATGTACTTTGAAATACTTTAAAAATAATTGATTTGGTCTCCATATGGAGAAAATAACCCCATTATGAATTTCTTGTTTATGCAAAGGAAAGGACTTTTGCATTCCTGTCACTGTTGGACTGTGGGTGTGGCCCCTGGAAGTAAAGGCAAGCTCTTTTTATAATGTCTGAAGGAACTGCTTTCTTAGGTGGTGATGCTTGGAGGTAAGGTCCTTTATTTTTCAGGATTGCCCTGTAGTACAACCAGTGCCTTATCTCTCTCACACTGGTACTGCTGCATTAAACACAGCTGGCTTTTCAGTCTTAAATTCAGCTGATCTTAAAATAAATAAACGTAGTTGGACTAGAAGTCATGTGAAGTTTGCTTTGATTTGCACTTGGGTGGAAGTGGAGTGGTCCACATAGCATGTCCCACCCCCTGTGCCAGCCTGGGCTCCTCCCACTGCCCAGTGCCGCTGTGAGCACATCTGCTGATGAGTGGTCGCTTTCACTTGCTTTACAAACATTTTGGTTTATTACATTACTACTACTTTTTCATTTGTAGGGTGGCTTTATGGGGAGCAAAGGTTTATTTTACAAAGAGAAATGCACTGCATTGTAGCTATTTCACCGCATTTTTGCTTCAGTATTCTCTTTTTAAGGTGTTTTATATCATTTAAAAATTTTTATAATGTATACTTTGCAAATGAAAGATTCTTAATTAGTTTTATTGTCTGTGTCCCCAGATAGCATTTGTTCACTGATTTTTTTTCCCTACTTTTTTCAGAAACTGCATTCCCTCCGCCACACACACACTAAAAGCCAGATGGCTACAGGTTGTTTACTAAATGAGAGTCATTTCAAGTCTATTCAGAAGAGTGGGACTCACAGAAGCCTGGGAGCATGAAGCTGGCAGCCCTGTGTCGTCAGGGCCTCGTTGGAAGGGGGGCAGCCCCTGGGGGGAGTGTCCACTCTTGCTCCTTACCTCTCTCAAATTAGAGTCGTTGTGCTACCTCCCTTCCATTTTGTGATCTTAAGTCAGGGAGCTTAGCTTTAAATATTTTCATTGTGTAAAATTTGGAGAGGACAAAAGCTTCCATTGATCCTTTTGGTTCTGCTTCTGTGTCGAGATGTGTGAGCTTTCAGAAGCTTAGAAGAAAACTCAGAAGTACAGGTATGAATGCAGGTATTTTGATAGGTTCAGGTATTGGTAATTGTTTGATTTTAAACTGGAGCTGTATCTGTTGGTTAAAGACCAAGTTTTGGAGTAAGTTGAGGACCAAGCTCGTTGTCTTACCGAGGGTTTCTTTGCTCTGTGTGTCTCTTTAGTTTTCACTAAATTCCAAATGAGAGTTCTAACAGTAGGCTTCTTTGTAAGCACAAGCGTATAATATGGGGAGATGCTTTTCTTTCTACTTCCCCTTCCCTGTAATTCAGCAGTCTGGCAGGGCTGGATCCTTCTTGCATTTAGTTGGCAAACGAGGCCCCCCTCCTGGCAAAGGGTGTTCCGCTAGACCAGGCACTGGTGGTGCTGAGAATCGCTTCTCTGTGATGCTGAGCCCATTCTCCGAAGCCTGCCTGCCTTTGTCTGGAGGGGCCTTGATGCCGGGCTCCTGTGGTCCTCGGACTGTCTGTCTTGAGAAATGCTGCTCACTGGTTTTCAGCGTCTGTGGGGTGGCGCAGGTCTCCATCCTGTGGTGGCCTGGCCTGGTTACCCCTTCTGGAGCTGCTGTTTGACAGCAGCAAAATAAAGGGTAGTAGTGGGATGAAGTGGGGAGAGCCCACGACTGGGGTGAAAAGGAAGGCACTGGGAAGAGGGCTCAAGGGCTGGAGGGAATTTAGTCATCGGCCCCAGGAGACAGGTTGGGGGTGCTTGAGGCCACGGACTAAAGGCTCAGCCTCTTGCAGAAAAGCACCTCGCTTGAAACATCACAGGAAACTGAAGGGTGAGTTGACCAGGAAGGAGGAGGAGGCTGAAGGGAGAAAGAGAACTGGTCTCACTGGGCTGCCTGGGCAGAAGTGCTAGATACCCGCAAGCACCCCACAGTGCCCATGGTGTGAATGGTGAGGAGGCCTCCTAGAGGCTAGGGGGCTTGGTTTGGCCTCTTCCATAAAACATTTCTTTTTATATCATAAAAGTAGCCTCACCTGTCTAAAATTATGAAATATGGTAGATGGGTGGTTTAGTTATAGGTAGTTAGGTAGTAATTTAATACCTTGAAAATTTGCCGCAATTATTTGACTTCTTGTGAGAAGAAACGGAGTGTTAGTAATTCTTTGGGTCCTTGTCAGTGCTGATGGTACTGCAGTTTTGCCAGAGGTGCCTTGCTTCTCCTGAGAGAATAGCCACAGCGTGCCGTTCAGATGGAGCGATGTTACAAGTATAGAGTATACAACCAAGTGACTGCATCGGGATCTGTCTCCCTTCTTTCTGCCTCTTGTCTGAGGCAAGTGGGGCCTTTCTTATGACTTAGAAGGGTGAGTGAGAAAGCACTGCTTGTGGAATGGCGCAGTGGGTGTGGTGCACGTGGTGCTCGCTGTCTGCCCGTTTCCCGTGCGGACCTTTTGGTAATGGTATGGGTATGTGTGAGAGCGAATGAGTGAGCGGGTAGGCGGTAGGGAGGGTCAGGCAGAGTACATAGTTGGGGGCAGGAAGATGAGCAGAGAGGGAAGCCAGTACTTTTTAAAAATTGTTTCAGAAAGTGGCACTCAAAATTCAGGTGTTCTTATGAATATACTGTTACCTGATATCAGCTTCCAGACCCGTAATTTGGATTGACAGGAATGATCTGGGCATGCGCAGGGATGGAGAGAAGCAGCAGTGGAACTCATAGGAATCATTGTAAAATCTTGATTCTAGAATAAATATTTTTTTACTTCATACAGGGCGTATCTCAAATTGATTCTTCCTCCAGTGCACTGCAGGGCTGATCTCACTGGACCACTGCTTCTGGTCTTGCTGTCCCATAGCGAGTAAGACAGATGACGTCTTACACAAGCCTCTCTTCGTTTCTTGTATTTTACACACATTGCATTTTATTTTTGTACAACATAGAGACTACCTCCTTTCTTTGCCCTTAACTTGTAATATCACATTTGACCTTTCCTATATGAGTACTCAGGAATATGGGTGACCTGTGTGTCCATGTGTATAGCTGCACGTATAGTTGTATACAGCATTTTTAGCTTTTTAATGGATTGTAAGTTTATGATTTTCATAATGGAGGGAAGACACAGTTCTTCCAATGTATGCTCTTTATTTCTCCGTGTGTAGCAGGTGTATTTGCAAAGTTTATGTGATAAAAAGGAAACAATGCAGAAAAAGAAAATTTATGTTAAACTTCCACGTTTGTCTATGGTCAGATGGCTCCCTGAATCTTTGTCTAGGATAAATCACATTTTCTGGTATATGCATGCTGTAAAGGAAGATAGCTAATAAACCACAATAATGTTTTATTAAGATAAGCACAGTTTTGATCTTCCCTAAGTATAGAACTGAAATGAATAGTCATGGAAAGTGGGGCTTCATCAAAGCCCAGAATATAGTGTCTTTGGGAATATAGACAATGTAGACCCTGAGGAATTACAAAAGTGAGCTTAATAGTCTTTCCACGTTGCCGATGTCTGCTGAGAGCACCCGGGTTATCCTGGGTGTGCAGTCTTTGGTCTGAACATTTGGGTTTAGTTTCTCATCAGCTGAATGGCATTTTCACAAGCTGTTTGGTTTTGTCTTTAGCTTCTTCCAGACCAGCTGGTCTTGCTTCTGGAGCATCTCTTGGAACAGAAGACCCTGAGCCCTCGGACTCTGCAAAGCCTCCAGAGGACATACCACCTCCATGATCAGGATGCAGAGGTAACCAGTAACACCCTTGGAGTTTAACCAGCAGGTTCCCACTGTTGGTGAAGAGTGGTGATCCCATTGCCGTCCCAAACTACATAAACTGCCATTTCTGTTAGCAGAATCCCATGTATTTGCTATATGAGTAAAGAACAAAGGGCTTATGCTTCTAACCAGAGTATTTTGAGGTCTTGAGTTTTTCCCTCTTAAGTCATAAAGATGGATGTAAGTCTCCCAAAGGAATGAGTGGAGTGTTTTTGAGTCGTAAACTTGGGCGGGTCATTGTGCCCACTGATGGTGGCGCCATTCTGTTGCACATTAAGGAAACTTGGTTCGGATGTGTCAGAGCTTCTTGGCTGCGTTCATTTAGGGCAGGAAAGGAGCCATGTGTAAAGGGAATGAAAACTAAATCTAGCAGCCGTACTGGAAAAGGCAGTTGGATGCTTGTGAGAAAGCAATGTGATGTGATCCTTAATGTCTTCTACCTTACTGTGAAGAATGCAGTGTGAATCCTGAGATTCCATGGTTTAAAAAAAGACAAAATAGTAAATATTTAATGTATTTGGACATCTTAACTAAAAACAAGCTTAAAGAGAAAATCTCATTTATATAAGACTCGCAAAATGCAGAAAAGTAACTTTGGTTTTGAACATTTTAAAACTGTCTGGTACAGCAGCCATTAGCCACATGGGGAGTTATTTTTGAGTTGAAATGTGCTGTAAGTATAAAATGCACAATGGATGGTGAAGACGTTGAATGAAGAAAGACAATATAACTTGATGTCGCCTGATTGATTATAGTGTTAGTGATATATTTGGGATATATTAGGGTAAATATTAATGTAATGAATTTTATAATCATTAAAATGGAGTAATTGAGAAAAGCCAGTTCGTTAGTAACTGAAAGATAAGATGGCCGTTGCTAGGCATTTTAAAGCCCCATAAAGTCAGGAGTGATTGAAAAACTCCAGAGGAGACATGTAACTTTTTACCCACCTGAACCTAGATGAGATTTGCAACTGCTGCTCTTTATTTCAGCTCTTATATTTTTGTTTGTATTAGTTTTCAAATGCCACACTGTTATTTTTAATTAGTGTTTAAAAGACTTTGCTATATAGTCATTAGGCTGTTTTAATCAGGGTGGAATACCATGGATCGCCAGGACCTTGTGATGGGCATGGACAGACCAGAGGGGAGGGTCAGAGCAGCTGTTAGGCACTTGTCACTTGATGTCTGGAAGCCATGAGGTGGCCCCTTCCATTTGGCATAAAACATTCCCTGTTCTTAACTTAAAGCTCAACTTAGTTGTTGTATGTAACCTCTTAGAACCTTTGAGAAGTATAATAGGTTTTATTTAGTTGCTTGTTTTACATTGCACAAACTGTGTAATAATGCTAGACAGATGAGTCTCTTCAGCTAGATCCCTGGGGATGGAGAGGTTGGTGTCTCAGTATGTCTTCGCGCAGTTTACACGACCAGTGTAGTCAGTGTTCACGCAATTCACAAATGCTCCACTAGGCACTGGGAATACAGCAATGGAAATGACGGGCAAGGTTAGTCACCTTTAGGAAGCTTACATTCTTCTGAAAAGACAGCTCCTAAGTAAGTGAATCAGACAGCTTCAGATAAGGGCCATGAAGGAGAGATACAGGAGACAGCTGGACACGGTTTCCCTAGATAGGGGATTCAGGCCAGGCCACTCAGAGCAACCTAAAGGCGAGAGGGAGCTGACCATAGAGAGTACAGGTGTGAACTTGGCGTGCGCCAGCACGGGGCCAGCAAGCCTTTTCCATATGGGACTAGGCAGTTAGCATTTCTGACCGTACACTTTCTGCAGCAGCTCATTAGCCTTGTTGATGTAGCGTAAAAACTGACAGATAATATGTGAAGAAACAAATGTGGCTGTGTGCCAGTAAAACTTTTACGGACTTGAAACTTGAATTTGATGTAGTTCGCCCATTTCAGGATATTGTCGTCTTTTTTTTCCCCCCTTTCCTTTTTATTTATTTATTTTTTGAGACAGTTCTCACTGTATCGCTTAGCCTGGAATGCAATGGTGTGATAATAGCTCACTGCAACCTTGAACTCCTGGGCTCAGGCAATCCTTCTGCCTCAGCCACCCAAGTAGCTGGGACTACAGGCATGCACCAACATGCACCGCTAATTTAGAAAAAGAATTTTTTTTTTTTTGAGAGAGAGAGACAGGGTCTCAACTCTGTTGGCCAAGCTGATCTCTCTCTTGGCCTGGAGCATCCTTTTGCCTCAGCCTCCCAGAGTGCTGGGATTATAGGTGTGAACCACCATGCCTGGCTCTTTTTCCTTTATAAAACTATTTGGAAACATATACACCATTCCTGGCTGCTGGCCCCATCCGTGGTTTCCTGACCCCTGTGCCAGGCCTGCAGCGTTGAGGTCGGGGGTGAGCAGGAGCCAAATCGAGTTGAGAGTTGGGGTTAGACCATGGTGTGTGTCTAAAGAAAGTGCCTCCACCCAGACCATGGAGTTCCTGGCATGCGGTTCGTTACACTGACGGGTTGTCTCATTATGAAGTTTCCTTGAAATGTCACTCAGAACCAGAAAAACAACAGGATTTTGGCCAACCAGGGTGTTTTCTAGAAACCTTATTAGTGAAGTGTGATTTATGACAACACTGATGAGCAGGAATTTCACTGAATAATCACCTGCCTTTAAGTGACAGGACATTTCATGGGAGAAAGAATTGTTACTTGGTAGAAAATGTCGCAGGGATGCCTGAATTCTTGCTGCTTCTCCTTGACTAAGCAAGTGAGGAGAGTCTCTTGTAGTTGCTCTCAGGCCTCTTACATATGGAGTAAATGGTAACCATTTGGGAGCAAGCCAGAGATTCTGGAGTGAGACAGACTGTGTACTGAGCACACTGAGGAGAGCGCTTGGGGCACTGGGGCAGTGTTGAATTACATGGCTGGTGCAGAACACCTGCCCGGGCTGACGGGGCACATCTCTAGTACAGCGCAGGGGTGCTTGGGGCCTAGTGGGGGCGGATTTCTTTATTTGCTGTGCCCCTATATTTTCAAGATAGGCAGAAAGGCTTCCCTTGCTATACCCGTGACTGAGGTGCATATGTAAAGCTCCCTTTCCAGACGATAAGCCTGCTGCCTCCAGCTGCTCCTGCCCCTCATCACAAAGTGCACTGAGGAGTTTTGTTGGCAGAGTAGCATGTTTGGGATCTAGCGGGTAGAGGGGGTCTCCACTGTGAGAACCCTATTCCATGGTTGCTTTAGCTCCTGGGCCGCCATCCCCATCTGTCCCTCCTTCCATGTGGATGAGCCGATGCAGGCCCACCCACACAGAGAAGGAAGAAAGAAGGCAGGAGTTTACTGTTAACCACTCTTCTTATGTGTGTCGCTTCACTGTCTGAGCTGTGTTCACAGAGCGTCTGATCTATTGGCCTGATTTTCTGAGTGTGGAACTGAGTGTGCCAGGGGTTTTGCATGTCGAGGGGTTGTGGGGCCAGCGTTCTGAGCACTATCACGGTTTATGCACACCCTGCCTGCGTTCCATGTGCCTGCATCGCATGCTGTGAAGATCCAGGTCTGCTCTTTGGAGAGGCAGTGCCCCATATTGAGAATGTGAAAGGAAAAGTGCCCAAGGACAGATGGAGTGAGAGCACGGGTGGGGTGGGCAAACCTCCCCAGGCTGCCGTCTGCCTTGCCACCCTCTGCAGGGCAGGTACAGGCTGTGTTCCTTGGTGCTCCTTGGCCTGGACAGTGAAGCTGACCATGGAGGCAGCCATTTTGTATGTAGCAAGCCTCAGGACCATGGGTGGATGCTGGGCCACTGTAGTCAGCATGGAGAATGAGCCAAAGGGATTGAGTATATTGCTCAAGTAGCCATAAAAGTTTGAAAAAGATATTTGGCAGCTAACTCTGGGAACAAAAGATGTTATCTAAGATCCCTTTTAAAATAACGCATTTCCTGCCTGCCTTAGCAGGTCTCTTAAGCTGTAAGAATAGCTACCCACGGTCGTGAGATGAGGCTCTGTGGACGTTGGCTGTCTGACCTCTTCACCCCAGTACTCTGTGGCTCACCTTCAGGCAGCAGCATTTCTGCAGACTCCACTGCGTGCTTTCGGACTGGGGCGACGCCTCAGGAGGGACTCCTTCAGCATTGTTGTGCTGGTGGCCACACATCTGAAAGGCCCACACTGTGGCACGCTGTGCTCTGAATTCCGTTGATATGCTGAATGAGAACATTAGTTTTCTGGGAGAATTTGGTAGTAGCATCCGTTCTTCCCTTCACTGTATGGGGGAAATAGTGTTGGCTGAAAGGAAAAAGACTGCTGGATTGTATTGGGGCAAGAAAGTGTGGATACTGTGTGTTTCTGTCTTCTGCAGGGTGCCACTTCACTAGAGGTCTCCCTTTAGGGTCTGGCCCTCATGCGTAGCCCCACGTCCTTGTGTGCACGTGAGTGGCTCTTCCTGCTGACTGGCAGCAGCTGGCTGACAAAAGGCAGTTTCAGAAAAAATCTCATTTAGTAAGGTATCTGCACAGAGTGGAGTAGCTAGAAAAAGACTGTTGACATTTAGAGGCCACCCTGAGCCAGCTGTAGTCTCCCAGAGTGCCAAAGAATGTAACCTTGGGAGGCTGCAGTCTTTCATGTGGTTGCAAACTGAAGTAGTAGGAGCAAGTTGATGTGAGGAAACAGATTGGTAAGTAAGGACACACCTGTTTTAGCACTCATCCAGCTGCATGAGTGCTAAAGAACACTCAGGGTTGATTGGGAATGGAAAAAACATCCAATATCACAAGCCTCTCCTGCAGCATGGGTTGTAGCTGACAAGGCCCCACAGACCCTGTCTAATGGCTCTGGGTCTCCTCTGCCTCTTCTGATGCATTGTACACAAGCCAGTGGTAGGGGGTGGGTCCACAGCTGGTATTTATTTTAATACATTGTTATTCATTGTTTGCTTGGGAAGAAAGCACCATAGCATTTATTTACAGTTCAAAGGTAGAAGTTGTGACCCCAGCAACACAATCGTCTGACAGCTCTAATGCTTATTTCTGAATTTCATTTGGGCCAAAGGCATAGTTCTCTGACTCAAGCACTTAATGATTAATAGACCTCTTGAGGGGCTTATCAAAGGGGCAGAGAATGAAGGTTTAGCAGTTGTTACATCTCCAGATTCTAAAATTGATCCGTGGATGTGGTTCTCTTCATTCCTTTCAGTGCTAAAAACTCTTTCCATTAGAGATGACTTTCGTCTTCTGCTTCGGAGGGTTTGGAGATACGAAGTGTTTAGGAGGGTTTTTTCCCTGCTATTGGCACTTCTTTTGTCTTCTCTGGTTGCTTTTTCATAGTATTCTGGCTACAAAATAGAGACATCATTTCTGTTTTGTTTTCTTACAGAGTGGCTTAGAGGAAAGGTTAGATAATAATCTCTTCGGGCTCTGTTGCCATTTCAGGATGCTCGGTGCTTTATATTTATTAATATGTAGTATGCTGAACTTAGAAGTCCTTCCTCTTGTCTGCCTTGGTGCAGAATCTACATGTAATAAAGGCAGAAACTCTGGCTGTGGCGATGTCAGGTCCTGTCATCCTGGTGGTGTGTGAGGGCAGCACCCAGCTCTGCCTCTCCCACCACGGCGCTGGCACCAAGGCCTCTGCCCACAGGACACCGAGGCCTATGAGTAGGAACAGTGCCAGGGTGCCGGCTTCATCCCTTTTCCTCTCCTCCCCTTCTCCTGCTGGCTGCCCTTGGTGCAGGCAAGTCCAGGGCCTCATTACTAAGCCAGCTGGCTCACCACGTCATCGTCCAGCATTGTCAGGAGGCACCGTCGTGAAACAGAGCCCCCTACAAGGCAGGTTTTCAGATTGAACATGAAAAAGAATGCCATTGTTGGAGGGTCAGAGTAGTGTGTGCAATTAGCGAAGTGGTTTTATAGGGTAAAATACTAGGAACCAGGTCCCCCCGGGGATCCTGAAAGGGCAAGTTGACACTTGCCTCCTCCACCTGGCAACCCACAGAAAGGCTGTTAGGATTAGGCCATTTCTCATGGTATCACTGCAGGTAAAGGTGTCTGGCTTATTGGCCCCTTGATGCGATTAACCTTAGGTTGCAAATCAAGAGGCCAGATACCGATGAATCTGAACTTTAGAGCGTGGCTGTGAATAGTGTGACTTCAGGTTTTTAGAAAGTCAAGACCATACTTGTGAGGTTTGCAGCTGTCCCTTTGACATAATATTATTCCTTTTCTAGAGTTTTAAAAGGTGGGTGGTTATAGATTGAAAAAAGGGATTGGGGTAATTGTCTTTAGTTGCTTTATATGTATTTTTTAAAACCATCTGCTTTTTATGCTCGAAAAAACAGAGCTCTCAGGTAACTCTGGTTTTATTTGTGTATTTTTTCTTTGTTGTATTTGGTTTATGAAACATTCGATCAATGTTTCAGAAAATTCCTTCAAAGTCAGGATGATATCTCTCTCAGTACATCTTTCTTAGGGTTTTCTTTCTGTTACTCAATTCAGTGCCTCTGGAACTTCCCTGTGGAAAGCCTGCAGCAGCATTTCCCCTGTTATACTGTAATAAGGGATTTTTTTAAAAAGCTGATGTAAAATCACAAATAACTTTCTTTTTTAGATTGATAATTTTGTGTTGTTCCTGCCTCTCGAGATTGTGTTTTGTTTACTGTGAATTTATGGCAAATGAAAGTAAAGGGAAAAGTGAGCCATGGACGGCATAATCTGGCTAATTTTTCTTAAATGGTCAGTTTCGCATTTATCTAGTAAAGAGAGAGAGGGCATTTAATAGGTGGCTTTTAGCTACAGGTTCAGCCAGACTTTATTAGAAGAGTCACTGGCGGCAGTGTGTTCAGCCGTGGGCCCGCCATTACAGACTCAAAGATGTGAGGGCCTCTGCACTTGCTCCATGGGTCGCTCTCCAGTCTGTATAGATTTCCTCAGAAAGATGGAGATGGAGATTTACACATTTTGTGGAGTCTAAATAGCAGTGCCCTGATGCTGTTCTTCTGGTATAGCCAGTAAAGCAGCAGCATCTTATATTCATTTTGTATCCAAAGGTTTCTCAAGTGGAATCAGTGCACTGGGCTTTAATTGGTGCTTCTGGGTTCTTTACAGCTCAGTCAGTAGTTGACATACTTTTGTATTAGATTTCTGTTCGGAAATCCACACCAAAAACCATACAGTTTTCTTTGAATACTACTGTCTCTTTTTATGATTATAAAGGGAGTCATATTCAAATTTAAAGTATACCTTAAATGCTCCAAAACAGAAGGCTCACTTTGCCACACTCTCAATATAGCTTTCCAGGTGACTCTTCTTCCTTCTGGTGCCTTTCCTGTACACCATCTTTGCTCTCTAGAGCTGTGGCACACCAGGATGTGAGAAGAAGATGTGCCTGGCCTTCAGGCTGTGAGACCCTCACAGCACAGACAGAATATGTAAGTCCTACCTCTTGTGTTTAGGCCGCTCCCACGGAGTCAGCCTGCTGAAGCATGTTCCCAGGCTTGCTCTGTGTGTAAATGGTGAAATTTTGTGTGGATGGCAGGGTATGAAATTTAAAACATGAACACAGAAGAGATCAGTTAAACATTGGGTGGTGGCACTAAAAATGACTGTCAGGCTGTTCAGTCTGCATATTACTTTGCTGCAACCTTGAACCACATGAAACTGTATTCTGTAGACCACCTGGTTTTTCCCATCCATGGGTGGAAGCAGATGCAGGCTGGGCACAGGAAGTTCCCAGGCATTGAGGGAGCCAGCAGCCAGCCCAAAGCTGAGTCTCCCCCACGGCCTTGGCTCTCAGGATACCAGGCAGCTTTTCTCAAGAGTAGACTGTGTAGAATAGCAGTACCCTTTGCCAAAACAGCCTTTCTCAACTTGGCTGTTAGGGTGAGGGGTAGTTCTTAATAACCTTTTTGAGCTATAGTACACATACCATGCAGTTCACGCATTTTAAAATATGCAATTCAATAGTTTTTAATAAATTCACAGAGTTGTACATCACCGCAATTAATTGTAGAACATTTTATCCCCAAAAGAAACCCAGTACCCTTTGGCTGTCATCCCTAGCTCCCCAGTTTTTAGGCAAGCACTAATTCTTATGTCTCTGTAGATTTGCCTATTCTGGGCTTTCGCGTAAATGGAATTATATGTAATATTTGGTCTTTTGTGACTGGCTTCTTTTGACTTAGCATAATGTTTTTGGGGATGATCCTTATTTGTAGCATATATCATTACTTCATTCCTTTTTATTGCCAAATATTTTTAGTTATATGGACGGACTGCATTTGTTTATTCACGCATCAGCCGATGGACATTTAGGGTGTTCCACCTTTAGCTGTTGTGAATAATGCTGCTATGAACATGTGTGTAAGTTTTTGTGTGGACACGCGCTTTTACTTCTCTTAGATATATTCCTAGGAGAATTGCTGGGTCATGTGGTAAGCCTTGTTTAACCTTTTGAGGAACTGCCAATGTGTTTTCTATAGTGGCTAAACCATCTCACATTTTATCTAGCAGCGAATGTGGATTCCAGAACATCGTTCGTCTTTCTCATTTGAGCCATCCTGTTGGATGTGACTTCATACCACATTGTCGTTGTCATTGCTCTTTCCCCTAGTGACTAATGGTGTGGGGAATCTTTTCATGTACATATTGGCCATTTACATGTCTACATATTGGAGAGAAAGGTCTAGTAAGAACTTTTGCTCATTTTTATATTGGTTTGTCAGCTGGGCGTGGTGGCTCACACCCGTAATCCCAGCACTTTGGGTGGCTGAGTCGGGTGGATCACAAGGTCTGGCATTCAAGACCAGCCTGGACAACATAGTGAAGCCCCATCTCTAGTAAAAATACAAGAATTAGCTGGACGTGATGGCAGGCGCCTGTAATCCCAGTTACTTGGGAGTCGGAAGCAGAGGCAGGAGAATCGCTTGAACTCGGTAAGTGGAGGTTGCAGTGAGCCAAGCTCATGCCATTGCACTGCAGTCTGGGCAACGAGTGAAACTCCCATCTCAAAAAGTTAATGAAGTCCAGCGTATCTCTTTTCTTTTGTTGAAAATCATTGCCAAGGTCATGAGAATGTTTGCCTGTGTCTTCCCTAAAAGTTGTATAGGTTTAGTTCTTTAGTCTGTGGGGTTTATTTTTAAAAGCCTGTTTCTCTAGCTCTTGAAGAGAGGGTTATCAGAAGAAATAGCCACTGAGAAGAGAAGGTGAAGGAAGGCCGGGTTTCTTTCACGGAGTAGCACGTGGTATGGCTCGCAGTTGTCAGGGCTCAGGATGCCCCCTTCGAGTGGCGGGATTCTTTTCCTTTTTAGGCCTCAGCATGCATGGCTCTTCTTAGGGAGCTTTCCGTGACCACGCTCCTGCCACAGTCTTGCCACTCTCTAGGCCTAATGCACCCTTTCGTGGCATTTGTCACCAACATGAGTCTACACTTGCTGGTTTAGTAGATTTTTTAAAACTTTGTGCTGAACTGTAAACTCCTAGAGGGCAAGGGCTCGTCTGTTTTATTCACCATTTTTTCCACAATGCCCAGTCAACCGACTTGTTGGAAAATGACGTTTCCTGGATCTCATGTCTGACGCAGCAAGGTGATGGGAGAGAGTCAGGCATCCTGCAAACTTGGGCAGGCCCTCCAGGCTGAATTCACCTCCGGGGAAAGCAAGGGCAGGGGAACAAGTATCCCCAGAGCTTATCAGAGGAGGTAACCATGGTCACTGTTTCTGCCAGCAGGAAACGTCCCTGCTGGCATGAAGTTACATGTCAAAAGCCGTGAGTTACATGTCAGCAAAATGAAGAAGGAAGTTAGAATTTATTATTTTCTTTCTTTCTTTCTTTTTTGAGACAGTCTCACTCTGTCAACCAGACTGGAATGCAGTGGTGCAGTCTTGGCTCACTGTAACCTCTGCCACCTGGGTTCAAGAGATTCTTCTTCCTCAGCCTCCCGAGTAGCTGGGACTACAGGCGCTCGCCACCACGCCTGGCTATTTATTTATTTGTTTATTTATTTTTAGTAGAGACGGGGTTTCACCATGTTAGCCAGGATGGTCTCGATATCCTGACCTCGTGATCCACCCACTTACAGGCATGAGCCACGCACCCTGCCTATTTTCTAATGTCAGAATTACATGTTGAGACAGAGAGCCATTCAGTGAGCAGTCTCGGTGTGGAAGGAAGCCAAACTGTGCCGTATTTCAAGGTGGACCCCATGTGGGCTCCCTCGTCCTACTTTTTGGAGCCTTTAATAGCGTCATTGTCATTAAATAAAAGCCTGTTTGGAGGAAAATAAGCATTCCAAGTTTTCAAAAGTAGTTAAGATTTGCCCAAGACCATACAAGTGAGTGAGGTTGCCTCTTTTATCGTACTTGACATTGTATTTGACATAAAATATTTGATGTTTGCCATCACACTTGACCCTCACTACAATCACCACGTGCATGTGAAGTGTGACGGCCCTGGTAGCAGTTGAGATGTTCCCATTTTGCACATTGCTGCCGCTTTAGCTCTAACCAGTGAAGGTCTAGTAGACAAGAGTTATAGGGACTGACTCCAGCAAGGGTGGTAAGAGCCTCGGATGCTTCATTTGTCCTCTTAACCCTATGCCTAAGAATTTATTAACCTGGCTTTGCAGCAGCAAATAAAGTAACTTTTAATTTCCTTTGGTTTAAAAAATAACATTGAGATTGCAGCCTTTCAGAAATGAGGAGAAAAGGTGAGAGAGGAAAGAAGTGATAGAATGAAAACACAAATGTTGAGAGCCCTGATGTGATCCCCACACAGTGAAAAGTTCTTTTCCTCTTTTCATGAGACTGAACAGGTCGATGGCCTCCACCGTTTCAGAAGCCCCCAGGGGCAGTTACCCACTGGAATGCCGTCTGCCCTGTGGCTGCTCTGCAGAGGCTCCCCTTACCAGCTGTCAGCCCACTGTAAAGCCAAGTTAAATCTAATTTAAGGACACAAATTGACAAAGCAGGTTTGTTTATTGAAGGGTAGACTTATTAGAAAAGCCATGAGCCCTGGTCTTTCTGTTTACAGAAATAAAATGGAACTCTAAATGAGGTTTAATGGGCTTCCCGGATCATGTTCCCTGGACAGATTTTTTTTTTCTTCTTCAACAATAAATTTGAAAATCAAAAGGACTGAAAAGAAAGGGGTGTGCTTCCTGTTATAAATAGGACTGGTGGCATTCTTCAGAGCATTTTATAGCCTCTAACTGAGCATTATAATTTGAGTAGCTGAAAAGCATTCCAAGTTTTCAAAAGTGGTACATTCACTCAGAAGCATCTATCAAATACTATGTGCTAGGCATCGTGACAGGCCTGAAGATGGCCCAGAGGCCCATGCTCTCCCCAGACTTGCATGATACTATAAATAAATACATCAGACCAGCATAGAAGGACACAGCAGTGCAGAGAGCCATTGGGAGCTGGAAAGGCTGCAAAGCCCAACTCTGAGAGTGGCCCATGGCGGGGGGGCACATTGGGAGTTGACCTCTGGGATGCCAAGGTGAGCCAGGGGATGTGGACGTGTCAGATCACTCAGGTGAACACGGGTCTGCTGGATGAGCTGTGGCCACAGCAATGCCATCTAGTGTCACAGCAGTTTCCCTGGTCCCCTTTTTCTGCTGGCCTCAGCACAGCTTTCTTGTTAAAAGGCTAAAGAAGTCATCAGGAGACTGAAAGACGGTGGAGGTGTAGTACGTCGACCGAAGGGCCCTGTGCTAGTAAGTGCAACAGTGGCAAGTAGGAAAACCCCGAATCATACATAGGTGGAGTCTCCCTTATCTAAGATGCTTGAGACCAGAAATGTTTCAGATTTCAGATTTTTTTTTCCAGTTATTAGGATATTTGAATTATACATGACTGGTTGCTTCCCAAATCTGAAAATCTGTAACTCTGAAATGCTTCAAAATCCCCAACTTTTTGAGTGCTGACATGACCCCTCCTCACCCCCCACCCCCAGAAAAAAATAAAACTCACTGGAGCATTTCAGATTTTGGATTTTCGAGTTTGGGATACTGAACATGTATCTGGATTGATTGCTGCTATTGGAAAGACCAAAAGTGAATTTGACATGAATTGCTAGAATTTCACGTATATTGGGTTCCGTATTTGTATATAGTCATCTTCTTATAATTTTTAAATGTTTAAAAATAAAATAACGAAAGCAGCTACCGAAAGGAGCCATCACACTTTTCTAAGCATGTTGACGAGCGTGCACCAGACTGAACCCTGGCTCCAGGATTGCTGTGGAAGAGGCGGTGAGGTCATTCCTGTCTTTGGTCTTGATGGTCTTTGATGGTGGCACCGCACCTCTTGGAACCAGGTTGGGTGTACTGGCTGAGTTCTTAGAGCATCTGCTTTGTCCCGTGCCTGTAGCCATAGCCATGTCTGCTCAGGCCCTCGTGGATGATGCTTATTTTTCAGGCACAGTAATTCTTCTATAAGACACCGGTTTCCAGACTGTATCTGCAGTATTGGGGTACTCTTAAAGATGCAGTACCCCTTTTTAATGAGTCTGATTCAGGATGAGTGCCTGAGCATGTTTCCTTGTACGGAGGAATTTGACCTGCAGAGGGAGGAAGAAGGCCCAGGGTGTCAGGACCAGCCTAAAGGAGCATCCCACGTTTTCTCACGGGTCAGTGCTAAAGCTGGCCCAGATCTCCTCACAGGGCCGTTGCTCACGTTTCGCCCCATCTCAGTGTTCAGTGACATCATATTGGTGGATGCTTGGGGGCAAACACTGCACACCACTGTGTATACTGTGCGCTGGGAGCCACACCTTGGGCCCCCGTTCTAGAGCCAGGATCCTCTGCTCTCTAGCCACGAGCCTCAGACGCGGCCCAGGCTCTTCCTTAGCCTTGTGGTTCCTACATCCTACCTCGAGCCGACCCTAGCCTGAGCCTGTTCAGTTCACTGCCTATTTTTGTAAATAACATTTTATCCAAAGATAGCCATGCTATGCCCATGTATTTACATGTTGTCTAAGGCTGCTTTGACCAAAAAGCCAAAAATGCTCAACATCTGGCTCTTAAAAGAAAAAGTTGCCAGCCTTTCTTGTAGAGTTTGCTAGGAATCTGGTTCTGGACACATTAAGGTATCTTGGGTTAAAAAGAGATTAGGGGCCAGGTGCGGTGGCTCACGCCTGTAATCCCAACACTTTGGGAGGCTGATGTGGGAGGATCACTTGAGCCCAGGCTTGGAAGCTGCAGTGCACTATGATCACACCACTGCACTCCAGCCTGGGCGACAGAGTAAGACCCTGTCTCAATAAATAAATAAATAAATAAATAAATAAATAAATAAATAAATTAAAAAGATTAGAATGGTTCAAGTTGTGAGGAAGCTTCAGCAAGTTTTCTGTTTCTAGGATAAAAGAAATCAAGTAAAGGGGAGCCTTCTTCACCATATCCTAGTTAAAATAACGGTTATATCCTTAGAATGCTCATTGTTACGGGACCTGTGTTCCAAATCCGAGATGTGGTTTATAAATGGCCTTCCTAGGCATAAGCCATTTTTGTAGCATTGCAAGAGGTCAGAAGAGCAGGCTTCCCTCTGCCCTGTGTTCCTTACATAGCTCCGTGGAACCTGTCGGGTAGTGTGTGACATGTCTCCTGCAAAGGCAGAAGTGGAGTCTGGCTGAGGCTGGGGTAAGGCTAATGTGTGTCCTTCCCAGGAGACGGCATGAAAAGTCCCAGCTCTCCACAGGCCCCAATTCCTCCCACGGCTCCCTGCTCCCTCTGCTCTCTTGCCGCAAGCCTCAGACTCGGCCCAGGCTCTTCCTTAGCCTTGTGGTTCCTACGTCCTGCCCCGTGCCAGCGCAGCCTCTGTTCATGGCCCTCCGACATGTTGATGCTCTTCTCACCAACTTCCTGGGAAGCTGGAGCTGGAGCTGGAGCGGGGCATAGTTAGAGCAGCTTGCCTGAACCGACAAGGGTCCAGCCTGGAGCATTGGGCTCTGGAAGCCAAGCTCGTATGTAGGTTTTCACGCTGTGGGGGAGTCGTGTAATCAATCTAGTGGGTCACCAGCCAACATTTTAAAAAAGAAGAGGCCAGGCGCAGTAGCTCATGTCTGTAATCCCAGCACTTTGGGAGCCCGAGGTGGGTGGATCGTTTGGGTCAGGAGTTCGAGACTAGCCTGGCCAACACGGTGAAACCCTGTCTCTACTAAAAATAAGCTGGGCGAGTGGTGGCGTGCTCCTGTAATCCCAGCTACTCAGGAGGCTGAGGCAGGAAATCACTTGAACCTGGGAGGTGGATGCTGCAGAGAGCTGAGATCGTGCCACCGCACTCTGGCCTGGGTGACCGAGTGAGATTCGGTCTCAAAAAAAATAAAAGAAAAAAAATAATCAAACTGTATTGCACGTAGTGAGGGAAAGCATTGGAAAATAGCACTTTGGTTTCAGTGTGTATATGTTCTACATGTACACATTTGGGGACATGTATGCACACATAAATATGCATCCGTGTTTGTACTGACCACCACCCTGCCCCACACCATTTCCCAATGCCTGCCTGTCGTGCAGTTGGCTGCCATGAATGTGCTTGGGAATCAGTGAGCCCCTATCCTCATAGCCTGCACTTGTGTGTGCTTCCCGCCATGTGCCTTTTGGATACCCACACTGCATGTCCGCTCAGGTCTCCCAGATGACTCAGGCCTGTACTGCGGACAAACCCCGTCCCTTCTGTGGCAGTCTCTCAGTGAGGTCCTCCATCCTGAAACCATTATTTAGGTTCCTTGAGGATTTTAATTCTCTACCATCACACATGGGCCTGATGCAAATTGGCTTCCACATGCCTGCCCTTCATTCTTCCCACCCCAGATTCCAAGACCCTCCCACCTACACCCAACCTTAAAGAACCAGTCATGTGGAGCACTCCTAGGAGAACGTGGAAATCTGCTGTCATTACCCTGTGTTTATGAAGGCTTTGGATACTGGAAAATGCTGGAATCTCTTTCCAACAGTATAAATAGCACCTCTGTGTTAAAACCCCACCTGGACACCAAGTGAGGGCAGCATTCTCATTATTTTTTTCTGTTTAGTGTCCCATAAGCAGAAAACTTTGAAAAGCAGATTTTCAAGGTAATTTTATTGGACCAAAGTATTCAAGGGTGCACACCTGTGTGTTGTGCAAGGGTCAGTTTCACTGTGATGACGTGGAAAGGATCCAGAGACCCAGACACCCCTTCTTCTTGCAAGAGCTGTGCCACTTCATTCCATGTGGGAGCTCTCGCCTGCTTCCGGTGGGTCCGGAGGCCAGCCTGGCCCGGGCCGCGTCTGCTCTTCCCTCCCAGGCCACCTGCTTGTCTGCCACCCAGAGTCAGCACCAGCAGTTTCAGAGGGAAGAGATGAGCACCTCCTTGGTAGGGACAGCGTCAAGTGCTTGAGAGGCTGGCATGAGGCGGCTGGCACCAGGGCAGAGGTGCAGATGCTTCAGGTATCCAGGACGCTGTGTTCACTGCTGTGGGCAGCTCTGGTCTCACTTCTCAGTGTCTTGTTCTTTCTCTGCTTGCCCACCCTCTTTCCCTCCCACACCTACTTGATCATTTTTCTTCCTTGCCCCTTGATCAGGGTCTGGGGTCTGGGTCTGTTTAGGTCTGAAATAGATGCTGACTCTAGGCTCTCAGGTGATTCCTGGCATGCATTTGGGGTGACTTGATGAATTTTCATCATAGTTTTAAAGATGACTGTCAACTATATTGACAACTGAATACAATAAAATGTGACTATTCAAAGTCTACCATTTGATTACTTTTGGCATATGTAGCCATGAAACATTAAACATAAATGAAGAGAACTGAGAAGCTGTAGGGAGAAATCTCTTTCTGCGCTAATGGGAATCATGAGTCAAGATGCTCTATTAAATATCCATGTAATTGTATTAAGTAAATACATATTTTTATCGGGGTACAGATGAATGCCATCCATGACGTTATCTTTGTTAGGAAGAAAAGGAAAAATACATTGTGTGTGAAACACACTGGCACAGTGGGCACAGGGATGAGAGGAAGGCCTTACAGTATTTTGTATATTAATCTAGAAAAAATTCTGAAAAGCTAAGAACTAGAAATGGACTTCTTTTGGGTATGATTCATTTGCTGATCAGTCTCCATTTGTTTGGGTCTAAAATGAAATAGTTACATTTTTCTCCCATCCCTATCCCAGCTGGGCTTTGTCCAGTTTCCCAGGGAGCTAAGCCCTTATCATCATTTCAGGTTTAAACTTCAGATCTCCTGCCCCAGGTGTAGGCTTGTGGGGGTAGCCTGTGGCTGGGGGAGGATCTGACCTGGTTCTTCTCCTGCATTCTTCCAGGCTTGGGGAGGAGACACTGTCTCTTAGTAGGTCCCTCTGAGTGTCGCAGCTGCTCCCCTTCGTACAGCCCTTCATGTCCTTTCTGGCAAGCAGCCACAGCCGGTTCTCCCCAGGAGCCTGGGTCATGTGTTCCTCCAGCCCAGGGAAATAGGGAGGGCCTGACAACACCGGCTTTCCTAGGCCCGGGACAGCACAGAGCTGTGGCTCTGGGGGAACGTCATTGGCTTTCCTAGGCGCGGGACAGCACGGGGCTGTGGCTCTGGGGGAGCCTGGGCCAGCCTCTAGCACTCCCCTGGCTCCCAAGCAGGGCAGGAACAGAGAGGCAGCCAGGGAGTGTGGCTTTCACCTCTGAAAAGCAAACTCCTACCTAACTGTACAGAGGACAACTGCCCGGGTCCACAGGGAGGCTGATCTCCTCACCAGGTGCTGTGGGGAGGCTGGGGACCAGAAGAGATGGTGAGGAGTGCCTGCTGGTGCCAGGCACTGTCCTGGGGCATGTGGTGTCCCTGTTTAATTTTATTCTAAGTTACAAAAAGACACGTCGACCACTCTCGTTAATGAAGAAGTAAGAGCAGACCTCTAGACTGGACGTGCTGTGGAACTCTCTCTCTCTCTCCGTGGCCCCAGCTCCCTGGCCCATAGGGCTTTCATGCTTATCAGCTGCAGAGGAAGTTGATGGAGGAGAGCAGAGCATCTTTCACGACCATGAAGCCCCTCGGTGGTCTGGAGACGGATATTCTATCAGGGGTCCTTCAGAAATGCTGCTGGGTTTCAGTGAGACTGAAGCCATGCCCACTCCTGTGGTGTGAATTGTGGGTCCTTGAGAGTTTGGGGGATAAAAATAAGGATTTTCTTTGTTTCTTAAAGGAAAGAAGAGAAGTGAAGACTGCGGCGTGCAGGACTGTCCCGCAACATTTCTGCGACGTCTTCTCAGCATCCTGTCGCCGAAATATTGACATACGCTTAGCTCTCTATAATGAAAAGACTTGTTGTTTTTATCTTCTCTTTGTGGGGTGGGAAAGGGAGTGGGGGTGGGAGATTAGGCTCGGTTTGTCCTTCCTGGATGCCATGTTAGCCTCCAGGGGTCAGAAGCCTGGGTCTTTTACTAATCTTGACAATGAACTATTTCTAACCGTAGAGAAGTGGAAATACTGACTTCAGATTTGCAGTGAAAGAGCCTCTTTCACGCGCCATCTCCTGGACCTGTACCAGCTATGGGCTGCTGCTGCCTCCTGCCCCCCTGAGGGCCTTGTTCTACCGGGAAATAAACCCCAGTTTACGCTTTGTTGTTTCTGTGTGTGTGGATAAGATGAAGGGAAAGCACAGGCAGGAAAGGAGAGGCAAAACCCTCCATTCTGAAATCTGACTTACGTAATGTCCTCCAAGTTTTAGAGTGACAGCAGTCATTGCCAGAAGTGTGGTATGGTGAGATGAGAGAGGCGCTGGTTGATAGAACACTGAAAGAAACAGACACACACATCTCACTACAGGGCCCCCTACAAACGGGTACAAGTAAGGTTTCTCTTGTGCAGTTAAGAAAGAGGCTCTTTCCCTAAGTCCCAGAGCAGTGGCAGAGCAGCAGGTCCCCAGCCCCAGCTGTCCCTCCCATCGTATGTGGGCCCGCCCGCCAGGCCACAGCCAGCTCGCCCGGCCCTTCCGCCTCACGAGGCTGGCGCCCATCTTCACAAAGCTCACAGCATAAGACACCCCTGCTGGTGTGTGGACCTGGCTAATGGCACATTTAGGTGGCTGTGAGTTGGGAGAGAGAGGAGGGATGGAGGCATCCAAGGGGTGGTTTGCGTTTCCCACAGCTGGGTGCACAGTTTCTTCCAGCGGCTTCCTCTGGCATGTGGTGGTGAGCGGGCCTCTTTGAGCCGGTCACTTGTTCTCTCTGTTGGGGAGGTGTGTAGCGCTGCTCTTCCTTGTGTGATCAGTTTCAGTTGTTCATTTCCCTTGGCTCTACAGGAAAGCACATTTTGTTGAAGGTGGAAAGATTCTGCAGCCGCAGCCTTCTTCCCTTTTGTTCTGAGCGGAGAGGCCCTTCCCCAGAGGCATGCCGCTTCAGGACTTCAAAGGGCCTGGCTGCCTGGGAGCCCAGGGCCGCCCAGCAGTATTTTGAGTTAACACCACTCTCAGAGGGCCCTGTGGCCCGGGGGAAGGATTCGTTCCAAAAGATGTGTTGCTCTCGGTCCTCTCAACTGTTTGCGTGTAAACCTATTTAGAGTAGATTAAAGGAGAGATCAGCTAGGTCAGTGGAAAACGACGTCATTTACAGGGGCCCTAGCCAAAACGTTGACGTTACTTACATTTTATTTTGCTGCAAATATATTACTATAGAGTATGTCCCTCTTTCACAGTAAATAGAAACAAGGCGAGACAGAAGGAGGCCCTTCTAAAATGCACATAATCGCGTCCGCGTATGGCTGATGTTGATGCAGTCGTGGAGTACAGAGTGGTCGGCTGCTTCGTGTAACTGGGGTGCTTTGGTGCAGCAGGAAAAGGCAGGGGCCTGGGTTCTGAGAAACAAATGGTAGGTGAATCTTCCTGTAGAGAGCGTGTCTGCAGCGCCAAGAGTGCCGCCTGCTCTGGGGTGCAGGGAATGCCTGGAGCAGGCGCCTCTAGGCCTTGGTGTCCAGAGGGCAGGTTAGGGCTGGCCTCAGACTCTTCCACTGTGTCTGGAGATTCGAAGGGGGCGTTCCTCCAAATTGCTGCCAGTAAGCCTTTAATAAAATGTATCTTTTAAAAGAATGGCATTCACCGTTAGCTTGTCTGTTTTCAATACATTGTACAAAACTATGCACATGTGGATACGCACTAGGAACTGCCCTCTTCAGGGGTGTCCTGGGCTCACTCCTTCCCCAGACTCTCAGAAGGGGTGCTCTGCCTCTTCCAGGGAATTAGAGAAGTGTCTCCGCCTCTTACTGTGTTTATTGTTACAAATCAGCAGCACTGAGCCAAATCTACTGCCGCAGGAACTTAAGGAGTGGTGGTTTGAAAGGGAAGGAGCACCCGCAGCCTGGTCTGGATGTGCGTTGAATTTCCTAGTTATGCTTTGCATTTAGTATCTATCATCTTGCAAAATCGTGTATAAAACAGTAAAACACCCATCTGAACACCTACTTTTCCCTCTAAAGTTGACTGACAGCCCTAATTAGGACTGTGGTTTGTTTCTTTAAAAAATAAACTGGCCAGGCACAGTGGCTCACACCTGTAATCCCAGCACTTTGGGAGGCCAAGACGGGCAGATCATGAGGTCAGGAGTTCAAGACCAGCCTGGCCAACATGGTGAAGCCTCATCTCTACAAAAATGCAAAAATTAGCTGGGCTTGATGGCAGGCACCTGTAATCCCAGCTACTCAGGAGGCTGAGACAGGAGAATCACTTGAACCTGGGAGGCAGAGGTTGCAGTAAGGCAACATTGTGCCATTGCACTCTAGCCTGGTTGACTAGAGTGAGACTCTGCCTCAAAAAATAAATAATAAACTAAAAGAAAATGTAAAACTAATCATGTCAACAGTGCCAATCCACTTGAGAGCACAGCTTTCTGGAATACAGAGGCTGCCTGTCACTGGGCCTGGTGGGCCGTGAGGTCTGTCCGCTTGTTGCTCACAGGCTCTCTCCTGTTCCTCCAGGTTCGTCATCGGTGGTGTGAACTCATTGTTAAGCACAAGTTCACGAAAGCCTACAACAGCGTGCAGAGCTTCCTTCGGGAGGATCAGGTAGGTGTCAGCGAATGGGGATTCCGTAAAGGCTGTCCCCTGCACTTCACACAGGAACCCATGTTCTCAGTATCTTTCATAACGGATAATTAATCTGTTCCAAAGATTCTTAAGGACTGGTAGGATCTTACCTAACTCTGGTACTTCTGAGCTGCTTTTTTCCTCTCTCAGCGTCTTTGAAGGATTGAGTTGGGGACCTTCAGTGCTGCCTTGTGGCCCACACGTCATCCGATGATGCGTGCTCACACTTCGTGGTGTCTCCAACACCTGCCAGGCCACGCTTGTGCCTTGGTGATGCCGTGGGGTAGATCCTGATTTCAGTGGCCCTCATTTAAAGTACATGTGCAAGTTAGACTGGAAAAGCCCCAACAGGACAGTCTCGGTCTGGGCCCGCACCTGCGGTGTTGTGCTAGGCGGGGTTCCTTCCAGGGACAGCAGTCGCCTTCCTAGGCGTCCACAGGCAGTGTGCCTGCAGGCGCGGTCTGAGGGGACCTTCGTCGGCCGCCTCCGATGTCCACAGCATGTGTCAGGGTCGCCAGTCAGGTGTCCTGTGACAGGTCGTGGCCTCCCACACCCACCCCCACCCCCGCGGCCCTGAACACGCGGCCTGCCAAGCACTGTGGGTGACAGCATGGAGCTGTGTTCCCGCTGGGGTGGACGTGGGAGTGAGGCAGACAAAGGGACTTCTGACAGGGTCTCTGTGTGGGGGACCGCCAGCCAGTGAGGCCTGAGGCCTTGTTACTCCCACAAAGCAAAGTACATGCCTTCGCACCAGAAGAAATGTCACATTTGCACAGCAGAGCAAGAGGCGTCTGGAAAAACGTACAGGAGTATGAGGAGGGCAGAATTGAGGAGCAACTCTCAGGTCTATTGTGAAGACCAGAATTCACTGCAGACGTTCAGAATCATGATCTTTGTCAAATAAGGATCGCCGTGTCTGGGCTTTTTTGGGAAAGCACTCTTGAACCCTTAACTATGCAGTTGTGCTCTTGTGCTGTCTTTGAGACCCTTCTTTTCGTTTGCTCCCGCAAAATGTAACTCACGGCGTTAACTCAGCCTGGTACAAGACAGCAGGCAGATCCAGAGGGGCCCTTGGATCTCCCGGAACATCCTTGGCTGTTTTAAAAATATAGGAAAAGTGCAGATGTGAGTCTTTGTGGCATTGTTCCCAAGCAGCAGAGCTGGTGTGGACTGTCGTGCAGGGCTGTGGAGGAAAGCACAGGCGGGGTGGGCGGCTCTGCGGGTGTCGTGATGCGCCCTCGCCGCGGCTGCTGCGTGCCGTGCCCTTCATTTCCCTGGCAGGGAGTGGCCGGGTGAGCTCAGACCAGCGACTTCTAGGGACTTACTTTTTTGGGCAGGAGCCCTGCACCTCTGCAGTGCCACATAGGCCTTCTGCGTGGTCATTCTGGGAACCGTCTTTGTCTGTTCAGAGCATTCCTGACACGCCCAGCACGGTGGGAATGCTCACTCATCGTTCTGTCACCAGTGAAATCATCAGAATCTGTGGAGAGAACTGGGAGCTGAGGATTCCTTGGGGTTTGAGAACAAGGCGGAGATGGGGATTGCAGACTGCAGCTTCCAGAAGCACAGTCACCCCATGGCCTCTGTTTTCACTGGGGTCTTTGCAGTTTCCAGACAAGCATGTGTGTGTGGAGCTCACGTGTGTGTGGGTGCCCGCGCCTTAGCCTGATGCCCTCTGGCCTCTGTGCCCTGCAGGCCATGGGCGTGTACCTCTACGGGGAGCTGATGGTGAGCGAGGACGCCAGACAGCAGCAGCTCGCCCGCAGGTGCTTCGAGCGGACCAAGGAACACATGGATAGGTCCTCAGCCCAAGTGGTGGCCGAAATGTTATTTTAACGAGGTGACTCTCTCCCTTTCCTTTCTGTCATTTAGTTCTAACCAGATACTCCTCTTAGGAGCCAACTAAATAAGCCGAATAGTGAGCCAAGACCACCTGCAGCATCAGTAGTCGGCTCCCTGGCCGGGGGCCTGGAGAGTAGGCCGAGTGGGTGCTGGACTGGTATGGGGGCCCCAGGTCCCTGGAGCACCTCGCCTGGGTGGGGCAGTCACCAGGAAGCAGAGGCTGTCCGCCGAAGGCACGGCGGCACTCCTGGAGACTGTTTTGGCCACTGCAGGTTTTATAATCTGTAGGAAAAAACATTGTGGGGGAACATCGTGAGTAGGTTTGGAGGTGAGTGGGAAGCCTGGCAGCAGCGCCGGCCCAGTCCTCAAGGTCGCGGCTGACACGGGCGTTTCAGTGGCCGTGTGACTCCAGAGCCTAGCTTGGGCAGGCAGTTGTTTTCTTCCAGCCATGTGTGAACCGGAGGTTCCGTGGGCTGTCCGGCTCTCCAGGCGCACCCGGCACACACAGGTAGCACGCACGCTGCACGCGGCACGCGTACCACACTCCATGACTCCGTGTCTTGAGGGCAGGTCCTACTTTTTGCTTTGTTGTGTTGGAGCAGAATTTCTCCCCTGGTTTATGTTGGAGTGAGTCCTAGATTATTTAAATCACTTCCTCTGTTAATTGTGCCTGGAATTAACCTGTTAGATTTTACTTCGTAGCAGTTAATTGCTTAATGTGGGTTTCCGTAACCTAGCAGTCGTACATCTAGTTGTGTTAGGACAACTGTGGGATCATTTTTTTTTTTCTCTAACAATCATCATTTGTTTTCTCCATTTTACTTCAATGTTTTATGTAATATAATAGGGGATGTCTAATTTTGCATCTTTTCAAAAAAATACCAGATCTCAAGCATTTTTCATGTTATAGCTGTAATTGAATTTTTCATGGATATTGAGTATCTGGTGTTGATACTCTTCACTCATTTTTGGACATTGAGTTTGCGTCTAATGTTTTATGCTTATGAAAACTATTTCTGTGTAATATGTTTAAGTAGCTTATTTCTATGAAAGAACTTAATGAAATAAAAAGTTTTTTCTAAGCATGATCATATTATTCCAGAAGAGTCAGGAACCATGTGTGCCAGGAAAGAGAAACGTGGGTGGGGAGGGGGGCGAAGTACTCCTGGATGTCTCCAGGCGAATCGGCTGCTGCAGACGTGACCCAGCTCCCCCCGAGAAGGGCCGGCGGTGCAGACTGCACCCTCACCTCACTGCCAGCCTCACGTAGTAATGAGTGAACCGTGTTTCTCCTGAGTTTTGTTGTTGCTTTGGAGTTCGTGTTAAAGTGTGTGAACTACAAGGCCAGCTAGTCCGTTGATCAGTCCTTTTGTTCCAGGTTTTCCAGCAGCACCACAGGGAACACCCCTCACCACTCTTGATGGGGAATTTTTGTCCAGACAAAGGAGTCATCTTGATCACAAGTCTCCACCGTCCACACTCCCAGACATCTTCATTCCTGTCCCCACCCCTCCAGATGATTCCAGGGGTCACAAGCACCCCCCCTCGCCCGGTCCCCATGAGGAACAGTGGCCAGGACTTCTCTCAGGACCCTTCCAGCAGGGGGACCTTCACAGCCTGAGAGTCCCCAAAGGCTTCCCAGGGCAGCTAGAATCCGTGCCTGGTGAGAAGGGATCTTGTCCCCAAGGGTTAGAGGCAGTGAACTTAGCGAGGACAGCTGCTGTTAGCAATTCTGTCACTGCATTTTTCATCAGCGCCAAAGCTGCTCTTGCATTTTTATGGTCGTCTCTTGTGTCCCTTTGATTCAAAAAAATGATACCTCTAGGTTGCCAACTAAATGAAGAACAGAAACTCCGCCCGTTTGCTAGTGTAGCAGCATGAAGGCGGCAGCGTCGCCGGCGTCCCTCCGCGGAAGCCCGGTGCGTGCAGACGGGGCACGGGGCACGGCGCTGCTCTCGGGTGCTCTGGCTGCTTGGGTTCCTGGCATGCTGATTTGTGACTTAAGATTAAAATCACATTGCCAGGGATTACCACGCAGCCACGACCTTGGCTGCTCCTCCAGAAACCATAGTCGCGCGCCGCAGTTTGGAGAACAGGTGCGTCCTGTAGCTCTTTGGAAGCAAAAGAAGCCACCAGCTGAGGAAGATGCTCACCGGCCCTTTATTTATGCCCAGCGATGACCTCTCTGACAAGGTGCAGAGCTTAGCTGATTGGTGAACAGTGATTGGTTTCCGCTTTGTTCACAGTGGCTAAGTTCTGCACCTGAAGAGAAGGTGAGATGGGGACAGTTAAGTTGGAGCCGCTGGGGCGGAGGCCGTTGCTGCCGGGCTGGCCGCTGCTGCACAGTCAGCTCGGGTGCAGAGCACGGTCCTGGAGGACGAGAGATCACTTGGCCCCTGGATGCACTTGTCTCCTGCCGGGAATGCAAGCCGTGTACCGAGTCCTTAAGTTTTTTGTCCACAGAAACACACGTCCACTAATCAGACCTCTGTCTGAAAGGTCAAATGTATTTAAAGTTGCAAAAATTATTCTTACAAAAAACTAAAACCAAATGCATCACATAAGTCAAGTGAAACCGTGTGGTGGCTCATGGCGTGTGAGCGGGGTAGGGCGGGGCTTTCGGAGGAGCTCCTGATGTCGTTCCGGGCGCGGTGAACTCTCTCTTGTATTGCAGTCCAGGCCTCCGCGTCTCCTGCGCCAGCGAACAGTGCCCACGGAGCTCCCAGCTGAGGCGCTGCTTCTCCGGGCTGTCGATTGGACCCGCCCTCCGGTGCCTACTGAGCTGATATCAGTTCTCATTTTACACACTGGCTCAGTTCAGCAGGAACAGGAGTCGAGCCCTTGAGCAAAAAGCCTTCGTGTCTGTAAGTGCCCGAGGCTCAGGAGAGCTGGGGCTCCCACTCGTGGCAGACAGGCCTGCGTCTGCCCCTGCCCAGCGGCACCTCGGTGCCCTCATCTGTATGTGCTCCTGTGGTGTGGGGGTTTGTAGACTCGGAAAACCCTATGGCTTGAAGGCGGGACACAGGGCCAGCGCAGGGGTTGGCGGGCCACGTTTGCCCCCAGGGGTGAGGGAGGCAGGGCCCAGCTCCGCCACAGCGAGCTGAGACTTTCCGAGAGCAGTTAGAGTGGATGCAGGTCGGAACTGGGAACTCCTCCTAGCAGCCATCACGTACGTAAAGGCTCAGGAGAGCCTGCTGGTGTCACGGCCACGTGTGAGAAGGCCAGTGTCACACAGGGCTGTGAGATGGGCCTGGGTCTCCTCCTTGTCTTGTGATGAAAGTCTTCTCTTGAAAGTGGAGAGCAGAGGCACACAGAGAATTCCTCCCGGTGACTGGGTAATAAATGTTATTGCTGTTTCCTTTTCAGGAAAGATCACAGCGAGATTCTTTCATTCATCTCCTCCTAGCCTGGGGGACCAGGCTTGCACTGACCCTCGACATCAAAGGAGGGATTATGTGGCTGCGAAAGCCATCAGCCCGAAGCACTGTTCACATCTCGGTGCTTCCCTTTCCCAGAGGCTGGTCCTAGCCGGGCACATACAAAAGGCAGATTCTCATAAACACAGCCTCCCGCCCTGGACCTGGAGTGGAGCTGCTCTGGGATTTTGAGTTCTTCTGCACAGATGATGAAAGGTACCTGAGAGACAGTGGAACCTGCTGAACTTTTACATCAGTCTGCTCAGCACATGGGCGGACGTGGACATTTCTATAATTTCAGAGTCGCACAGCTCCTCTGTACTGAGACCAGTGGGCGCCATTTGATGTAAAACTATGGGATGAGAATCTAAGATACATTATTAATAAATGTAATGGTTTTCTTTGTATTTGTGTTTGCTTCTGAATTTTATGCTGCTTAAAAATAACAAGAAAAAGGTATTCTCCACATTCTGGTGTTCCTTCCCTACCTCACTCGTTTCTCTGTCATTTTCAAGGTAGTACTCTCTTAGAAGCCTGAAAGCAAAAGAAATTGGGCTGGGTGTGGGCACTTTTACAACATGGAGAGGTTGGGCATGTTCGGTCACTGTGGGAGTCGGGTGGTGTGCTTTTTCTTCCTCCACAGTGCTTCAAGACAGAAGCTGGGCACCGAGCTTCCTGGGCACCGTCCATGAGGCAAGGTGGTTGAAAATGCCTGGAGGAGGCCATAGAAATGGGTGCAGCCAGGGGCCCTGTGCAAGGCTGGGCTGAACCCGAGTGCCCCTGACCACACCCACAGTCTCCTCTGTCTGGCTCCAGGGGTGCCTTGAGTTCCGTCCTATTTGGGGTGAAGGGCTCTACCATGGATCTTCATTAGGAGCTCTGGACTGGAAAGCCTTGGCCTCCAGAACCACCCTCCCATGCCAGTGACTGATTCATAAAGGTTCCTAGGATTTGCTCTCTCTCTCACATGCCTTTGCATGGCTGGCTGTGCCATTGCGGAGGAAGACTCGGAACTTGACTTATAGCTGAATAAATACACAACCACTGCTTCCTGTGGAAAGTTAGGATAAATGATGCTTTCTCTGCTTGCTTTCTTTTCTTTTTTTTTTTTTTTTTTTGAGACAGTTTCACTCTTGTCTGCCAGGCTGGAGTGCAATGGAGCGCGCCCTGCAACCTCCGCCCCCGGGGTTCAAGTGATTCTCCAGCTTCACCCTCCCGAGTACATGGGACTACAGGCATGTGCCACCACACCCAGCTAATAGTGTATTCTCTCTCTCCTCTCCTCTCCTCTCTCGCTCTCTCTCCCCTCCCTCCCCACCTCCCCTGGGAGCGCTGGCCGCGCTGTCCTGCAGGGGTCCCACTCCCACTGTGTGCGGATGCTTGGTACCTGGACCTCTCAAGAGCTGCGGGCGGCTTTACCGGCCCACTAAAGCAAAGCTGAACTTACCGGCCCAGTGGTTTGGGGTGACCTTGCTTTGTCTTCTTTAGAAATCGCTAAAGCAAAGCTGAATTGCTGAATAGCTGGGGTTCTGCACAAAGACTGCTAATCCTCTGAGTCACCAAGTCTTGTGGCTTGCTTTGACCACTGCAGATCTAGCCAGTGGGTGACATTAATTTGGTGGACCTCATCAGAACCGGACACTGGCGTTACGGCTTTGGCTGAGGTCCTGCAAGGAGAGTCGGCCTTTGCTGCCTCCAGACCTGGAGCGTCCTGCCCATGCTGGGGCTGTCCCTGGAGATGAGGGAGGAGGCAGGAGGCTCCCTGAGGTTCTGCGACTCCCTCAGCGTCTTCTACCTGTGCCTCAGCAGACTCTGGATTCTGCCAGCTGCTCCTCTGGCATCTCCTGAGAGAGTTGAGAGAGCCTCCGGCCAGGGCCTGGCAAAGACCCCTCAAGATTCCAGCCTGCGAGCCAACCAGGGTCTCAGGACCAGCAGGAGAAAGACAGGACTGACCAGCACTCCTCCATTTTTAAGTGTCACATCAGAAACTAGTTGAGATCAAAGGGCGTGTGATGGGACGAAGGCTCGCCATCTTCCTCAGCCCAGCACAGCGCCTTCAGAGAGCAGGAGTGTCTGCAGGGGACACTGTTCTGGGTGATGGAAGGCGGGCGGGCAGGACGTGAGTGTGCCAGGGAACCCGAGTTCCTGCTGTGGGTTTACCTGCCAAGTGGCCGGGTTTGCACGCAGGCTCACGTGGCTCAGGGTCTTCCTCCACGCCACAGTGCCCCCATCTCCGTGGGCCCTTCATTGAGTAGCGTCTGCGGAGGCCTCCATGTCCAGGCACTCCTGGGGGACACTCCCGTCACATTCAGCAGCCAGGACTTGAGAGGCCCTTGTTGGCCTTCTCTGGAAGGGCTGGCTGGGTGGGGTTGTGGCCTGCTCTGGAAAGCGTGGAACCCTGAACTTGAATCTACCGTTAAGTGCCATTTCCCAGCCTCAGCTCAGCAGCTCCCCCTTGGCCGACCATGGGCAGGACCTGTCACAGGCCCTCCGAGAAGCAGATGTGACGATATTAGCTCCCCCCACCCTCTAACAGGCTGTAAGAAATAAATGATGACAGGAACAACCTTCTTACCGACAAGCCAGTGCCTCCACGGAGCAGACGGATCCAGGACTGCAGGGTCCCCACAAGACGCCATCGGCTCCCTGGTCTAGGTAGAAGCCAAGAAACACCTGCTCACATGGGGCTTGCTTAGGCTGTGGGTAAAATGACTGGGAGGTGATGCCATGGGGTGGGGGAGCCCCATGGCTATGCCCTAGAGCTGGGTGGGGCTGAACAGCACTGGAGGGGCCGGAGGGCAGGTGCCAGCAACACGAGCCCTGGCCCCTGTGGCCTGCAGCCACCAGCGTGACGGGGCCATGTGTCCCCCGAGGGGTGGTCAGGCACGAACAGTTTTAACTGGGTTTGCCAGGTTTAATAAAAGATCAGAGAGAGGCAGCAACTCAATGGGTTAATTGCCACTGTCCTCCAGGAGAAAAAACAGCTGCCTTCGGGGGTCCAGCCCTTCCCCCCGAGGCCACAGAGATGCCAGTGTTCTTCCCAACCTTCAGGAAGTGTCCCCTGCTGCTGCCTCCAGCTGTCTGAGCTGGGACTGGGCCCGGGGCCTGCTGCAGTAGGGGAGGTAGCCAGGCATCTGAGGGTGACCCCAGCCCAGAGGGCCCCCATGATTAAAGGAAGTGGCAGTGACCACACCCTGCACTCAGTCGCCTGCAGGCCTCGCCAGTACCCTGGGCCGGCCTGGAAGGGCAGCCCCCACCTCCCTGCCAGGGTTCAGGGGACAGGGGGACCTCCCTGGCCCGAGGCTTTGGGCCACAGCCGGGGGCAAGGGAGGGCTCGGGAAGGAGTCACCGGGGAAGACGGGTCACCAGCTCAGCATCCATTTGAGGATTAAAGGCTTTTAAAGCATTTATTTTTACTGGAATTTCAAACCGAAATATTGAAATAATGTCTCCATCCCAGGCAAGGTGACCTTGTCTGCAGCACGGAGGCCAAACACCCAAGACAGGCCTGGCCAGAAAACGTGACCCCAACGACGAAGAGGCGCCCGGGGAGGGTGCGGCTCCCCCACCTCCGCTCAGCCCGGAGCAGCCCACCGCAGGCCTGAGGCTGGCGGGGAGGGACCTGTGCCACCGGGGCCCGCGGAGCAGCCGGAAGCAAGGCCAAGGGCCGCCTTCGACGGGCGGCGTGTTTAGACTTTGAGTTCTAGGCCAAGCACCTCCTCATTCTATAGATGGGGCCAGTGCAGGACGTACGTGGGTCCTGGATGGGGTGGAGGCAGGTAGGGGGGAAGTGCTGGCAGGGAAGGGGGTGCTCCTCGGCAAGGCAGACCTACCTGGCAGGGGTCCTCTGTCCCGAGAGGCTCCTTCCAAGCAGAACTCTGGGTGCACAGGCCCCAGGGTCCACCACACCCATTCTTCAGAACTGGAGTGCCACCCAGCACTTTGTCAGGATTAGCCGGTGCCTGGGGCCGCACCACTGCAGACTCTGTGCAGGCCCAGCCGCGGCAGGGACTCCGCATGGCGGCAATGAGATGGTGGTCGTCCGAGAGGTTTGGGGGACCTGGAGGTTGGAAGAACTGCCTGGACCTCCCAGGGTCGTCCCCAGCGCCTGTGGAGAATGACCGTGGCCTCGCTGCCTGGGCGCCGGAGGGTTACAAGGTGAAAAGGAGGAGAGGCCGGTCAGGACTGTTCAGGGGCAGGGGTTTCTAGATCTCTTCCCAGCCTCCCTGCTGTCTGGGAGATTGATCCCCTGATAGGCGTTTCTGTTCC
Source organism: Saimiri boliviensis (assembly GCF_048565385.1). Taxonomy (NCBI): domain Eukaryota; kingdom Metazoa; phylum Chordata; class Mammalia; order Primates; family Cebidae; genus Saimiri; species Saimiri boliviensis. Next base: position 240,281,666 of record NC_133450.1, on the reverse strand, counting down.
AGTGGGATGACCAGACAGCATCCGAGCCTGGGGTGGAAGGAAGCCGCCATAAAGCCACAGATGTCCCAAGACCAACTTGGCTTGTGACCCCCACGAGGCCCAGCCCAAGAAGCCATTCTTGGGGCTGGGGCGGGAAAAGGGGGTTGATCCCTGTGATTCTCACATAGACCCAGAAGAGAGGAGAGGCTGGGAGCTGCTGCCACCAGGGTGTGGCCTGTGAGCTGTTGATGGCACCATTAGCCTCTTCAGGGCTGTGTGCGTGCAGTGCAGGGCCAAACGCAGAAATGCAGAGGACTCCTGTGGCCACACAGTTCTGTCTAGTCCCCACAGCTCACAAGGAACCAGTCTGGCCCCTGCAGTGTTGGCTGAGAAAAAACAAGGTCAGGGTTTGGCTTAGCCCCAGGACTTAAAGGGGATGGGCAGCTGCTAGACCCTCCCACCCCACCCGGTCCCACCCAGCCTCTGGCTGCTCTGCCACCCCTCACCCTGGTGGTTGCTGCCGAGTGGGACCTGGGGGTGGGGGTGGGGCTGCTCCCAGGGGGCCTGTCCATTCCGTCTCCCGCAGGCCGACCACCTGGGAGATGAGTGCCCGGCTCTGATCCTGCCTGGGGCCGCCTGCCCAGACAGCTCATCTGTGGCTTCGTCTGGGTGTGCACCCTGTGGTTTCCATTTTCTTAAGCTTGCTTTGTGCTGCTCCTGCCTGTAATTGCTTTCAGCCTGGGCCTTTGTGGAATCCGTCCGCCACTTTAAAGCCTAGCCGAGGAGGTGCTTTTGCCAGTGGGGTATGGGTGGGGTGCTGAAGCTGCCCATGGTCAGACCCTGACTCGCTGCCAAGAGTCCCGAGTTCCAGAAAGTTCTTTTCTGACCTCATAGTCCTCCCTTGCCTCAGGAGGTCTGGCAGAACACAAGCGTCTGTCCTAAAGGCTGGAGTAGATGCTCCTGGCGAGCTCTGAAAGTCAGGCTAAGACACCACACTTCACCCCTAATGCCTGGGGTTTCCACATTCTGACCCCATGATTTAAGGCCCCAGGGACTTCAGCAGCAGTTGTGTTCAGGGAGGCAGGCTCAGGAGAACGTGAATTATAGGAGTAACTCCGAGGTGAAGCTGGAGTCCATTTCAGTGATTGCTGATGGAACAGAACAAGTGCGCGTTTATGTTGGGCTTAAAGACAGACAATTTATGGGGAAGGAACTACAGTTTCGTGATTGTATCTGCTTTGCTAAATTAAATGCTGCCAAGGAAGCGACTGCAGAAACTTGGTGTTAGCACAGCTGAGGCAGGATTGCCTTGAGCACTGCAGGAAAGGCGTCACGAGCACAGGGCCGGGGCAGATGGAGGATGCGTCTTTGGAAAGCTGGGTCACGGCCCACAACCTTCTCCAACTGGGGGCATCCAAGAAGCTCAAGTCCTCAGGGTACATGTCAAGGCACATGCATGCAGCCATAATAAGTGGTCTTTTTCTAGGAAATTCTGATAATGCCAACTTATTTTCTCATAGATGACACATGCAAACAAATACAGGTAATATGTAAAAAAAAAGTTTTCTCCACCTTTTCACCTAGTCTCTTCCCCAAGACTGTCACTGTAATGAAGGTGATGACTGTCTCCACCCCAGCAGTGGGGAGCACGTGTGCAGACCTTGCTGTATACACGGAGGGTGGCATAGGGTGTGCACGGGTCTGGATTGGCTCATACATAACATTGCTTCTCTGTGTCGATGGCTCCATTGCATGGACACCCCGTAACTCGAGAGGCAGAGACACCCAGCCTTCCAGGGGCTTCGTTCAAGTCCCAGCCCTGCTAGGTGGCCACGGTATAACCTTGGGCACATTGCTCAGCCTACCCATGCTTGCATTTCCTCCTCTGTAAACTTCAGCTGACTTTGCTGGTGAGTAAATGTGAAGCCGACAGCAGGCTTGGCCTTGAGGGTAAGAGTGTGCACTTCTTGCATGTGGGCTTTGGCTTTTTCTCTCATTTCTTTCTTGCTCTTCTTTCTCTTCCTGTCTCTCCCTTTCCTCCCTCTCCCTGTTTCCTTTTTATGTCTTTACGTGAACCTCTGAGTTGCCCCAGTGGCTGGCTATCGCATCCTGCACATGCATGGGCACAGGCGCCAGCATCTCTGCACAGGGAAAGCCCTAGATGTGCACGCTAGCACGGATCCCTGCGGTCTGCAGTGGAGGGAGCGCGGTCAGAACTGGGTGTCTGCTCCTTGGAGAGAGGATATATAATCTTTTTCAATCGTAGTTGGGTCTTTGCTTAGTTTAGGGTTAGGCAGGGAGGCTCAGGAAGAATGTGAATTATAGCAGAATACACATAGGACTGACCAGTGTAACCACGTGTGAGGACCCAGCTCAGCAGCTTCAGTGCCTTCATTGTTGCGCAGCTTACCACCATCCGCCTGCGCAACGTTTTCACCTTCCCCAGTGAAATGGAAACCATTCAACATTCACTCCACACTTCCTTTCCCCAGGGTAGCTTCCTGCCTCAGAAGTTTGCCTGTTTTAGGGAGGTCATATGAGAGGCATCATAAAATATTTGTCCTGGAGGGGATCCAAGATGGCCACTTAGGAGCTGCTCAGGATTGCAGCTCCCAGTGAAAGTGCAGAGCGTGAGCGGAACACTGCATTTCCAGACGGATTTTTACTGCCCACAGACCAGGAGATTCCCAGGCAGAGGAGCCCTACAGGTCACCAGCGCAGCTGTTTTTGCCAGCATGGCTGTTTTGCCAACGCCCCGGCACGGCGGCTCTACATACAAAATACACGGGTCCGGGAGCCATTTTTGGTGGTGATTGGAGCTCCTGGGAGACAGAGTCACCCATTCATCTTATTAAAAAGGGGATTTAAACAGGGAGCCAGGCCAGAAGATTCCTGGGCAAAAAAGCGCCACAAATCTCAGTGTGGCTATTTCAGCAGGCGCAGTGGGTTGCCGCATAGGAAATCACACAGATTCCAGCACCTTTTCAACAGGTGACCAGAACACCTGGGAGACAGAGTCGACCATTCAACTAAAAAAAGAGAAAAAAAGGGGCTCTGAGGCAGAGAGCCAGGTGATCAGGCTCGGCTGGTCCCACCCCTACAAAAAAACAGCAATTGGAAACGCTCGGGATTGAGAGTTTCACGGCAAGCACAGCTGAACCTGGGATGGTCCAGCTCTGTGAGGGAGAGGCATCCACCATTACTGAGGCAGTCCACCACTACGGAGGTAGTTTGCCATTGCTGAGGCAGTCTGCCATTACAGAGAGAGTGCGCCATTATAGAGGTGGGCCGCCATTGCTGAGGCAGTTCTAACTACACCCGTATAAACAGGACTGCAGGGAAGTTCACATGGCAGCTGGGTGGAGCCCACAGCAGCTCAGCAAAGCCCCTGCAGGCAGACAGTGACTAGCCTGCCTCCTCGCTGGGCAGGGCAGCCCTGAAAAAAGGCAGCAGCACAACAGAAACTCATAAATAAAGCCCTAACTCCCTGGGACAGAGCACCTGGGGGAAAAAAATTTAAAAAGGGGTTTATGAGTTCTGCTGCAGCAGACTTAAATGTACCTGCCCAGCAGCTCTGAATGAAAAATGGAGCTCACAGCTCAGCACTTGAGCTCCTATAAAGGACAGACTGTCTCCTCAAGCAGCTCCCTGACCCCCGTATATCCAAAGAGTCTCCTCATGAAGGAGAGCTCAGACTGACATCTGGCAGGTATCCTTCTGGGACAAAGATAGCAGAAGAAGAAACTGGCAGCAACCCTTACTGTTCTGCAGCCCGCTGCAGGTAATCCTGAGGCAAGCAGGGCCTGGAGTGGACCTCAGCAGTCTTAGAGCAGAGGGGCCAGACTGTTAGAAGGAAAACTAAGAAACAGAAAGAAATAACTTCATCATCAACAAATGGGGCATCCACTCAGAGACCCAATCTGAAAGTCAACAACTACAAAGACGACAGGTGGCTAAATCCACAAAGATGAGAAGAAACCAGTGCAAAAAAAAAGATGAAAACCTGAAACCAGAACGTCTCTCCTCCTACAAGGGATCACAACTTCTCACCAGCAAGGGAACAAGGCTGGATGGAGAATGAGTGTGATGAAATGACAGAATCAGACTTCAGAAGGTGGGTAATAAGAAACTTCTGTGAGCTAAAAGAACATGTTCTAACCCAATGCAAAGAAACTAAGAACCTTGAAAAAAGATTTGATGAAATGCTAACGAGAATAAACAACACAGGAATGTAAGTGAATTCATGGAGCTCAAAAACACAACATGAAAAACTTCACAAAGCATACACAAGTTTCAACAGCCGAATTGACCAAGCAGAAGAAAGGATATTGGAGGTTGAAGATCAACTCAATGAAATAAAACAAGAAGGCAAGATTACAGAAAAAAGGGTAAAAAGGAATGAACAAAGTCTCCAAGAAACATGGAACTATGGGAAAAGACCTAATCTACATTTGATAGGTGTACCTGAATGTGACGGAGAAAATGAATCCAAGCTGGAAAATACTCTTCAGTATATTATCCAGGAAAACTTCCCCAACTTAGCAAGGCAGGCCAATATTCAAGTCCAGGAAATGCAGAGACCACCACAAAGATATTCCTCAAGAAGAGCAACCCCAAGGCACATAATCTTCAGATTCACCAGGGTTGAAATGAAGGAGAAAATGCTAAGGGCAGCAAGAGAGAAAGGCTGGGTTACCCACAAAGGGAAGCCCAATAGACTCACAGCAGATCTCTCAGCAGAAACCCTACAAGCCAGAAGAGTGGGGGCCAATATTCAACATACTTAAAGAAAAGAACTTTCAACCCAGAATTTCATATCCAGCCAAACTAAGCTTCATAAATGAAGGAAAAATAAAATGCTTTTTGTGAACAAGCAAGTACTCAGAGATTTCATCACCACCAGGCCTGCTTTACAAGAGCTCCTAAAAGAGGCACTACACATAGAAAGGAACAACCAGTACCAGCCACTGCAAAAACATACCAAAAGGTAAAGAGCATCAACACAATAAAGAAACTGCATCAACTAATGGGCAAAACAGACAGCTAGAATCAAAATGGCAGGATCAAATTCACACATAACAGTATTAACCCTAAATGTAAATAGGCTAAATGCCCCAATCAAAAGACACAGACTGGCAAATTGGATAAAAGGCCAAAACCCATCAGTGTGCTATATCCAGGAAACCCATCTCACATGCAAGGATACACAAAGGCTCGAAATAAAGGGATGGAGGAAGATTACCAAGCAAATGGAGAGCAAAACAAAACAAAACAAAACAAAACAAAACAAAACAAAACAACAGGATTTGCCAGTCTCGTCTCTGATAAATAGATTTTAAACCAACAAAGATGAAAAGAGACAAAGAAGGACATTACATAATGGCAAAATGATCAATGCAACAAGAAGAGCTAATGATCCTAAATATATACGCACCCAACACAGGAGTATCCAGATACATAAGGCAAGGTCTTAATGACTTACAAAGAGACTTAGATTCACACACAATAATAGTGGGAGACTTTAACACCCCATTATCAATATTAGACAGATCAACAAGACAGAAAATTAACAAGGATATCTAGGACTTGAACTCAGACCTGGACCAAGCAAACCTAATAGACATTTACAGAACTCTCCACCCCAAATCCACAGAATATACATTCTTCTCAGCACCACATCACACCTACTCTAAAATTGACCACATAAATGGAAGTAAATCACTCCTCAGCAAATGCAAAAGAATGGAAATCATAACAAACAGTCTTTCAGACCACAGTGCAATCAAGTTAGAACTCAGAATTCAGAAACTAACTCAGAACTGCACAGCTTCTTGGAAACTGAACAACTGGCTCTTGAATGTTGACTGGATAAACAATGAAATGAAGGCAGAAATAAAGATGTTCTTTGAAACCAACAAGAATGAAGACACAACATACCAGAATCTCTGGGACACATTCAAAGCAGTCTCTAGAAGAAAATATATAGCAATAAATGCCCAAATGAGAAGCAAGGAGAGATCTAAAATCAACACCCTATCATCAAAATGGAAAGAGCTAGAGGAGCAAGATCAAAATAACTCAAAACCTAGCAGAAGACAAGAAATAACTAAGATCAGAGCAGAACTGAAGGAGATAGAGACACAAAAAATCCTTCAAAAAATGAATAAATCCAGGAACTGGTTTTTTGAAAAGATCAGCAAAATAGACCACTAGCCAGATTAATAAAAAAGAAAATAGAGAAGAATCAAATAGATGCAATAAAAAACAATAAAGGAGATATTCCACAGAAATACAAACCATCATCAGAGATTATTACAAACAATTCTGCACATAACCTAGTAAACCTGGAAGAAATGGATAAATTCCTGAACACTTGCATCCTCCCAAGCCTAAACCAGGAAGAAGTCAAAACCCTGAATAGACCAATAACAAGGTCTGAAGTTGAGGCAGCAATTAAGAGCCCACCACCCAAAAAAAGCCCAGGTTCAGATGGGTTCACAGCCGAATTCTACCAGACATACAAAGAGGAGTTTCCTTCTGAAACTATTCCAAACAATCCCAAAAGAGGGAATCCTTCCCAAATCATTTTATGAGACCAACATCATCCTGATACCAAAACCCGGGAGAGACTCAACAAGAAAAGAAAACTTCAGGCCAATATCCATGATGAACATAGATGCAAAAATCTTCAATAAAACACTGGCAAACTGATTGCAACAGCACATCAAAAAGCTTATCCACCATAACCATGTAGGATTCATCCTGGGGATGCAAGTCTGGTTCAACATATGCAAGTCTATAAACGTAATTCACTACATAAACAGAACCAAAGACAAAAACCACCTGATTATCTCAATTGATGCAGAGAAGGCCTTTGACAAAATTCAACAGCCCTTTATGCTAAAAACACTCAATAAACTAGGTATTGACGGAATGTATCTCAAAATAATAAAAGCTATTTATGACAAACCAACAGCCAATATCATACTGAATGGGGAAAAACTGGAAGCATTCCCTTGGAAACCTGGCACTAGACAAGGATGCCCTCTCTCACCACTCCTATTCAATATAGTATTGGAAGTTCTAGCCAGAGCAATCAGGCAAGAAAAAGAAATAAAGCGTATTCAAATAGGAAAGGAGGAAGTCAAATTGTCTCTATTTGCAGACGACATGATTGTATATCTAGAAGAACCCATCGTCTCAGTCCAAAATCTCCTGAAACTGATAAGCAACTTCAGCAAAGTCTCAGGATACAAAATCAGTGTGCAAAAATCACAAGCATTCCTATACACCAGTAACAGACTTAAAGAGAGCCAAATCAAGAACAAACTGCCATTCACAATTGCTACAAAGAGAATAAAATACCTAGGAATACAACTAACAAGCAACATAAAAGATCTCTTCAAGGAGAACTACAAGCTGCTGCTCAACGAAATAAGAGAGGATACAAACAGATGGAGAAAAATTCCGTGTTCACGGTTAGGAAGAATCAGTATCATGAAAATGGCCATACTGCCCGAAGTAATTTACAGATTCAATGCTATCCCCATCAAGCTACCAATGACCTTCTTCACAGAACTGGAAAAAAACACCTTGAACTTCATATGGAACCAAAAGAGAGCCCGCATAGCCAAGTCAAGTCTAACCAAAAAGAACAAAGCAGGAGGCATCACACAACTGGACTTCAAGCTATATATAAGGCTACAGTAATCAAAACAGCATGGTACTGGTACCAAAACAGAGATATAAACCAATGGAGCAGAACAGAGGCCTTGGAGGCAACACAACACATCTACAACCATCGGATCTTTGACAAACCTGACAAAAACAAGCAATGGGGAAAAGATTCCCTGTTTAATAAATGGGGTTGGGAAAACTGGCTAGCCATGTGCAGAAAGCAGAAACTGGACCCCTTACACTAAAATTAACTTACACTAAAATTAACTCCAGATGGATTAAATACTTAAAAATAAGACCTAACACCATAAAAACCCTAGAAGAAAATCTAGGCAAAACCATTCAGGATATAGGCGTAGGCAAGGACTTCATGACCAGAACACCAAAAGCATTGGCAACGAAAGCCAAAATAGACGAATGGGACCTAATCAAACTCCACAGCTTCTACATGGCAAAAGAAACAGTCATCAGAGTGAATCGGCAACCAACAGAATGGGAAAAAATGTTTGAAGTCTACCCATCTGACAAGGGGCTGATATCCAGAATCTACAAAGAACTAAAACAGATTTACAAGAAAAAAACAAGCCCATTAAAAGTGGGCAAAGGATATGAACAGACACTTTACAAAAGAAGACATACAGGAGGCCAACAAACATGAAAAAATGCTCATCATCACTGGTCATTAAAGAAATGCAAATCAAAACCACATTGAGATACCATCTCACACCAGTTAGAATGGCGATCATTAAAAAATCTGGAGACAATAGATGCTGGAGAGGATGTGGAGAAATAGGAACACTTTTACACTGTTGGTGGGAGTGTAAACTAGTTGAACCACTGTGGAAGACAGTGTGGCCATTCCTCAAGGACCTAGAAATAGAAATTCCATTTGACCCAGCGATCCCATTACTGGGTGTATATCCAAAGGATTATAAATTGTTCTACTGTAAGGACACATGCACACGATTGTTCATTGCAGCACTGTTTACAATAGCAAAGACCTGGAACCAACCCAAATGTCCATCGATGATAGACTGGACAGGGAAAATGTGGCACATATACACCATGGAATACTACGCAGCCATCAAAAACGATGAGTTTGTGTCCTTTGTAGGGACATGGATGAACCTGGAAACCATCATTCTCAGCAAACTGACAAAAGAACAGATAATCAAACACCACATGTTCTCACTCACGGGTGGGTGTTGAACAGTAACACATGGACACAGGGAGGGGAGCATCACACACTGGGGTCTGTCGGGGGGAAATAGGGGAGGGACAGCAGGGGGTGGGGAGTTGGGGAGAGAGAGCATGGGGAGAAATGCCAGATGTAGGTGATGGGGAGGAAGGCAGCCAATCACACTGCCACGTGTGCACCTATGCAACAGTCTTGCATGTTCTTCACATGTACCCCAAAACATAAAATGCAAAAAAAAAAATTGTCCTTTTGTATCTGACTGATCTCGCTTAGCATGAAGTCTTTCAGGTTCCTCCATGCTGTGGCGTGCTCAGGAGGCCCGTCCTGCTGTGTGCACTGACAGTGTTTCCTTTCTGTGCTGGCTCACTCCTTGGCTGTGGTGGAGAGCGCTGCTTAGAACATGGGGGCCCGGATTTCCTCAGCTGTTACTTTCCATTCTTTTGGGTAAACATCTAGATCAGAGTTCTAGGTTACCATACCGTTCCCAGGATGAATTTTTTTATTTTTTCACCTTCTCTTATGGTGCTGACAAATTTGGATATTTGACAAATTGTCCTCTGAAAAGGCGGTAGCGGTTTCCCTTCCCTTCCTCTGCCTGTTCCGCTCTCTGTCACCAGCATGGCAGCATCAGCCTTGAGTGTTTCCCAGGCAGCTGTGGAGATGATCGGACGCACCTGGGCTTCTGCCACACTGTGGAAAGGCCCTGCCATCCTGTTCAGTGTTGTGTATGTCCCTGCCCGTGCGTTGAGGGCTGGCAGCTGTTTCCTTACTGATTTGTAGAAGTGCTACAGAAGTTAGGAAATTCGCTTTTTGTGCGCTGCAAATGCTTCTTCCCTCAGTTTACCATGTATATTTAAGTATTTTTGTTAATTTGCTTCTGGTTTCTGTATGGCCAGTTTTCGCAGCCTTTTCTCCTGAGGTTTCTGGCTTTTGCACTGGGCATGGACAGGGTTCCCTCTGAAGCAGGCACTGCTGAGGGGGATGTGTGAGGGTCCCTGTGGCCCAGCCTGAAAGAAGGCATGGAAGTCCGCAGGGGTGTGCTGGAGCCTTGGGTCCTGTCCCCACCTCGCACAGAGCGGCATCCTCTCCACTCCTCTTCCTCCCTCCGCAGGACTGGGGAGTCTGCCCCGAGCAGTGTGAGCTTTGAACCTGCAGACAGGGGTGGGCGCGCTGGGAGGGCGAGGCCAGGCTGGACAGGATGAAAACCACTGGGGAGCAAGAAGCTCTAAATGAAAGGTCAGAAAGCACTTGCTGCATTTTAGAGGGAGCTTCAACTTCATAAGCTAAATCCTTATTTATCTACTACAGCATCCCCCAGAGTGGCTGCAGTCTCCCCGTCTCTCCCAAGCAGAGCTGCTAGAGGCTTCTCAGAACACACAGATCCCAGAACGAGCTATGCTCCAGGTGCTGACCCTGGGGAAAGGCAGAGGGCTGGGGAGCTTTCTCGGTAACAGTTTTACTCCTGATGCCATCTTTTCCCTGTTGATGGCAATGTCTTTATCTTATAGTAAATTCTGTACACATACACATTTATTAACTGGGAGATGATGTCTAAAGCCTAAGCAGTGAGTGCTGGGGGGTGACAAAGGGCCAGCTTCCAGGCTTCCCGACGGGCTGCATGTGGCGGTGGGAGAAAGGGAGGGGTCAAGAGTGACCTCGGAGCTCGCCCTGAGTCTGGCAGGATGGAGTGGCTGTCCTGCCAGGATGGAATGCAGGGAGCCGGTGGGTGCAGGAGGCAGGTAGGGCTGGTGGGCCTGCCTGGGATGTGGTAAGTCTAGAGAGTCCTCACACTGCTGGTGTCGATTCCCAATAGGCAGTGAGCTATCCCAGCTGGCAATCCAGGAGCAGGTGTGGCCCCTCTGCCCAGAGATGCCATGTGAAGCCACAGGCAGGACAGGCTCCAGCCTCGATGGAGTCCAGGGGAGGCTACCAGGAGGGGATCACGCGAAGAGGAGGAGCACGTGAGCTGGCAGGAGGCCTGAGAGCTGGGAGGAGGCCGGCCCACGAGGCCTGAGAGCTGGGAGGAGGCCGGCGCACGAGGCCTGAGAGCTGGGAGGAGGCCGGCGCACGAGGCCTGAGAGCTGGGAGGAGGCCGGCCCACGAGGCCTGAGAGCTGGGAGGAGGCCGGCCCACGAGGCCTGAGAGCTGGGAGGAGGCCGGCCCACGAGGCCTGAGAGCTGGCCGCTGGCTGTAGCCGTGGGGCCCCTTCAGCCCCTCCCACGTTTCCATTCATGAGAAGCTCACAGCAACGTATGCGTCTGTACGCGGCGCGCTTCGTGACACTTCACTTTCGGAACGTGCCTGGCTGTTCGTGTTTACTGTCCATATGAATGTTGGCATCAGGTTGCCTGGTTTTCTTCTAAGTTAATTCTCTGTCTACAACCGTTAGTGTCTGTGTCCCGGATGCCGTTCCAGAAGGGAAGGCACAGCAGTCATAGCTGGAAGGGGGACTGGGCAATGTCTGGAGAAAGTCTTGTCACCACTGGTGGGAGGGGTGCACTGGCATCTAGCGGCTGCGGCCAACCACCCTGCAGTGCACCGGACACCCCCACAACAAAGAGGCATCTGGTCCAGAGTGCTCATGGTGCTGCGTTTGAGGAACCCAGATTTAGGTGCCTACAAAATGGCTTTCGGGGAAGGCCCGCCTCTGCCTGTTCATCCAGTGCTGGCTGCTGGGCTGTCTCATGGGACACTGCCTTCTAAAATGCTCTGACACAGCCTAAAGCATTGATGCTGTATGGAACTGCAGACGTTTTTATTGTCTCCGTCTGGCCAGTGTCTGGCGCCTTGCTGTAGTTGGGTGATACCTTCAGTGGTATCCAAGGGACCCAGTAATGGCACAGAAGCTGAAGAAGCCAGATACTTGCTTTCCTGGCATCCCTGGCATCCCAAGTACAGACCTGTGACCCAGGCTCCCCCATCAAATGCACCCAGGCAGGAGTGCTGAAAGGAGTGGGCAAAAGGGTCTTTCTCCCAGGAGTGAGGTCTGGAAGGGCTGGGCGACAGGACTGGCTTTGCCAGAGCATCTGAAACGAGGCTGGTACTGTTGCTGGTTGGCTCACACCAGGCCTTGTCAGCCCAATACCTTTTTCATCAGTTCCGCTTTACTTTCAATATTCAGTGCATGTTTCTGTTGCTTGCAACCAAAAGTCCTGGATGTACAAATTCCCTGCCAAGTGCAGTAAGACACCACGAGAGGATGGGGAGGGAAGGCTTTTGCTCTGAGCTCTCTGTTACCAGTTCGCACATGAGGGGTGATTTGGACCCATGGTATAAGCGAATCATGGAACTGGATTTTAGGAGAAGGCTTGAAAGTACATCCTGTACTTACTATACCTAATTTTCGTTCTTCGGTTGTAAAATGGCTTAGTGATGATTAACGACTTAGGGTTTTTGGACAAGAACGACAGATTTCCCAGCGTCTGACAGAGGGAAGAACTTCAGCACCAGAGCCCCGGGCTGGGGGAGGTGGTCCTGGGCTGGAAGGAGAAGAAGAAAAAGATGAGGAGAGAAGCACGGGGAACTCGGTGTCTCCTCTTCCTGGGAAAGCAGAGCAGCTGTGGATTCCTTATCGAATGAGAACATCCCTTACATCTGCTGTCACGGCACGTCCTCCGGCGCAGCCGCCGTGCCCTGGGCAGTGTAGGGCCAGGTTCGGTTTTGACTCTGCTGCGTTTCAGGTGGATTCACTTTGCCGGGCTCACCAAGGCCCGATCTTCTCCGGCTTCCCTATCAAGGCCCTGCTCGTAACCTCTCCACTTCAACAGAAAACTTGGTTTCCTCGCATTCCCTGGACTAACTCCCATTTCTGTCCCAGCACCTCGTCCTACCAGTTAGACACTGGACGGGACAGGGTGAGGGACGAACCACAGAACCCTGCCGACCACGACTGCTCCAGCAGGAGGCTCCTCAGGAGCATCTTGGCGCTTCCCGTCGGCTCCGTCAGATCCCTCCTGACCCTGGGAGGGCCCCAGCGTCCCACATCCGGAAGTGCAGGGAGCACCCAGACGCCCGCTGGAGCGGAGGGCCTGGGGTGGCCGCAGCACTGCTCGCCCTGGCGGCATCACTCAGGCCTCCCAGAAGGGCCTGTGGGCTGGAGGGGGAGGGGACAGCAGCCTGTGAACCAGTGGAGCAGGAGTGGGTGGGCCATGCTCGTGGGACAAGGCCTTCCAGCGTCAGGAACCAGGAGAGGACAGAACCACTCAAGCGAGGCTCGTGGTCACGCCTGGCTTAGAGAAAACGCACCTATTAAATGCACGTCACGTGGGTTTAGCAGCTGCCTTCCCCCTAGGCCTCCCCTTCTTCCTTGGTGACAGGACCCTTAGTTTTTAGGTATTTGATATCAAGGTCCCCAAGCCCAGAGGCTAAGCCATCTTGGTCTTTTCCAGAGCACATCGAGGTTTTGTGAGGCCCGAAGCTTCCACTACTGGGGGGCATTGGGAGAGCTTTTTCCCCAGAGACATATTATAATATGTAACGGATACATTAGGTGCAAACTGAATTTTTATTTAGAATGAAAAAATAGCGAATTACAGATTTTAAAGAGCTAAAAAATTCCACAGACGACCCGGAGTCCAGGTGAGTAACAGCCTGGCTGGAGGGGCACTCTCTGCCTCTTCTGCATTTTTGGCTCTCTCTGATCACCCCTTCTGAGGGCGGTGATTTTACCTGCATGCTTTATCAAAAACTATCAGAGAGTCTAGAAGAACTTCCCCAGGCTGCACAGACGGTTAAGGTCCGATTCCGGCCGTGTGGCATCTCTGAAGACCGCGGCCCGGTTCAATTCCAGGGAGGCTCCAGGCCTTGGCATCCCAGTCTCCCCGCAGCTCCCCGCCAGCGCTGTCAGCACCCTCTGGGCCACGCCTCGCTGAGACACCGCACCTGCCCGGCCTGCCTTGGCTAATGGGGTTGCTGCGCCCAGGCTCGTCCCCAGTGCTGCTGCAACACGCAGCATCACCACACGGCAGCCCCGCTCCCTGGGAAGCCCGCTCAGCACAGAGGACCCCGGGGCCTGAGCCTTGCAGGATACCGCGCCCCTCGGGCAGAAGGGCCGGCGGGCATTGTGGGGAGACCGAGGTTGGTGCCTCTTGGTGGCCCCGACAGAAAACCCAGGGGAGACTGCCCGCTGAGGGCCCTGGGATCCCAGCTGCCGAGACCACGGCTCCCAGTCAGAGCCATGCTGTGGGGAGGCCCCGGGAGAGAGGACTGAGGGCCCGTGCGGGGCTGGGAGGTCCATCTCAGCTGCACGGGGGAGTCCCCAGTCAAGGCAGGGCGCATGGCTTCAGGTGCGGCATGGCCCAGGGCCCGTTTCCTCTGGGGCCTGCTTCCCTGAACTTCTTTCAGAAAACTCAGAGCCCCCTTCCCAGACTGAAGGCAACGGGAGGAGGAGGTGAACTTAGGAGCACAGCCTCGGCTGCCATCTGTCCCAGATGTGGAGGGAACAGCAGAGGGTGGCTCCCGTGGCTCTCCACCTTTGAGCATCTCTCAGGCCAGGGAAGGGAAAGGGTCACATGAAGCCAGCAGGCACTTCAGTGCCACGTCCCCCGAGGGACAGTCCTCCCACCCAGGAGCCCCTGGTTGCCAGGAAAGTACCACTGGCAAGGCTGCCTCCACTGCCTACAAGAGGACTTGGTAGCTGTGAAGGAACTGGGAGATTCTCCGGACAGGACAAGGTCAGGGCTTCCAGACTAGGAAGAAGTCTTCCAGACACCGACCTTCACCAGTGCCAGTCGGAGAAGACGGAAGAGGCATGGGTAGAGGCCTGGCAGGAGGACGAGGGAGGCCAACCCTCTACACAGGACCACAGGACAGGGTGGAGGACCGTCCCAGGCACCCCCACCACACCAGGAGGCCTGGTCCCACTGGCCCCTCTCTCTAGGGGTTCCTAGCTACCACCATGTCCGCAGAGGAGTCACAGCTTCCATGGCCCAGCCACAAGCTCTGGCTCAAAGTCAGAACAGGAGAGAGGCCCTCAACTCCAGCGAGGCATGCAGCTCCTTTTTCAACCCCCACATCTCTGACAAAGCATGTTATATGAAGGCAATGACCACGATGGCAACTGCCACCAGAATATTTCACCAGCATACCCTCTGACTGCAGCATTTCTCAGAAGAAAGGCTCAGGTCAAAAGTTCCTGGAATTTTCCAGATCTTCAGGTGGATCTAGTAGCATTGCCACATACCGAAAATAGGAATTTCCGTAAAGGCTAACCTCTAATCCAGCGAAACTTCGCTCATACCTCAAAATGGAGCCAAGACGCAGAGACTACTAATACACAGAAATCAAAACGGACAGAAGGAGTCTTGACTCACTCGACAAACAGAATAGACACAAAAGAATGTACAATCAATACAATTCCAGAGTGACTCTGAAAGGAAAAAGAATCCTCTGCTGACATGAAGTAAGTATTAACCTTGAGATTAGACTACCAATGCCTCTTTAAAAAACAGACAGTGTCTTGTTCTGCTGCCCAGGCAGTGACTAGACCTCAGCTCACTACAACTCCCGCCTCCTGGGTTCAAGCGATCCTCATGCCTCAACCTCCCAAGTAGCTGGAGTTACAGGTGCGTGCCACTGCACCCCGCTCATTTTTGCATTTTTAGTAGAGATGGGGTTTCGCCATGTTGGCCAGGCTAGCCTGGAACTCGGCTCAAGCGATCTACCTGCCTTGGCCTCCCAGAGTGCTGGGATGACAGGTGTGAGCCCCGGCACCAGCCAGGCCCACTCTTTATCAGGAATTTCCAATTCCCATTTCGGTTTAACAAGAGAACCAACTGCTGCTAATCCTGTCTTCTAATGTTTCTGGAACACATCCTCTAACCTTCGCCTGCCGGCTCCTCTGATGTCCCAGCAGCTCTTTGGTGGCAGTCAGCATGTAGCAAATACAAAGTGGAAAGGGTGTGCAGGAGGCCCTGGCTTGGGTGTGCTGTCTGCTCCCATGGCCTGTCAGGCAGGTCCAGGGAGACACCACCTTTACTGGTGGTCACCAGGTGGAAGGCCCAGTTCTGAAGAGTGTGGCAGTAAAACTAGAATAGTCCCAATAGTCTGGGAGTTCATCCTCCCAGAATGGCCCAACGCAGAGCCCTTCCAGAGGAAGTTGGCCTTGGGCTGCTCTGGCTAATTAAACATTTGAGGGTTCTGTATGAGCTGACACACACTCAATGAATGTCGATGACTCTTTCAAAACGTAAGGCTTCTTAATACTGCTTGTGCCTACACCAGAAATTCCCCACTCAGACTCCCCTTGGATGATGAATTTCTCCATACAGCAAGACTTCATATGTGGCTTTATATCACATCCCTGATTCCTAAAAAATGTTGCATGGAAAACGCTAAATTCTCTCTAAATTCTTTAAGGGTCCATGACCAAATTCTTGGTTCTCAGACTTTGAATCTTTAAATAATAGATGTGCATCTTGACTTGGGTGAAAATTAGAAACCTGTTCTCCCACCCAAGCCTTTGCTCCAGTCATTCTCCAGCTGGACAGGCAGGCACGAGGAGGGCTGAAGGCTCACTCAAGTCATCGGTGAACATGTCTGACTGAGTTTGGGCTGAGGGACCTGGCTTTGCATTTTGTAAAACAGATACTAGCAGATCTTCCCAAGATATGTACGGCTCATTCTCACAGCCCACAGAGAACACTTACTCCACGAATGCACGGCCATGGGGTCATCACCTGTCCTGTGGCCTTGGTGAGCCTGATCCCTCATGCCGGGCACCCACACGGCCTGCGTGCCTTGCTAGACTTGAGTTCGTAGCTCTTTGAGGAGCTCTCGGGCCAGTTTTCCTGATCTAGGGCTTTCAATACCAAGACGATCCCATCTGTACAAGGTCTGGTCCAGAAAGCCAATGATCTCGTGAGTTATCTCAGCAGTGCGAGCCATCTGCAATGAGGGCAGAAGAAAAGGCAAATGAAACACTTTTCAGACAGACTTGTGCCTTTGTCCAGAGACGGAGCGTGACCACCTCGTCCCTGAAAGGCATCCTAGTTAGCATTTCCATCAGTTCCAAGGCAAAGCACTGACGGCTCTGGTTTTCAAGGTGATTAGCACGGCGAGTCTGTCTCCAGGGCCGGCTGCACAGTGAGCGGTGCCATTTCCTAATAAGCCTCCTCACATGGAGCTCAGCTGCCAACAGCCTCAGACTCACAAAGGCCACAGACAAGCGCTGCTCGCAATCAGAAGCATTTCTCAGAATGCCAGTCACAAGTTGTGGGATGATCGGCTGTGGGGAACAAAGGCAAATGAGCATGCCGTGACTTGACTTTCAGCAAAAGGCTCACACAAATATGAGAACTGGAAAATGCCACCTGCTTTCACAGAAACAGCCCAGGAATCTGGCATTCCTGGGCAAGCAACCGGACCTACTTGCTTGTTAATAGGCCTCTAAGGCTTTAACACCTGATTCTCACAGGAGAGCAGGAGACACAGCCTCAAGGCATTCATACTTGTTGGTGCCTGTATTTTCCTAAAAACTGAGTTGAGAAAAAAGGGAAGGGTAAGAATCTGAGTGGGGAATTTCTGGTTTAGGCACAAGCAGTATTAAGAAGCCTTAAGTTTTTGAAAGTCATCGACATTCATTTAGTGTGTATCAGCTCATATAGAACCCTCAAATGTTTAATTAACCAGAGCAGCCCAAGGCCAACTTCCTCTGGAAGGGCTCTGCGTTGGGCCATTCTGGGAGGGTGAACTCCCAGACTATTGGGACTATTCTAGTTTTACTGCCACACTCTTCAGAACTGGGCCTTCCACCTGGTGACCACCAGTAAACGGAGCCTCTTGTGGCATGTGCACCATGTGAGGCATGGGGACGCAGGGCTAAGAGTAAATGATGTGGGACAGACTGTGACATTTGTCTATTCCCTTCCCCCTGCTGCTGCTGGCAGCAAAAAGGGCCTGCAGCCAGTCCACCGGGGTCAGTGCAGCCCACACGGGGGCTCAGGCTGTAGCCCTGGTACATGCCAGTGTGTCCCTGGGTGTGTATTACTATCACTTGGTTTTCACTCAGAAATGACAGGCACATAATGCTGATGGCCTTCAGCAGATGCAGCCTGTCCTTCATCAAGGAAACAATGTGAGCTGGCTGTGGACCCCTTTCAGAGTTAATTTGCCACCCAGACCCTGAGCGGGAGGACTATCCCCTGCTTAGGGGCTGGCCATGCCCATGGTGACAGGCTTGGCCATGCCCACGGTGACAGGCTCAGCCACGTCTGAAGCAAGGCCAAGTTGTCATTAGAAATCCAACCTTGCATCTTCCTTACATGACACCAACACTCCTAGGTGGGCCCCATCCCGGGTCTCTAGTAACATGCAAAAATCCACAGCTCTGCAGCCGCCTGGAAAACCTGCCTCCCTGCTGACCTTGGCTGGTGCACCAAGAGTGGGTTCAATTCATTTTGAGTTCCAACGACTAAAGAATGGAACTGTGCATCTCAGAATCTTGCTAACTGCTGCTGTTGTTGCTGTGACCTAGCAACAGGAGGCAGGAGAGGGAGAAGTGTGAATCCAGGTGAGGACAGAAGGTGGAGCCCCAGGGCTGGACTCCACACTGTCCTCTGCTTTGTGCTGGCCTCCTGCAGGTACAAGCAAGGGAGCGAGTGGATGGCCGGGGCAAGCCAGAGTTCCTGTTGAAAGACCAAGAGCCAGAGAGGCAGGAGAACTGCAGGGACACTGGGCAGGGCCTCGTGGATGGAGTTCTGGGGAAAATCAGAGGGCCAAGTTCAGAGAAGCTGATTGTAGAGCCGCCAGGGAGCGGATCTCCAGGTGCCTGGAGAAGAGCTGTGCAGCGCTCACGGCAAAGGCCACACAGGAAGCAGGCTGTGGCAGGACCAGTGCATCCTTTAGGTCAGATGAAGCCACTTGCTCAGGCCATCTCCAAGAGGGTGCAAGGGCTCTGAAGAGAGACAGCGGCCTCTGCTTTGAGCCGCCTCGTCCTGCCTTGAGCTGGCACTGCTCTCCAAATCTGGATGCCAAGACGGAGGGCAGAGCCTGGGACCAGCTGGGAGGTGGCTGTACTTGGGCTGGGTTCTGAGGGTGGAGAGGCCCAAGCTGCAGGAGGGAAAGGCCGTCTCACTAAAGCCGCCATCTGGCTACCACCTGCTCGTTGGCCAAGCAGACCGAGTCCTTTCCAGAGTGCTGTCAGCAGAGAAACCGACAAAGGCCAGGAGAGGCAGGGGTGGTGGGGGGGATCCTTCCCCAGAGGCCCTCCCTGCCACGTGGCCATGGGAGCAAAGACTTCTCATTAGGAAGACTGATGTGTTAACAAAGATGGTTGCAAAACGTCCAAAAGGACAGCACCCAGGAGGCACTTTCACCATGATGGGTGCCCAGATGGCCAGCACCCACCTCTGACAGAGCCAGTGCATGAGTGCCACGCTGGCGTCTGCTCTGGGAATGAGCTGCAGTGTGTCTTCTCTGCGGTGGAACTGACTTGGGGGATGTGATGACAAAGCACTGGGCCCTCCACACTCCTGCAGGTTCCTATTTGCATCAACAGTGGGGGCTGAACCACGTGTCAGGATGGGCTGTCCCGCATAGGACTCAGGCTGAGCCTGGCAGCATCATTCTTACTCCCAGCAGCATTTCTGTGGGCCAGTTTTGAAAGCAATCCACTTAGAACGTGAACTCAAAGTTTCCTCTAAGTAGACGGAAATGTGGTGAGAATAACTGAAGCAGAGACCTGGGTGTCTCTGGGGCGCTTCCTCTGGGTGACCTTCTCTCACACCCTGTTGGCAGGGCTGGGGCCACCAAACTCCCATGCTGACCCCGCTGCTGAGCAAGGCAAGCCCAAGCCATGGGCAGCTCCTCCACTCACAGGCACCACAGGGTTGGGGAGCAAGTGCCTGAGCTAGAACTGTTCTTGTCACGGGCAGGACTGACCATTGCCCCACTGCTCCTCCCTTGGTCCCTCATGAGCACCTTTCCAGTGTTTCTATGAGTTCAACTTTCTGGATCCCACTCATAGGTGAGAGCATGCATTTGTCCTTGGGTCTGGCTTATTTGGCTCAGCGTAGAGCCTGCTAGGCTGGTCTGCATTGCTGCGGTGTGCATTTTATGATAGATTTCTGAAAGCACTCTGCGCTGGGGCCGGGCCGAAGAAGTGGCACCAGGCATGTGGCAGTGGGTCGTCTTCTGCCCTGGGCTGCCCTCAGCCTCTTGGATCCAACTCAGCTGAGATGCCGGCACATAGGAGGCACAGCCCGGGCCCGCTCCGAGATGCCAGCACGTGGGAGGCACAGCCCGGGCCCGCTCCGAGATGCCAGCACGTGGGAGGCACAGCCCGCGCCCGCTCCGAGATGCCAGCACGTGGGAGGCACAGCCCGGGCCTGCTCCACAGGACTGTCCCACCAGGATGGAGACAGCCTGCTGGCCCCGGCTGTCAAGTGTGTCATTTGTTACAGGGACTTTCTGCACATGGACACACATTCCCGCCGGGCCCGGCCTGGGCAGGAGCAGGAGGGAATGCTCCTCTCTTGAGTTGACTGCTGGCTGCACAGGGGTTGTTGGTTTGTGAAATTCATCAAGCTGTATATTTTCTGTATGTATATTATATGTCAAAAAAAAGTATAAATAAAACAAAAAATGTGACAAAACTCCCAGAGTCAGCTTGCTGGTGCTCACTTGTTATGAGTGTCTTTTAAAACCGTGGTGAATATACATAACATGTGCTGTTGTAGCCACTTTTGTGATTCGGTGGCACGCGGTATTGCACGACCTTCAGCACCGCGCATCTCCTGCCCCTTTCCATCACCCCAACACCGACTCTCCAGCCCCTGCCTCTGGGAAACTCTGTTTTACTTCCTCTCCCTGGACTTGTACTCCAGGTGCCTCATCTAAGTGGACTCATACAATGTCCTGGTGTCTGGCTTATTTCACGAAGCAGCGTCTTCAAGGGTCATCCTGCTACAGCCCTGTCCGAACTTCCTCCCACCTTCAGGCTGAACACCACGCTCTCATGGGCACAGATCATACTGTGCACTGCTCATTCCTCTACAGGCATTTGGGCCGCCTCTGCTTGCTGGCTGCTGCAAACAGTGCTGCCTGAGCACGGGCCAGATGGCTGTCCAGCCCCGGCTTTTGGCTCTCTTGGGTACAGAGCTAGGTACCGCCGGCCACGCAGTAACTCTGGGTTCGGCTGTTTGAGGAGTCACGCCACTCTTCTCCACAGCAGCGGCGTGATGTTGGCGTCCCCACTCGGTTCCTGCGTGTCTTCAGGGGTTTCCTTCCCCTCCTGCTCAGAGCCATCCTGACGGCCGTGCGGTGCACATGGCTGTGCTTCGCCTTTCCCTGGCCCCTCATGTCCTTTCCGTGAGCATTTTCCACGTGTCTACTGGCCATTTGTACATCTTCTTTGGAGAAATGTCTATTCATTTTTGAATCGGGTTGTTTATCTTTTTGTTGTTGAATTGTAAGAATTACGTATTCTGAATACTAAACTCTAACCATATACATTATTTCTAAATATATTCTCCCATTCTGTGAATTGTTTTCACTTTCTTGATGGTATCCTTTGATGCACAAAAGCTTTTAATTTTCATAAAGTCCAATTTCACTATTCTTTTCTTTCATTGCTGTGTCTTTGGTATCATATCCAAGAAATCATTGCCAAACCTAATGTCACGAAGAGTGCTCACTTTTGTCTTAGACCATTCTTTACCCCTCAAGTGAAGTGGGCTTCAGGAAGGATTTCTTTGTAATAAACCAATTTTTAAAAAATTAACAAAATTCTTTGCACTGTTGCAGTGAGAGGCGTTGTAGATACTTTGTGAGCGCTTTCTCATTGTGGCCTTCTTTCTTTCTGTGAGGAGGAAGAGAGCAGCACACTGCAATGGAAAGAAATGGACGTAGGGGGACAGGAGACCTGGCTTCTACTGTGGGCTCTGGCAGCAAGCCACGGGCCCAGGAGACGGCATCTCCTTTCTCTGAGCCTCTGTTTTTTCCTCTGTGACATAAAGGTGCTGCAAGGGGCAGGCTCTGGGGTCCATCCCAGCTGTCAACCTCCCTGACCATTTATCCGTGCTGGGTGACATCCTGGTACACACATTTTGCAGAGGCCAGACCCTCCGGCAGGTAACCCACCTCTCACCTGGAGCAGAAATGACAACTAGGGCGCTGGACCACAGGGAGACTTACCAAGGTGATGGCATCCCGGGCAATCGTGTGGCCTCCAGGAGCCCAGAGCAGGAAGTTGAGGAGAAGGTGCCTGATCAGCTGTTGTGCAGGAGCTCTGGGGTCTGTGTCTGTGCCCTGTCCCGCTGCCATCTGGAGGTCCTGGACAGAGAGGGTGGTGCTTCTGGACACTGCCAGGAGGTGGCCCAGAACAGCCTTTACCTGGACCTAGGCAACAGCATTTGACAAGGGAGAGGTTAAGAAGAGTCAGGACAGACACGATTCTAGGATTTATTTATTTGCTTTGAAGCAATCCCCCAAAAGGGGTGAGGACCCACCCTGAGAGGGAGCTAGTCAGCGGCGGAGTGTGCACTCAACTCCACACAAACCCAGATGGGCGGAATGGAAACTGCCTGACTTTCTTTCGTCTTGCTCACCAAGCAGCCAGGGCACCATGCCAGGAATTGACCTCTTTTTTGTATAAAAAGAAAAACAGAAAAGTCCTCAGCAGAATGTAGTCAGATTTTTACACTGTGGGGAAAAAGAACAAAAGGCTCCTTGCAGACTCGCCCATCACAGCCACAAATCAACTGAAGCCCCTCGCGGCCGGACCCCTGCCGAGCCGATGTTCCCATACAAATGTGGGCTTGCCTTTGCTTCCTGCTGTATTCGGGGTAGGGGTGGGGGATGGGGGGAACACGCATACACGAGCACACACGTACACGCACGGTCACACACACACACATGCACACACAAGAACAACACGTTCGTTTTAGGTGCTGGAACAATCTGTTCATACATGTTTAATGCTCAAGCACAGGCCACAAGTCTGTGGAATCCACCTGATAATGGTAACTGTGCATCTGCGGGTTTTTACATAAAAAATATTTATTCCATGCTGAGATGTTTCTGCTTGCTACAAGAATGGTACACCCAGTCGTGACTTGGAAAACAAAGCAAAAACTGAAAGCCCATAGATACAAATGCCACGTGGAACTCATGAACAGCTATGTTCCATCATTTCTGAAAGAATACTTCGGCCTGTTCTGAGAATTCCCATGACTGATTTTACGGATTTTGTGTGAGGCGTTTTTTTCCCTGGAAGTCAAGGCCTCATTCAATGAAGCCTGTCATAAACTCCAGTACACTGGGCGTGTTGTGTGAGCTCCTCTGACCACAATACGAGACCGTGAGAAACTGCGCCATCAGGCTCTTCCACGGGGAGCGACAGCAGCCCAGGCCGTGCCCTCCCCACCTCGCCCCTCAGCCGGGCCCAGCCTGCCATGGTCTGAGGGTGTCGACAGGAGCCCAAGGCCATTCCGCCATCTAAACAGGTCTGCAAAACTGCCAGGGTCTGGGAGGCTATGCCTTTATGTCCATTTTTCCTCTTGACACAGCTGCCTTCCTGCCCTTGTCCAGTGGTCCCCAAGACGGGGTCTTCTTCCTTCCGTTTGTCCCAGACTGTCTTTCCCTTCAGGTGCTGTCCGTGCCCGGAGCTTCCACTTGAACACCAGTAACTTTAAACGCTTTCTAAGGTTTTCAGGAGAAAGACAGAAGCTTTCTTTTCTTTTTAAAGTATTTTTTATCCTGCATCATAAAAACTTATATATGTTTACTATGGAAAACTTGAAAAGAGAAAACGAAAAACCATTAAAATGATCTATGACTCTACCATCCAAAAAGATGCACTGTTAATAATTTGGTTTATACACTTCTTGTGTTTTTTCCATGCATTAGACCATACCACTCACGACACATAACACTTTGTATCTTTCATTTTTCGCTCCATAATGTACTATAACCAGTTCATTATCTATAAAACATGTTCTTCAAAAACATGATTTTTCTTTCTTTCTTTTTTTTTTTTTTTTGGAGAGAGTCTTGCTATGTCACCCAGGCTAGAGTGCAGTGGTGCAATCTCTGCTCACTGCAACCTCTGCCTCCTAGGCTCAAGAGATCCCTCCACCTCAGCCTCCCGAGTAGCTGGGACTATAGGCACGCACTACCACACCTGGCTAATTGCTTTATTTTTTTGTGTGTAGAGACAGGGATCCATGTTGCCCAGGCTGGTCTCAAACTCATGGATTCAAGTGATCCAGCCGCCTTGGCCTCCCAAAGTGCTGGGATTACAGGCATGAGCCACTGCACCTGGCCAAGAGCATGATTCTTCACGGTGTATAATAGAATACTATTCCATGGTTAGGATATACCACCATTTATTTGGCCAGTAGCCTTACTGTTGAAAGTTTAGGCCATTTCGTTGTATTTATGAACAATGCTGTGCTGAATATTCTTGTATATGTGTCTTTGCATGGATCAAATAGAGAATTACTCTAGGGTCACTCCTAGAAATGGATGACAGGGTTACAGCTGTGAACCTTCCCTGATTCTCTTGTTATTTTTCCTTGTTTTCTCCAGTCATCATTGTACCTTGCCTGATTCTTAAAAGTATCTAAACAGACTTGTTTGTTTATTTTGTTGTGATCCAATTCAGTTGGCAAAAGGAGATGAGCTCTGGCTGGTGGAGAACATGGCTTGCCTACGAGTGGGAAAGGCCTTCTCACGGGCAGGACACATCCCGGGTGAGGACAGGCTTGCTGTCTGTACCCATGCTCTTCACCTCAAAGACAGCCACAGAGGCAGCGACACCAGCGCCAACACATGACGCGGGGATACGCAACCAACGGATTTAGTTGTGCCTTTTTAAGTAAGGCACATGCACAGATCCTGCTAATTTCAATCCAGTCTCATCAGAATCATGCTTCACAGTTTGTCTCTCAAGCCCCCTAACAGACCACCAAGGGATTACAGCTCACAAAACGCAGGGAAACAAGAGGTATGTATCACTCATTCAACTAACTCCCTTCCCAGGATGCCACATACACCAGTGCCTCAGGCAGCCACCAGCGAGGAAGGGGCTCTGGAGTCACCAATAGGAGCACTGGACTGAACCGCCAGGCAGATGGACACCTGTGAGAGAAAGGCAGGGAGGGAAACGGACGCCTGCCATCACCCCGCTCGCAGTGAGCCAATCCATTCTCATCCAAAATCCTAGGCGTTGCCCGAGGGAGAGTTACGCAAAGGTTTTGTTATTTTTTCTTCAAAAAAGGACTAAGTTAGCTAGTAGAAAATGTGCCAATGTAGAACTTTCTAGAAATTAAGTGTTACTGGATAATTTCCTTTTTTTTTCAAAGATGGAGTCTCGCTCCGTCATCTAGGCTGGAGTGCAGTGGCGCAATCTCAGCTTATTGCAACCTCCGCCTCTCGGGGTTCAAGCGATTCTCCTGCCTGAGCCTCCTGAGTAGCTAGGACTACAGGTGCACACCACCACGTCCGCCTAATTTTTTGTATTTTTAGTAGAGACTGGGTTTCACGGTGTTAGGATGGTCTCGATCTTTTGACCTTATGATCCACCCACCTCAGCCTCCCAAAGTGCTGGGATTACAGGCGTGAGCCACTGCTCCAGGCCTATTTCTTTATATTTCAAAAGTGACTCTCTGTCAGTACCCATTAAGGTGACAGAATTGAGCACATATCTACCAACTTAGCTTATACAGAATCAAATAAGACAGAATATAAAAGGGCTTTTGAAACCATGAGTACTCCATACATCTTATTACTATGAAAAACATCAACCAGGATTTTCCTTAATTAGTTTAATGTGATCTTTTAAAGGGGAAGAAATAAAAAGCTTTCTTTTTAATCAGACAGCAATACTCAAATACATATGTGCATTTGATAATTTCTTCACAAAGCTTTATTTCTGAACTAAAATAAATTATTAACAAATTTCAACATTTAAAATCTAAAAATATTTTTCTTTCCTATGCCATGCAAGCCTTTAAACAAATAAAATGCAGCCGGGTGTGGTGGCTCATGCCTGTAACCCCAGCACTTTGGGAGGCTGAGGTGGGTGGATCATGAGGTCAGGAGATCAAGACTGTCTGGGCCAACACGGTGAAACTCTGTCTTTACTAAAAATATAAAACAATTAGCTGGGCGTGGCGGCGAACTCCTGTAGTCCCAGCTACTTGGGAGGCTGAGGCAGGAGAATTGCTTGAACCCAGGAGGCGGAGATTGCAGTGAGCTGAGATTGCGCCACTGAACTATATATAGCCTGAGCAACAGTGTGAGACTCTATCTCAAAAAACAAAACAAAACAAAGCAAATAAAATGCTCAGACATCTTTACTAGTCCCTGTGTTTTCAAACAACAGAAAATACAAAGCCAAGAAGAGCAGTGCTCCATACAAAATGAGCATTGTTCTCTTTAACTACTAAAACCAGCAGAGAGCACCGGCAGTTTAAGTTTCAAGAGCCTAGCAAATAAATGCTTGCAAGGGAGGTGCCAATCCCTTTAATCAAAGCACTGCTTCCTGTAAGTATTATAGTCCACATAAAATAACAACTGCTTTTTGCCACAGACAGTTATCCAGTCCCATACTTAGCTGCTCTGTTATTTAGGAAATGACCAAGTCCTGTTTCAGAAGCAAAGTGGTTAATATCATGTGATTACTTTAGGAAGAGATGTAAACAAAGCCAGTAATGTAAGGATCTGTTGACTGATCCAAGAAAGCAGACAGTGAAGATGGAAGCAGCCCCAGCCAGGCTGCTGGGGAGCAAGACAGGGCACTGGCTGTGGCCAGGCTATGCTATGGGCACACCCCTCAGAACAGTCCCCCCTGCATGGCATGCCCTGGAGAACAAGACCCCAGGACAGATGTGGCAGCTAAGTAACAACAGATCAAATGACCTCCCGGAAGAAAGGGTGTTTTCCAGGAGAACGGGCTGGCAGTCTATCATCTCTGGCCACGGGGGCGCAGGGCAAAGGGGGAAGGAGAGCGTTTCTGACCATAAGGCTGGAGGTCACCACGCCTGCACGTTGCCACAACATATGCCATCTGTGGGCAGAGCTCAGGTGTCACAAAAGCCAAGCCCACAACAGAGCCCCTCTCTGCAGGCTCCCCTCAGCCCCCAGAGCCCATCCCAAACACACGTAGTGGGGCCTGCTACCCACCATGGTCTGTGTTCTCTGCTGCCTCCCATCACAAGGTCCGTAGTAGAAGGCCAAGAGCCACAGCAGGGCCGTGGGGGGTTCCGCTGCCGACATCAGTAACTGCTCGGCCGCCATCTCAGCCCACCCTCCAAAGTGAATGAACAGGAACCAGCTCTCAAAGGGACTTCTGCAGGACCTGGAACAGAGCCAGAACACATGGCAGCCAGCAACCTGAATTTTTCCTCCTTTGGGTTTTTAAAGCAACTTTAATGTTTGCCAGTTGTACTTATCCACTTAAGTGCAATCTGCAAGGAATACAAGTTAAACTCAGAAAACTGGTCTGAACGCCACTCTGCACCATCACAGGACATCGAAAGAATGCCTCTCAGGGCACCAGTGAGGCCTGAGGCCTTCAGACATTAGTCTTTAACCCAGGTACCTTCAGTGAGGACAAGCACTGGGGAAGCAAGATTGCGGGCGTGACCAGTAGGAACGTCGCAGGATGTGGCGGCACATCTCCCTGCCTTCTGAGATGCAGAGAAAGAGGTGGAAGGTGGGACGCAGGCAGAAACGTGGGCTGCTTCCTTCAAGACACAAGGTTCGGGTGGATGTTGCAGGAACTATGAATTTCTCTTTTTGGGAGGGGGACAGAGTCTTACTCTGTCGCCCAGGCTGGAGTGCAGTGGCACTGTCTTGGCTCACTGCAACCTCCTCCTCCCAGGTCCAAGAGATTCTTCTGCCTCAGCCTTCTGAGTAGCTGAGAATACAGGGCACACCACCACGCCCAGCTAATTTTTGTATTTTTAGTAGAGACAGGGTTTCGCCATATTGGCCAGGCTGGTCTCGAACTCCTGACCTCGTGATCCGCCTGCCTTGGCCTCCAAAACGCAGGGATTACAGACATGAGCCCAGATGCAACTACAAATTTTTAGCAAGCTGCTGATACCACGTGTGCACCAATGCCAGAAAGTTAAAGCGTTTGCGAAGCTATCCCCTGGCCACACTGGCAAATGGGAGTTGCAATACTTGTTTAAGGGCAAAATTTGCTCGAGATGAGGACCCACTAATTGTGTGCAGTGCCAGTTCAGCAGGTTAACATCTCCCTTGGAGAGAACAGAACAGACCGGCTGAGATCACGTTAGATGCAAACTTTCCTTCTGGTCTGAGGCAGCGGGTGGAACAGGAGTGTTCCTGGCCCCTCTGCAGTGCCTTTGCTGGATCCAGCTCCCTGTTCCTCCGCCTGGCCCAGGGAATTCCCACGCTCTAGGCACTGTCCTTGCCTCCCTGGTCACTGCTGTCCTCCTGCTCCAGTCCTCCCTGAGAACAAGTGGTTAAATGTTCTACAATTGAGCAACAGAGAGGAAAAGACAGGAGGGTGGAGTACTGGTCTTACTCCCTCTTCCCCAGGAAGAGCTCATGCTCTGGCGGCCACACTGGCAGTAGGCTGGGTTAGGCTGTATCAGAGTGAGGGGGGACTCCGCCATGCCTCTGCCCTGCAGGCACCATGTCGGGGTACAGAGACGCACAGAGCAGCGGGGCCCCGTCATGTTCCCTGCTCTCAGGTTGGCAGTGTGCCCAGATCAGGATCACAGACCAGCCTGGTCCTTCCCTCTCTTCCATCAGTAGCTAAAGGCACAAGGCAGTCCCTCATGGCCACCTGAAAGGTGACTCCTGACCCCACGGTCTGGGTTGAGGTGGGAGCCCCAGGAGGCCCAAGTCCTGCTCCACTGTGCCACACGCACCCTTTCTGGTTGCTATTTTATTACAATCTCCACGCATTTTGACATCACACATTATGAGTATGGCAGAGAGGGTGGGTAGGAAGAAGAGAAAAACATTCAGGGCACCTGCAGCACAGCATTTCTCGATCACAGGGTCGGCCATTCACGCCACTTCCATCTACTTCCATGTCCCTGAGTTAAGATTCTTTGAGGTTCAGCTCTGTGTAATGCCAGGACAAGCACGGAGGGTGCGTAAGGGGCTGATTGGCCATTGCAGGCTGTTTATGTGGCCAACCCTGGGGCCCCCACTGGCTGCAGGTCTTTTCTGTCTGCTCTCCATTGGTAAGAATCGTGGTGGGGAAGAAGCGAGCATCCTGCACCCAAGCCATCAATCACGGAGCTGGACATAGGCACATCACCCATCATCTGTGTTGGCTCGGGGTGAGATTACAGAGAATGCCAAGAGCAAAAAGTGGCAAAAGGAACAGATAAGATAGTCTTAGTAGGCTTAGCAGAGACAATGAATAAAATTATTTGTACTCTAAAAGAAAGGGACTTAAGAGGAAGCCAAAGAATGTTATGACACAAGGAATTTAGCCAAGCCTACACGTGAATGCTTTCAGGAAAGTTACACACATAAGAGGGTACCTACAACACTGTTAGAAATCAACAGGCTGGCGCAGCAGCCACACCTGTAATCCCAGCACGATGGGAGGCCAAGGCAGGGGAATTACTTGAGCCCAAGAGTTAGAGGCAATATAGCAAGACCTCTACAAAAAAATTTAAGAAAAAAAAAATTTAACTAGGTGTAGTGGTACACACCTGTAGCCCCAGCTACTCAGGAGTCTGAGTTGAGGATCACCTAAGCCCAGAAATTTGAGGCTGCAGTGAGATGTGATCATTCTACTGCACTCCAGCCTGAGCGACAGAGCAAGACCTTATCACTAAAAATTAAAAAAAAAAAAAAAAAGAATTTATTTAAAATAAACTTTCTTATTTTTAGAGATATTTATTAGAGAGAAGGAAAAATAAGCATTTAACATTCCACCGTACTGTGCAGAAGTTTCAAATTTCCTTCCCTAGAGAGGTAGAGAGAAGACCAAAGGACAGAAACAAGTGCCCTTTTCCTTCTGCATGGCCAGGGGCTTCCAACAGCTGGGCACTGCTTTTCCTAAGCTTTCTTCTTTTTCTGTTATGCCTGTGTATTTCAAAAAACCAGACATTACATAGAAACATTTCGATACAGGTATCGACACACGCATACAGGTGCATGCCTATTCATCCTGACCTGCTCCAAACCATCCGTGCAGCCATGCGCCTCCTTCACTCCTCACTTTGCCGTAGTGCTCACCTGTTTGTCCCAGACCAGTAATTCCTTCCTCTGTCAGCCCTGCTCAAAAGGCAGATGAGGATCTAGGGAAACGGTGTGTGAAGCAGATTTGGGTGTGGTGTTTGCTTACCCATGAGTCTGGTCTTCAACTGCTTTTCTGAGCAGTTCAGAAATGTGCTTCAATGTCTGGAGCCACTGTCCCTGAGGGACATCTGCAGGTGGAAAAAGACATGTCAGAGGGCAAGTGAGAAAAAGTCAAGCCCATGAGGAACCATCTGAAGCAAAGACCTGAAGAGTCGTTGGGAGATGCCCTTTTCTTCTGGTTCACGGAACTCAACACTGTTCTCATGCTCATCCCAGCTAGTATCTATCTCTTAAGCCTGAGAAAGTAAGATCTGTCCATGTTACACAGAGCTGAACCTCAAAGAATCTAATCATCTTATTTAGCGTTTTTTTGTTTTTTTTTTTTTGGACAATGTTCTTGCTCTGCCAGAGGCTGGAGTGCAGTAGCACAATCTTGGCTCACTGCAGCCCCAACTTCCTGGGCTCAAGCAATCCTCCTACCTCAGCCTCCCCAGTGCCTGGGACTACAGGGGTATGTCATCATGCCCAGCTATTTAATTTTTTGTACAGATGAGATCTCACTGTTACTCAGACTTGTCTCAAATTCCTAGGCTCAAGTGATCCTCCCCACTTGGCCTCAAGTAATTTTTAATTCAGGTATATGGAAGTAGCTAGAGTCTGCATAAGCAGCCCACCCCGAGGCTGAGAAATGCCATGTTGCAGATGCCCCAGGTTTCTTCTTTCCTACCTGCTCCTCCATCACTAATGTGTGATTTCAAAATAGATGGAGACCGTAATAAAGCAGCCAACAAGGAATTAGGAATAGACTGCCTGACTGTTTTCCTAGGCTATGATGAATTCAGAATATGATTTCAAGTAGTGGGAAAAAAAGGCCAGGAAAAAAAAGTAAGTGAGCATTATTGCAAACAAATGTCTTTTCTTGATTGAACTACTCTGGCTTCACAATCATCCCGTGGTTTTAAACACATCTGAGGAGCACATATCTGCAGTTCGACACAGCATCTGTGAAAGTTTTCACACAGTGATAGATGCTGTGATCGAACACACAAGGAAGGCCAGGCCAGTGATGGATGAACTGCCGCCCTCCCCAAGGCCAGCCCTCTCTGAGCTCCCCCAGCCCTTAGAGCACAGCCTTTTGAAGGCATTTTTCATTTCTTCTTCTTCTTATTTATATATTTATTTTGCTTTTCCTCCACTTGTAGTTCCTAGATGGTTAGTGCTTGTAAGTGATCATCTTTTATGTCCCCTCCCCTGGCCGTCACAATGGGTAGGAAATACATTTCTGATAAATAGAAGATTATGCTACTAAAAAACACTTCTTCAATTTGCGACCATAACACTCATTGTTTCCAAAAGTAACATACAGACAGCTCTTCTAGGAATGAGCACAAAAGGTTCTTGTACTTCTGCTTGAAGCCACCTATTTGTATTTGGGCATAAACAGTTACACAAATGGATAGGCAGGGGTCTGAGCCCGTGCCCGCACACCACCTCGCCGTTTGCTCAGTTTCCTAACTAAGACACCACCAACACCTCCAGTACCTTTTCTGGAGCTCACTCAGTGTCCACTGTGGGCTGACTTCAGGCTTTGCTGATCTGACCTAAGCTGTAAGGTAAACCCTGGGAGAGTGAATTCCTCATTTTTCTGTCTTGTTAATAAAGTTTCCCATTGTGTTCCCAAAGGTTTTCATAAAACTGTCACCCAGAGATAACACTCCCAGCTCCAGCAACTGAGAGGACAATGTCAGAGGGTCACCCTAGGCGAGAACTTATATATTCTAGAGAAAGAGGAATTTAGGTTTTGTAAAATGCTGTGAAACTTTGAATCATCTGCATTTCTCAAGCAAATCTACTCACTCAAGTCTCAGAAAAAAAGCAGGCCTGGCTGGGGGCAGTGGCTCACACTTGTAATCCCAGCACTTTGGAAGACAGAGGTGGGTGGGTCACGAGGTCAGGAGTTTGAGACCAGCCTGGCCGAGATGGTGAAACCCTGTCTCTACTAAAAATACAAAAATTAGCTGGGTGCGGTGGCAAGTGCCTGTAATCCCAGCTACTCGGGAGGCTAAAGCAGGAGAATTGCTTGAATCCAGGAGGCGGACGTTGCAGTCACCAAGATCATGCCACTGCACTCTAGTCTAGGCAACAGAGCAAGACTCTGTCTCAAAAACAAAGAAAGGGAAATGTGACTAGCTTGTTCCCTTCCCTCTCCTCCCATGCACTGATAAGACACCTTTCTGGCTGGCACAGTATGTGCCCATGTCAGGGCTGCCTGCCTTCAGGTTTCAGGCCTCAGAGGAAAAGGATGCCCTTATTCTCTATTTCTGAAATGTCTCCTAAGCATGAGCTAATAGCCACATTCCTGGATCAACACCAGTCAAATGAAGGCTGGAACCATCACTTTCCCAACTGGACAGCCTTTGGAAGGCTGGCAAAGGAAATCAGGAAAAGCCGTGGGTGAAGCGGATTACTGAACTCTCTCAAAATCCTTCCCTTAGCGTAGTTAAGGTAAACTTCCCCTGCATTTCCTCAGCTTCATCCATCATTTTATCTTTTCCTCTGCAACAAGGCTGCACAGAATAGAAAGAATGAAAAGCAAATGAATGTACTGTTTTATTCTGACTCAGCCAAGTCTTAGCCTGTTCCTGGCATCTGGTTGATGTGGTTAGGACCAGCAGAGCCTGTGTTGTCTGGACACAGACTAGCAAAACCTGCCAGAGACCACTGGTTTGTTTTGTTTTGTTTTGTTTTTTCTTTTTCTTCTTTTGGTAAGTGATCACAACTGGGAAGCCAAGCAGACTCTCATATCAAAATCCATGGAATGTGGGATCCTGGGGGCTTAAAGGGATCT
This sequence comes from Saimiri boliviensis, assembly GCF_048565385.1. Classification (NCBI taxonomy): domain Eukaryota; kingdom Metazoa; phylum Chordata; class Mammalia; order Primates; family Cebidae; genus Saimiri; species Saimiri boliviensis. The sequence goes on along the minus strand of NC_133450.1, from coordinate 240,248,727 downwards.
TAGAAATAACCAATCCTCCCTCATGCTATAGATAAAGGCCTGGTGGGGAGGTCATGGTTTGACAGTGCTCTTCCCAGGAAATCATTCTGATGTGGGCAAAGTCAACCCTAACTCACCTTGAGGGTCTTGCAGCAGCACCATGGCAAGAGATGGAGAAGTGTACGGAAAGTAGGTCTTGAGTGCAAACCGCAGCTGCACAGGATGGAAAGTCCAAAGAGCATGAACATTAGAATTAAAAGGGGGTTAGGAAAATACAAAACTCTGAGTCCCTCTGCCCAAAAAAGACCCACCAGTACTAACACGGTCAGAATATTTCTTAAACATTTATTTTTGAAAAATAAGCTCCCAACAACTTCATATTTTCCAGAATAATTAACCTTTTGAAATCTCCTTCTGGGACTTAAGAAAAAAATAATAAAGTTATGCTCTTGATGTCTTTATGAGTTCTACCTCACATGAACCCAATTATACAAATAAATCCTCTATTTTCAGTAAGATTTACCAAAGCAGTTGTAAGATGTCAGGTATTCTGCATTTTGTTTTTGTTGTTTTTATTGAGATGGAGTCTCGTTCTGTTGCCCAGGTTGAAGCTCAGTGGCACAATCTCAGTTCACTACATCCTCCATCTCCCGGGTCCAAATGTTCTCCTGCCTTAGCCTCCCAGAGTAGCTGGGATTATAGGTGTGTGCCACCATGCCAGCCTAATTTTTGTAGTTTTAGTAGAGATGGGGTTTCACCATGTTGGCCAGGCTGACCTTGAACTCCTCACCTCAAGTGATCCGCCCGCCTCAGCCTCCCTAAGTGCTGGGATTATAGGCATGGGCCACTGCACCCAGCTCAACATGGCTTTTAAAATAATAACAAAAGCATAAAACAACAGTGCTCACATTTTGAGGGCCAAAGAGCTACAGCTATCTCTGCCCCCAAGAGGCACAGAAGCTTTTTAAAAAATTGATATAAAATCTATAAAGTATGGAGTACATGGACTGTAAATACATGAGGTTTGGTAAATGTGCAAATCCATGTGACCACCACAACATCTAATGAAGACACAACATTTCTATCACCTCGAAAAGTTTCCTTCTAACACTTAACCATCATTCCCTCCACCCCACCCTGGCAACCAATGCTTTGATTTTGATAGAGAGATTAGTTTTGCTTATTCTTGACTTTCGTGTAAAGGGAACATAAAGTATGTTTTCTTTTGTTTCTGGCTTCTTGGGCTCAACATGTTTTAAAGCCATGTTACTGTGTATGAGTAGTTCATTCTGTTTTTATTGCTCAGCAGTCTGAATTGTATGAATATGCCATAATCTGCTTAGCCATTCCCCACTTGATGTGCATTTGGGCTGCTTTCAGTTTGGGCTGTCATGCATAAAGCTGCAGCTAACATTCATATGTATGTCTTTTTGTGGACACGTGTTTCTGTTTCTTCTGGGTGCATACCATCGGAATGGAATTGCTGGGTCACAGAATAGATGCTTGTTTGACATTCTAGGGCCATATGGTTTTCCAGTGTTGCACCATCTCACTCCCTCCAGCAATGTATGTGCATTCCAGTTGCTCCACATGCTCCCCAGCATTTGGTGCTGTCAGTCTTACCAATTTCATCCATTCTAGTGGCTGGGGAACACTACCCTACGAATACTCGCTTTCCTAACTGTTTCACTCCACACTTTCCTGATGGCATATGATGCTGAACAATTTCCATGTGCTTACTGCCAACTTACATTTCTTTTTTGAAAGTATATATTGAAGTCTTTTGTCCGTTTTAAAAACTGGTTTGTTTCTTAGGGAGTTGTACGAGATCTTCATATGTTCTAGACACATAACCTCTGTCATATACGTGTATTACAAATATTTTCTCGTAGCTAATGGCTTGCTATTTCAGTTCCTTAATGATATGTATCAAAGAATAGAAATTTTAAATTCTTTCGTATTTTTTGAGATAGGGTTTCACTGTGTTGCCCAAGCTGGAGTGCAGTGGCATGATCACAGCTCATTGCTGCCTTGATCTTCCAGGCTCAAGTGATCCTCCCACCTCAGCCTCCTGAGTAGCTAGGGCAACAGGTGTGTGCCACCACATTCAGTGAAATTTTGTAATTTTTTTGTAGAAAATGGGTCTTACTTCGTTGCCCAGGCTGGTCTCTATCTCCTGGGCTCAAGAGATCCTGCTTTGGGCTTCCAATGTGCTAAATGTGCCCATTAATGCCCCATGATTAATGCCCATCATGGCTAAACAGATTATAGCATGTACAGGTAGTTCATTCTGTTTTTAATGCTCAGAAGTAGTCTGAATTGTATGACTATGCCATAATCTATTTAGCCATGATTATGGCATTAATCATGGGGGCACAGCCTGTAAGCAGGCATGAGCTATATCCCCAGCCTAGAAGTTATAAATTCTGATGAAGTCTAATTTATCCATTTTTCACATAGGGTTAGTGCTTCTGAGAAATCTTAGATTACCCCAATGTCAAAAAGATATATTCTCCTACACTCTTTCTAGGGGCTTTATTGTTCTAACATTATGTTGAAGCCCATGATCCTCTCAAATTAATTTTTGTGTGCTTTACAAGGTAACGGTTGAGGTTCATTTTTCTACTTATGGACATCCAGTTATTCCGGCATCATTTGTTGAAAACTTTCCTTTCCCCATTAAATTGTCTTGGCGTCTCTGTCAAAAATCAATTGACCACATATGCATGGGTCTATATCTGGATTCAATTGTGATCTATGGCTGTCTTTTTGCCAATACCTTACTGTCTTAATTATAGTAGCTTAAAAAAATTTTTTTTAAAGACAGGGTCTCGCCCTGTCACCCAGGCTGGAGTACAGTGGTGCGATCATGGCTCAAGCAGCCTCTACCTCCTGGGCTCCAGCAAACCTCCCACCTTATCCTCTTGAGTAGCTGGGACTACAGGCGTGCATCACCATGCCCAGTTAATTTTTTTTTTTTTTGTAGAAATGGTTGGGGGGTCTCGCTATGTTGCCCAGGCTGGTCTTGAACTCCTGGACTCAAGCAATCCTCCCACCTTGGCCTCCCAAAGTGCTGGGATCAGAGGCATGAGCTGCTGTGCCCAGCTAAGTCTTCACTTTTTGTACAATCTGACATTTCTGCCTTTTTACTAGAATATTTACTTAACTTCCATTTAATTGCTGAAATTAGTGTCATTGTCGGTAGTTTTGAGTTTAGGTCTATCTTTTGACATTGGTTTTCTTTTGTCCCCTCAATTTTTCTTGTTCCTTCAGCAGCCTACCTTTCCATTTGTTGGCACCTTAAGTCAATCAGATTGTGCCAAGGGGCCCCCCACCCCTTCCCAACCTCACATGAGGGCAGCTGGGGGGAGGCAGGAGACTTCTCAGTGTGCTGTCCCTTTAAAGGGCTGATGGCCTCTAGTTTCCGTCTGCTTTCTCAGGTGCTCTGTAGTGCCTTCAAACATATTTCAAAAAATACCTTGCCTGCAGTTTGTCATTTTTATCTGTGGGAGATTTAATCTAGCTCATTACCAGATGCTGTCACGGCTGCAACTAGAACCGGACCTGACCGGCTGTACTGAGCCACTGTGCAGGCTTAGAAAAAGCGGCTTGTCACACACACCTCTATTTCTGCCTACTGTCTAATGGGGCGAACTGATGGAGCTGACTGTGTCCTCCAAACAGGACAGGGGCGAGAGGAAAGGCTGAGAAGAGACAGCAGCACTGATATGAGTGCTTCTGACAATGGGAGAAAATGTAGATTAATGGGATCGCTTATAAACTGTTGCAGGGAATGCAAATGGGCACCAACACTTTTGAAATGAGTCTGGCAGGGTCTACGAAAGCTGAACCTTTGCTTATCGAATACCCAAACACTTCCACTCCTAAGTATCTATCCCAGAGTGTCCAGAGCAACATCGTTTGTAATAAAAGAACAAACCCTGGGAACATCCCAAGTGCTTACCAGCAGCAGGATGGCTATACTGCCATAGGCTTTCACAATGGACTATGCGTAACAATACTTCCCCACAGCCACGTACGGCAACATCAACGAATCTTTGCTGAGTGGAAAAGCAAGTCTCAAAATATTGCACATGGCATACTGCTCTTGTTTGTTTTATAAAGTGCAAAAACAACCAAAACTAAACAAAACATTGTTTAGGCAGTCATATATATGTGACCAAACTATCTTCAGAAAGAGTAAAGGAATAATGAACATAAAATTCAAACCAGAGGTTACCCGGAGGGCTACAGAGGCGGGGAGGAGCACGTGGAGAGACAGGTCCTTATCACTTGTGGCCCAGGTCTTGTTGGGTTTAGAGATATTCATTTTATTAAGAAGGTATGAATGAACAAAACACTAAAAACACAGAGAGAAAAGAGGGTCATGCATCTACCAAATATGACATGAAGGGTTTTGATTAGCTAAAAATGGACATTCAAAAAGGCAGAGTGTCAACAGATGCAGACGGCCATCAGTTAAAAGGGCAGGCACTCAGAAACAGCTCCAGGAAGAGAGAGAAACTAACAGATGCCTACAAAGGCACTGGCAAAGCAGAGACTTTGCTCTCCTTTCCTGAGCTGAAGGTGAGGGTGGCGAACTCCTGTTTGTTTTTGGATCCTGCCCAGCCTCACGCCAGGACCCAGTGTGTGGTCCCACATCCCTAGAGACGTATGCCTGCCCAGGGTACTATTCTCAATTAAAAGCAACTGCAACATCAGTCCAAATCCATAGTGCCCACAGCCAACACAGAGGCTGAGTGTGAAGCTAAGAAGAAAAACAGGCACGAGCTAACTCTCAAGAGCACAGCAGTGCTCCTGAGAGGCCTCTGCTTCAACCCAGGTGTGCTCTGGGAGGCCACAGGCAAAGCTCCCTACAGGCCCATTCCTAATGGGGACTACAAAGAATGCACAAGGGAGAATCAGAGACAATTATAGTCAGGCTCAAAATAACCGTGAGGCCAGCCATGCCTTCTAGCCAAGCCGCCTCCAAATTTCCAAGTGGGACCATGAAAAGAGCAGCCCAGCTAACTTCTCCAGGGAAAGTGAGGGTGGGAAAAAATAAATCACAAATATTTATTGTTGGCCAGGCACAGGGGCTCACACCTGGAATCCAAGCACCTTGGGAGGCCGAGGTGGGAGGATCCCGAACCCAGGTGTTCGAAATCAGCCTGGGCACAGAGGGAGACTCCATCTCTACAAAAAAATTAAAAGTTAGCTGGGAGTGGTGGCTTGCACCTGTGGTCTCAACTATCGGGAGGCTGAGGTGGGAGGATCACTTGAGCCCAGGAGGTCAAAGGCTGCAGTGAGCCATGATCATGCCACTGCGCTGCGGCCTGAGTGATGGAGTGAGACCTTGACTCAAAAACAAAATAAAATAAAATAAAATAAAAATATATTTGTTGCCTTAAAAAGCAAAAACAGAAATCTACCTCATGAAGCTCACAAGGACCGAACACCCCCACCCCAATTTGGACCTGTGGGTGCTTCCCCACAACCGGCACCAAAGCCCCTGTAAGTAGCTGAGTCCTTAAAGACTGAAGACAGACTATTCTCTGGAGAAAAATAAAATAGAAATTGTACTTAAAAAAACAAAAAAAGTAGCCAGGCGTGGTGGCGTGCACGTGAGGTCCTGGCTACTCACGAGGTATAAGGTGTGAGGATCACCTGAGCTTGGGAGGCTGAGACTCCAGTGAGCTGAGATCACGCCACTGTACTCCAGCCTGGGTGACGGAGTGAAACCGTCTCAAAAAAAAAAAAAAAGTAGAAACATCAGCTAAAACCTGAGAGATTTATTTGACATTGTGAGGGACGGATGTGATCTGATGGAGCCAAGCATGACAGCTCTGCTCTTAGAAGTCAAGCTGCAGAGAGCTTCCCGGGGCGGCGACGTACTCTACAGAGGAGGCGCACCGTACCAGCCCCACTCCGGACAGGCAGTGTGCCCCATAAACATTGAATCTGCAGCGTTAGAATTAAAGGCCAAAAGCTGAAAGCTCTCTGGCAGCAAAAGTTCCTGTTTCACAAGGTCACTGTAATTGGTCAGTAACTCTTGGTAGTTGTTGCCCAGCCCCTGCTGGGGACCTGGAGCACAGTCTTCTGCAGGGTTCAGGCCCGAGCTCTGGTTTACTGACTGTGCCTAACACACACCACCTGGTCACTGCACTCGTCCTCTAGCTAGTCAAGTCTTTCCCAGTCACTCTTACCACCTCCTTTCTCTTTTGGAGTCCAATTCACATTTGGATCTCTGATAAGAATGAAGATGCTAATAATTCAGAATGTCCAGGACTGCTTTGTAACGAGTGTCATTTCCTATGTAGCATATGCCACATAGACCCCAGGGTGCCTCCTGCTGACCTGGGAGGTTCAGGTGCGGCGAGAGGGCAGTGTCCTGCTCCACACACAGGGCCAACAAGAGCCACCCTCCAGGGCCACGCATGCTGACATGACAGAGTTCTCAGATACAACAGTACACAGATGCTTCTGGGTACCAGGGCACGGGGCAGACAGATCTTGATTTATAATTAAAATGGTTTAACCTTGGTTGGGGCATTCATTAGGAACCTTTCTTTGTGAGCAGAACAGTCCATCAAAATTACTGAAAATAAAGTGCTCTTGTCCAAAATACTCTCAACAGCCTCCTATTCTTTAGGATGAACGAGTAGTATATGCAATATAACAAACCTGCTTGTGTTCTTTCTCCAGAGCTTCTACAAAGCACCGTGTAAACACTTGAATAGTGGCTATGACTTCTGGGGCCCCATCAGTTTCCAGGAGTGCACACCTGAACAATGCAAAGTCAGATCAGAACACGTTTCATGAGTAATCAGCAAACATATAAACCTGAACTGTGTAAGGGAAGAGTGGAAACACTCTTTTTATGCCATAAGCTTCAGCAGTATCTCAACTCATCAGATTTTAGTCCTTGCGTGAAAAGCAGGATAAATCTGTTACTCCCTCTTATAAATATTTTCTTTAAAATTGCAATGTGCAGAGCTCTCTTTCTTGGTTCTTAAATTATTAAGCAACGCAAATCCCTTCCACAAAGGCTTGCATATTCTGTACAAATATTTTTGTATTGTATGCCTTGATATGCGACATCAACATTTTGCTTTCATAAGCAGAGATGAAGGTGCTCAAAGGGGTAAAACGGCCTAGTCCATCCACCCAGCAAAGTCAGGAAACAGTCAGTGTGTACCTTGTTTGGTTTCTGTACATTTTCATACAATTAATTTTTCTTTATGTTTGTTTAAGCAAAGAAAAAAAAATCCTCGAACTTTGCTAGCTTTAAGTCCTAAACAGTATTCTGACTTATTTCTACCATTTAGCTTAAAAGTGTTGTGTTTCAAGGCCAAGAAGTGGTAAGTTATTGTTACTGTAAAAATTCCTTTCCCCGGGCCGGGCGCGGTGGCTCACGCCTGTAATCCCAGCACTTTGGGAGGCCGAGGCGGTGGATCACGAGGTCAAGAGATGGAGACCATCCCGGTCAACATGGTGAAACTCTGTCTCTACTAAAAAAAAAATACAAAAATCAGCTGGGCATGGTGGCGCGTGCCTGTAGTCCCAACTACTCGGGAGGCTGAGGCAGAAGAATTGTCTGAACCCAGGAGGCGGAGGTTGCGGTGAGCCGAGATCGCGCCATTGCACTCCAGCCTGGGTAACAAGAGCGAAACTCCGTCTCAAAAAAAAAAAAAAAAAAAAAAAAAAAAAAAAATTCCTTTCCCCAAAGTCTGCAGGTCTGCCCTGAAGCCTCTGGGGGGTGGAGGGGCAGGTGGAGAGCTGATATGGGCTCCCCGGGGAGAGAGGCCAGGACACTCCCAGGTGACCAGCTCCCCAGTGGGGTCCAGTCTTAGTACTCCATGGTTAAAACTCCCACTGACTGCCAGCCACAGCTCAGCTTCATGGTTGTGAGCTCCTGGTCTCTTGTCGTCTATAAATCTAATGCATTTCCCAAGAAGCACTTGTATTTTCAAAATAAAAATGTAATGTGTTGTAAGAGAACATGCATGGTGTATTTTGCCTTTCAGAAGAGCTCTGTTAAGAATGGCTTTATTTATTTATTTTTCTTGGCTTTTCTTAGCTTTAAAGTCTTTTAAAAAGATTGGTCAGCCCTCACGTGGTGAAGGGAGTATACTGCTACCCTTTATTCTGAGCTGAGAAAAATCCTACGTGATTATTTCAAGACATTAATAACTAACTCAATTCTGCGTTTCTATTATTAGAATCTTTAAAGGCTAAAGAAAAGAAAGAAAGTTATCTTAATTCTTAGTCACTGGTCTTAAAATTTACACTGATTTTTGAGTTTTTAACCTCTAATTACCAAAAAGCTCTGAGGAATAAGAGGGATTAGAAACTCTTAATTTCCCCGATGTACAGCCAGAGACTCCCGCAACATTTTCTGATTCATGTTTGGAAATGGAACATTTTTTACATCGATTACTAGAAGAAACAGCGTAACATTTACCTGAACATCTCATCAACAACCCGGAATATGGCAGGGTGGCAGGCTGCTTGAGACTGCAAAAGAAGATGACCATGAGAAAGTGAAATCATCGCAGGAACTTTCTCAGTAACTTGCTATTACCAGCCAAAGGTGTTATCAGGAACTGCTGCCAGAAAGCTGGCATATCACTCTTGGTTAGAAAAAGGAACCAGTGCTATACTGAAAACGCCCCACATGCAAGTGCAGATGGTGGTCTCCCTGGGCAGAGGTCACAGACGGCTCATTCCTCTGCATACTCCTCCATGTTCCGCATTGTTCCGTAACAAGCTCAGGTGATCCATAATACAGAATCAGTAAGTACTATGGAAACTTAAAAACATCCTCTGCCAGCATGCTGTGGAGCCTGCCTCTGCTGCCAATTCCACTGAAGTGTGCCTGTGTGTTTTTGGTTTTTTTTTGAGACAGAGTTTCATTTCTGTTGCCCAGGCTGGAGTGCAATGGCACAATCTCAGCTCACTGCAACCTCTGCCTCCTGGGTTCAAGTGATTCTCCTGCCTCAGCCTCCTGAGTAGCTGGCATTATAAGTGCCTGCCACCACGCCTGGCTAATTTTTATATTTTGTATAGAGACAGGGTTTCACCACGTTGGTCAGGCTGGTCCCGAACTCCCGACCTTAGGTGATATACCCGCCTCGGCCTCCCAAAGTGCTGGGATTACAGGCATGAGCCAACGTGCCTGGCCCGTGTCATGTGCCTATGTGTGACCTCCTCAAACAGCTAGATGTGCCTCGAGGTCAGGCCGATGCCTGCAGCTTGTTTATTAGGTAATGAGAATTACTGGCAAACCAGTGACCACTACCACTCTGGACTGAATCACATCGCATCTTAGTGCACTACGGATTTAACAGCTTGCATTATTTAGGATGAAAAGAGGGTTAACGAATTCGAATGAAAGGCGTCTCATTTCTCCTTGAATATTCTGATGATGGGTTCTGATTATCCGAGCCTGCAGCAGCCCTGGGAGCTGGGAGGAGCTTCAGTGACCCAGTCACAGGTTCCCTATCTTTTTGGCCAGAGCTCAAAGTCTGCGATGATGCCAGAGGAAAATGCCCATTTGTGTTCTAAAACAGATCCTTTACAGCAGGTGTGCAACCTTTTTGGCACCAGGGACCGGGTTCGTGGAAGGCAGTGTTTCCACAGACCGGGACGGGGAGACGGTTTTGGGATAACACTGCTGCCCCTCAGATCATCGGAGGCTATGGGGCGCCAGGTCGGTGGAAAGCGAAGCCTGCTGCTGCTCTGTCGGGGCGGGTGCAGGCAGGAGGGCTCAGGGCTCCCCTCCACTGTGCGCCCCGAGGGATCGGACCCCTGCTTCACAGCACCATTCACACGGCAGTGGATCAGACGCTCTCGGAAATTCGAGTCATTCTGCATTAGGTATGACCAGCTTTGGGAAACACTTCTCATAGGCCCCCCGACAGCAAGGAGAATGAACGGGGCTCCGCTGCGTCGGGGCCCTGGGCCACACTGGGGCAGCACCGCGCCTTCCTCCCGCGCCCACGCGGCACCGACGACATAGAGCCCGCGCCATCTAGCGTCCACTCGCCGGCACTGCCGCTCCGCCGCTGGTTCACGACAGGAGAATCGCCTTTTAATTATTTCAAGATTTCTAATTTACAAGTTAAAATGTCCTACTCTTTAAATATTACGCTCCCTCATCCTTCACTGTTGCGCATTTTTGTCTAAAAGGAACTAACTGAAATTCTTACAGACAAATTCATTATCTATGCAAGAAAATAATTTGGCAGGACCATGGTTCAAGACAGGAGAGGCAGGTTATTTCTTGGCTTTGAACTTAGGCATGTCAGTTAATCTCCTGCTGCCCGGTCTCACTGTAAATAATAACAGTTATTAAGAGGTCACTGGATAAGCACAGAAAATATAAAAGTTTCTATGTATTTATAATGAAAAAAATAAAACAAGGGAAAAGCAAACTGTATGTCTTGAAGAAATGTGATTCATCTAAGTTTGCCAGAGCAATTTTCAAAGTTTTGTATAACAACATGCTTGTTGAATAACAGTGTTTAAGATCAAATAGCACTGTTACGTGCCCACAGGCAGACAGACAAAAATAGCACGGAAATGCACTAATAGAAAGTAAGATCAATTTGAAAATGGTAAAACTGAATTTCTTTTTTCTAAATGGTAAAACCATCCCAGAGCCATCCTATAGGTTTGATGCTAGTAGAGAATAATTATAGGGATTTCCAAACAGCAAAGAAAACGATGATCAGATGTGTAGAGGAGAGCTACGTGAAAACCACTGGACAGCTCTAACTCAGTTTGTCAGAAGAGGGTGAGAGCTTGGAAACACTTTTCTTCTGTGCAGTGTTTTCTAGCAAAATAGCTCAATCCAGTGTTTTAAATGTCTGCTGGCTGTGTAGAATCTGCTTGTTCTTCCCCATACAGATGGACTCTCCCCTTAGATTTCCTTCTTTCCAAATATTTCAGACCCTGAAGCAGGCGACTCTAAGTCTGCTTCCACAACCCATTTTAGCTTTTAAAACCGGTAATAGGCCAGGAGGCAGGGGAACCTGCAGAAACAGCAACGGCAGAGATTTTGATTTGAAAACCAGCCTTCCTTGCCACCCTACAGCTGTGAAAAGCTCCTTCTCATCTGCACCCCTCACCAATGGCTTTTAAAATGAGATTCTTTATACTCTCTGAGCACATAATTTCAGGGTCAGCGAGTCCCCTCATGAGGACTGGTGTGTGCACAGGTCAGGCATGTGTCCCAGTGACATCAAATCACAAAAGCAATGTTAAGCTGCTTTTCTTATCAAGATAATCTTCCAAATAGAATTAAGGTTTTAATACATGCTTGTTTGGAAGCCATATCTTCCCCCCTAAATCTCTGCAGCATCCTCATGAGTGACGAAGCAGACGTCTAGCTTCTGTGAATCCTGTTTTATTTGTAAGGTGGGGCACTCCAGTCACATACCACAGGTCACTCTGCAGCCCAGGGCTCTGGAGCCCCATGACTGGGGCCATTATCTTTTCTGTAAAAGTGGGAAAAGAAAATCAACCTTCTGGAGTTCCATCTGTTTATTTTTCTCCATCCTACCAAAATACGTTCCTTCTCAAGCTCTCTCTTCTTCATCTGGCCTAACGATTTTCACGGGCAGATCACTTCAACTCGAGGGAGCTACGTCAAGAGGAGGCCTTCGATAACACGTGTCTTGCCCTTGCCTCCAACTCCCCGTTGTTTCACTGAATGCCGCAGCGGGTGATGATGGAGAGCTCTGGGCTCTGCTTTCCTTCTCGTACAGACCAGATTGTTCTGCGGGGCGTACTTCCCCTTGGTTTAATGAGAGCTTTCCCGCTCATCTCCCTGCACGGCTACCCAGAACTGCATTGTTTCTCTCCCCCTCCACCTAGAAAGGCAGCCCATCCTCAGCCCTCAAAACACAAGGGAACACAGTCAGCAGGGGATCAATACACAATAACCATGGTCTCTGCGCCTGTTTTGGAGGAGAGGCAAGGGAGAGGCCAACTTGTTACTCTGCACCATGAACTGTGCAAATTACACAGGATCTCACGCTCGGCCCTTGATGTTTACGTAAGCTGTTATTTTCATACCAACTCACCAGTGATTACAAGCCACTTGCCACTTGAAAGAGGCCTGAGAACACAGAACAGAATTCTCAAGAAGCAGCATTTCTTTTTTTCTGTCATTTGCTGTGTGTGTGTGTGTGTGTGTGTGTGTGTGTGTGAGAGAGAGAGAGAGAGAGAGAGCGTGAGCGAGCATGCGTGAGAGAAAACAAACCAAAAAGGGAAATTAGACTATGATTTAAGGTAATTCATAGACAAAAGCGAATCATTTTTAGAAAAAATAAAAAGGAAGTGAATGAACAGAAAAAATGATCAGGTAGGACTTTCCATCTATCACCTTTCATAGGTATATTCTCCGTAAAAATAAAGAAGGAAATAGCAGATGAGAAAGAAGCTGAAGTTCATTAAGCCTGGAACAGATTCTTTCCTGGTGTTTTCATGTACTTGCATGTAGTTTAAATATTTACTTAGGAAATGGGTCATTTAAAGAATCAGCTGAGGGGCAGCTTCCCCTCCAGGTTACCCGGCAGCCAGACAATCCTGTCCCACTGTGTAGCTCTTTCTGAGCCACTATTCTCTCCACAGTGGGAAGCCCTTGTTGTTAATATGTGCATATTCACCACAAAGTAACTTTCTTCTTAAAAAGAAGATTCTCCATAAAGTCATTTCACCAGTGAACTCCTCTATTGAGCAGAAAAAAATGATTTGGCTTAAACACAACCTATTTATACAAAACCTTCACATCTGTCATGTACAATGAGGCACCTTTATAAATATGTATTTTTTATTATGCCACTTGATTCTTTTCTACTTTCAAAATACTAAACATAAGACTCTATCCCTTTTACATTTTCAGATCGATTTTGTTTTAAAACATTCAGGTTTCTTTTAACAAATTGGAGTTTGGAAAAATTATTCTTTCTTTTTAATCTTTACCAGATGTTGTTTATACACAAACAATTTTTTCAGTACTCCATAATGCAATTATTGTTTGATTAGTGATAAATCTGTCATTCCTGGGCTTAAGAACTTAGCAAGTACCAAATGTATTTTTGTGTCTTAAATTTACATGTGTTCTTTTCCGTATTCAGACACAGAAGTGGGAGGTATAGGGGTGCCCGGCACCTGCTTCCCGATTACCTAGCCCCACCTGAAGTCCTTCTAGCCTCACCCAGTGGCCTCTATCCAATTAGCCAGAGGTAGCCTAGGCCAGAAAAAAGCTCCTCCTTCCCCTGCTGCTTCACAGCTCAGCCTCTGAGTGGCGCTGACCCCGAGGCCCACCCCTGCTTTGCCTTCGGGTTCTTCCTTTCTCCCTTCATCTCTGGCCACAAGGTCTACATCCCTAACCGCGATCCCACTGCAAGGAACCTGGCCGTGTGGGCCTCTCTCCCGGCAGAGCCGATGCTGGAGGATCTGGTGCCCCCGCGAGGCTCATGCTGGAAAGTGCAACTCCAGCCCAAGACGCAGACCCTGAAAGCTTCTGGCCACACACATCAGCCGGCACTACTGGGCCACTGCTAAGTTACCGACTTCAGCTATTGCTCAGTTACGTGCACAACATTAAAGCGCTCAAAAGGAAGTGCTGAAAAGACTGAAAAAGCAGGAAAAGAAAACCCTGGCATGTTAGTCAAACGCTGCTTAAGCACAGAAAACTGATTATCATCCTGGATATGGAGTTAATTCTTCAATGCAATATTTTACCAAGGAGGAGCTGTGCATTGGGAGTTTGTGTAAAGGAAGTTTCTTTTTTCTTTCTGAAATGCTGCAATTGCTACCTGGAGAATGCTGGGGTGCGGTGGGGTGGGGTGGGGTGCAGAAACATGTCCTATCCCATATCAAAAAGGATACTGAGATATCTAGATGCTTTTTATTCCTAAGTTCTTATTAGATAAAGAAATCCTTTGCATTGAGCTATAAAGATTTTTAGGTAGGAGAGAACACAAAGAATATTCTGATATCAAATCTGAGTGAGACAAAAACGGACACAAGTCTGCCTCCTGGGTGCCTCCTCTGCTCCTCTTCTTTCAGGGACACGTCTGCCTGGGAAGGTGAGGCTGGCTCCTCTGGACCCAGCTGCAGGTGGGCTCTGCCGGCAAAGGAGCAAATGGGAGGGCATGGGAACCGGGTACCTCCCGGCCCTGGCATGCAGTTTGCCAGGCAAGCACAGTACCACCCTGACACCCTGCAGACACTTTTCATTCCAATGTGGAATCCAAACAATAGCTTTCTGGGCTCCACAAACAGAAGTGTAACTGGAAAACATAACATCCTTCTAATCTGGGGCCAGCCTTGGCAAAGTGAGTAATGCCAAGAAAGCTGCATAATTAACAAGTGGCTTTCACTGCTGTCAGTGACATCAGTTTTTAAGGTCAGGTCTGAAGCTACGGATTATGGTCTTCCTGTGCCCTCGCTGTCAAGGGAAACATAAGACCATCGGCTTTTGAAAAGTTTCAGTCTGCAGAATAAATGACAATCTAGGGTGAATACCTCGCTTGAATTGGGAGCCACCAACGATGGCAGGCAGCCTGACTTGAGTCAGGTTCAGCACAGGGAAGCCAAAGGGGAAGTCTCAAAAGTGAACAGGCTTTGAAAACTTCTCTTTTATTTTAGATGTTAAATACATAGTCATTTGGAACTCTGGTAATAGGAGACTAATCCCTCATTATTCATGGTCTTAATGGACAGTATCAGACCTGTGAGTCCCAGAGGCCAAAGAATATTTGGGAAGGTCCTTTCACTTTGTACAACCTGTACCACACTTTTATCTTTTGTTTTTGTTACATTTTGGTAACTATAGAATTTCCAGGACTCAATCTGGACAGTCCCAAGAGAGAGAAATATAATTAACAGTGCTCTATATAAAACACAAGTTATGTAGACCATCACACTTTAATTACTCTCAGAATCCAACTCTAATGTAATAGGCATCATGTTTCTTCTGGAGCAGTCTCGTGCTATCTGAGTCTTAGAGATCTCTCTGATACTTCTGCAGTCCTGTCACTGCACCAAGATACTGCACTGCGATAAATGAATCAGATGATGCAATTAGGAAGCAGGCTCTTCAGGTTACCCCTGCAATCACTTAGCCACGTCACAGGCCTATTCCAGCCTGCCTGGCTTTCTGGCACTGCAGGCCTGGGATGCTGAGAACAGCCCACGCCAATTAGGGGCTTCCAGCTCATCGTCTGTACTGTAATTACCTCCTTGAACCATGAGGCACAGAGAGGTCACATCCTGTCAATGCCACAATAAATTAAACCAAATAACACCCTTTAGAATCCCCCTTTAACCATAATGGAAGCTCTGAATTTCTGCACACATGATCCCGATAAAAGCTTTTGTAAGTCGACAGACTTCAAAAGCCGTATGACTCGGGGGAGATTACTGTAAACTACCAACTGGACACTGAACATTATACAGTGATGTGCAGTGGGACGGCGTTCTCTGTCTCGCATCTACTGTGCTCGCCACAGTGCTGCTTAGGCGTGAGGGCCACAGGCAAAAAGGACACGGAGCAGGTTCAGAGAAGAATCCAAGGATTAAGGAAAGGCTGCAGAAAAGGCAACAGGACTAGAATTTTTCAACAGGGAGAAGACTTAAAGAAAATGTCATAAGCACCCTGGGAGCAAGTGCATAGCCCAGTTACTATATTTTGCCACTGAAAAGGGACCAGAGAAACTGAAATCCTAGTATGCACGTGTAAGTTAGAAATAGATTTACCAGACAATAAAGGTAATTTATGACCCTGACTCACCAGGAATGGGCTGCCAGAGGGCTTCTAAAAGTACTGGCTTATTTTGAATTATACTGCAATCATTTTAAAATAAGGTGCATTCCTATTTCTTGCCTTAATATACAACTCTTTTGGCTAGTAAGGCTAGGTAGTAATTATCCTTAAGAAATCTCTTTGAGCTCTCTCAGTCTTAATATACACACGTCTTCCTTTCTTTTCTATCATGGTAAACTTTCAAGTCAGGTGGGTTCAGTCTGTGCAGCCTGAGGTATCGGCGAGGGCCGTGTGGCTGTCAGCACCTGCAACCCTATCTATCTCGCACATCACTCTGGGAGGCCCAGGGGAAGGGTGAAAGGAGCCATGAAACAAGGGGAGAGATGGGATCAAGGAGGAAGGCAACTGATTCCATTAGGATTCCCTTAGACCGTCTCCAACTAGAAAGAAAAAGAAAGAACACAGAAGTTCCAACTGAACCAAACAAGCTGAAGGTGTCTGGGAGGCAGGGGTTGTATGAGCTCAGGACAAGTGGGCACAGCCAGCCTCAGGGCTTTCCTCAGTCTCAGCTCAAGGGCGAGGGTGAACACTCCCTCCTTGCCTGTGTCCCAGCCACCACCTCAAGACCAGACTGTTCACCGTGGCTCCCAGAACTACTTTCTCCACGTGCAGGAAGAGGCAGAAGACAATCTCTGTGCCACATCCCTGCAGGTCACAAAAGCTGAAGAGCAAACGGGGCAGAGTCCGCTGGGGCCCCTGGAGGACAGAGGCTTTGGGATCACGGAACCTGCAGGTTTCTGCACCATTTTTCTCAGGGTGCCTTGGTCTTCATTCCTGTCCTTACAAAATGTGCTCCAATCCCACAGAGCTGCCTCCCACGAAGGAAGATGACTAGTGAGTCAGTGGTGGCAAGGGCCACTGAGAGCCTAGGGTGCCAGACACTGGGCCAGGAGGTAGAAGTCCACGTGGGCCAGAGTCCCCCCTGCACAGCTCTGAGCAGGAAGGGAGCCTGGCGCCACCGTGCAAGGGAGGGTTGAAGGCAGGTGGCCTCACACCGAAAGAAAACGTACAGAAGTCTTAGCTGGTTCTGCTGCTTTAACCATATTTCTGGGGTTTTGTTCTCTTGAGTATTTCATCTTTCTGCTAGCAAAGAACTAAAAGTTTAGTTTTTGAATGTGTTTAACTGATTCTTCTGCTAACCTGTAAGTTCTTCATTTCTAAAAACTATTTCCATATTGAAATAAAAAACACTGTTTTAAACATCTGCTGGACAAATGTCAATTCTGGTGAACATGTGATACATGGCACATCAATCGAGTAAACCTCAAGTCTCTCCCTGCATGCTCCAAGGATGCAGAATAGCCCCTACGTTAGCGATTTTAAAAATAAAGTGTAGATACACGATCATTTATAAAGGTTCCAATTGCTCTTTTGTTTACATCCCCCCGTTTCATTCTTTGACTAAAAGAAATGATTCCCAGCATCTCCTGTAAGGATTTTTCTCTTCATCAAAGCCCAGCACGTACCAGCAATGAATCTTTTATAAAGCATTCGATCCTTCTCAGACAATTTCTCTCACTGGAGATTAGCTTTTCAAAAAGATGCAGCATTGTTTTTTCAAGGCTGGGAAGGTACCGAAGCCAGAGGCAGACTACAGCCGACACGGGGAGAGAAATCTTCTTCCTTTCAGAAAGAAATAAACAACATTTTAAATGGAAATGGATTACTGAAAAAAGAAGATTAAGAAAGTTCAAAATGCAATCACTAATCCAATTTGTGAGACTTCCTCTCATCATGGTCATAGCAGTGGCTAATAATTTATAGAATCGGTGAATAGTTACCAAGTACTCATTTGCAAAATAATGTGAATATGCTTCCACTTCAACTCCTCTTAAGAAATCAGAAATGCTCAGGAAAAAAAAAAATGCTTTCAAAAAGAATAAGCGAATGTCTAGTGATGGAAAAAAAAAAAAAAAAGGGAGTGATAAAAAAACGGGATGGAAAAGGCCTTGTGATGCCCCGTCTCTAACCGAAGAAGTGCGCATGTTCAAACCTAAGTCAGCATGCTTTACAACAGGGACTCGGACCTGGGTTTCAGTCCCAATGCCACTGCCTACTAACTGTATGACCTTGGGGAAGTACTTACCCTCAGTTTATTCATCTGTAAAATGGGCCTATCTCCTTCATAGTGTTCTTGTAATGATCAAATGTAACAACTCACGTACAGTGATAAGCACAGTGCTTGGCATGTAAATATTCAATAACTGTAATTGTAATCAGTTGCTTGAAAGTTGAAAATATTTTTAACGATTTCAAGGCCAGATGCAGTGGCTCACACCTGTAATCCCAACACTTTGAGAGACTTGAGGTGGAAGGATCACTTGAGTCCAGGAGTTCAAGACCAGCCTGGTCAAACAGTGAGGCTCCACCTCTATGAAAAAGAAAATGTTTTAAATTAGCCTGGCATGGTGGTAGCACACCTGTAATCCCAGCTACTTGGGAGGCTGAGACAGGAGGACCTCAGGAGCCCAGGAAGCTGAGGCTGTAGTGAGCTGTGTTCACACCACCGCACTCCAACCTGGGCAAAAGAGCAAGACCCTGTCTCAAAAGAAAAAAATCCAGTTTTTGTATATTGTGGTCAAAGCCTACTTGATGTACTAGACCTTAAGTATGATACTAAATAGATCGGCAGGACTGGGAATCAAAGATCCCTTAAAAAAAAAATAGACGCAGAGTCTTGCTGTCTCACCCAGGCTAGAGTGCAGTGGTGTGATCACAGCTCACTGTAACCTCGAACTCCTGGGCTGGTGATCCTCCTGCCTCAGTCTCTCTAGTAGCTGTGACTACAGGTGCACACCACCACATCTGGCTCATTTTTTTTTTCTTGTAAAGATGGGGTCTTGCTATTTTGCCCAGTTTGGTGTCAAACTCTTGGCCTCAAACAATCTTCCTGCCTCACCCTCCCAAAACGTTGCGATTACAGCCTTGAGCGCCAGTACTCTGCAGACACAACCATTTTGTGTAGCTACTTTTTTTTTCTATGGGAAAATATATTGAGGTCCTCTTGTGTTAGTGAACTGGGGCTCCACTTCCCCTCCTGGGAGGGAGCATGAGGGGCACGTATCTGACTCTGAGCCCCCGCTGCTGGCTCTGGGACATAGTGGAGCTCCCCTGCCAGGGCAGTTTGCCCTTTACCTGCACATCCCAGACAGTGGGTGCTTTTCAAACCTGATGTCTTTTTCATGAATCTCCTGTCTTGCCCCAAGGAAACTAAGCAAACAGCAATGAAGCCAGATGCACACAGACCTTGAGGTGGGGAAAAGAGAGCAGTGTGTGTCCCCAGACCTGGCTGTCCAGCAGAGTCACTGTCACCCCCTCCCACTCTCAGGCAGCCACAGATGCTACTGCTATTAATAAGGAAAACTGAAGTGGGCACAGGCTCCCCCGACCCAACAATGCCCATCCCATCACCATGACTCATAGGCCGCTTCTCTGCAGAGCTGGTGTGAAGCCCAGCTCCGGATCCAGGGATGGGAAGGGACAGAGCAGGGGACATAGGGAGCAGTTCCTAGAGGTTTTGCTTTTTCTGCTTGCTTGCTGTAGCTCCTGCAGAACTTGTCCTGGGTTGACCATGGGGCAAAAGCAGCAGGGAAGATGCTGAAGACCCAGGCGGACTGCGGAGGAGCCTGCAGAAGACGGGGGGAGGGTGGGCACATTCACCTCAGAACCTCCCGATCTCGCGCTTGCACCCTGAACTTCAACTTGTCCAGGAGCCACCAGCAGGCCCCGTCCCTCATCTCCCCACTTCTCACACCCAGCAAAGCCCTGCCATGGTGCCACACCTCCTCAATGCTAGACATGCCACTTCCTCACATGTAAAGAAGGGAAGAAAAGATTTGTGGAGGATTTAGTAACAGCTCAGTTGAGGTGTGTGGATTTGGAGTGTATGAGGCACAACTGAGCAGAGATATTAACTAGGTCCTTAAATATCCAAGGTGGAATCTCTGGGAGAGGTACGGGCTGAAGGTACACATTTGGGTGTCAGAACTCCAAGGGAGGAAGCTGAGTGGGGGGCGGAGGCTCGAGCAGCAGGCAAGAGAGGAGAAGCTGCAGATGGCAAGAGGCACAGAAGCAGAGGATGCTGCTGCCCGAGCACGAGACACAGGCTTTGGGCAGGAAGTGTGCCTCTGAGCAGCGCTGCGGAGGGCAAAGGCACCCTGGGTGTGCCAGGCAGGCCCTGGATGGCAGCATGTGGCAGAGGGAGGACAGGAGTGGAGGTGAAGCCAGGACTGGAGACAGGACTTCAGGGGACCGGTGGTGACGGGAGTGGTGCCAGGCGGTGGCCCAGAGGTGGGGCCTTGTGTGCTCCTGAAAGACTGCCAGTGGGCAAGGTGCAGAGGAGCAGAAGCTGAACAGCAGTGTTTTGCTTGCACCTGAATCCTCGTAACAGCCCTACAAAACAGGTAAAAATTACCCCCTCCTGCACAGGCGAGGCAGCCGAGAAAAGAGAGGACCAGGACTCGCAGCTGGTAAGACCTGAAGCCAGGGCGGCTGGGGCTGGAGTGAGTACAGGGCCATGCTGGCTCTGAAGAGGGGTGCGGGATGCAGGCTCAGGGGGACAGCAGGCAGCTTGACTGGGTGAGCCAGATGTCCTGTGCCTGTGCTCATGCCCCTTGCGAAGGGGAAATGCTTTTCCCGTCTAGGCGATCAGCCAACTTTAGCCACAACAAAGAAGCCCTGGGGAGGGGTTCCTGTCCAGTAATCAGGGGGAAGCAGAACACCCCTGGGTGTGGAGAGGGTGCCCGCAGCTTCCATCATGGAGGCAGGACCACCCCCACCACGAGGCAGGAAGCTCTGCAGAGGAGAGCTCGGCTCTCAGTGGCTCCTCCCGTCTCCAGCAGCAGTGCTGGCTGTGACCGGCTTTCCTTGGGCCTTATCCTTCTTCAGAAGCCACGTAACATGAACCTGTATGTCATCGGAAAGGCGCTGCACTGCAGCGAGAGGTCTTCCACCAGCACCAAGTCCTGGCCGAAAGCCGTGGCACAGCACATGTCATTCACCCCGCCGGGTGACGGCAGGGAGGCTGCTGCCACGTGCAGGCCAGGCTGCCAGGAGCAGCGCAAACTCACGTGACCCGCCCCGCGAGGCGGAAGGAACCAACAGACACTGCAGAGTCACACAAGCGCACAGATCGCACGCCAGTCGGTAAGAGCGTGACGCTCCCATTCTAGCTCGAAAACGACGTGTGTTGATGACTTTTTATTAGAGCCTAGATTAGGAGCACACCCTACTAATTGCTGCGCGTGGTTAAGTTTATGGACTCGTGTTTAATATTTGAATAGATTTTGCTCCAAAGCATGAGTGATTTAACTCTTTGTAATCATTCCTGAACGAAGGAATCACCGAAGCGGTATGATCTTGATATGCTTGCCTAACAGAGTTTGGCCGAGCCAACACATTTGTGTTCTACACAGTGCTCTTCATGTGAACCAGGCTGGCTTTAAATAAAAAGGCAAATCACAGAAAAAGAACTGGAAATGGCCCACAGAAATATGCAGCTCCCCCATCTAATTAACAGTAAAGAAAGGGAAAAGCACCGGTACAGTCAGTGTGACCCTCGCGTGCTGGCGCTGAGCAGCGGCCAAACCCAGTGCTGGGGCAGGCACTGGGTGCACCTCCTCACAGCCGGGCGGGCAGTGGCTTCACACGTCCAGTCGGTCATGTGGCACCACTGAAGAAAACTCAGGACACACACACGCACCTGTCTTAATCAGTATACTGCTGTGAATTTGCCTGGCAGAAATAGAAACATGGGTTTGAGGATATTTATTGCAATCTTTAAATATAAGGACAAAACTAGAAACACTGCCATGTGCAGCCACGGACTAGAGCGTGGGCCACATGCCGTGGACTATGCCCCTACTTCAAATTAGCTGGACTGATGTCCTATGACGGGTGTTTAAGACACGCTAGTTAAAAAGCAGGTTCTGGAGTGATGTACCTATGGTGTAACGCTGCTTTTGACAATGAGCGGACAATGGCTTTACATGGACTTTACGTCTAACAGGCATAAGGTATGGCTACCAGAACTGGAGGATAAGGAGGAGGAGGTGATGAACATTTTCTGTAGGTACCCTGTGCTATATGGCTATATTCTGTGGAAAATTTAAAGGGCCAATCAAGTAAAAAAGAAAAACACGTTTTTAGGAGGACTGAAAAATTTCATTCTGCTGAGTGTGTTAGCCACAGAAGCGCAAAGGTTGCTCTTTTCTCCTCCCATCCACCTGGACCTGACCAAAACCATGACTTCAAGGAAAACAAAGACACAAATTTGCTCCCAAATCCCTACCTAATAACTGAGGGAGTTTTCTGTATTGTGGCTATGTTTTAGGAAAAGGGTAAGGCATTTGGAATTTACGTGCGATACGTTACTATTTTCTCCTTTAAAACAAAATGAGCAGTAGGCTTCCAGTCAGGGCTCCACTTAGAAATCTCATTTGCAGTGACAGTGTCTGACACGAGGCAGGGAAGCCTAAACAGGACGCTCTCCCCTGTCCAACAGACTCTGGACGGACACCTCGTTGACATTTAGAAAACTGTACTTTGTTTCTCCCAGATACTCAGTTTAGTAAGACAGTTATTTTTTTCTCATCCTTTCCAAAAAGAGGCAGCAGGTAAAGAAATTGGTCCAACTGCTTATTAAATAACTTTGGCTCCAAATACTTTTATAGCTACAATTTGAAAAAAAACAACAACCCAGAATGCACAATTAAATTATTCTCAAGAAAGGTTCCTGATAAGGGAGGCCCATCTGGGAGGCTGTGTTCCAACACTGTCTAAGTAGAAGGGAGGCCAGAGATTCCTCAGGTAAGACAAAGGTGTGCCAGCAACAATCCACCTTTTCAAACCAGAAACAGATCAAGGCTGTTTGGGCTGCCAGAGAAACTCACACAACTTGGGATTCACTGTTCTGGAGAACTGCTTAGTTCCAAGGAAGCGTAAAGAAGACTACTCACATCCTAAAGTTGTATTTAGGTGACAGCCTGATCCAGGCAATCATCACAATTCAGACAATGGTTGCCATCATTATAATCTACGTGTACAGAACAGCTCCCTTCTCAAAGTGCAGCCACCAACAAGCAGAAGAAATGTCCAAACCAAACACACCGGAATGTCTGGTGATTACACATCAATATCAGATTTTTATTAGAAAAGTAAACTACGACTAAATTCGTAACCATATTTTATTAAGGTTAAAAAAAACAGGATGTGGGGCTGGGTATGGTGGCTCATGCCTGTAATCCCAGCACTTTGGGAGGCTGAGGAGGGCGGATCACCTGAGGGCCAGAGTTCAAGACCAGCCTGACCAACACGGTGAAACCCCATCTCTACTAATAAAAAATTAGCCAGGCATGGTGGTGGTCACCTGTAATCCCAACTACTCAGGAGGCTGAGGCAGGAGAATCACTTGAACCCGGCAGGCAGAGGTTGCAGTGAGTCAAGACTGTGCCATTGCACTCCAGCCTGGGCAACAGAGCAAGATGCTGTCTCTAAATAAATGAATAAATAAATAACAGATAATGTGGCCGGGCACAGTGGCTCATGCCTGCAGTCCCAGCACTTTGGGAGGCTGAGGAGGGTAGACTGCTTGAGTTCAAGAATTTAAGAACAGCCTAGGCAACATAGCGAAACCCTGTCTCTACCAAAAATACAAAATAATTAGCCAGGCATGGTGGCACATACCTGTAGTCCTAGCCACTCAGGAGGCTGAGGTGAAAGAATCACCTTAACCTGGGAGAGCGAGGCTGCAGTGAGCCATGATTGTGCCACTGCTTCAGCCTGGGTGACAGAGTAAGACCCTGTCTCAAAAAGAAAAAAAAAGGATGTGAGGCAGTCTCTTAGTTTCAATCATGAATAAACAATATTAATAGGAATGGAGTTCTGGTTACTGCTAATTCTTTGCCATCTTTCTGTCTTGGTATTATGCTGATCTTTCTTTTGTTTAAACACTCACCTATATGATTTGACAATATTTATATCCTGATTTTCCTTATCTCAGTTGAAAAAAACCACAAACCCAACAGCCTGATTGTAGGTCAGCCCTTTCTTGTAATTTGCGGTTTCATTTTCAGAGGTCCTATTTTGCTGATTTGTAACATGGCTAGAGTGATACTGAGGGTTTTCAAGAAAAATCCGTGGCTGCTCAGAGTTATTCTAGTTAAGACTCCTGTTTTGGGGGTAATTTGATATGCAAGAGCACGCCAGATGAGTAAACTACTAATAAATAAATTAGTCAAGAAGCACAAATTAGGTTCTTCTCATAGGATAATGAACTGTTTTCTTATTAAGCATTGTTGGAAGCTGTATTAGCTCTTCCAGCAATGGGAATTAAGCTTACATCTGTTTTAGTTTAGTGATTCTTTTGTTAGGGGCAAAAATGTGAGTTTGAGAAAACCTAACACTACACATTGTAAAAAATAATAAATTACTAGAGTCAATAATGGTAACAGTAATATGCTAATAGTTATTTTTACTTTTATTTTTAAGAGACAGGTTCTTGCTACATGGCCCAAGCTGGACTTGAACTCCTGGCCTTAAGTACTTCTCCTCCTTCAGCCTCCTGAGTAGCTAGGATTACAGGTATGTGCCAGTGTGCCTGGTTTTCTTTTTTCTTTTTCTTTTTAAAGCCCACAGCACCTGCTACTCCCCAGGCCCAATCCCCCTCAGCTTCTGGTATCAGGCGAGATTGGGCACATTAAGGGTGGTATAGTGCAGACACTAATGGTTACAGAGTATTTACTGTGGGTACCAGGCACTGTGATAAGACTACTACAGGCATTCAACTCATTTAAATCTTAGTGTGAGCATTTGTCCTAGTTTGCAAGTTTACTTCTGTTATCCCACCATACTTATAAAAGGGATCTCCTTTAACTCTCAAAAATGGCATGGTCTAGATTTTAAATCCTATGGCTACTCTATTTAACACTCAGAGCCACCCCTGAGCTGTGAGTGTTGGCGTGGTCAGTCAGTTACTAGAATGTCAGTCATACCCACTACTAGGAGCTGTCTTTACTCACAGAGCACTTCTCACACTGTGACTCTTGGATTTTCTCCTTCACACCAACCAACACTCCCAGCTCTCTTCACACTAACTGGGTGTCCAATGATTCAATTCTGACACCAGCTGGAGTTAGCACAGACCCCACAGGTTAAGGGCTCAGTCCCACAAAACTGCCCCTGCTTCAGATGCCAATCACAAGTCCAGGCCTCTCATTCTTCTGACCAACTAGCTATAAAATCAGAGGTTCCAATGACCCTCTCCTCGGGTTTGATAATTTGCTAGAATAGCTCACAGAACTCAGGAAGACACTTCACTTGCCATTACCAGTTTATTCTAAAAGATACGACTCAGGAACAGCCACATAGAAGAGATGCATAAGGCCAGGCCTGGGGGAAGGTTCAGAGTTCCCAGGCCCTCTCCAAGCATGCCAACTTCCCAGCACTTGGATGTAACCACAAATCTGGAAGCTGTATGACCCTACAGTTTAGTGTGTTTATGTAGGCCTCACAATGTAAGCATGACTGATTAAATCACTGGCCAGTAGTGATCAGGCTGAACTCTGGGGGTCGGGCATGGTACTGAAAGTTCCAGCCTTTTTTCATATGGTTGGTTCCTCTGGCTACCAGCCCCCATTCCGAGGCTATGGTGGGGGGATGGGGAGCCCACCAGGAGTTACTTCACTAGCCAATCCTACACTCAGGTGTGGTGGAAAGGTACTTATGAATAATAAAAGATGCTTTTCTCACCTCATCACTCAGGAAATTCCAAGAGTTTTAGGAGCCTGGATGAATACCAAATTTAATTTCTTATTGTATCACAAGATCACAGTCACGCCTTCATTCTTTTATTTTTTTTCCTCATTTGTCCACTGTTTCATTCATTCAAGCATACAGAAAAAATTCCCCATCCAGTCTTCAAGCTTCTCAGTATTTTTGAAGCAGTGGATTCGGATGACCTCAGAGGACATGTCATGCTGGATTTCTTATACTCCAGACTTGCAAAAGGACCTCAGCAGCCCGCCCAGGAAGGTTTTATGCAATCTGTAGCCTGCAGTTGCCTATGACAGCAGCCCCAGGGACAGACATGAAAAGTTGACATTTAGGCCAAGAAATTATAAAGTTCCTCTAGGTTATCTAAACCATAAAGAGGGGCAAGCATCTGCTGTTTAAAAGACAGGCAGCCCATTGCTGAAAATATATGACTGCATTTGGAAGCCAAGGCCAAAAACACCAGCCAATTGTCAAACAGATGAAATTCCACTGGTGTACTGTGGTAAGCAAATAGTTGGAAGGCTAAACACAGGGTAGGGAGCACTGGTCAAAGAAAGCATGTGGTTTCCAAATGACCATGCAGCACATTTGGGGAGGGGGTGCTGGGCGCGGCTGGTAATTTGCACTGACTGATTGGATCAGCCTCGCTGTGTCAACATGTGGCTGGGAAGTTCTGTCTACGGGAAAGTGTCCATGGAGATGCTCCAACTCTTACGCCACTGCTTGGGGAACTTGCTGAGCTGAAGCCACAGGATTTGGACACACTGAAGACCACCCAGCACTTCTGGACAGTCTGTCCCTTATGGGTTAGCAGAAATAACTTTCCAAACTAAATAAATTTTATGAGTTGTTGAGGGAGAACGTGCTATCACAAGCAAAATTACAAGCAAGGGAGTGTGGGCCTGTGGGGAGCCGTTGCCCTTGGTGTTCCTCTGAGCGCTGCGCTGGAGCAGGAGTAACTGTTCTCTGAGCACGTCGCCTGGCTAGCGATTTCTGAAACAGCTTTTGGGGTTTCACAGGGGACCAGAAGTGCTCTCCTGCAGATTCCCTTTAATTCAGCTCTTGCTGAAAGAGTAAGGCTGGACATGGGGGTACCTGAAACCATAATCTCCTGTGAAATATATTCCTAGATGAAATCTAGAAGAGAGCTGTCACAGTGAAAGGCAAGAGCATTCCAGTTAAATATTCTTTGCAAATATTTTGAAAAATCACTGTAGAGAGTGAAAATGCCAGCTGGTATGGTCAGCGGTGGGTCTGTGAAGCGTGTGCTCTGTTGCGGGTGCTGGGGCACCGTGAGGGGAGAATCCCAGCACTGTGCCGCACGTTCACGGCACCCTTTAGTCAATATCAACCAAAGATAATGCTCAGACTCCTCAGGAAGCTCACTCCACTTAATGGGTGAATTCTGAGAGAAGGTTTAGAGTAAGTAAAGGACATTTTGTTTTTTTAACTATTTTTTGAAACATCAAACGACTTAATCTTCTATTTCTCTTTTTAAATCTCACTTTAACAAAGTCTTGGATTACAACCTTTCATACAAACTGAAATTAAAATATGTATTCTAACTTTTAAGAGTTATAGATAAAAAATGGAAATGCACTGAACTGTAATTACATTAGTGGTTTTGAGCTTGTTCATTTTCCAAAGGCAACAAAATAATGAAAATCTATTTGAAGATGGAGAAGATCCATTTATGACAGTGAAAACATTCAAAACACAAATACAACAAAACATTAGGAATAAGGAATGCTTAAGTCCAATGTGTGAAAAATACATACAATACTCCCTTCAGATCAGAAAAGCTGAACAAATGGAAAAACATATGTGTTCTGAACAGGTGGACAGAAAGCCTTAACATCATGAAAACGCCAGCTCTCTCATTAATCTATACACTTATGCGTCTTTCCCCCAAACAGCACTGGGTGTCTCCCCTGCAACTAGAAAAATTGGTTTTAAAAGTTACGTGGAATATAAGCCCAGCAATGACAGCAAAACAAACTAAAAACAACCCTGGTAAAGAGAAATCAAAGGGAAGGAGCCTTATTTTGTATTGAACGCAGTTGACGCCAGTACTAAAGCAGTGATACTGCCATACATGCACGCAAGAGACCAGAGAAGCAGAACAGAAGGTAACAAAACAGGCCTGACCGCATGAGAACTGAGGATGTGACCAAAGGAGCCACCTAAGCCCACAGGACTGCGCTCCTGAGGCGCACACCCTTTGTCGCACTCAAGAGGGCGGACATGCTCTACCACCTGAGAGTGGGGAAAGCAACCGTACTACTTCAACAAAAACCAAAGAGGGATTGAACGAGAATTAAAAGAACCTGTAAACCGAAGGCAATGTACAGATTTGATCTCTGATTCTAACAAACCAACTGGAAGAAAAATTGTAAGACAATCAGGATAATTTAATTCCTGACTAGATATGTGATGATGATAAGGAACTAATGTCAATTTTAACATGCAATAAAGGTATTGCAGTTTTGTTTTTTAAAATGCACCGTATAGCAAGGAAGGGCCTATATATGTAACAATTCTCCTAAAAGTATTTAAATAAAGAATTGGGTGGCTGGTCACAGCAGCTCACGCCTATAATCCCAACATTTTAGGAAGCCAAGGTAGGCAGACTGCTTGAGCTCAGGAGTTTAAGACCAGCCTAGACAACATGGTGAAACTCCGTCTCTACTAAAAATATGAAAAATTAACCAGGTGTGATGGCCTGCACCTGTGGTCCCAGCTACTCAGGAGGCTGAGGTGGGAGAATCCCGTGTGCCTCAAAGGTTGAGATTGCAGAGAGCCAAGATTGCACCAATGCACTCCAGCCTGTGAGACAGAGTGAGACCCCATCTCAAAAAAAAAGAATTGAAAACATAAATAGTATTAATAAAATGATTTAAAAACCATAGTATTCTTAACAAAATGTGAGGTTCATAAGCAGTAAGTATCACTTCAAAATCACATTGCATGTGTACCCTGAATTCAGAAATGTGAACACTTTGAATCTAATTATCTGAGACTGAGAGGACTCTGCAAATTATACCACCATAGTAGATTTACAGTGTTTTAAAACACTGCTGACAGAGCAACTCCTAACTTGGAGTCTTAACGACAGCAGTAGTCATAAGGTCATGCAATCATTTTCAAAGTGGGGTCCAAAGAACCCTTTCCAAGGAGGAAGGGAAGAACTGAGATATGTTAAAAGAAAAATTTATTTTAAAAATTATCATAGTTTCTCTTGGGGCTACACGGAAGCATAAGAAGAAATAAGTATACTTTGTTGGGTTTTGCAGTAATATATATTTCTTAATCTTGAAAACTTTTCTAATTTTTAAATTTCACCTAAGTTATTTCAAATATTTTAATTAGATATATATTTTATGTATATATAGTGTATATTTTCCTTATATATCTAATATATATTATAGATTACTATTTTGGAATTTTACAATATTTTATTTGGAAAGTAATCTTTATTTATAATATATTTTCTTGTATTTAAGAATGGATCACTGGCTTTAAAAATGAGGATTAAAAGATCCAATTTTTCATCCTACCGATATTTCATTAAGAAAAGATGAAACTGACAAATCAGAGAATTCTCTGACTCACAAGATGGAGACATCTGTTCCAGAGAAAGTGGGCTAAACTGTAAATAAAGACAAAAAATATGAGGAAAGTTATTTTTCCCTTGCCTTTACAGATGTTAATGATTTATTTAATTGTGTCTTATGTAACAATATTTTAAATACTATTATGGTGCAAATTAATTGCCACATCAGTTTGAGATCAATCATTCAGAGTCTAAAGAAAAAAAATAAACAATTTAAATGCAGATGTGATAAATTAGTATATCACCAACAGAACTGTACTTCTGCCTTACAACAGAATCTCTGGGCTTACTGTATTGCTTGCAGTTGTCTGCTATCAGCTCCGACCAAGCACAGAAGATCTTTTATATGAAAGCTGGCCACACATGCAAGTGGTAGGGAAGCACTATTTTGAATCTTCTGGTTCTTCCTGGACCAACCATGTTGACGTTTGCGCTGATAGTGCAAAAGCAACAGTAGGTAACACAGCTGCATCTCAGCAGTAATCAGAGCAGAGACAATCCTCACGCTACTCTTTACCACCACCACACACACACACACACACACACACAGACACACACAGTCAAAACACCACGTTTTCACATATGAATGCTTGATGAAGCAGTATAACATACTGATTTTATTAAACTGTTGCCCTCAAGGATACTTTTGGAAAAGAATTCTGTATGGCGAAAAGGAAAGTGTGCATAAAGCACTTCTGCTTCATAACAAAAAACGATGGTTGTCTGGAGAAAAGCACTCCACTTGTACACCGGCACAATTCTTTCAGCTGGGGCTCACCTGACCACTTTTTGTCATGAAAATTGACTTGAAAGAATGACTAGCAGATAAGCAGTGGTTAGTCACACTTTGCGATTAGGCACATACTTTCTCAATAATTAGCAAAGTGACTCAGTCCCCTAAGGTAAATGACAGTATTTGTAGCCCATGATAAATTTTAGCTTTTAAGGAGAAATTAGAATTCTGGAAAATCTATGTCCACCAACATAAGCTTCACAGCTTCCCAATACTTAAAGTCATTTCTGATGAGATCCGTGGTGACGGTAATGACTGTAGGTTTTGATACTGCATAATGAAATATATCAATGTTTGGAAGATACACATAATGTATACATAATATACAATGAACTGAGATTTTCCACAAGAATCATGCATAATGCTACAAAATTATACGTAGGCAAAAAAGATCCATTGCAAGTGCAAGACAGACCAATGGGTTTTAATGTAATAGAGTATAGAAAGTTAACTGACATAATTTCAGATTCCACACTGCAACTAACCTTTAAAAAATGACCATTTTCAAATTTTGGTGAGCTATCAAAGCAGAATTATCCACAGTGATCTGTGATGGCTATTAGAATACTCCTGCCTTTCCCAACTACTATGCATGTGGGGCTGGATTTTCTTCATACATTTCAACCGAAACAACACATCCCACCAGAAGCAGATGTGAGAATCCAGCAGTCTTAGGGCAGAAAATGAGACTTGCAAAAATGTAAAACCAATGCTGCTCTTGTCAAATTTTTTTTTTTTTGCTTTGAAAAGAGCATTTTTTTTTTTCATAAAAATACACTATTTGTGTTAACATGTAATCAAATTATTTTTATTTTTTAAATGAAGAAATACATTTTAAAAAATTTGTTTTAGTTTCAAATATGGCAAATATTAATAGGTGTTTAACAGATTTTTTAAAAAAACTCTTGGGGATGTATGAACACAAAGAAGGAAACCATAGATGCTGGGTCTACCTGAGAAGGGGTAGGAGGAGGGAGAGGAGCAAAAAAGGTAACTATTGGGAACTAGGCTTAATACCTGGGTGATGAAATAATATGTACAACGAACCCCCATGACATGTGTTTACTATGTAACAAACCTTCACATGTATCCCCAACCCTGAAATAAAAGTTAAAAATAAAAGAATAAAACTCTTTGGGATCTCCAGTAATTTTTAAGGGTTATATGGGGTACTGAGACAAAAACGTTTGGCAACTGCTGTCACATAGTCTTTCCAACACACCACGGCCTTCGAAGAAAAGGAAAAACGACACAGGATGATAGGAGACGCGAATACCACTTACAGCAAAATGGCCTCGTTTACAGCCTCAAAGAACTCTTGCTGGAGGATTTCCTGAGGTTCATGTCCGTGACAGATGAGCAAAGCCTCCACCAGGGGGGCGACATCTGGCAGGGTAATAAGTGGGACACAAACTCGAGACAGGGATGCAACTCGTTCGGGAGCCATTCTAAGGAAGAAATAAGAAATAACCACTCAAATCTAAGAACCATGCATAATTGAGGACATATAAAATCTTCATGCTAAAAAGGTCAACACCACATCACCTGTTTTGCCTCTAAACAAAGAGAATGACTCCAACACCATCAACGGACACTTCTCTTTCATCCAGTTCTTTAGGAAGAAATCCTTTCGCTGCCATTGCTGTTTTGGTGTCACTCACGGCCAGGACTTTGTTCTTCATATCCACAGGCACTTAATATGCCCAAAGCACAACTCCTGAATTCTCCTCCCAGGGTTCCCCTTCCCCAGTGCTGTCTCGTTTGCCCAGGCCCAAATCCTGATCCTCCCTTTCTCTCAGGCCACTCATCTGATCTATCAGTGAATACTAGCAACACATCTGACCTCTCCGGAACACCTCCATCACCGCCCTCCTAAGTGTGGAGAGCGATCCGCCGCCACCTCCGGCCTGGGTGATGAAGTAGCCTCTGGACTTCTTGCCTCTGCACTCACTCCTATGGTTTATCATCAGAACAGTTCTAGCACCCCTTTAAAAATTCAGATCACACCTGTCTGCTCAAAGCTTTGCAATGGCTTCCTGCCTCATGTAGAGAATAAGCAATGTCTTTCACTAGCTAGTAAGGCCTCCCATAGTGGGTCCCCATCTGTTTCACTGGCTTCATCTCCTTCCACTCTTACCTTTGTCTTTTCTGCCTCTGACTGCCCCAAATAAGGTCCTGCTGTTCACTCTGCCTGAAATACATGACTAGCTCCCTGGTTGCAGCTCAAACGTCCCCTTGTTAAGTGAAGTCTTCTCTGATCAGCCCATGTCATTATACTGTCTACCACGTGTGGCAATTTAAATGTAAATGAATTAAAATGAAATAAAATTTAAAATCCAGCTCCTCACATTTCACTAGTCACATTTCAAGTACTTACCAGCTATAGGTGGCTGGCGGCTACAGTACTGGACAGTGCACATTTACAGGATGTGCAGAAATCGCCACTGAACACTGGAGCTTCAAGTGCCCTCCTACCCATGCTTTACCTCTCTTCCTGGTACCTTTCACCAGCTGACCTAGTATTACCTTGTAGCACTCATGGTTCGCTTCCTCCTGTGAGGGCAGAAGCTCTGTGATGGCAGGCAGCTTCTCCTACTTTACCTACCACTCTATTCCTAGCACTTGGATAATGCTTCTCACACAGCACATGCTCAACAAATCCATGTCCAGTGAATGATAAATAAAATGAAAGTTCTGCGTGGAGGCTATTCAATGTTCCTCTAGGTATTTTCATATGTAATATAGAAATTTAGTCTTGTGTTTTGTGAAACACAAATGGCACCACAATATAGAGCATATTAGCTGTCCCTCACTCTCAAAAACCTGCTGCCTAGTATTAAAGCATACATATATTCTGTAATTTAACAATGCCACTCTCAGTAGGCACTGAGGCTGCTTCTGATTTTTCAGTATTGCAACAGGGCTGCAGCAGTATGCTTGCACATGCCTGTCTGTGTCCATGTGTGAGGACCTGCATATTAAACTGCCTTCCAAGGTCGGGGGTGGTGGCTCACTCATGAAGTCCCAGCACTTTGGGAGGCTGAGGCAGGCAGATCACTTGAGCCTAAAAGTTCAAGACCAGCCTTGGCAACATGGAGAAACCCCATCTCTACAAAAAATACAAAAATTAGCCGGGTGTGGTGGCTCTCACCTGCAGTTGCAGCTACTCGGGGGACTGAGGTGAGGGAACCCCTTGCTTGAGCCCAAGAGGTTGAGGCTGCAGTGAGCCATGTTCACACCACTGCACTCCAGCCTGGGAGGCAGAGCAAGACCACAAGACTGTCTCAAAAACAAACAAACAAACAAACAAACATACAAAAACAACTGCCTTGCAAAAGACCATACCAATTTACTTTTCTACCCTTTCCAATAATATCGTTGTTATTTCTTGCAAATCTGATGAAAAAAATACTATTTCATTGCCTTAATTTGCATTTCCCTGATAACTTGTGAGACAACAATTGTTACCCACTTGTATTTCCTCTTCAGAGAATGTGTTTATGTATTTGTGTATCTTTGTTCTATTAGTTCATTTAATATGTATTTATTGATCCCCTACTGTGTGTAGTCAAGGCTCTTTTTGAGGTGCATGCAGATGCAAAGATGATAAGGTCTCGTCAGAGAGAGAAACAATACAATGCCAGGTGATACTGAGTGTCACGCTGAAAAGTGAAGAATACTGAGAGGTGGCAGAAATTCACCAAGATGGTGACATTTGAGCAGAGCTCTGAAGGAAATACACAAACAAGCCATGTATATAACTGAGACGAAAACATTGCAGACACATGAAAAGCAAATGCAAAGGCCCCCAGCTTCTGAAAATAGAAAGGGGACCAATGAGGCCACACCCAGTGAACCAGGGAGGATGGTGGACAGGCTTCTGTAGATCACTGTAGCGGGCTTGCATATTCTTTAAAACTTCATTTTCATTTTCATGAAATTAATAAATGCGTCTTTTTTTAGCTTTGAATATTTACTTTTAAATTTTTATTTCAATAGCTTGTGGGTAAAAGTAGTTTTTTGTTTCATGGATGAATTGTATACTGGTGAATTCTGAGATCCTAAGGTACCCATCACCTGAGTAGATTGTACCTAATGCGTAGTGTTTTATGCCTGCCCTCCCTACCCATCCTACGCTCCCCTTTCTGAGTCTCTGAAGTCTATCATGTTACTCTGTATGCCAGGGATGTCCAATATTTTTGGCTTTGTTGGGCCACATTGGAAGAAGAATTGTCTTAGGTTAATACAAAATACACTAACACCAATGATAGTTGATGAGCTTAAAAAAAAAATCGCAAAAAACTCTCAATGTTTTAAGAAAGTTTACAAATTTGTGTTGGGTGGCATTCAAACCCGGCTAAGAAGGTGAAACCCCATCTCTACTAAAAATACAAAAATTAGGAGGGATGGGGAGGGGAGGAAGGAAGGAGAAATATTCATAATAAAGGAGTTACTGCCTCAGGTCCTTATTTCCAAAGTAGCAAAAGTAGCTCATTAAAATATAATCATCTTTTCCAGCAACTTTGGGAGGCAGAGGCAGGTGGATCACAAGGTGAGGAGTTCAAGACCAGCCTGACCAAGATGGTGAAACTCCGTCTCTACTAAAATACAAAAATTAGCTGGGCGTAGTGGTGGGGGCTTGTAGTCCCAGCTACTCAAGAGGGTGAGGCAGAGAATCGCTTGAACCCGGGAGGCAGAGGTTGCAGTGAGCCGAGATCGCACCACTGCACTCCAGACTGGGAAACAAAGCAAGACTTTGTCTCCCCCACTCCACCCCTGCAAAAAAAAATCTTTAATCAACTTTAGATTGCTTAGTATTTATTTCCCGCTGGAATACTTTTTCCCCATTATTTACATCTTTTGTTGCACTCTTCCCATTACTTTATTGTATTGGTCTCTTTTCAGGCTATTTCTGTAGAATTATTTGTGCTTTTCATTTTCTCTTCCTTGGACAGAAGACAAGCTGTTCAGAATGGTTTCTAAAGTCTTCTGGACCACAATTAAAAGCCTCGGCTGGAAGGTATCAGCTAAAATCATCTTTTTTTTTCGCTTTCTTTCTTTAGGGTCTTGTTCTGTCACCTAAGTTAGAGTGCAGTGGCACGATCTTGGCTCACTGCAACCTCAACAGGCTCAAGCAATCTTCCCACTTCAGCCTCCCTAGCAGCTGAGATCACAGATGCTTGCCACCACACCTGGCTAATTTTTGAGGTTTTTTGTTTGTTTGTTTGTTTGTTTTGGTAGAGACGGGGTTTCTCCATGTTGCCCAGGCTGGCCTCAAACTCCTGGTTCAAGCGATCCTCCCACCCCGGCCTCCCAAGTGTTGGGATTACAGTGGTAAGCCACTGCACCTGGGCTGAAACAATGTTTATAGATTAAAAACTTGCCTTTGTGCCAGATTGTGCCACTTTGGAAGAGGTTTATTTCCCAGTTCATAATTTTGTTGTTGTTGCTGTTAAGAATACTTGTTTTTCAAAAGTAGTATGAACAAATTCCCTGGCACAGAGTGAAGTCCACTGAAGGATGCCCATGCTGGCATCCCAGCTGGCAGGAGGAGCAAGGATAAAATGGGGATTTAGTTAGCAGTTCAGGATATTCCCAGTCAAAGCAAACCTATGATACAATCAGTAAAATTCTTAATTGAATTTACTAAGAATATGAGCTGCCTGTGCTGCTAGAGCGTTCCCTGTAAACCGACATATCTGATACATTCCTAATTTGCTCCACTGAATGATGTTTCGAATATTTTCTTTAAAGAATTTTAGCATTCAACAAGATAAATTTTTTCCAGGTACTTTTCTGAATGTGTTGAGCCCTTACATATAGTTTTTAAGGTAATTCAATCTCTTAGACTGAGTTCATTTATACCTATCAGAAGATTGAATTTAAAAAGCTATTTAATGCCTACCATGCTTTTTGAGTCTTTTTAGGAGCTTTTCTGTTCACCATCCATAAAATAACTTTGATTCTTAAAAGCTAGTGTGAGAACCACAACTTTTAAGTCTGCAGTTGTCCAGTGAATTATAAATTCTGCCAAGTGTGCTCCTATCTCAAGTAGAAGTCAGTGCAATGAAATCAGGTAACAGAATGGCACCATGATAATATTTTCAAGACAGCTGCCAACCACGCTGGAGCCATTACAATTTTTGCTGTCATTAGTCATAATAGTAACAATAATTAAAATAGGTATCACAATTCTACATAACTTTCTCCTACATATCTGAAGTACTCTGTGCATTTTTAAGATTTTAAAATCAAAACAATTAAATCAGAATATAGCATAATGGGCAAACTACTTTCCCATATATGCTTAAATTCAGGAGAGTCACATCCACTTATGAATCTGAGTTTTAACATTCCTTTCCTTTCACAAGTATGACTTCAAATGTTCAAGCAGCCAAGCGCTCCCAAACTTAAGCACCACATAAACAATGCTATGCTGTTTTTCTGTGTTTTTTTTCCTTCTAGAAGGCATTTATTTTTTCTGATTTTTTAGCACTTGAATGTTTAAAGTTCATTCCCAAAGATTCAAAAAGTCTCACAGAAAATACAGAAATTGACCTCATAACTTCAGATGCACGGATCTCCAGAGGAACAAAATAAGTGGGAAAATTCGCTTATTTTCTCTTTGCATTATTTTTAGAGGCCTGATAAATGGTGTTGTCACAGGGTTTTAAATAGAGTTTCACTTGCCACCAAGTAAAGTCAACAATTCAGTGACATAATGTTTAAATTCTATCCTGTTCTTTGCTACAAACCATCTAGAAGGAACAACACTCTGAGCATTGTCAGTTTATCCCGTAGCCCTGTGGTTTGAGGCAGATGGTTTGGAAGCTACAATACAGCCACACAGGAAGGATGCTACCAGCAGTATATGGTTACTGTCTAGGCTTCTGCAGCTGAATTCCTGTGCAGAAATTATTTGGAAGTATTGCTCTGGCAATCAGTCAAGACCTAATGCTTAGTGTAATTCAATCTGGAAAGGGTTGCGTAACTCCCCACTTGAACTTTGATCTCCACACTCTGACAAACTTCAGACCAAAAGAGAAGCCATGAAGAGACTGTGTGCACCTTGAAGTTCTTTGGAAGACTATCAGTTGGCCTGCCCGAATTTAGTACACTCAAGAACTACCTGCCTTTATCAGATTTTTAAATTTTTCACGAAAATTATCTTGGATCATTTCCAGTCTAACTAGAAGATACAATCTATAGCTATGAGCGGCATTACTTGATTAATGTCTTCAGCACCACAGTCTTTCCACCTAATAACAATCTCTGACTCGTTTCATTTCCTCTTTTCAGATGAGAGAAAAGTTGTACTTAGACATCTTTTGGGGAGGAGGTCTGATGAGTCAGGCTGGAAGCCTGCCTGCTTATTTCAGACACTACATGAGGGATTCACACACGCAACTCTCAGGACTACCTTTCCATTGTACAAACATCCATCCAGCCCTAATTCTATGCAATATATTCTGCTAGGCTATGTGCAAAGTATACACCTTCACACACACATCTCCCTCTACCACCCCAAGCGCTAAGCTCATATATTCCAAAAATGTAAGATATTTACAGCTCAAGCTAAATGTGTCTTTTCTGTTAACAACTTAGATGATGGACTCAAAAACACATTAATGAATTTTAGATCTAAAACCATGCTGGTAAGAGAAAGATGATAAAGCACTGTGGAAGGTAAGTGTTGAAAGGATATCTGCCACTTAGGAAACTGGTAGAGAACAGGAAGTACAATTTAGAAAAGGTGAATATTTGAGGAGAAAAGACAAACTGTTCACATATAATAGATCACTATGGGTAGTTTGACAAAAAATTATCTTCATGAGAATTTAGTATTATCAAGAAAATAACACAGCTAAACTATTAAGGAATTCATCAACAAAAAGAAAAACCATAAATATAATTTTATCATGTCACCATACAGTATTCATACTGTTATGTAGTTATGGGAACTGCTTCTAAAGAAGTAGCATAGAGCAGCATTTCTCGAACTTCCCGAGTACGTATGGAAAGATGTTTTAAAAAACTCCTATTTCTTGGCCTCTCCCCCAGGGATGTTGATGCTGCTGATTTGTAGGGCCACACTTTGAGTAGCTCTGTTATAGAACTGCTACACATCCCGGGGACTGAACAGCAAGACCTATGAAGAACAGTGACTCTCATAATCTAGTCAAGAGAAAATAAGATAAAAATGTAACCTAAAAGACTGAATCAAGCGACGAACCATGAATGTCCTAGCATTCATGCTATACTCCCAACTCCTAGAACGGATGAAAGAATGTTTACAATCAAATATATAATACTGTAAAATGGGGGTTTCTTGATAATCCACAAATTCTGAAAAAGCTTGACGTGGTAGGTAGGTGGGATCTTTTCAAAGGAAAATACTACAGCCCTAAGAGTTTGCAAAAGAGGACTACTATAAAAGTAAGAGTTAATTTGGGGGTGAATTCAAGGAGCAGGGGGCAACCTGACAGTAAGCTGCCTTATATACTCTTTCTTCTTATCCACTGTCCTTAGGCAAGAGATAATAGAAATGTCCTGACTCCCAACAGGAAAGAGGAAGGAGGCCTGGGAAGGAGAAGCCAGTCCCAAATGGCTATCAACCTCCAGAAAATATGGGAGTACTCTAATGCCCAGAATACGATTTATTGGCAACCTTAACCAACACCACCTCTTGATCCTCCCACAATTATTGGAGGCTACAGTAACCAAAGTACTCATGGAGAGACTGATGAGGAATCCCAAATTCTAAGACCAAATTGTTCTGCAAAGCGGCTGTGCCTATTTATGTTCCCATCAGAACATAAATGTTCCCTCCTGAAGCTCAACATAACCTAATGGATGTGTCTAACTGATGTTGTAGTTTACATTTTCCTGAAAATGCACAGAAGAGCTCGCAGACCAGTTTTAAATTGTGGTGAAAAGCACATTAACATAAAATTTACCATTTTAACAATTTTTAATTGTACAGTACAGTAGTGTTCACTATATGTCTTTATGGGCAACAAATCTCTAAAACTTTCATATCTTGCAAAACTAAAACTCTATACTCATTGAACAACTCCCGTTTCCCGCTTCCTCCCATCCCAAGGTAACCACTATTCTACATTCTGTTTCTACAAGTTTGACTGCTTTAGATACCACACGTAAGTGTAATCATGCAGTATTTGCCTTTTGTTACTAGTTTATTTCACTTTGCATAATGTTTCATCCACATTGTAGCATATGACAGGACTTCTTTTCTAAGGTAGAATAATCTTCCATTGTGTAGAGATATCATATTCTCTTTATTCATTCATTTGCTGATGGGCATTATATAGGTTGCTTCCACCTCTTGGCTCTCAGTGAATATGGGTGTGCAAATATTTCTTAGAGATCTTGGTCCTAATTATTTAGAAATACACACAAATATGGGATTGCTTTATTGCACTGCTTTATTACATTGAGGTCATCTCCTTCTATTCCCAATTTGTTGAATGTTTTACTATAAGTGAGTATTGAGTTTTGTCACATCCTAGTTCTGCATTAATTAAGATGATCAGGCAGGTTTTGTTCATCATGCTATCAATGTGGTGCATTATAGTGATTTTTGCATATTGAGCCATCCTTGTATTCAAGGAATGATTTTCATTCAGTCATGGTATATAACCCCCTTAACATACTGTTGGATGCGCTGTGTCATTATTCATGAAGGCCATCAGTCTGTTTCCTTGCCATTTCTTTCATTGTCTGATTTGGGTGTCATGGTAAGGCTTGCTCACAAAATGTTTGAAAATGTTCTCTCTTCTTCAATTTTTTGGAAGAGTTTAAGAAAGACTGGTGTTATTTCTTCTTTAAATGTCTCATAGAATTCTCCAGTGAAGCCATCTGGTCCTGGTTTTTTTCTTTGTTGAAAGGTTCTGAATAACCAATTCAATCTCTTTATTCATTACAGATCTGCTTGGATGTTTTTATTTCTTCATAACTCAGTCATGAAGGTTGTATATTTTTAGAAGTTTATTTCTTCTAGGTTATTCAATCTGTTGGCATATAATCCTACATAGCAGTCTCACAATCTTTTTCATTTTTGTGGTATCAGTTTTAATTTCTATTCTTTCATTCCTGATTTTTGCTATTAAGTCTCCTCTTTTTCCCCTTACTTAGTCTAAGGAATTGTCAATTTTGCTGATCTTTACAAAAACCTAACTCTTATTGTTTTTTTCTATTCTCTATTTTATTTACTTCTGCTCTAATCTTTAATAGTCTCTCCCTTCTAATTTTAGGTGTAGTTTGTTCTTCTTTTCCTAGTTGCTGAGGTGTAAAGTTAGGTTTCTGATTTAGGATCCTTCTTTTCTTGTTTTTCTTCCTTCAAAAGCATGTACACCTTCTTCTTTTTTAATGTAGGCCTTTACCACTGTAAACTTCCTGCTTAGAACTGCTTTTGCTGCATCCCATAGGTTGTGATATGTTGTGTTTTCATTTTCACTTGTTTCAAGTTATTTTCTATGTTTCTTGTAATTTGTTCTTTGACCCATTGATTAAGAGTGTGTTAATTTCCACATATTTGTGAATTTTCCAGTTTTCCTTTTGTTATTGATTTCCATTCCGCTGTGGTCAGAAAAAATGGTACTATGATTTCGGTCTTCTTAAATTTGTTAAGACTTGTTCTGTGGCCTATCATGTCATCTTTCCTAGAGAATGCTCTATATGTGCTTGAGAAGAGTGTATATTCTACTGTTACTGGGTAGAATGTTCTATATATGTCAATTAGGTCCAATTGGTCTATAGCATTACTCAAGTTCTATTTTCAAAAAATCAATCTGTTACTGAAAGTGGGGTGGTGAAATCTATTATTGTGTACTGTCTATTTTTCTCTTCAATTCTATTGGTGTTTGCTTCATATATTTGGATGCTCTGTTGTTAAGTGTATTTATTATTGTAATTGTTGTATCTCCCTGGTGAACTGACTCTTTGACTATTATATAATCTTTTTCTTTGTCGCTTTTGATAGTTTTCTGATATAAGTATGGCTATGCCTGCTCTATTTTGGTTACTTACCATTTACATAATATATATTTTTCCATCTTTTTATTTTCAGTCTATGTATATCCTTGTATCTCAAGTGACAGAATATAGCTAGAATATAGTTGGATCTTGTTTTCTGATCTAGTTTGCTACTTCACATCATTTGAATGGGGTGTTTAATTCATGTTCACCTAATTACTGAGAGAGAAAGACTTACTACTGGCATTTTGTTGTTTTCTATATACCTTGTAGTCATTCAGTTCATGATTTTCTCTCCTATTCCCTTCCCTTGTGTTTCATTGATCTTTTGCATAGTGACATGCTTTGATTTCCTTCTCATTTTCTGTTGTGCATCTCCTACAGGTATTTTCTTTATTACCATGGGGATTACATTAAACATCTTAGAGTTATAACAACCTAACAAGGTAACTTCAATCACATACTGAAACTCTACTCATCTACATCTCCCTCCCCAGTTTATGTTACCAATGTCACACATAATATTCTTTTCTATTTTGTATCTATCAACATAGTTCAATAGCTATTTATGCTTTTATCTTTTAAGTTCTATACCAGAATTAAAAATGATTTATGTACAGCCAGCCCTCTATATCCATGTGTTCTGTATCCATGGGTTCAACTAATCATGGATCAAAAATATAGTATTTGCAGGATGTAGAACCCAAAGATTGACCATTTGTTTCTGTAAGTTCCACACAGTTTGCTGTGGAACTGGAGCATCTGCAGATTTTGGTATGTGTGGGGAGTCCTGGAACCAATCCTCTGTGGATACTGAGGTACAACTGTACTATATGACACAGTACTATAAGATTTTAAAGTTGTCTGTATATTTATACATTTACCAGAAGGCTTTATATTTTCGTATCCTTTCATGTTGCTGTCTAATATCCTCTCATTTCAACTTGAAGGATTCCTTTTAGCAATTCTTGTAAGGCAGGTCCAGTGGTGATGAACTTCTTCAGCTTTTGTTTATCTGGGAGTATCTCTACGTCTTCATTTTTGAAGAATGATTTAGCCCAGATGAAACATTCTTAGTTGGAAGGGGTTTTTGTTTCGTTTTGTTTCCTCCCTGGCTCTTTAAATGTATCATCCCACTCCCTTCTGGCCTGTAATTATGCTGAGAAATCCACTGACAATCTTCTGGAACCTTCCTTCTACATGACAAGTCATTTTTTTCTTGCTGCTTTCAAGATTCTGTCTTTAACTTCTAACAATTCAGATTTTTGTTTATGTTGGTGTGGGCCTCTTCGAGTTCATTCTTTGGAGTCCTTTGAGCTTCTTAAATTAGGATATCTAATTCCTTCCTAATATTTGGAAAGCTTTTACTATTATTTCTTCAAATAAGTTCTTTGCCCCTTTCTCTCTTATTCTAGGACTCCCATAATGTGTATATTATTCCACATGATGTTGTTCCACAAGTGTCTTAGGCTTTCTTACTTTCCTTTATTCTTTTTTTTTCTGACTTAATAATTTCAAATGATTTGTGTTTAAGTTTTCTGACTCTTTCTTCTGTTTGATCAAGTCTATTGCTGAACCACTCGAGTAAGTTTTTCATTTCAGTTATTGTGGTTTTTTAGCTCCAGAATATCTGTTTGGTTCTCATTTATTCTATATCTTTGTTGATATTCTCATTTTGTTCATGTATTGTTTTCCTGATTTCATTTAATTGGGTATCCATGTTCTCTCGCAGGGCCTTGAGATCCCTTAAGACAATTATTTCAAATTCTTTGTCAGGTAATGCGTACATTTGTTTCTTCAGGATCTGCTTCTGTAGATTTATTCTGATCCTTTGATTATGCCATGTTTCCCTGGTTTACTTTGTATCTTGTTGCTTTTGTTGTATTTTGTACATTTAAAGACACATCCACTTATCTCAGTCTTTATGGACAGACATGGTACAGGGAAGACTTTCACAAATGGACTCTCAACTAGAGATTCCGGAGGTTCCTCGAACCTTTTCCAGGGATATGTCTTCTCTGAGCTTATGCATGTGATTTCCAAATTGGAGGGCTTTATGGGTTTCTTTCTCAAGAGCTCCTAATCTCTTCCTCCCTCTAGTGTCTGTCTGTGGTATTACAGATTCTCCAGTGCTGCAACAAGCTGCTGAGCTATCTTGTTCCAAAGTATGATGCCATTTCTGCCAGTGCTGTGGGTCAGGCAAGACTGATACCAGTCCCTCTGGTAGGCCCCTGAAAAGCCGGAATACTGGCTATATATTCCATTCTTCTCTTCCCCTCCCAAAGAACAAGTCATGAGCTGGGCACTTTCTCCCAATGATGCTGAGCTACACCAGCCTCCATCCGCAGCACTGCCGATTCTCTGGTGCTACCACAAACCACTAAGCTTCCTTTTGTTCTCCGTGGCCCCAAGGCATCAAAAGTAGTCTTCTTTTATCCACAGTTTTACTTTTTGTAGTTTGACCTAGCCATGGTCACCCGTGGTCCAAAAATATCAAAAGAAGAAATTCCAGAAATAATTCTTTCAAATTGTGCGCTTTTTGTTTGTTTGTTTTGAGAAAACACCTTGCCCTTGTTGCCCAGGCTATAGGGCAGTGGTGCAGTCTCAGCTCACTGCAACCTCCAACTCCTAGGTTCATGTGATTCTCCTGCCTTAGCCTCCTGAGTAGCTGAGCCTACAGACATGAGCCACCATGCCCAGCTAATTTGCATTTTTAGTAGAGACGGGGTTTTGTCATGTTGGCTAGGTTGGTCTTCAATTCCTGAAATCAGGTGATCCACCTGCTTCAGCCTCCCAAAATGCTGGGATTAAAGGCATGTGCTACCATACCTGGCCTAAATTGTGCACTGTTCTGAGTGGCATGATGAAATCTCATGCTGTCCCACTATGTCCCACCTGGAACATGAATCATCCCTTTGCCCAGGGTATCCATGATATAAACTACCTCCTTAGTAGCCATATTGGTTGTCAGATCAACTGTCAGTATCACTGTGCTTGTGTTCAAGTAACCCTTATTTTACTAATGCTTAATAATGACCTCAAAGTCCAAGAGCACTGGGGCTGGCAATTTGGATATGTCATAGAGAAACTGTAAAGTGCTTCCTTTAAGTGCAGAGGTGAAAGTTCTCAACAAGGAAAGAAAAATATCACATGCTGAGGTTGCTGAGATCTATAATAAAAACAAATTGTCTAGCTGTGAAATTGTAAAGAAGGAAAAAAATTTGTTAGTTTTATCATTGTATCTCACATGGCAAAAATTAGAGCCATCATGCATGATAAGTGCTTAGTTAGGATGGAAAAGACATTGAATTTGTGAGTGAAATACAGAAATATGTTACGATTGATGGCAATCAGGTTTGGTACTATCCACAGTTTCAGACATCCACTGGGTGTCTTGAAACATATCCCCTGCAGATAAAGAGGGATTACTGTATGCCATTTCCTCATCAGTGCTCTCAATCAGTAGAGAGAGAAATAAGTTCCTCATCTGCTCCCTAAAAAGTGAAAATGTTGGATGCACATTCCACTCTTCTTTTTCCCTCCCAAGGGAGAGAAGCTATAGGCTGAGTTTTTCCTACCA
Source organism: Saimiri boliviensis (assembly GCF_048565385.1). NCBI lineage: Eukaryota > Metazoa > Chordata > Mammalia > Primates > Cebidae > Saimiri > Saimiri boliviensis. The sequence continues at coordinate 240,204,155 of NC_133450.1, read as the reverse complement.
ATCTCACCAAGCTGTGTCAGCCTTGGAAAAGGGCTATCACAGTTGATACAAAGTAAGACATTTTAACCAATTTCAATGTGGCTATTCTTGACTTTGAGCTTGCCTGCAGTATTGTGACTTCTTAATTGGTTCTGCAATTCTCATTAAACTTTTGGGGGAGGTATGTTGTAGTAAGTCAATATCTCTATTGGGAAATAAGGTCTAGGACTTCCTATTCTGCCATCTTGCTGATGTCACTTCTGAAGAACTCCTTTAATGTTATTATTAATTTAGTTTTCATCTTTTGGTAATGACCTGCTTATATTCCTTGCTCTTTCCATACTGGAGTATTTGCCTCTTTATGACTGATTTTTGCAAGTCATTTCTATATTTTGCATTCTGATCCTTTGTTCTATTTATTAATAAATTTAAAAAATTATTTTATTGTCAGCCGCTTATTAAAAAATCATCAACTGTGATGTACATTTCGGGATTTTGGTGTAGGGAGTATATACACATTGCACTGATTGATTTTTAAAGTCCTTTTAAATAAATGTATAATTACATAAATCTAAAGGGCCATCAGTCAACATTCACCTCACAATTAAAGCCAAGTCTTTACCTGACGTGTAAATAAATAAATCTAAACACTTTCCATGTCTCCTATATATTCTTCTTCTTACATTGCCAATCCAACGTAATAAAGATTTCTCCAATGTTTTCCTCTAATAATTACATAGTTTAAGGGTTAGGAGCAAAGGATTTCTAAAGGTTGAAGACAAAGACAATTTCTGATAGAGCCGGAATTAGCAACAGCTTTACAAAAAAAAAAAAAAAATCACCAATCCCTCATTCTCAGATTCTCTTGGTTAATGACATGTCAAAAATGAAATGCTCACCAATGAAAACTGATTTCTTTCACAGAGCGAAGAAACATTTGTAATGTAATTAATTGCCTTTTAATTTGTCTGAATCTCTTTGTTTAGTCTAGATTTTGGAATATGATGTTTCTTAAAATAGGGGATATGTTCACATAAAACGTTGCCTTGTAAATATTCTGACTGTGTGTGTGTGTGTGTGTGTGTGTGTGTGTGTGTGTGTGTGTCTGTGCTGGGAGCAGGAGAAGGCAGAGCCGCAGCACGCTAGTACGAGAGCACACGCTTGCATCTGCGTACATTCCCCTCCTGCAGAGTGAGCAACCCCAGGATAAAACTAAGTGCTGCTCTTTCTTTTGTGCTCCCTACTGTATATATAGGGCTTTTTACTTAATGGCCCCACAAAAGACATTGCATGATTTACTTACTGCTCTGTGAGAGTTGAGAAAACAGATTTTAAAAAGAGTTTGAAAAAACTTACCAATTTGCTATGTATTCCACTGAAATAATCTTTCTACATAGAATACAACCATAACTGAACATGCATTTCCTATGAATTGTAAAATTTTCCTCTCATAACCAAATTGATACATTTTTGAAACTTGAGAAGAAGGATGTTTAGTTTAACACCTACCGCCTTTGAGTGTTAAATCCATTAAGATGATTCTCTCTGAGTTCAGATGCTAATGATAAAACCATCTGTAAAACAAAATCAGTTGCAGGTTAACTCATGCTGCCAACAGGATCACCTCAGTTCTATTTTTCTTGGTGTGAGTGATATTTCCATTGAGATTCCCCCAACCCGCATCTTCTCCTCATGTTTTACTTAGAGTGAAAAGGAAGCAGTGCCATATCACATTTACTAACAACCGGGATTTTATGTTTAATGTCTATAATTCTGCATTCCTATTTGGGCAGTGAACAATAGATAGATCATTAATTTCCTAAGAATTAAAACCAAATCCATTTAAATAAACTGTTGGTTTATTTCTTCATTCAAAATCTAGTTGATTTTTTTTTTTAAAAAAGCTTCTCTTGTATAAAGCTTCCGAAACACCAGAACAGTTAACAAACATTAAAAATCTCCTAACATTTTTTTACAAGAGTTATATCAAGATTGTAAGTTAAAATTTCTTACATTTGGCTATAATTTAGGCCAGAAGAAAACAAAGCTTTAATACTAAGAGGTAAATATGTAATACTACATATTGAATTTTCTGCTTTGCTTTAACAGAAAATTCCAATCAGGTTATTTTAAATATAAGATTTGTCTAACAGTACAAGACTATGTTTATAATAGCTAAGAAAAGCTCTTCTCCCAAACATCAGAGTGAATAAGTGAGATGTGTTACTAGAAAGAGAGGTTGATTGGTTTGTTTAGTAAAACCCTTCCTGGTTTCCTTCTTTCTCATAACTTCCCATCTCACATTTCTTCCTTACATGGCCATAAGTCTGCTCAAGGTAAAAAGAGATAAACAAAGAAAAGTTAAACATCTCTTCTGGAGGACCAAAATATTTCCATTTACTCTTTTTGCTGATGATAATTCAACACTGAACATTTCAGAAGTGATAAATTTTAAATACTCACATTTTTAAGCAAACCAGGATAGTAATCTATAGGTGCATATCCAAGACCTTGAGTGAAAAGAGCAAATTCTTTATCAAATCTGAGTGCTGAAAGTATATGAGATAACAAACCCTGAAAAACATAAACAGAAAAAGTTAAGCTCTTTAAAAGTGAATACAAGTGCCTTTTATGTACAAGCCTATGATTTATTTGTAAATGAAGTGGTCTCTATGAAACAAAACAATCTGTTTGTCGAAATACCCAATTTACTTGATTCAAAGTGTAGAAGAGAAATGTTAACATTAAAGTTAATACATTAAAAAGAAGTCAATTTAAACAACCTTTAACACCAAAACAAAAATATAAAGAATAAGCAGTGCTTTACCTATATTAAGAATAAAATTTTATTGTTTTAAACTCAGTAAAATATGTTTAACAGAGATTATATGATAATTTGTTTTAAAGGTCAAATGGTTAAAGTGCCGATGTCATACAAGGTTCGAGGGTGGCGCATCTCACACACATATGTGAAACACCCAATCACCACGCTCGTGAACTAAAAAAGGATCAAGATATGAGAATTTAATATAAGATAGAGAACACATCACAAACCAGTAGAGAAAGGACAGATTATGCAATAAATGGTGCCTCAAAAGCTATTCGTACAAAAAGAAAAAAAAGATTCTCACCAGGCATTGTTTATCTAAATACAATACAGTTTAATGTAAATTAAAGAGATAAATTTAAAAATGAAATAATACACAAGAAGAAAACACGAACATTTTTCAAGTGTCTAAATGAGAAAGAACTCTGAGAACTGAACATCCTGGGAGCAAATCAGGGAAGAGGTTTGGCTGTGCTCAATAAAAATAAAACCTTGTGTTTACCAGAAAAGCAATATGATCACAAACTAGAAAGAATGTTAACAACAAATAGTACAGATTCTATGTTATCAAGTTAATGGACAAAATATATGACAAACACTAAGAGAATAACCATAAATATGAATAGATAATTCATAAGAGAAAATACAAACAACGAAGAAACACATAAATCAATGTTTGTCCTCCATAATCAAAAAGGGTAAAGTAAAACACTTATATGCCACTTTCACTTAATAAATTCAAGTTGTTACAGACGTGAATAGCTAATGCTGTATGGGGTTCTGTGAAAGAGGTACTCTGTGCGCACTCCTGGAGCAACAGAAATAGGATCTTCCGGCTGGGCGTGGTAGCTCACACCTGTAATCCCAACACTTGGGGAGACCAAGGAGGGCAGATCACGAGCTCAGGAGCTCAAGACCAGCCTGGCCAATATGGTGAAATCCCGTCCCTACTAAAAATACAAAAAACTAGCCAGGCGTGGTGGCGTGAACCTGTAGTCCAGCTGCTTGGGAGGCTGAGGCAGAAGAATTGCTTGAACCTGGAAGGTGGAGGTTGCAGTGCACTCCAGCCTGGGTGACAGATTGAGACTCCGTCTAAAAAGAAAAAGAAAAAGAAAAAGGATCTTCCATACAGAGTGCAGTTGTGGACGGCACCAACGCGTCCATGAAGTGTGAGCAGATGTAACACAGCCTGGAACTCATCGTGAAGCTTAGACTTCCAGGTATGTGTCTGCCTAGAGGTTTGTTACCTGAACAAACACAGATTACGGACTAACAAAGGCCCTGCCTTACAGAAAGCAACTTGAAAAAAAAATGTATTAAATGTCTTCAAAATATTCAGAACCTTTGATATAGCTGGCATACATTTAAGGAAACAAATGCAAATATGATGACAGAAACTATGCTCAACGATGCAGTTGTTATTTCTCATACAGTGAAAATTGTCTAACAGCAGGGGATGATTAATTATAATATTCTTATATAGTGGCTCACCGTGAGCTATTAAAAATGTTTATAAAGGGGCCATGCATGGTGGCTCACACCTGTAATCGCAGCACTCTGGAAGACTGAGTCGGGCAGATCACTTTAGCCCAGGAGTTCAAGACCAGCCTGGACAACATAGAGAAATCCCACCTGGGACAACAGTTTTGTATTTTGTGTTGTATCCACGTTTTGTGTTTTTGTACAAAAAAAACCACAAAAAATTAGCTGGGCATGGTGGTGCACACCTGACATCCCAGCTACTCAGGAGGCTGAGGCAGGAGGATCACCTGAGCCCTGGAAATTGAGGCTGCAGTGAACCATGATCAAGCCACTGCACTCCAGCCTGGGAGCTGGAGTGAGACCTTATATCCAAGGGAAAAAAAAAAGTTTATGAATAATCTTAATAGTATTTTAAATGGTTATCTTATACTATTAAATGAAGAAAGATGTAAAATGTTTTATTGAGAATGATCTCATCAATATAAAAATAATCCACACATAGGAATGGAAAAACAATGGAAGAAAATACCACTGTCTTAGTCCGTTTGTGCTACTATAGCAAAATACCTCAGACTGGGTCATTTACAAGGAGCAGAACTTTATGTCTCAGTTCTGGGGGCTAGGAAGTCCACGACCAAGGAGCTGGCAAGTTCAGTGTTTGGTGAAGGCTTCCAAGGTGACGCTCTGTAGCTGTGCCCTCTAAAAGGGATGGGCACTATGAATGCTGTGTCTTTATATGAAAGGTACAGAGGGGCAAAAAGGGCCCAGGACACTCTCTTTCACCTCTTATAAAATCACCAATCCTATTCATGAGAGCTCTACCCTCATGACTTAATCACCTCCCAAAGCCCCTCTTAATACTACCACATTGGTGATTAAGTTTCAACACATGAATTTTGGGGGATAGATCACAGCTATCACCAAATGTCAGCAGTCTCTAGGGTGGTGTTAGAGACCCACAATAGTGCCACCCTAGAGACTGCTAACATTTATATTAACATTTTATATATATATATATATGTATTTTTCCCCCTTCTTCTTAGGTATATTTCCTAACCTTCCATAAATGTATGTACTTCTTTTAATACCAGGAAAAAAAAAAACTTTTGAAAAAGTTTTATCTGGAAATATTTGATTTTTTAAAAAGTTCCATATTGCATTTGTGATAACATATTATGAGATAAAATGAATTTGCATCTGTACATATAAATATATGTATATAACTTCATACACAAATACTTGGAGATGACAGTCTCATCTGGGGTAGAGGCTAAGGGTGCCTCAGTGATGGGCAGGCAGGCTCCACATACCCTGGACAAGCATGTGGCACACATACCAGTGACCCGCTGGGTGGTTAGCACTATCACGGTGCTCACTTCAATTTCATCATAAAGTATCTGACACATCCAAAAAGATACAAGATATTATGTCAAATTTCACAACCCTTCAAACTTAATCAGTAAAACATTAGAAATACAGAAGAAGCCTTGTGTACCCTCTGCCCTTCCCCACCATGATTCAACAGAAGTCCCTACCCCTGGGGGAAGCTCTACTCTGAATGTGAGGCATCCTTTTGCGCGGATCATTTACTTTCGCCCTGTGAGCTCAGACCCCCCTCCGTATCCTTAAAGGAGAATCCAGGCAACACTCCTAAGTCATGTAGGTGGTTACAAATAGCAACCTGCCATTTGTACATGACATCCTATCTAGTGTTTTCAAATTAGAATTGTAAGTTAACAAAGTAGCTTTAAAACATTACTACTCAGTAGAAGACATTCATGATTAGTAAAAACAACAACAAAAACTGGCAATATGTACTACATGATTTACAGAAAAATGAATCCACTGGAAAGGGGGAAAAACAGGAGCTTTACAGAGTTAGAGTGAACCCTGCCTAAAAGAGAGAGAAGGATGAGGCCTCTTGCTTACTATTGCTGTTTCCCTCTTTCAGTTCAAATCTGCCCCAAATGCAGACAGGAAACGGGAGCTGACCATAGCTCCAAATGAGTTCATCTCCATGCTGGTGGTGTTCTTTTCCAACACCAAGTGCAATCTGGGAGAGAGAGGGAGCCGCTGTGGCTCGGTAGGCAGAGTCAGGGAGCTTAGGTACAAGCCAGGGTGCCATCTGTGGACGGGCAACGGCCCTTACCACTGGGCTCCACTGAACTTTTGAAGGAAGACAGTGGGGCCTGCACAGCAAGAACACTTGGTGCTCTTAGCAAGCCAGGATGAGGCCTGAACTCCCAGTGGGGTGCAGGGCAGGCGTTCTGGGAAAAGCGAAAGCCCAGCCAGATCTGGTCGTCCATATGTCAAATCCACGTGGAGGTGTCCAAGTCAGACCCAGGCAGAGGAAGGAGGACTTGGTTTAGAAACTAGGTGGGCTCCAAGTTGGCAGCAGTCTGGGTTTCATGGAGCAGGTCAGTCTGATGCTAGGTCGGGGGAAGGGTAGTGTCAGAATAATGCAACCTACTGCTCAGAACCAGACTTTTGCATTCTATTTAACAAACACTTAAAGCACTTAACTACATACCAGGGCCTGTTCTAAACTGATTACAAATAGCAACTCATTTAATCCTCATAGCCTATGGGTAGGTACTATTACTGAATTTGGGTTAAAGAGGAAGAAATCAAGACAGTTTAAGCAGGCTGCCCAAGGCTATTTACTCTATGGCCAAACCTTATAATAAATCTCCCTGTATCCACTGTCCATGAGACACCTGGGATAGTTTTTAACAACGCAAATCTGATTGCTCTGTAAGAGACCCTTATGGCTTCCAGTTGCTCTCACCGTGAAGCCCAAACTTCTCAAAGTGAAGCAGCCTGGCTCACCAGTGCACCCCACACCCAGCACCAGACTTGACTTCTCCTTACTAGCCTGTTTGGGACCCTGGAGGGCCACAGACTTTTTGAGCCATCAGGACTTTAGTATGTCTGATCCCCTCTGCCTGGGGAGCTCTCCTATGCCCCTCACTTGTGAGAAGTCACTTCTTGAAGAGATTCTGATTATCACAACTAAAATTTACCAAGCGCTTATAATGTGTAAGGCACTACGTTCTCTAAGTATGGCATCTCACTGAAAACCCCAGGTTCAGCTTTGAATCAAATTCAATTCAGCAAAGTTTCAATTACACCACCCACAAACAGGTGGCTACTGTTACTATATATCGCAATCCAACCTTAAAAAATTAGAGTGCAAGCCCTACAGACTCAGTTGGGATGGAAAGTAATGTAGTATGCAACAGAGGAAAATCAGTTTTGAGGCAGTAATAGCTAAGGGTCAGTCAAGACTGTAGATCTTAAAACAAAACCATGCCTAGGCTTTCCCCTAACCCACAGCCTCCCAGAAGCACTCACATCCCAGGCCTGGGACCAGCTCATGGAGGGTGACTTCCCAATACTGCATAAGCTCCTCTTGACATCTGATAGATTCACAGGGTAAGATGAGAGATTGTAAATAATTCCTAAGTAATGTTTAAAATAGCCACAAATAGTTCCCTAGATACTACAGTCATGCATCACTTAACAGCTGGGATACATTCTGAGAAATGCTTTGTTGGGCAATTTCTCTCCGTCCAAACATCACAGAGTGTACTCACATGAACCCAATGTAAATTGAGTTCAGCCTGCTGCACACCTAGGCTACATGGGAGAGCCTATTGCTCCTGAGCTACAAACCTGTGCAGGATGGGACTGTACAGAGTACTGTTAACACAGTAGTATTTGTGATCTAAATCTACCTAAACACAGAAAAGGTACAGTAGTTTTACTTACTGTAGACTTTTTTTTAAAGTCTACTTTTACCACTGTAGACTTTATGGACACTGTATACTTACACTACACTAAATTCATAAAAACATATATTTCTTTCTTCAGCAATAAACTATTCTTAGCTTACCACAACTTTCAAACTTGATAAACCTATTTTTGTTGAACTTTTGGACTCCTGTAATAGCCTAAAACAAACACATTGTATAGCTGTACAAAAATATTTTCTTTCTTTATATCCTTGTATTATAAGGTTTTCCATTTAAAAAATTTTTTTTTAACTTTTTAAACTTTTTGTTAAAAACGGAGGCACACTGCCACCAAGACACTTGTCCTGGTCACTTCAAGCCCTGGCTCACAGTTGTGCTGGTGTGAACACAAACCCCGCTCTCTGGCTGCCAAGCATATATGTGGCCAGGACAGCAAATCAAGCATTCACGCTCCAGGCAAGAGGTCTTCTCAGGTTCCCAAACAGATTTTCCAGAATCTTCCCAAGATACTGAGACTCAGCCCCTTCCAGACCTCACTACCAAAGAGAATCAGAGAGGGGATGGGGGAGCCTTCCAGACTCTCTAGCCCAAGCTTGTCAGCACACAGCCCAACACAAATTTGTAAACTTTCTTAATACATTATGAGATTTTTTTTTTTTTTGCGATTTTTTTTTTTAAGCTCATCAACTATCATTAGTGTTAGTGTATTTTATGTGTGGCTCAAGACAATTCTTCCAACGTAGCCCAGGGAAGCCAATAGATTGCTATAGCCTCTTCTATAGTGAAAATGGATTTTTGCCCGAAGCAGCAACTCACTGTTCACAAGGACACCATCCCAGATGCTGAGCATCAACCTCTTGCCTCCCTGGGACAGACCTTATCTGAGTCCCAGCAAAGCCCACATTGTCCTCCAGCCTCTACCACCCAGACACGTTCCAGAAGAGCCCCTCAGGACTGTCTTGATGAGATGGGACAAGGGGTGGTGGAGCTCCAGGTTCAGAATGGCTGCCTTATCCCTCTCTTCTGAGAGGTCCGTATCTGCTGGTTGGAGCCCTCACCCTTAAGGAGACTTAGCCCATGTACCAGGAAGTGCCCCTAAGAGGATGTTGTGGTCTCTTCCTCCTCTGCGGAGAGTGTGCAGGAATGAGATCTCTGTGCTGGGGTACACGACTGCCATTCGCACAACCAGGCTGACTGGCACTTGCGCATCTGTGTTTCTTCAGCTGTGGTGCCTGTGCAAACAGTGGAACCCCAAAGCACACTGGGTGGTCAACACACAGACATGGCACCTAATACAATTATGTAAGCTTACGCTAAACATAAATGGGACTTAATAATGTCATATAAAAATGTTGTTACTTGAATTTTGTAAGAAAATTGAGTTAAATTTTGTAAAGGCATTAAAATGTAATTTTAATAGGAAGCTATGAAAATTATCTACATTTGCTGTACAAATGACTGAATTTTGGGTAACTTTGTAAAAGCCACTTATGGGTGTGAAAAGGAGTCTGCCACTTACTTCATAAGACATCGACTTCCAAATCTCTGCTGTTTTTAACCAGCCCTCTGGTGATACTAACATTTCTTAGTCTGAAGGAAACCATGGAAACCATAATAGAGATTTCGCTAATTTTGGATTAAAATAATTATAAAATTGTTTGTTTGGTTTATGCTCTTTCTAACCAAGCAGTCCTACAGACAGCATATTTTATTCATCAAATTTTATTTACTTTAGATAAAAGAGACCTTGTCATTACCATGTGCTCTATGAATTTGCACTTTGTTAGAAATATAAACTCTCAGACAAAACCCAGACCTATCTGATCAAAATCTGGATTTTAAACAATATTTCCAGGTGATTCACATGCACATTAATAATTGTTAATTCTATTCTTCTTGTTTTTTTTTTGAGACAGAGTCTAGCTCTGTTACACAGGCTGGAGTGCAGTGGCACAATCTTGGCTCACTGCAACCTCTGCCTCCCAGGTTCAAATGATTCTCCTGCCTCAGCCTCCAGAATATCTGGGATTACAGGCATGTGCCACCACACCTGGTTAATTTTTGTATCTTTAGTAGAGATGGGGTTTCACCATGCTGGCCAGGCTGGTCTCGAACTCTTGACCTCAAGTGATATGCCTACCTTGGCCTCCCAAAGTGCTAGGATTACAGGTGTGAGCTACCATGCCCAGCTGGTATTCTATTCTTAAAAGAAGAAAAAGTTATAGAGGTGTACTGATTTGTCAAAAAGATACAGTTTAGACCATACATTTCAATGCACATACATCTTATAAAAATAACTAAAAATAACCAAAAATAATAATAAAGGGGTGGAATGGGCTGAAGTACAGATGAATTAGAAACAGCACATGGTAAGTAGCTGTTGAGGCTGAGTGTCAGGTCTAGTGTACATTTTGTTTATTTTGTTTATGTTTAAAATGTTCTGTAATAAAACACTTGTATAAAAAGACAAAGTTTATCTATAACATTGGCTCTTACGATTCTGACTACCTTCGGGGAGGAAGAAGGAAGAAAGTGGATGTCAGAAGCATGAACAAGGCTGGTTCTGTTTTGTGGTTACAAAAATCTATTTCCTTTGTAATAATTCACTGAGCTTTATCTTAAGCTTTGAGCATGTACTTCTATATGCATATTATGTATCAATAAAAATTTATTAAAAAGAAAAACTGAAGCATACACACACTAGCCGAGGCCTACACAGGGTCAGGTAATCAGTATCACTGTCTTCTACCTCCACATCTTGTCCCACTGGGAGTCTTCAGGGGCAATAATGATAACACATGCGGAGCTGTCATCTCCTGTGATAACAATGTTTTCTTCTAGAATGAATACCTCCTGAAGGACTGGCCTAAAGCTCCCTTACTGTTAGCTTTTTTTTTTTTTTTTTTTTTTTTTTGAGACAGGGTGTTGCTCTGTCACCCAGTCTGGCAATCATAGTTCACTGCAGCTTTGAACTTCTGGGCTCAAGCAATCTTTCTGACTCAGTCTCTTGAGTAGCTGAGACTACAGGTGTGTGCCACCATGCCTGGCTAATTATTTTATTTTATTTTATTTTTTGTAGAAACAGGGTCTCCATATGTTACTCAGGCTGGTCTCAAACTCCTGGCCTAAAGTGATCCTCCCGCCTTGGTCACCCAAAGCACTGGGACTCTAAGCATGAGCTACCACATCTAGCCAACTTTTTTTTTTTTTTGCTTTCTTTCTTCATCACTCAATTTGAAGTTTTTTTAAAAAAACAAGTAGTACACTCTAAAATAACAATAAAAATACAGTATGATAAATATATAAACCAGTAACATAGTCGTTTATTGTTATCAAGTGATTGTGTACCATATATAATTGTACGTGCTATACTTTTATACGACTACAGGCACAGTATGTTTGTTTACCTAGAATCACCACAAACACATTGTGTGTGTGTGTATACATATAAAACAAAATTTTGACTAATGTCTTTTCCCCATAATTCGCTAATATAAGTGGCTATGGAGTGCCACAAGTTTTTTCCCTGAATAAAATAAGTGTTAAGTCCTCGAAACAACACGCGGAGGCCAGTACATGGTTACACGGTTTCAAAACAGATACTTCAAACTCTGGACCCCTAAATTTTTATTTTAAAGTAATCTTACATATTGATGAGCATTTCTCATTGCTAAGAATAAATTTTTTTTTTTACTGCCACCTAGTGGCAAATAGTCTAAACACAAAACCACTAAAGACCGGGCACTGGCTCTTGGACAAAAATAAACTCCTATAGTCATCTAATAACAGGTTCTTCTTCAAATGCCGGCAGAGCCATCTTGGAGACCCTTTACTCTAACTCTCTCGTTTTACTAATAAAGCACTGGGTTTCTAAATATACAAATCAGTATTTAAGAAAAGGATGTGGATGTAAATGAAAAGGTTCAGACATAAAGATGTACAGATATTATCACCTTGAACTTTGATATAAAATCTTTCATGGGTAGAAAGTGTGGGAACTAACACGGCTGTTCCTAAAATGATTTTAAGCCCAATTTTGATTCATGTAAAGGAATGAAAAAACTCTGCTAATGTGTGAAAAGCTGTTGAAAATGCTTAGATCATGTTGGGTGAACTTTCCTAAGAAGGTAAGTTTTAAATAAAGCAGAGGGAAATCCTCTGCCCTTGCTTTTGGGTGTCACTTGCCTCACTGTACCTGCTCCCTCATGTAACAGGCAGCACATTCACAGGCAGGTTAGGAAAGCTGGAGCAATGGGCTGTGGTCTGGCATGTGGTCCGGGTGTGGAAGAAGGGCTGTGGGTTTTGCTCAGGCAAAGAGTAGGAGAGCCAAACTGTGGTCAATATTCTCAAACTGAGACAGGGCACATATATTATGCTTCTCTAAACAATTTCTTCATCCGATCATTAAAGTCTTTTTGAATTTCCACCACTTTGCTCTCCATGACATGTCTCCTTATACAAAATACACCCCCCAAAAAAGTTTATGAACAGGATCCCTTATTTATCCATTCAGCAAACAGGATGAGGATGATCTGCATTCAAGCCACTCTCCTGGACCACTGGGGTGAGAAGCCCTGCAGCCTGGTAAACAGTGCTGCAGGTGCGAGCCATCACACAGGCAGCATGCTAAGTGCTGAATGACTCTGGGTGAGGCAGTCGCTGTGGGAACAGAGCAAGGAGAGATGAGTTCCAACTGCTGGGTTTGGGGGTGCTCTCAAAGAAAATGACATCTGAGCTGATTCTGAGAGCTGGGAAAGAAGGAAAAGGGGAGGAGGCAGAGGCGAGGAGAAGACAGAGGGCATGTGTGATGTGGCTGGGACAGAGAGAGGAAGATGACTGAGGAGGGAGTAGAGAAAAAAGACGGGAAAAACTCCATCACCCGCTAAGGCTCCTGGCCCCCACTCCAGTCTGCCCCTACATGGTTTAAGCCCACCTGGGCAAACTCACTTCCCCTGCCTTTCTCTTTCATCCCTATGAGTTGGTGACATCAGACTCCTGGCTGGTCACCAAATTCACCCAGCCCCTTCCCATCTCCAGACCATTTCCATCTTCTGAGAAACCCAACAACCTCCCCGCCCCCATCTCTAGCTGCCAAAATCACACCTGTCTTTCAAATCCATCTTTCTCCAGGATTCCTGTTTTAGTTCTTGACTGGGTTAAGATGTTGTTCTGAAGTCTCTGTGCTTCCTCCCTTGTGTTTCTCTCCCTGCACCTTCCAAGGTCACCTTGCAGTGTAACTGTGAGCCTGCTCTTCTCTGTCTACCATGAGCATTCAGGCTTTCCACGGCAGGCACTGCCTCACTAGCGTCACACTCCTAGCACAGCTGTGAGCCACACAATAGTCGTTCAATAAAGATAAGCCAAGCGAAAACCAGGAGCACAGATTGCTCTTACAGCTAGTGAACAACATAATCACTACAGGATTCCCTTGTGGCCTCGTTAGAGGAGAGCACCACAAGTTTCCTTTTTCACAATTTGCTTTCCTTAGTTGCAGGTCATAAAGCACCCACAGAATACTGGGGAAACATGACATTGCTATGTGCTTTTACTTCAAATCCATTTACTCACATTGGGAATACTGACCGCACACTGATGAGGATGTACCTTCGTTGGCTAAGGTGTTGCTTTGGTGCCATTCAGCTTGCAGTAACCTTCAGGCACTGCAGTATTAGCACCTCCGGGGAGGACTGGAGAAGCAGCAGCAAAGAACCACCTTTGCTGAAAAGGGTCCTGAGAAATTCAGCCTCAGCTATATTTAAATACAAGTTATAATGCATATCTACACATTTTAAAACATTTTTTTCCCCTGCAAACCTGGTTAGTAAAACAAAGCTTTTGTTAGTTCCATCAGATTCACTCAATTATTTTTGGCCCCGAAAAATGTACTTCCCAGGTATAACTTGGTGTGTTTAACTTTGTCTTTCCGCAAAGCTGTCTCTTCAGTCCTGGGCCTATGGCCACGCTGCCATGAGAAACACTTGGAGGGGTCTGTGGCCATATAAAATACCTGTGCCCAAATGCTGAATTAGCTGCTTCCCCTCACCCTTTTTATTAATGTTCCCATGGCATTTTATGTAAACATCTAGTAAAGCATTTATGTTATTATACTGGAATTGTTTGTTTACTTAACATTAAAATGCCCAAATTGATTAAATTACCTGCAATGACTTATATTATTCTAAATTAGACACCATGGTGAAAACTGACCAATTTTCTTATAACACAATTTTAAATTGTCACTTCCCCCTGCAATAAAGACAAACTAGAAATGAGAACAACTCATAAGCACCACCTAAATTTACTTCACTAAAAAAGGAAAGAAATGTTGTCCTCTATACAATAAAATGGACCATCACTGCCCTGCACAGCATTACATGACAAGACAGCAAAGATTTGTGCTACAAACCATTAAAAATACATGTGAAAGTTCTGCATAAAGGAAGACCTTATGATCTTAGCAAGAAAAATTCAATGTAACAAAGATGTCAGTACTCTGGCATACAAACTCAATGCAATCCCAAACAGAGTTTTTGGTGGGACTCCAGAAACTTTCCTAAAATTTAACTGGAGAAGCAAGGGGCCAAGAAAAGTACATGCTAAGAAAAAAATTATGGAAATAAACAGGCAGCATGATTCTGTTTATATAAAGTTCAAAAGCAGGCACTACTGTAATCTCAGCACTTTGGGAGGCTGAGATGGGCAGATCACGAGGTCGAGAGATCGAGACCATCCTGGCCAACATGGTGAAACCCCGTCTCTACAAAAAATAGCCGGGCATAGTGGCAAGTGCCAGTGGTCCCACCTACTCAGGAGGCTGAGGTGGAAGAATCGCTTGAACCCATGAGGCGGAGGTTGCAGTGAGCTGAAACTGCGCCACTGCACTCCAGCCTGGCGACAGGACGAGACTCTGTCTCAAAAAAAAAAAAGCAGGCATTAAAGGAGATGTGGTTCAGGGATACACACACGACTGGTAGAAGTGCAAATCCCTCCAATCTCCTCTGGATGAACGTCCTAAAGGTACCGAGTAGAGTAAAGCGAGATCAGATACTTCACACTATCGTATTCTCTGCCTGTTACTCTGAAGCCACCTACAATACGGAGATGTCTCAGGAAGGAAATATTCTTGTAACATAGTTTCACTGATAACTCTTTTAAAATCTGAAATCCTTAATACCTGAAATGACAAAGAATTTCTTTCCATATTATGAAATACAGTGCATACCCATTGGCTGGTCATAAAACTATTACAGAAATAAGATACAAATTGCTTGAAAAAGGATTTGGAATTTTATAAGTTAAAAAGTATTTCAATCTCCTGTTTCTTTGTTACTTACAAATTAAGAATTAAAAGATAGTCCTACATGCAACTAACAAACTTCATACTAGAATAATCTACAATCCAAACAGAGAAGAAGTCAGTCCTACATTAAAGGTATAGTTTTGCTTTTGATACTTTCTTTCTGAAAATCAGCCATGTTTAAGGTAATTTAAAATTATTTTGAGAAAAAAGGAGTCATTATCCTCATTGCAAATATTCATGACAATGTATCCTTCAGTAAAGTAATAATGAACGGTTGGACTTCTTTATGCATAAAGACAGTCTAAGCTTATGTCCTAGGTCTTATTTCTTTCAAACACAAAAATGGCAGTCTGACTCGATTAACCTAAGCAATGACACAGAAAACAAATAATGCCCAATTCCCAACCTTGAACCCAAAAACTTCCTTCCAACAGTTAATGGTCTTTCTCGTTAAACTCTTATTAGGACACAACAGATTCCATCTAATATATCTGCAATTCTCATAGTTCCTTTTCTTTTAATCTAAGTATTTAAACTGTTCAATGATTTCCAATTTTACAGAATCCATATCTATGTAAGCCTAAGTGCACAAAGTATACATCAGTGAACAATTCCCCACTGCAGGAAAACTAACCATATAAATCACGTATTCAGAAACACTTTTCACAACTACATGGTTAGGAAGCAAAATTCAACAATTAGTCATTGACAATTTTACCTCTTTCATAAACCTCACTTTGAAATGTATAAAAGTATTGCTAATTTAAAATCAGAGAAGAGGCCAAGTCTAATTAAATATTTCTTCAGAAAATTTGAAATCCTACTATATGTTTAAAATAGACTTATAATTCAGCACTCTGTTTGTTTGTTTTTGTGTTTTAGGAGATGGGGTCTCACTGTTTCCCAGGCTGCTCTGGAGCTCCTGAGCTAAAGCACAATATTCACACCTCTGCCTCCCAGTATCCACTCTGGGGGTGCGGCCCCAGAATCTACCTCTCCCACAGGACCACCACCTACCCCACTGCACCAAAAGTTGGTGTTAATAAACCACATATCGATCAAACCCCTTAATAGGGCTGCTGAAATACCGTTAAGGTAAGTCGATTTAAAACAATCAGGTTTTCTCAATGCTGCCACCATTGACATTTCGGGCCTGACAATTCCTTGCTGCAGGGGCCTGACCTGTGCATTCCCATCTTGTACGCCCTAGATGCCAGCAGCACCCCTCACAAGTTGTGGCAACCACACATGTCCCCAGACATTGCCTGGGTCCCCTCGGGAGCAAAACTGCATTAGCTGAGCAGCTCTTGCTTAAACATACACCCATTTTTAGAACTGAGTTTGGGTTAGTTTTTGAACATCCACTTTATCTCTGGGATAAAGATGGATATTGGCAATATAAGGAGACTTGTGTGGCTGATACAGAAACACTCTAGGAGTTACTATCACGTGAAGAGAGCAAGTCACATAATACAGCCAGCATAATTCCACTTACGTGAAAACAACCAAAAAACAAAGTTATCTGCATGTATAAAAGCAAAGAAGACTACAAGAATCTGCACAGCCCACTGATACCGGGTTATTTCTGAAGAGGATTTTGAGGTTGTAGGGAGACTACTGTGCTTGGATTGTTGTTTGTTTGTTTGTTTGTTTGTTTTGAGAAGGAGTCTCTGTCGCCCAGGCTGGAGTGGAGTGGTGTGATCTCAGCTCACTGCAACCTCTGCCACCTGGATCCAAGCAATTCTCTTGCCTCAGCCTCCCAAGAACCTGAGATTACAGGCCCACATCACTATGCCTGGGTGATTTTTTTGTACTTTTATTAGAGATGGGGTTTTACCATGTTGGCCAAGCTAGTCTTGAACTCCACAATTCAGGTGATCTGTCTGCCTCGTCCTCCCAAAGTGCTGAGATTACAGGTGTGTGCCAGAGCACCTGGCTTAATTTTTTTCTTTTTTTTAGAAACCATATTGATTTATTACTTGTATAATTAAAATAACAAATGAAAGAAATGTAGGTCATGGAGCTTTAAAGTTAAAAAGACTAAGTCCTAACTAGTGATTGCAGGGTAATTATTACTTATTTTTACTTTATTTTTCCCCCCAGACGGAGTCTCACTCTGTCAACCCAGACTGGAGTGCAGTGGCGCCAAATCAGCTCATGGCAACCTCCGCTTGCCGGGTTCAAGTGATTCTCCTGCTTCAGCCTCCCAAGTAGCTGAGATTCCAGGCATGTGCCACCAGGCCTGGCTAATTTTTGTATTTTCAGTAGAGACAGGTTTCACCATATTGACTAGACTGGTCTCAAACTCGTGACTTCATCTGATGCAGTCGCCTCAGCCTCCCAAAGTTCTGGGATTACAGGCGTGAGCCACCATGCCCTGCCCTAGGGTAATTTTTAAAAACAGTGCTAGGCCCCCTCAGTTTCCACTTCCATAAAATGTAGACAATAAAACAGACTTTGTGGAACCGTCACAAGAGTGAGTGAGGCACATGCCTCGTGGGAAGGAGCGAGCGTCACGTGCTCACGGCACATCTCCCATCTGATGCTGCTGTATCTGAAGTCCCAGTTCGGGCAAGCATGGTATACCATCTGATGGCTGCACCACCCCAGTTCCTGAGCTCTGGATACCTCTCACCTTCTCCCTCTTCACGGTCATGGTCAAGGGCCACCTCCTGCCCTCTGGCTCATCTCCAATGCCTGCTCCTGCACACACTCACCTGAAGATATCATCTCTAGGTCTGCCACAAATGTATGCAGAGGCCCAGGAGGAGCCCAGGGTGAAAACTGGAGTGCCTAAGTCAGTGGTTCTCAGGATGTGATGTGCAGAGACCTCAATCTGAACCATCCTGCAGACCACCTCGGTCCCACCCAGCCCAGTGAGTCCCAACCTCTGGGGCTGGGGCCCTAGAATCTGCTTCTCCAACAGGACCAGCACCCCCTCCCCACTGCACTGTAAAGTCTGGGGCTCACTGGCCACATACCTGACTAGAGCTCCAATGCCATGTGTCTTTATCTCCTGTGCACGAGGGAAAGAACCAGGAGAGGACAGCACAGAGGGAAGCCCGGGTCATCCTGTGACCTCCCGCCTTCGCTGGAGCCACCCCTTCCTCTGGTTCAGAGTCTCCAATGACAGGGTGCAGACCAGCCCTCGACCACCGTGTGTGCTGAGATTCCTTGAGGACCTGAGGTCGAACTCCTTCAGAATGGAAATGCCCCTAGACTTGGAGTCAGACACATTTAGGCTCAGCCAGTAGTTCTGCCACTCAGTGAAGAAAATCACTTACTGTCACTGCACGTCAGTGTCTTCATGCGAAATGAAGAAAATGATACCTCTCAAGGTGAGGAGGACTGAGAGAAGCCATGCGTGTAAATCACCCGGTGGAGATCTGGCTCACAGTAGGGGCAAAATAAATGTCCGTTTCCATGGTTCAGCGCCAGGGGCTTTCTCTGACACAGGCCAAATGCCCAGAACCTCCCCTCACTGGGGGAGAAAGAGGTCTTGAATGCCTTTCTGTTTCACCTTTCTGCTTGCCTACGCATCACCCATTTATCACTGCCGAGACTGAACCGCACGCTTTTCCATCTCCCACATGAGAGAGGCCGTCGTCACTGTCTCTCCCTGGGGTTCTTCTTCCCTGGCTCCCGGGAAGGCAGATGTCACATCACTGCTGCCACAGCTTCGGGAAGCACACAGCGCACGGGCTAACGCAGCCTGCTCCGTGAAAAGCTCCCGCTGGCTTTCGCCACTGCCTCCCAGCATGACTTCACATTGAAAACACCACACCCCAGCACCAACATTGCTCCTGGGGAGAAGACACAAGAAGTCAGAAGGAACCACGAGCCCAGAACTCTCACTGCTTGGTCCCACAAAGAAGGTCAGGAGTTCCTAGAAGGGAGAAATTTCCGTCCAGTGAGAGATGTTGTTTCTTTGCTTTCCTTCGTACGTACTGCTCCTGTCCACAACTTCAAATCTTCCTACTCAGTAATCATCATCCTTGAGTGGTGGTCACGTGGCGGTCTGAAACAAGTCAGTGTTTGTGTCTGTTTTCTCAGTAGTTTCTCTTTTTGTTCCTCCCTTTTACTTCCTGCAGTTTCTCGCTCTCTTGTATTTTTATGTCCACGCCCCACACACCCCACCATTTATAATCCCTCCCTGGACTGACTCTCGGGCCTCTACCTCCTGTCCTGAGGCCTGATCTGCCCGAATCCTTTTCTCACTTCACACTGCATGCTCAAACTTACAGTATCTTGTGTCTTATAATTTCTTTTTTCTTTTTGAGACAGTCTCGCACTGTCACCCAGGCTATAGTGCAGTGGCGTGATCTCAGCTCACTGCAATCTCTGCCTCCTGGGTTCAAGCAATTCTCCTGCCTCAGCCTCCTGAGTAGCTGGGACTACAGGTGTGCACCACCATGCCCAGCTAATTTTTTTGTATTTTTAGTAGAGACAGGGTTTCACCATGTTGGCCAGGATGGTCTCAATTTCCTGACCTCATGATCTGCCCACCTCAGCCTCCCAAAATGCTGGGATTACAGACGTGAGCCACCACGCCCAGATGTGTCTTATAATTTTTTAAAAAATAAAATTACTAATAAGTTACAGATGACATTTTAATCAAGTTTAAAAAAAGAATTTCCTTTCATTTAAATCTTGGTATATGTAATTTTCTCATGATTGCGTATTATTTGTGCATTCTGGTATGCCATTTAAGTACTGTAAATATCAGTTAAATATGCCAATTGCTCTAACTTAAAAAAAGTAACAAATTTATTCCTATCCCTTTTGCAGTTTTACATCCACAGCCAAAACAAATTACTGCAGACAGGTTTCTGTAGCTTTTGCTTCAAAATCCTGCCTTCGATGTTGTTTTTTTTCCCCTTTTTAAAATTTATATGTCCCATTGCAGTTTAAGTGAAATGATCTACAATAAAAATCTAACTGCCCTGGTATTTTTAGAACCCTTTTTACTGTGAAATAAACATTCAGAAATCTGGAGAATTGCAGTGGTTAAGTCTGTGAGTGGAAGGAAGGCTGCTCATTCACAGACCCTCCCAGCACCCCTTGTTTACATAGCCTATTCCGCGAGCAGGATGCTGACGGAACACAATTCACAGAATTTCCACACACGGTTCCAACCATAACAAAGTCTGCAGCTTTTACTTTTGCTTACAGAACCTCTTGCTTGCTCACTCATTAGTTCCAGGGGGGAAAATAGTTTGGCTTCCCAAAAACCAAAACCAAAAAGCTTTAGAAAGTAAACCTGAATGAAACCATGGCATTAAACCGTATTTATAAGAACGTATATAGAAATATGTAGATATGTAGCTCTGGAAATGTGTCCTTTACTAAATACATTTACTAGGAGCAGGTCATGCATTTGATAAATATTTTGCCAGGCTTAAATAACCATTCCTTTGAAAACACCCTTATCCCCCTGGCTTGCCCCCTTTTCTAAAGCCCAGTGGTACTTGCTGCATAAAACCCTGGCTCCTGTGAATACACACTGCAGCTTCTCTTCCCTATGCCCACACAGCTGAACACTGCTGGAGAATATCAGACAACTGAGCTGACTGTGTTGGCTTGGATTTCTGACCACAATCCTTGAAGGGGCTCAGCAGTGCCTTACAACCTTCTTAGGCATCCTTGGTCATTTTGCTTGGCCACTTCCTAATTATTTCCTCCTTCCTCTCTCATTACACCACCACCCCTTCCCCAAAAGTCCTAGTGGGGATCTCATCTCATACATATAGTTGAGAAAATAGCAATTAGCAAGAAACTCTCTCATCTCACCACCAAGCTCACCTGCACACGCCCACCCCCATGCCCTGTCTTCTGATGGAAGGAGTGTCTCTGCTCCCATAAAGGGTAGCTGTCCAGTTGGGCCCTGATCGCCTCCACCCACCTTGCAAAGACCCTCTGCAGCAATGACCCGCATCAATCCTGGATTTCTCGTGTCAATTACAAGCATGCTGGAAGAGCTACCTAGATTAAAAAGAAAAAAGTTCTCCTTGATCCTGCCTCTCCCTCCTAATTGCTGCTCATCTCTGTGCTCTGCATTAGGACAATTTCCTGAGAAAGCTGTCGAGATTTGCCTTCTCTGCTTCCCCAACTCACATTCATTCTTCAGGCTTCTCTAATCTGGCTTCTATCCCTACCAGTTCACCGGTCAGAACTCCATGCTGCAAACCGTGCGATCCACCCCTGTACCATGTTGCTTGCCCATGCAGTGGTGCCCTGGGCTGCCTCTTCCCCAGGGCTATACCTGTACAACTCCAGGATGCACATGCAATGCCCACCCTGGTGCTGTGTGGGCGAGACCAGAATGGGTCAGTAGGGTGGCCCTGGCTTCTGCTGCCGGTACGCCACATGCTGCACATTTTTCTTTTCATCTAGTCTAACTTAGCTGGTACTTTCTCTTCAATCCCATTTTTAGACACTGGAGACCTGGGAGCTTAAGTGATGCCCAGGGGATTTTGTACAGTCCCATGATATTGGATCCCATTTCTGTCCTGGGGTCTTCTGTCACAAAGAGTTGGACCCCAGGAGATTTTGCACAATCCCGTGATTTTAGATGCTGTTTCTATGCTGGGGTCTGCTGTTATAAAGCACTGAACCCCAGGAGATTTTGTATAGTCCCGTGGTTTTGAATGTCGTTTCTATGCTGGAGTCTTCTATCATGAAGGACTGGACTCCAGTCTTGAGGTGTCAGTACAGAGGCTTTCAAGTCCATGGCTCCCTTCCCCTTCAGTCTTGCATCTATGCCGGTCAACAGAAGCAGAAGACTAAGAAAGCCTGAGTGCTTCCTCCTGTGGCCCGGGATGGGGTTCAAACCCCACAAGATCCAGCCCAGCCCCAGTCAGAATCCTAATTCCTCTTTTTTTTTTTTAAGAGACAGGGTCGCACTCTGTTTCCCAGAATGGAGTACAGTGGTGTGATCTTGGTTCACTGCAGCCAAGAATTCCTCTGCTCAAGCAATCTTCCTGCCTCCCAAAGTGCTGGGATTACAGGCATAAGCCACCATGCCTGGCCACCATTCTACTTCTACAAGGTGACCACACCTTCCGAAATTCTAGCTCCAGACCTGCCCACTCTCCTATGCTCCAGATCATATATGCAACCAGCTTACCTGACATCTGCAACTGTGCAATCAATATCTCAAATTTAACACATCTAAGACTATTATCCCAGACGTTCTCAAGCCCCTTTTTCATCTTGGCCACCCAAGAACATGATTCTACCAACCACATGGTTGCTTCAGTCAACACTTTAGATGTTACCTTCAACTCATCCTTCAAATCCTCTCCCTCATCCTCCATATCCAGTCCATCCTCAAGTCCTGTCAATTACAGCTCAACTACACTCTGGATGGGTCTGCTTCTCTCTAGGACAGTGCTTTCACCCTGATCCCATCCACCATAATCTCTCACCTGGATGCTGTCACAGCCTCCAGTCTGGTTTCTCTCATTTTATTCTTGCTTCCTCCCTTGGGGTCCATTTTCCGTAAGGCAGCAAGAGGAGGGAATGTTAGGACATAGCTCTCTTAAGGCCAACACAATTTTTACAAGTAAGAAATGTGAGTTGTTTTGAACAATTACTTTTGATGAGACTGATTTCCTATTTAAGAATGAAGATGCAGGGAGCAATGGGAGGAACACCTCAGATGTGAAATAAAATCAGTCCTCATGGTGCTTCAGCCACACCAAGCTGGACGACTGCATCTGCTGGGACCAAGGACAGGAGGAGAAGGAACGACGCCAAAGGGTACGACCAGGTAGACATCATGCTGCTATGTGAAGGTGACCTGGTGGCAGACACCTTCACTTTTCCTAGATTTCAGAGACAAGCAAGTCTGTTACATCTCCAGCTCCTGCCACAGGTACTTTCAGTTGAAACTTGATGCCCCAGGATGGGAAGCCCAGTAGTGACACAGAAACTGGAATGTACAGTCAATGACCTCAGTCCCAATTTCCCAACTTAACTAGCTTTTTAAATGCTTTTTAACATTTAGGGCCTCACTTTTCTCATTTTCAAAATGAGGATATAACATTTTTCACAGGAGTTGTTCAATGCAATTATGAATGAATGAACTATAGAACACCATTCAAATGTTATTAAATATAACCTCGCTAGAAATGCCCCTTTAAAAAAAAGTACTTATAATTTGATTATTGAATTTTTAAAATTACTATTACAGAAGCAACAGAAAAAGATTTTAGAAATTTCAGAGACATAGAGGTATAGTCAAGGTAGAGACTCCTGGATCTTGCAGAAATGACAGAATTCTATTTCCAGCTTGTTTGTCCAACCCAGACATCAGTCTTTTCCTATACGGTTTTATTTCCCACCACGTTCCATTGCCTTCATTCATCCAAAGGTAACATGTAAGAATTAGAAATGGATAGGATTCACTTTAGATAAGTAAGGGAGGGCTACTCCAAAGACTAAGCATGGGATCAAGACCGGAAAGGTAAGAAAAGAGCATACAAACAGCTTGTGAAGTAATCAGCAAGTTCAACCCAAAGGCAAGGAAAAACCCCATCTAACTGGGCCATGGCGAGCAGAAGGGAGTACTATGAGATAAGCGTGGAGACCAAACAGGCCTGCAATCGTGTCGCATCTTGTATGCTGTGATCGTAGGAGCTGTGGGTGTGATTTCAAGAGCAATGTGATGAAATCAAAAGGTATTCAATAGAAAAACAACTTGATTTTGTTTTCAAAAGTATGAAATTTGAGCTTATTTTATGAACAGTGGGGAGGAGAACACTAAAAATATCTCTACCTAGGGCAGTAGCATGAGTTATGCTTTACAAAGATTGGGTTGGTAAGACTGTGCAAGACAGACTGGAAGGGAAAGATGACACTGGAAGCTGAGCTATTGTAGGTTGTTACAAAAGTAGCTGCAGTCTTTTGCCACTGACCAGCTATCGCAGTCAAAATATAAAAGGTGCCCAAATTGCAAGGGTGGCAATCGCAATGAAGAGAAAGGAATAAAAGTGTGAGATGCCTACACAGGCATGATGGACGCGGTTTGGTTCTGACCGGAGCAAAAGAGGGAGAAGCCAGAGCTGTGGAGGGTCATTTCAGCCTAACTGGAACGGATGCTGCCACAGAAAGACGTATCAGGCATAAAGGGTAAGGCACAGGAACCGGGAGGACACTGGATTTCATTTAAGCCATGAGAGCACTTTCTTCTCTCCTCCTGAGTCCACCCTGATACTTCCAAGGCTGCATCCCAGTACCATTAGTGACCCTGAGTCATATACCCACCAAACCAACTAAAAAAGGACGTAGAGGATTTTTTTTATTCCATTGGTAATTCTTGATGTGCAGTCAGGGCCAAAACTCACTGGGCCAGGGACAACATGGAAACTAGATTAATTAGATTTCTTATTTTTTTTGGAGATGGAGGATTACTTCGGTAATTTTCCTTCTGCTTGAAGAACAACCTTGGTACTCCCTTTGTCGGGATTTCTGGTGACAAATTCTCCTACTTTTTGTTTACCTAAAATGTCTCATTTTTAATGGATCTGCCACCCCCCATGAATTTGAAGGTATCATTATACTGTCTCCCGGCTTCTATTACTTCTGTGAGAAGTCAACAAGCAGCCTGCCAAGGCTGGCCCTAGGAGGATGCGGGAGAGCACTTGTCTTGGGTACGAAACTATCCACAGCCATGTTTCTGCCAAAAACGCATGGTAACACAGCTCCTCCGCATCTTCACCAGCATTTTGTGTTCTCGCTGGCTTTTATTTTAGCCATTTGATAGGTGTGTAGGGATAGCCCACTGTGGCTTTATCTTTTTACTTCCCCAGTGGCTAATAATGTGAAATATCTAGTCATGTGTTTATTTGCCTTTTTTTGTTCATGACTTATTTCATCTTTTTGTGAAACAGTGTTTGCCTATTTTCTAACTGGGTCATTTTTTACCACTGAGTTTTGAGATTTCTTGTTATCTAGATAGTAGTCTTTTGTTATTTGTGGTTTGCAAATCTCTCTCTCAGTCTGCCATTGTCCTTCACATGGGCTTTCACAGAATATAAGGTTTTAGTTTTGATGAGATCCTAACACAGTTGATTTTTCCTTTTACATATTATGCTTGGGGTATTAAGTCTAGAAGCTAGTTCTAGAGCAGGCGTCCCCAGACTTTTTACACAGGGGCCAGTTCACTGTCCCTCAGACCGTCGGAGGGCCGCCACATACTGCGCTCCTCTCACTGACCACCAATGAAAGAGGTGCCCCTTCCTGAAGTGCGGCGGGGGCCGGATAAATGGCCTCAGGGGGCCGCATGCGGCCCGTGGGCCGTAGTTTGGGGATACCTGTTCTAGAGCCTTAAGACTTTCTATGTTTTTTTTCCCAAAAGTTTTACAGTTTTACATTTTACATTTAAGTCTCTGATCCATTTTAATTTTTTTTAAATAAGTTGTGAAGTTTAGCTTGATGTCCAATTGCAAAAACACCATTTGTTGAAATTTCTCCACTGAATTGCTTCTGTACCCTTGTGAAAAAACAGTTGAACATATTTGTGTGGGTCTATTTCCGGGTTCTCTGTTCTGTTCCATTTATCTGTGTCCAGGCTGCTGCCAATATCACAGGATGTAATTATTGCAGCTATCATAGTAAAGACTTAATACTAAATAGAGCTATTCCTCTCACTTTTTCTTGTCAAAATTGTTACAGCTATTCCAGGGCTTGTGCCTTTCCCTAAAAATTTAAGAGTAAGTTTGTCTACGAATGTAAAAAGTCTTGTTAGAATTTTGATAGGAAATGCTTTGAAGTTACAGATCAATTTGAGAAGAACTGACATCTTTACTAGGTTGAGTCTTTCTATGCATCATCACTATATGTCTCTCCATTTATTTCCATCTTTAAGCATTTATTTCATCAGCACTTTGTAACTTTTGTTATACAGATTCGTATATACATAACAAAATGTTATGTATATACATAAGTATTTTATTTTCTTTGGAGTGACTCTAAAAGATAATTGTGTTTTTAATTTTGGTTTTCAAATGTTCATTGATAGTACATGGAGATACAGTTGACCGTTGTGTGTTATCTTGTATCCTGCAGCTCTACTGACCTCATTTATCAATTCTAAGAGGTGATTTATTTTGGTTTTTGGTAGATTCTTTAAGATTTTCTATGTAAACAACATCATTTGCAAATACCAATGATTTTTCTTCCTTTCTAATGTGTAAGCCTTTTATTTCTTTTTCTTGACGATAACAGTGCCTTGAACTTCCAGTGTTATAAGAAGAACAAACCTCCTTGCCTTTTTTCTGGTCTTAGAGAGGAGGTATTCAGTCTTTCACTATTGAGTATGATGTTCACTCTAGGTGTTTGGTAGAAGCCCTTTATCAAGTTGAGGTAATTCCCCACTATTCTTCGTTTGTTGGGAGGTAAATGCATTTTTTTTTTCCTGCATCAATTGATACAATCACATGATTTTTCTTCTTTAATATGGTGGATTACACTTACTGATTTAGAATAACTATTTTAAAGTCTGAGTCTTAATGCTAATATCTGGAGCCCCTATGTATCTGTTTTATTGTCTGCTATTTCTACTGATTCAATTTTGTTATGCTGGCTCTTTGTGTACCTAGTTATTTTATCTGTACCAGACATGACACTACACTTGCAAAACTGCTGGCAGAAATAATTTGAGACACCAAGATAATAAATACTGTCTTCCTCCCAGGAGGCTTCTGACAGATCTGAAGCACCAGCAATCCAGGATTACCTTAATGCAGTGTCAGAGACAGAGATGATCTGAGGCTCGACGGCACATTCTCTGAGGGCCTGTCTGCTTCAGCTCACACTTACTCTTTAGGTGCTGCCCTTCAAGATCCCAACTTCAATTAAAAGGTTCACCAGGGTGTGCTCGGTTGGCAGACCACAAACTCTAATTTCTGCCCTTCCAGTTCTGCAATGTTCTCAAAAGCACCTTGCTGCTTAATCATCTCCCTTGGAACTAGCAGACACCCCTAGTCCTAAACCATAGGCTCACCTCCTGTGGCCTCTAACCTTCCCTGGACCTTGACCAATAACATACTTTACTATACCACAAGCTGTTTCAAGCTTTAAAGCATATTTTTCATATTTAGTCTGAATTTTCTCATCCTCAGGAGGAAGTACCACTTGATTTCTGAGTTCGCGATTGCTAAAAACAGAAGTCCCTCATGGCCTATCCTGAGTATCTGATGAAAGTTGTAAACGCTCTTCCAGGAAAACTATGTATGTCTACAATATTTCCACACAATTTCATGGAGTTTTCTGACCCTTTGAGGCCCATCCATGAACACCAGGGCCCAAGGTTCTCAAGTTAAAAAACCCAAATATAGCCAGGTGCAATGGCTCACACCTATAACCCCAGAACTTTGGGAGGCTGAGGCAGGAGGACTGTTTGATGCCAGGAGTTACAGACCAGCCTGGGTAACATAGGGAGATCCTGTCTTTACCAAAAAAAAAAAAAAAAAAAAAAAATTTTTAATTAGCCAGGTATGGTGGCACACACCTGCAGTCCCAGCTACTTGAGAAGCCGAGGTGGGAGGATTGCTTGGGTCCAGGAGGTCAAGGCTGCGATGAGCCGTGATTCTGCCATTACATTCCAGCCCGGTCGAAAAAATCAGACAATCAGACCCCGTCACAAACAAACCAACCCCAGTATAACAAAGGACAGGTATGACAGTTATAGTTCACATGTACTGAAAGCTTTCTCTGCCAGGTACCGTGCATCCAGTCCTGTAATCATGCTTATCTTGCACATGGCCCTCACAGTCTGCAGGAATCATGGCTTGTCATTTAAAGTGCAGGGCTGACTCCTGAGGAAGGCCAGTGGTGCCGGGCCCAAGAGGACTTTCTATTGCTGCTGCAGCTAAGACGCCCTGAGTCCATGTAAAGGAGTGACTAGGCAGAAGGCCAAGAAACAAAGTCTAAAGCCTGAGCATGTTCTGAACTGACGAAGCCATCCAAAGAGCCCTTCTGAGTGGGTGGAGCGATACAGCAGAGGTCCCCACAGGACCCAAAAATAGCAGTCAAGAAGGCATCAGTGGCCAAACTCAGGAGTCCCTAGAGGAAGGGCTGATCTCACCAGGGCAGAAGGTCTACAATCAAGAATATAATGACAGGCCGAGACTCAGACTCCTAGGACAGGCATAGGGCTTCATGCCACAGTCCTGGCTCACAGGTGTTAAAGGCCCCTGAGCCGGCACCCACAGCAGTGAGATACACATCATGACCCAGCAGCTAATGGAGATGAAATTTCTGAAATGCTACCACAATTCACTGTCTTTAGCTTGGGGCTTAGGTGGGAAAGGGCTATAGAACTCAACAGTGGCTCTTGATGGGGCCAATTCCAAATCCACTAATCCACTATTAAAACATTTTTGTGGCTTTACTGGCTTTTAGTGGTTAAGGAAAACTAGAAATATACCATATAAGGGCAAACTGTCACACATAATTTTCAGATGTTCCACTGTACTATCATGTATGTAGAACCTTCTTTTAGAGCCTAAAGTTCTTTTACATAAAAATACAAAATATGTTTTGCATGTCTGGCATCTTCTGACTTCTCCGAAAATGTAACTAACCTGTTGATCAGGGAGATCAGATGGCAGTTTCATCAGAGCTTTATCAAGAATTGTCCATCGTTTCAGAAAATCACCTCCTGGAAGGCAAGGCCACACGAGGCCCTCCTCTACCAGCCTGAATTTGCAGTGGTCACATTCTCAGAGAGGCCATATGTAGATGCATGCATCCGTTCATGACGTCTCCCAGCCCCATAAGACCCAAGTACTAACGTTGGAAATGTATATTATCTTATTAAAATTGTTTTTCTTTTTTCTTTTTTTAAGGACAGAGTCTTACTAGAAACAGGTCCAGCCTGGAGTGTAGTGGCACCATCACGGCTTACTGCAGCCTCTACCTTCTTTGCTCAGGTGATCCTTCCACCTCAGCCTCCCAAACAGCTGGGACCACAGGTGTGCGCCAGCATGCTAGGCTAACTTTCAAACTTTTTTTTAGAGCCGGGTATTGCTATGTTGCCCAGGCTGGTCAGGAACTTTTGGGCTGAAGTGAATCTCTTGCAGTACTAAGATTACAGGTAAGGGCTTCTGCACCTGGCCTATTTTTTCTTTATATTGTAGGAAAAGCAATATATGGCTTTTTTTTTTTTTTTTGGAAAGAGTATTTTCAATTTCATTTCAGGATCTCCAAGCAGGTGTTATAAAACATCTATTCTTTTTTTTTTTTTGAGACGGAGTTTCGCTCTTGTTACCCAGGCTGGAGTGCAATGGCGCGATCTCGGCTCACCGCAACCTCCGCCTCCTGGGTTCAGGCAATTCTCCTGCCTCAGCCTCCTGAGTAGCTGGGATTACAGGCACGCACCACGATGCCCAGCTAATTTTTTGTATTTTTAGTAGAGACGGGGTTTCACCATATTGACCAAGGATGGTCTCGATCTCTTGACCTCGTGATCCACCCACCTCAGCCTCCCAAAGTGTTGGGATTACAGGCTTGAGCCACCGCGCCCGGCTAAAACATCTATTCTTAAAAACTGGTGTTGGATCTGAATGCGTGTAGACATTCCCAGGTATCATGTCTTTAAAATAATCTGTTCTGCAGACTACACTCTAGCCAGTTTTCAAAGCCCCCCACCTCACCCCTAGTACTTAAAATCCTCCTCTCCTGCTGCTGCTCAGATACAGAGAAGCCTCCTCAGGACTGGCTCTGCTGCCCCCACTGCACCCACAGCTCTCTCTGCCTCCTTGGGCCCCTCCAACTTGCCATGCCTCCTCCCACTGCATTCTGCTCACCTCCCACATCCCCTACCCTCTCCTTGTCACCTACTAAAGCCCTAATTCCTCTTCTGATGGCAGCTTCAGCTGGGACCACCTGGTGTCCATTTGCCATGACCTTACTGGCCACCCTTCTCCCAGGGCATGGTCTCTCAGTCTGATGGCTGTTTGCCTCCTGGACCATCTGAGCACATGTGTGCCCAGCACAACACAGGCAGTGCCCGGTGCACACAGGCATTTCATTTGTTGAACGGAGGGGTGGAGAAACAGAAAAAACCACCACCAGAGGCCCCTGGTTTCCATTCCAAGGATGAGTGTTTACAGTAACGACTTCCAGAGTTTTGAAAGGTACACATTTGCCTTAGCATAATGGCTCTGCTGTTTAGGTGAAACCTTCCATATCATTTCCCCACAAAAGTTTTACATTTTAAGAACCCTCTTTACAACAGAGAGGACATTTATTAGACACAAAAATTTCCCCAGCTTATATGAACCCTCTTTGTTTCTTAATAAACATTTATCTTATTTTTAGGATAATTTATACAAGTTGGTATCTATCTGCTCCATGTAGTATACCTACTGATAATATTATGTATTTTATATTTTAATTTTTTTTCTTTTGGTGTAAATTTAGAGGATAAATCTCTCATTTCTAAGTTTTCATGGTCAAATCTTCAAGATTACAGATGAATGCAAACTGACGGTATTACAAATACCAGTGAATGCTTGGCATTTGAAAATCTGGCACATGAACCACTATTGGGAGCTCATGCACGGTAGCAGTCAGGGACCCTGGATCTCAGAGCAAAGCTGCTGGGGTTCACATAGCCACTTACCGGCTACAATGCCGTAGGAAGCTCAACTCACCTATCTAATGAACCTGAGTTTCCTCATCTACAAAATAGAGATATAACAATAGTTCCAAACTCGGAGAGTTGGTGAGGGAATTGAGATAAGCCTATCTCAAAATGTGTGAAACTTTGCAAGCAGTCAATAAATGTTTGTTATAAACAATATTATGGCAGTTGTCCATCCACAAGCCATTGTGTAAACTATCAAGGAGGTCTAAGCAGCTCTTTACGGGAGAGCAGTAAGATGAGTAGAGTCAGGGATGTGAGGACCTGACTCAGCTCCGTCATTTACCAAACAGGGGATTTCAGGCAAATGCCTTACATTTCTCATCTCATCTATAACATGGAGATAATTACATCTGCCCTGGGGTATCATGAGGATGTTGTGAGAATTAAATGAGATAACATATGAATTTGCTTTAAAATTTACAAAACGGCATTAAAATCTAAAGTATTAGTGTAATTGTTATTTACATTAGAAATTCACTATTCTTTGAGTAACTTATGTGTATAACAAGCAGATGACATACAAATAACAAATCATGTTTTCCTAAAAAATATACCCACCTAAGGAATAAAAGGTACATATTTTAACTTCAAGATATTTATTTGAACCAGGAATAAAACTGTCTCAATCATGAACGGTCAAATGTTCTTTTAAATTCAGACAGGTAAAATGCACTCTCCAGGACATGTCAGCTAAGATTATGCTGAGTTGTAAACTGTAGTACATTTCCCAACAAGAAAGCAATTCTGCACAATGACCTGCCTTTTATAAATGTGGGCTGGTACTATGCAATATAAAAATACAATTAACAAAAGAGAACATTCTTGAAAGTTTTCAACAATGGAGTATAAAGCATTTTAGGATAATTTGACTTGCTTCCTTTTTAAGCAACATTTGAAGTACACGTTAATGCCAATAAAAAAAATGTTTTTGCACAAATCAAGAGGGAACAAGCACACACATGGCACACACACATCCCCTTGCACAGCTAGTCTCTCATCACTTCCAGCTCAGTTAACCTCTGGGAAACTAGTACAGGAAAAATAAACCATGCTGCTACTGTGGCGAAGACCACACAACTTATTAATGGAACTGTTCCAAGGCTTGAAGTTCAATTTGAAAGTCACTAACAAAACCTTTGGAAATGTTAAGAAAAAAAGCAAGCCAAAGATTTGAAGGCCTGGCAACTCTTGAAACCCATACTTATCCACGCTCATGAAAAGTAATCACAAGTCAAGCCTGGTTCTCTCTTTCCCTCTACATTTTCTTTAAAGCAAAAAACACTAACAAAACTGTGATTTCCTTTTTCAGTGACAAAAGAAAAGGAGGAAGGAAAAAAGGCATAAACCGATGTTGGGAGGAAAAATCTGTGCCACCACGCAAGAATGACGATTATTTCTTAACTGAAATCTGCTGGTTTAGTACCTAGTGATTTAAATTTGTTCCTTTATGTGTAAGAAACAAACACCACACTCTAAAACTAGCCAAGACACAGAAGGCCACCTACTTAGATAGCTGCAGATACATTTTTAAGTCACAGGTTTAAAGGTTTCCAAGCTTAAAAAGATTTCCAGAAACCAAGTCCCTTAATATACTCCTAACCTCGGACTGGTGATACTGCATTACTTTCTATAATATACCTATACTTTACTTACTTAAAGAAGCATTTGCAGCTTTAACTCATTTAATGTAATACATAAGGCAGATGGTTCTTGACAACTATAATCTTGGAAGAAAACTAAAAAAATCAATTAGGCATTTGGCAAAACTCAAAAAACAGCCTAATAAAATCACCTACATATCAAATCTTTAAAACTGCTGTAGTAAGCTCAGAGGAGGAGGAAAACTTCCTCTTCATCCATGTGACCAGAGACTAAAAGGAAGACTCCAGAGGTGCTGCTGGCTGGGACGGGAACTGGAGAAACTGCCCCAGCAGAGAGAACTGGGCCTAACAGGGGCAGGGCTGCCTGTAGAAAGAGCCAGCTCTTCCAGCCCAGGTCGGGAGTGAGGCAGCTTCCCACCAATCAGTGAGTCAACCTTACCATAAATTGACAACAAATATGCTCAGGGCAAAGGAACCAGATCAGATCTTATGGGACTCTTTTTCTAATTACAGAAGTTTGTTCTGTGGGGCAGTTAGCCCCTTCCAAATAAGAAGTAATTACACTCTAAAGGACTGGTTACAAAGCAAGATAAACTAAAAATACAAAGTGTAAAATAAGAATAAAGACAAAAAATAATAGCTATTTTGCCAGTTACATTCTTTTTCTTCTTCACCCCCAAACTAGAAATCAATTAATAAAAAATATTAGGTAACTGAAGCAAATGTAGTGGTTAAAAACATCCCAAGTATACATAAGAATAATAGGCTCTATCCTTAATGAAATTGCCATAGATTCCATGAATAGCAAAAAATCACATTTGAAAGATGGCAATCTACAATGTTTGTTAAAAGCCACATATTACAATTCAGATGGGTCCAGATTATGCCAAACTAGAAAGACATATCAGTAGTCTTTTACTTAAATAAGTCAAAGGGACCGTCGCTCTAAAACCTACGATACCTTATTAAGTTTACAAGAGGACAGTGGCGCTTTGCTTGATGCTTTATTTATAAAAAGACGTATGAGGCCAGGTACAGTGGCTCGCGCCTATAATCCCAGAACTTTGGGAGGCTAAAGTGGGCAGATCACTTGAGCTCAGGAGTTTAAGACCAGTCTGGGGAACATAGCAAGACCCCATCTCTACAAACAATACAAAAAAAACCCAGCTGGGCGTGGTGGCACATGCCTGTGGTCCCAGCTACTTGGGAGGCTGAGGTGAAGGGATCACTTGAGCCCAGGGTTAGAGGGCACTCCAGTCTCCTGGCTGGATGACAGAATGAGACCCTGTCTCAAAACAAAAAACAAAAAACAAAACAAAACAAAACAACAACAACAAAAAACACCTGAAAATGTGAAGGAAACAGTTCATTAAAACCCCGTAACTATAGGCTAAATTCATTTACATTTTATATGCTCACTTGGATAAAACTCTCAGAGAAGCCATCCCAATGTATATACATTAGCAGTTAAGTTTTCTGGTCTCAGGATCCCAAAGCACTTTTTATTCTGGTTTTACCTATCACTCTTTACTGTACTAGAATTTAAACCTCAGAAAAATTTAAAATATTCATTATTAATTCATATGAGATAAAAACCCTTTACATGTTAAAATATTATTTATGAAAAAATGTTGCACTGTTTGATTTTTTTTGCAAATCACTTTAATGTCTGTCTTAACAGAAGACAGCTGTGTTCTCATATCTGTTGCAGCATTCACTTTGTTGTGATATGTTGCTTTAGTTCAATTTATAAAGAAAATCCAGCATAATAAAGTTACAAAGTTGGACCACATAGGCCTCCTGAAATAGTCTTGAAGACCTCACAGTCCTTCAAGACCACGTTTTCAGAGCTGCTAATCTATAATACAAAACACAACAATGTATATTTACACTTAGGATGGAGTGGAGGGTATATAGAACTGTAAATATCACCAGGAGCACAGAAACACCATGTTTAATTAAGACACGGTTAGTATATGCTAATGTGTTCTTTGTAGACACAAAGTAAAATACTTTCAAGAATAATAAACTCATGTAAAAAACTGATGCCTTAATTTCACTGAAGCAATCGCAAAGAGTAATACGCAGAACGTTTACTCTTGTAGTCGTCTATTACATCTCTTATATGACTACCTATCTGTTTTATGAATGGCGTTCAAGAAGCTTCATCTATATAGACCTATGGATCTCCATCATGAGGACATTCATTAGACAGCTTAATCAGACACTGGAAACTGGGGAGATGTTCTGAGAGCATGTCTGTGAACAGAAATCTGCTGAACTGGGTCTCAGGCAGCCCACTCAGTGCGAACCACAACATAAGTCTGAAATGAGGGATTAAGGACTTCCGAAACACATTTTTTTGTGAAGGAGGGTTGGCCTTGGTGTCTTAACGCAAATCTGACACCCATCAGGAAGCTCAGGAAAGGAGAGACTAAAAACTTAGTCATAAGTATATGTTAACCAGTAATATGAAAATTAAATCTGTAAAAATCCTTGCTTTTGATATGGTTACCAAACTCCAAATGGCGACTTCAAAAATCAAACCCAACCTGCCTTACCCCTCTCCACTTAAAATTAAATGTAATCCTTCAATTTATATAGAAGAAAAACAAATCCAAAAGCAAGTTAAATTCAGCATCCTTAACTTGTCCCAGTGGCACCCCGACTCCGGAGCTCCAGTCCCCTCTGCCAGAAGAGAGGGTCCCACATCAAACACCCGATGGCTCACCATAAACAGAGTGGAACCTACCATAGAACAAAGGGTGCCCAAAATAGCTTCAAAATACCAAAGGGGATTAGCCAACAATTTTTGTCTTAAATTAAGCTGTTATGATCTAAAGCTTGGCAAGAAGCATCAGAATAGAGAATTAGATTAGCTTTATCATAAATGAAAATGACTAAAGCATTTTTCAAATGCTTTCATGAACAACAAAACTCCAAAAATTATGTATAGCACTGCATTCCATACAGGTATGATTGTAAAAGGAAGTTATTCCTTCTAAAATGTATAATCATACCACATTCCCTTTAAGCTGGTTTTGACAATGTCATTATAAATTATAATTGATGGCAATTCATTTTTAATCAGCTTGTGTAAAAAAAGGTACAGTATACTATGACTTTATTAAGGATTATATCTTATATATACACATTTCAAACTATTTTTTACATAGTTCCTTTATATTACACAATTATGTTCCTTATACAAAATAGCAGCTAAAATGTCATATTTTATATTTAAAAACTTGACAACTGTCTTTAATTTTATAGAGACTAGGAACAGTCTATCTATAATTTAAAACAGCAAGACAGCACCTCCTAAGGAAAGCCCTAGGGAGGGAAAGAAGAGAAAGGTGCACGTCTGTAATAGTAACTGTTCTTTATTAAAATACCTGTGTTTTGCTAAGGCTTTCTTTAAAAAAAAAAAAAAAAAACACTCAGAGAAAATGTTAACACTTCAGAATGATACATTACCATTTGTATACATTTATTACTTGAAATAACTCCTCCCCAGACAAACTGACCAAGAGCTTTAAAAAACTCCATAATTCTCATGAATGAACAAAAACTAGTGACTTGCTTCTTTTATCAATATTCATTAACATTAAAGATTAGGATCATAAAAGCTTCAAAAAAAGGAAAGTTGAAGAACAAAACAAGCTAGCAAAAACAAAATTTTTGAATGAGGAAGAAAAAACTTTGCAAATGACTCAAATTTTCATTAATCAAACAAACATCAAAGGAAACAAGGGATAAAAGTTAAATTTAAAAAAAAGAATGGGAAATAAATTGATTAACTTCAATTTACCAGGACTTACAAGGAAAAGTTGCTAACTTCTCCAAAGAGCAAAATATTCTACTGGTCATTTTCAGCTTTTGTGCTGAAACAGATTTCAAGAGTACTGAAAAATAAAATTTTATTTTGTTGCCCCACATAAAAGCTGGACAAAGAAAGCAAAAGAATAAACAAAAAGGTTCTCCCGGAAAAAGCAAATATTCTAAACAACAAAAATTTAGAGGAGGAGGCAGGAGAGGGAGGAGAGAAAAAGGGAAAGCAACGTAAAAGAATGCTCTGCTCTTTCAAAATAAAAATCCTGGAAAGCCTGTGGAACGCTGTTTACTTGTGCTCTTGCAATGGGACCAGCCTGCCTGCAACGTCTGCGGACCGTGACCACCCACACTATGGGAAGTACGATGATGAAAGAGTGTGCTGGATCCCAGTATCTGCCAGCGTGGTCTGCGCCATGTTGTAATTATGAATCTGCAGTCTTTTTATAATCTGTTGCATGTGTTGTGGCAAGTCCCCTACATCGTATAACAAGGAAACCACTTGAACATGAATAGCAAGTTATTTTTAATGTGCACAAATGGCTAGAAAACTGGATACTTTTAACATTACACTTTCAACTTCCACAAAAATGGTTTAACTTACCGTACATCGAAACACTGCAATGAAAGTAGATATGCCACTCTAAATTCCTTTTCAATCTCTTAAAGAAGATATACAGCCCAAGTTAAACCCCTTACTAAACAGGTAAGATGCAGGTTAAACATGTACCAAGGGAACAATAAAATTCACCCTTACATCTGCCCAGTGATTAAACACACGGGAGAATACCAAAGAACACAGCAGTTGTAAAATTCTGCAGGTCTATTTATCCCCAATCTTAGTTTTACAACAAAAATTTGCTTTCCATTCTGTCTACTTTTATTCATAATAACAGTAATGGGGCTATAAAGACATGCTTTTCCAGGAGCATTCTCACAGGTACGCTGTATGAGAGTCAGTGAGGACACCTAGGACAGGCACTCAGAAAGAGAGGTGAACTAATGAATGGGAGTACAACCAAACCCTGCTCCATTCCCAGCCCCCAGCCCCCAGCCCCCAAACCCAAAACTGCATGTCTTCTCTGTAGGAACCAAGATAATACCAAGTTTATTTTTTTAAAAGGGCAAGTCAGCTCACTCAGAAATGGCAGGCAGACCTGGCTCAAAGGTGGGCAAGGAAGACCCCAAAGCTCCACCTAAACTGGTTTATATCAGGGTGCCTGCCTTGGGAGGGGCAAGTGAGTGAACTCACATGAAGAGCTGACCATGGCTTCTATCACTAAAACTGAAAGAAATAAAGAAGAAAAGAAAACAAAAGAGCTACAGTATAAGAATTTTTTAAAAGATCCCTTCTAGAAGCATAAAGTCAAATTAACCAAAAAAATCACAACTTCCATCTCTCCAGTGCTCCTGCCAAGAACCTTTCATCTGGAAGACAGATGGCAGTCTCCTATGCCTCTGCTCAGTGATCAAAGTCCTTGAAGATTATTTGCATAGGTTAAGCAAGGAATGAAGACCCTTCCTTCCCAAATACATCCCCCAAAAGCCATAAAATCCTAAAACCACAAGACTGAGACTCAGAAAACCAACTTTGAACTATGCTGGCCTCCAGAAGATGCAACACTGCCCATCTCTCTCCCAGACTCGTGCTCCCTGGATCTCCGGGTGGCTCCACTACTCTGACTGGGCAGGGCAGGTGGACAAATCCCAGGTGACTTCTCATTGACAGTGTTATAACCTCTCCACCAGCCACCCCCATCTATTTCATTATATAGGTCCCGCGGCAAAATGTTACAAAGATAAGAAATAACACAAAGCTGCTGGAGCCATAAAGCAGTTTGTTTAGCAACTTAATATAATTTAACAAATTTTACTTCATCCCAAGAAAGGGGAATGAAGAGTGACTATGCGTGTATGTGTTTGTGTGTGGCTCTGTCTTTTCAGTGTGAATTTTTAAATTTTAATAACACATTAGACTACATTTATGAATATGATACAAATGGCGCTGACTGTAATATTTCAGCCTTGATGTTAAAATCCATCTTCTAATAAACTTTGCAGAGAAGAGGTAAGGGACAGGAAAGTATTAAACTCTGTAAATGCCTTGTGCTAATCTCTAAGCCTCTTTTTTTTTTTTTTCCCCGAGATGGAGTTTTGCTCCTGTTGCCCACGCTGGAATGCAATGGTGCAATCTTGGCTCACCACAACCTCTGCCTCCTGGGTTCAAGCGATTCTCCTGCCTCAGCCTTTCAAGTAGCTGGGATTACAGGCACGTGCCACCACACCTGGCACACCTGACTAATTTTGCATTCTTAGTAGAGATGGGAGTTTCTCCATGTTGTTCAGGCTGGTCTTGAATTCTCAACCTCAGGTGATCCACCCGCCTCGGCCTCCTAAAGTGTTGGGATTACAGGTGTGATCCACTGCGTCCAGGCTCCATAAGCCTGACCAACATGGCAAAACCCCGTCTCTACTAAAAGTACAAAACTAGCCAGGCATGGTGGCGCAGCCTGTAATCCCAGCTACTCAGGAGGCTGAGGCAGGACAATTGCTTGAACCCAGGAGGCGGAGGTTGTGGTGAGCTGAGATCATGCCATTGCACTCCAGCCTGAGCGACAAGAGTAAAACTCCATCCCCACCCCCCAAAAAAAAGAAAAAAAAGAAAAAAAAAAAGGCCAAAATCCAGAACCCTGCCAGCACCAAATGCTGACAAGGATGTAGAACAACAGGAACTCTCATCCACTGCTGGTGGGGATGCACAATGATGCAGCCACTTTGGAAGACATTTTGGCAGTTTCTTATAAAATTAAGCATACCCTTACCATATTCTCCAGCTATCATACTCCTTGATATTTACTCCAAAGAGGTTGAAAACTTACATCCACACAAACACCTATGCACAAATATTTTTAGCATCTGTGTTTTAGTAAACACAGATATTTTACTCATAATTCCAAAACATGAAAGCAATCAAAATGACCTTTAGTAGATAAAGGGGTAAGCTGCAATATAAACAGACAGTGGAATGTTATTTAGCACTTTAAAAATGAGCTACTAAATGATATTACCAAATGAAAGAAGCCAAATTGAAAAGGTTAGATAATCTATGATTCCAACTATAGGACATTCTGGGAAAAGAAAAAGTGTAGAGACAGTAAAAAAAATCAGCGGCTGCTAGGGATTAAGGAGAAGAGGGGAATGAACAGGGAGAGCACGAATAATTTCTAGGGCAGTAAAACTACACTGTATGATACTATAATGGAGGTATGTGTCATCGTACACTTGTCCAAACCCACAGAAGGTATACCACACCCAGAGTGAGCCCTGGCATCAACTACAAACTCTGGGTGATAGCGATGAGGTAGTTTATCAGTTGTAACAAATGCACCCTCTGGAGAGGAACGCTGGTAACGGGAGGCTGTGCCTGCGCAGGAATGGGGAGATAGGAGAAATATCTATACCTTCCCCTCAATTTTGCTGTAAACCTAAGACTACTTTAAAAAATAAAGTTTAAGCCGGGTATGGTGGCTCACATCTATAATCCCAGCACTTTGGGAGGCCAAGGCAGGCGAATCACCTGAGGTCAGGAGTTCCAGACCAGCCTGACCAACATGGAGAAACCCCGTCTCTACTAAAAATACAAAATTAGCCAGGCGTGGTGGCACACGCCTGTAACCCCAGCTACTCGGGAGACTGGGGCACGAGACTCGCTTGAACCCGGGAGGCAGAGGTTGCAGTGAGCCAAGATTGTGCCATTCCACTCCAGCCTGGGCAAACAAGAGTGATATTCCATCTCAAAATAAATAAGTAATAAATAAATAACTTTTATTCTTTTTAAAAGCCCATGTATTAATTAAAACAAAATGAAATATGTCTGTTGGGGAGCAGTTCTCATTTCAGTAAATGGCATCTTGATATAAAATCCTGGGAATCTCCTTGATGTTCTTTCTCATCCGGCCCACCTTTATAAAATACACTATCAATACCTACTGATCGTATTTCCAGACAAAATTTCCAATTCATCTGCTTCCCTCCCTCCCATGGTAATCACTCTGGTTCAAGCCGTAATAACCCTTGCCTGGCCTCCTGTAATAACCTACTTCCACTCTGGCCTGCTCCAGCGAGCAGCCTGCTAAAGATATTCAGAGCTCTACTGTTTATAATAGCAAAACCTGGAAATAAACATACTCTACTGTGGTACAAATGAATGCACACGACTACATGCACCAACATGAACAAATCTAAAAAAAAAAAAAAAATACCACCAAGTAAACAAGCAAGTGGTAGAAAAATACATGTCACTATATCTACATAAAATTTTAGAAAGAGGAAAAATTAGTACATATTGTTTATGACTCAATCAATACATAGTAAAACTATTTTTAAGAAAGCAAGGCAACAATAAATAGAAAATTCAAGACAGGAGGAGAGAATAGGACATGTGAGCAGGGACAGTTATGTGGACAATACTGAATATATCAGTAACATTCTATTCCTAACACTGGATGGTAGATATGTGTTACTTATTACTCATTAAATTATAAAATGATCTACTTGGTTAATAAAGCAAGGGAAGTTTCAATTAAAATGGTAAAAAAAATAAAATTCAGGATTAATAAACTTTAGCTTAATCAGAAACTCAATTCCCTAACAATAACAATCACAACAATGACGATAATTAACATTTATTGAGCATATAACATCAGGCGTTGTCTAAAAACTTTACACACACACACACATAAAATCATTTAATCCTCCCAACACTTCTATGAGGTGGTAATTTTGTCATTACAGATGGAAAACTAATTCTGAAAAGTTATATGACTTGCCCAAGATAGTAAGCTAATAAATGACAGACCAGGATTTGAACCCAGGCAATTAGTTGTGTTGCAAAGTACTTGGCATAGCCATTCCAAAATTCAGTCTCAATTTGGTATAACTCCTTTTAAATCTGATATAGATGCCCAACAATTTTTTTTTCCAACTTAACAATCTTAACAAATGGCAAATATTACAGAATGGAGACTCTGAAAACATTTCATATGTATATACCATACACTCTATATACTAACAGGACAGGTTACAATAGATCTTTGTAACCTAAAAAATGTTAATTTTGTCAAGGTCAAGTAGCATATTAATACATATACTAACCTCTAAAACTACTTGAAAATTTCTTAAAGCATTACTAATTTGTTCACGGGATTTTAAAGCACGCCGGTTGTCTTCAGGACTTCTAATTCCAGTAAGTTATTATTACATGTATCCTCCTGCTACAGAAAACTAGAAAACTGAACAAACTATTTTCAGACACTTGACAACAGGCAGCACCAGACTGTGATCCTGAAAGCAGAAAAACCAGTGAGGGAAGCCCTATGATTGGCCTGGCTTTCCGCCTGGGTGCACTTTCTGCACCAGGGCTGGAGAGTCATGAGCAGAGCACAGAAGTTTCACTGAGTTAAGGAGACTGCCATTGGAGTTTGATAAGGCAAAGACAGCTACAATTTGAGAGCCAAGAAGGAAACCAGATAAAGGCTCCAGATCAACATGGGGGCTCCGAGTTTGTGGTTGAATAATAATCTGTGCATATGTAGGGTGAAACTCCACAAGGGCAGATAAAATTAGGCCTGGAGAAAGGCTACTATAGACCTGCCCCAACGACATTTACAAACAAGCCAGGAGAGGATAGACCTAATCTACAAAGCGTAAATGCCTGCCGAGATAAAACAACACTCTCTCTAAGAGAAGACAACATAATCAGAACATTCATCACTGTAATACTCATAATACCTGGCATAATAAAAAGTTACTAGGTATGCTCAGAAACAGTAAAATATGACTCATAAGCAAAAAGAAAAGCAGCTTAAGGAAGCAGGCTGGAAATGGCGGAGATAATGAAATTAGCAAAGACCTTAACCAATTACATGTATTATAGGTATTTAAAGAAAAACATAAATATAATCAGGAGAGAAATGAATGGGGGGGAAAAAAACCAAACCAGAACCAGTCACAATTTCTACAGATATAGAATACAGTATGTGAAACAAAAAAAATACACAAAGCAAAATTAAGCAGATTAAATATTTCAGAAGAAGACTTAAAGATTTAAAATCGTTCCTTAAGCCTTTTTTTAAAAGAAAGATCTTTAGTAACTTAAAGACACAGCAATAAAACTATCCAAAAGGAAGCAGAGAGAGAAAAAAGATAGGGAAAATTATGACGGGAACCTCAATGATCTCTGGAAAAATCTCAAGTAGGTTAACACCAATATAATTCAAGTCCCAGGAAAGGGGTGAATAGGACAGAATAAGTATTTAAAGGAATGACAACTAACTTTTTTCCAAATTTGATGAAAATTATAAATGCACAAATACAGGAATCTTGAAAGACTCCAACTAGGAAGAACACAAAGAAAGCCACACCATGACACATCATAACCAATCTTCTGAAAATCTATGATAAAGAAAAAATTCTTAAAAGTAGCCTGAGTAGGAAAAGCCACAGATGAACAAAGATAAGAATGACAACAGCCTTCTGAGAAACTATGCAAGACAGAGGTAAATGTGATTACCTCTTTAAAGCACCAAAAAGCAAAGAAAAAAACCTGTCAAATTAGAAATCTAGCATGCAAAAATGAAGGTGAAATGAGGCCTCTTTCAGGCAAACCAAAGCTGAGAAAATCTGTCAGCAGCAGACACACTCTACAAGTGAAAGTGGGAAGCTCAAGAGGAGGGAAAGTGACATCACATGGAAGTGTGTATCTGTAGGAAGAAAGGGAGAGTACTGAAAGGGGAGAATCTGTCTTCCTTGCTTGTCAATTTTGTTAAAACAGTAATTTTGTTTAAAACTAAATTAATAATATATTGTGAGTTTATAAAATGCTTACAAAACAGAAGGAGGAGATGTGGATGTAGACTGTGACGAGGTTCTAATAGCATACACATACGTTATGTACTCTATTTTCAAGTAATATTTGTAGTCATGTATTGTGCAAAATATGAATAGTATAAATCCTAGAGCTCTGCTTCCCAACATAATAGCCATTGACCACATCGGCAAATGAAAACTTGAAATGTGGCTTGTCTGAACTGAGATATGCTGTGGGGAACGACCCCAAAAAGGCGTGGGTCTCACTATACGGTGAGCTTGATCCCAAACACAGTTTCCTGCTGGAGGCAGTCAAGCTATTGGAAAGAAGGAACTGAAAGATGACTGATCAGTTTCTAATATCAACCATGATATCGTTTGGGCCTAAACTATGTGGTGTTACTAGACTGAGTGACTCCATACCAGCAACCAGTTTCTGCTTTTAACTTTTATGACTCTTTCTTTAAGAAAAGCTTTAACCTTTTCTTTACTTGCATGACTGCCTTGTACCCTAGATAATGGTTTAACTGTTGGGAACCCTACCGTGTGGATATTTGCAAAGCAAATGCCACGATACGGATGGCTTTGATCCCAGACACAGACATGCCTGAATAGGGGGAGTTGAGATAAGTTGAGTCAGGAGCAGACAAAGGAGAATCTGGTAAAAAGATATTCTGATGAGTAAAACCAGAAAACCTTTTCACATGTGAGTTCTAAAACAAGATCAAACCAGAAACACCTGCACTCATGAGGAACAATGTCTGGATGTAAATAAGCTTTATGATCACAGGAAATTCTATTACTTTTTACAACCACTGACTGTGTATCTGACTTCTCTATTGTATAGGCCATGTAAGGTATACATTTGCATTTCCTCTTGCAATGACGTAAACCAAAGCAGAGAAAACGTATTTATTCCAGGCCTTTGAAAAATAAAGTCGCTGTTTTGGGCACTGCCTATTCAGCCCTCCAGACCCCGCTCCCTGTCTCAATTTCTTCAAGCACACTCTCTTTTCCAGGTATTGGGACGCTCTTGCAGGTCGAGAGATCCCCGGCAGACGTGCCGTCCCGACCGTCCCCGGCAATATGCTCCAAGTTACACACTGAATTTCAAAGATTTAGTATGAGAAGAACAACAAAGTATCTCATTCTGTTCATTTTGACTACATGTTTCAATGACATTTTCATTATACTGGGTTAAATATTTTTGTAATAAGTTTCATCTCTTTTTAGTTCTGTAATGTTGCTAATAGGAAATATGGGGCTCACAATTGTGGCTCACCTTATATTTCTACAGGACACTGCTCCCCTACAGCAGCCAGTAAGAGAT
This sequence comes from Saimiri boliviensis, assembly GCF_048565385.1. Lineage (NCBI taxonomy): Eukaryota > Metazoa > Chordata > Mammalia > Primates > Cebidae > Saimiri > Saimiri boliviensis. The sequence goes on along the minus strand of NC_133450.1, from coordinate 240,159,528 downwards.
AAAAAAGCATACCTAATAAGCAAAATGTAGAGATGAAAGGAAACAGAAAAAACCATCAATCAAAAGAGTTAGAATAGCCCAAACAACCCTTCAGAAAAACTAAGCTAGAAGGCTCACACTTCCTGATTGCAAAACTTACTAAAAAGCTACAGTAATCAAAAACAGTGTGGTCTCGGCATAAAGACAGACATACAGATCAGTAGAAGAGAATACAGAGTCCAATAATAAATTCGTGCCTATCTGGTCAAATGTTTTTCAACAAGGGTGCCAAGATCGTTCAATGGGGAAAAGAGACAGCCTTTTCAACAAATGTTGGTGGGAAATTCTGAATATCTTTCAACAAATGTTGGTGGGAAATTCTGAATATCCATATACAAAGGAATGTACCCTTACCTAGCCCCATATACAAATATTAACTCAAAATGCATCCATGGCTTACATTTAAGACCTAAAACTATAAAACTCTTAGAAGAAAACAGGGTAAATATTTTATGACATTAGATTTGGCACTGATGTCTTGGATATGACACCAAAGTCATGGACAACAAAAGAAAAAAATAGGCAAATCAAACAGTCAAAATTTAAAACTTTCAAAAGACACTACAGATATAGTAAATAGGTAACCCGCAGAATGGGAGAAAATATTTGTAAATCATATACCTGGATAAGGGATTAATACCCAGAATGTATAAAGAACTAAAACTCAACAACAACAACAAAAAACACGATTGAAAAATAGATGGAGGACTGAATAGACATTTCTCCAAAGATGACATATAAACAACTAACAAGCACATGAAAAGATGTTCAGCACCATTAATCATTAGAAAAATGCAACTCAAAACTATTACAATGTGATACTACTTTACATTCATTATGATAGCTACAATGAAATAAAACAGAAAATGGACCAGGTGCGGTGGCTCACACCCGTAACCCTAGAAATGTGGGAGACTGAGGCAGGAGAACTGCTTAAAGCCAGGAGTTGAGAACAGCCTGGGAACAAAGCAAGACTCTGTTTCTATTAAAAAATTTTACAAAATTAGCTGAGCATGGTGGTGCGTGCCTGTAGTCCCAGCTACTCAAGAGGCGGGGGTGGGAAGATCAGTTGAGCCCAGGAGTTTGAGGCTACAGTGAGCCATGATCACACTACTGTAACTCCAGCCTGGGCAACACAGCAAGACCTTGTCTCTAAAAATAATAACTAAAAAATTAAAAATAGAATTACCGGATGATCCAGCAATTCCACTTCTGGGTTCATACTCAAAAGAACTAAAACAGGATCTTGAAGAGATATGTGTACATCCATGCTCTCGGCAGCATTGTCTACAAACAGCTAAACTGTGGAAACAACCCAAGTGTCCACTGACAGACAAATGGATAAGCAACATTTGGTCTGTGCATTCAATGGAGTTTCAATGTCTTAAAAAGGGAAGAAATTCTGATGTATGCTAGAACATGGATGAATCTTGACGCATTACGCTTAGTGAAGTCAGACACAGAAAGACAAACGCTGTATGACTCCACTTATATGAGGTACTTGGAGTAGTAAAAAATCACAGAGAAAGAATGCAGAATGGTGGTGCCTGCCAGGGCAGGTAAAAATGGGAGAATTACTGTTTAATGGGTACTGTTTCACAATATGAAAAGAATTCTGAACATGGATGGTGGTTAACTGTTGCACAACAATATAAATGTACTTAATACCACTGAACTATATGCTTAAAAATTAAGAGAATAAATTTTATTTTGAATGTTACCACAAAAATATATATAATAAAAAGTTTAAACATTAAAAATAGGTCAAATTGAAATAACAAGTTTAGTTATAAAAAAGAGGTCCAAACTTGCAATAATTTTGAAAAATTAAATGGTATAAACTTACTAGTTCAAAGACAAAGATATCTCTTAAAGTTCGGATACAGATCACTGCTTCTGCAGTAATAGACAAAATGGGTAAACCACTTTGCATCTGAGGTTGCAAAGAAATGTAAAGGAATTAAAATCTCTAAAAACAAGAGCCTCTCTTAGGGGAGCAGAGAGCAGTATATATGGTCTCTGATGAGGTAAGGAGAAACAAGAAAGTGAGGGACGGAGGGGGTGGAAGAGGAGGAGATAGGGAGAAAGAGAATGGGAAGGATGGGAGAGAGGAGGAATAAACAAAGAACAGATGACAAAAACAGAAAACAAATAGCAAGGTGCTAGATGTGGCAGTTTTTAAGTCTGGTGTTAAAGATCTTTGATATTCCTCCCCCTGAGAGGTGGGGCTTCTTCAGTTCCCTTCCCCTACTATGGGTGGGGTGGTTATGGCTATGCTCCTGCTAAGAAGAGTGTAGTAACTGTGATTTCTGAGGTTAGCTTACAAAAGGCTATGTCATTTCTGCCGGGTTCTCTTGGGGACACTCTCTTGAAACCTGGCCACTACGCTGTGAGGAAGCCAAGAAGCCTCATGCAGAGGCTGTGGATTCCAGGTGACAGCCTCATTTGAGGAACCAGCTGACAGTATCAACTAACATCAGGAAAACAAGGGAGTAAGCACTGAGATGACTCCAGCCCCAGCTGCTGAATCCTGCCAGCATTCAAATCTTCCCCGCAGAGGCCTATTACATTGTTTAGTGGAGTTCCTGACCCAGAATCCAAAAGGGCATTAAAATGATTATTATTTTATATCACTAATTTTGGAATGGTTGTTACTTAACAATATCAACTAGTATTAAAGATTTAAACCAGCCACATCAATAATTACATCAAATAGAAATGTTTTAAATACTAGATGAAAAGGCAGCAGTTGTCACATTAGATAAAATCAAAAACCATGTGCTACCTGTTAGAAATCCACGTTAAATATAAAGACACAATACGTTAAAATTTTAAAAGGATGTACTGTGCAAACAGTAACCTAAAGAAAACTGTTATTGTTGTTACTGTTGTTTTAATGTCAGACAAAGCAGACTTCCCAACAAAACTTATTACCAGGAATAAAGAGAGATTTCACAATGATAAAAGGGTCAACTCATCAAGAAGATGTAACATTTCTAAAGACATTTATATGCAGTAACAGAGCTTGGAAATAAATGAAACAAAAAAATGACAGCATTGAAAACAGCAATGAATAACTCACAATCATAATTGGAGACTTCAACATCATCTCTTAGGAGACTGATAAAAAAAATAGACAGAAAACCAGAAGACTCTAGGAGACCACGCAACACTATTACTGGGAGAGAATTCTCCACAGGTCTGCTGCATTTCTGCTTCTGCTCCAGACTGTCTTTTCAATGATATTTGTACAGTCGACCCCTTTGGAAAAGAGACAGGGTCTCATTCAGAAGAAACGGACAGGTTTAACTACCCAATAATAAAAATAACGTCCTCCTCCAGGTAAAGGGAAGTTTGTTTGAAGCCTATTATAAAAGATTCCAGCAACACAAGCTGACGTTTCCTCAGCTGTGTTGCAAACCCATGTGTGCAAAGTATTTACCTAGGACTCTGCATCTCTCCCATAGATATTCCGGGAGCAGATACAAACACCAAGCTCTTGGTGCTTGCTGTGCTGTGATTATAAAATCCTTTGTCTCTGACCCAGAAGTCCTACGTCTTCAGCCAGCATGCAAGAAACAGTGGCAGTCTAACTTGTTACCTTCCAAAGAGGAAGGAAAAAAAATCTCAGACTCTCCACAGTCTTCAATAATTATCAACTACCTTAACCTAACTGACATTTAGAAAATATACCACCCAACATTATTTTAAAGTTTATGTGGAACAATTACTGAAATAGACCAAATTCAGAACCATAAAACAATTCTCAGTGAATTTGAGAAGACTGAAATAATACAAATATATAATCAGACACATCAAAATTAAATTATATATCAGCAACAGAAAGATGTCTGGAAAAACCTCAAAGATTTGTTAATTTAAAAACACATTTCTAAATAATCAATGGTCAAAGAAAAGATCACAAGGAAAATTAGTAAATCTTTTTTACTAAACTTAAATAAAAACAATATCAAAATTCAAGGAATGCACATAAAGCGGCAATTGAGGGAAATTTATAGCTTTAAGTCTCATGTTATAAACGAAGAAAGGTCTCCAAGCAATTATCTATATCACCAGCTTAAGAGCTGGTGGGGAGAAAGATCAAATTAAATACAAAGTAAGAAGAAGAAAAAAATCAAAGAACAAAAGTCAAAGAAATCACAAACAATAGATAAAACCAATAAACCCAAACCTGGCTTTTTTTTTTTTTTTTTTTTTTAAATAAATTTGTTAAACTGTTGCTCAGTTCATGGGGGAGAAAAAAGGGAGAAGACATAAATTCCAATGTCAGAAATAAAACAGAAGATGTCATTACATATCCTACAGATATTAAAAGCCTTATTTAAGGATGTTATACGAATAAACTTGACAACCAAGATGGAACAGATAATTCTTTAAATGACAAAAATCATTAAAACTGACTCAAGAAGAAACAGACAACCTGAATAGAAACTTCCTATTTAAAAAAATAAACCTACAATTTAAAAACTTCCCCTAAAGAAAATCTGAGGACCAGAAAGTCTCACTAGTGATTTTAATTAAGGAAGAAAAATATGGGCAAGCTGAGCGTGATGGCCCATACCTATTACCTAGCACTTTGGGAGGCCACGGTAGAAGGCAGCTTGAGACTAGGAGTTCAAGACCAGAATGGGCAACATAGGAAGACCTCATTACCACAAAAAATTTCCAAATTAGCCAGTTACAGTGGTATACATCTATAAGCCCTAGCTACTCAGGAGGCTGCGGTGGGAGGACTGTTTGAGCCCAGGAAGTCACGGCTGCAGTGAGCTACAATTGACCACTGCACTCCAGCTTGGGCAACAGAGGGAGACCCTGTCTCAAAAAATAATACTGAGTGAATTACCCTGATGTCAAAACAAAGACATTGTAAGAAAACAATAGATCAATATTCTGCATGAACATAAACATAAAAATCCTTAACACTTTAGCATATAGCAGCAATATATTAAAAAGATAGCACTACATGACTAAATGGGGATCATCCCAGTAATGAAAAGTACATTTAACACAAAAAATCAATGACTGCATTTGCCAAACTAAAGTATAAAAAAGAAAAACTGTCTGATCATCTCAATAGATGTAGAAAAAGCATTTAAAAATATTTAGCATTTGATAGGGCGATGTCAGCCAGATGGCAGACTAGGATGGCCTCTCTGTTCATCCATGGAAACATCAAGTAAACAACTATACAATGATTAAAATGGCTTCATGGAAGCTTTGGAAACCAGTCAAGGATGCAACCAAGCAAACACCCAATCAAGAAAAAGCCACACTGAAAACGATAGGAAACGCCATGCTGCGCTTGCTTGCACTTGCCCTGGCCCTTCCCTGGCACAGCATGGGAGAGACACAGTAGCCCAATTCGTGGTTTTCTCCCGCATTACAGAGGGAAAAGCATGTCTGCAGGCTGCCCAAGGGACCAGTTCTTCACTGCCTGACTCGGAGTTAGATGGGAATGATGGCACACTTCGGATCTCAGGTTGAAAGTTGCAGAAGGTAGTGACAAGTGCTGTAGTGCATGGAAGCTACAGAAAACTGCAGACGTCTGTGGGCAAGAGATTATGGGCAGAGAAAATAGTAGAACAGCTAAGTCTCTGTGAAGAAGCAGGAGCAAGGCTCTTAGAGAAATTAATACATGTAAAAGCAGTCATGTATATGGGAGAATTGGAAAAAAATTAAAAGCCAGACAGACAAATCCAAGGAAGATGTACACCCCCCAAAAGCCTAAAACCTAAGCCTTCACACTGGGCTAACTACTGAACGTCTTCCCACACATGGAGCCAGTCTGCAAAGATTGAGAAAAGGGGCATTTTTTAAAAAATGACCAATTGTCAACAAAGTATCACAAGGCACACAAAGACACAGGGAAACGTGATCCCTTCAAAGGAACAATATAAATTTCTAGAAACAACCCAAAAGAAATACAAGTTTGGACTCACTAGACAAAGACTTTTTAAAAACTGTCTGAAATATGTTCAAAGAGCTAAACAAGCAAACAGAGAACAAATGGAAATCTATAACCTCTACCCCCACCTGATAACCATCTAGAAAAGTTAATTCAAAATAGATCATATATATAAATGTAAAAAGTAAGACATAAAACTTTTGGAAGAAAACACAGGACAAAATCTTCATAAACTTGACATAGGCAAAAAATTTTTAGGATACAAAAAGCATAAATTGTAACAGAAGAAAACGAAAAGGATTTTGTCAAAATTTAAAACATGTATTTTTGAGTACATATACATTAAGAAAATGAAAAGGCAAGCCACAAACTGAGCATATATGTTCTCTGAATACATATCTTTGACAAAGGAACAGTATCTGGAATATAAGACAGTGTTATACATCTTAGTAAGAAGAAAAAAAATTTTTAGTGGGCAAAATATTTTCACAGACACTTCACAAAAGAAGATAGAATCACAGGAAAAGACGCTCTATGTCAAATCATCAGGGAAATTCATACTAAAACCACTGTGGGAGCTATATACCCATGAGAATAACTAAGATAAAAACAGACTGATAATGTGAGGTGTTGGTGAACACATGGAACTACTGGAACTCTCATAAGCTGCTGGTGAGAATGTAAACCATTTGAGATTCTTACATTAAACACATACTATCACACAATCCAGCAATTCCAATCCTAGGCATTTATCCAAGAGAAATAAAAATGTATGACTATATAAAACTTCTACAAAAAATGTTCAAACTGGGCCTGGGAGCACATGCCTGTATTCCCAGATACTTGGGAGGCAGAGGTGAGAGGATCACTTGAGCCCAGATAAGTCCAGCTTGAGCAGCAGAGCAAGACTCCATCTCAAAAAAAAAAAAAAAAAATTTCAAAGCAACTTGTCAATAGTCAAAAGCTAGAAACAATTCAAAGTGAACTGATAAACAAAATGGTACAGATACAATATATCAATGGAACACTCTTGAACAATAAAAAGTAATCAGCTACATGTAAGTTAGAACATGGATAAATCAGAATGCAGGGTGCCAGACACAAGAGTATATACTATATTATTATGTTTGTATGATAGTATAGAAAAGATAAAGTTCGTCTATGGTGATGGAAAGCAGATCGGTAGGTAAACTCAGTGCAGAGCTGGGAGAAGGACTGACTATAAAAGGGCTAGAGAGAACGTTCTGGGTGATGAACATGTTTTATTTCTTGATTGTGGTGGTGGTTATAAGGAGGTATACATGTGTCAAAACTATTCAATTATACACTTTAAAAGAGTGCATTTGATTGCATGTAAAATTTCCCTCAATAAAGTTGATTTTTTAAAAAAGAATATAACATATTGCCACAATTCTATGTAATTAAAGCAACAAATTAAAAGAAACATTAAAAGAAAAAAACCCAATTATGATTCCATAATCCTAACAAAGCTTTTTCATTTTCTGTTTCCTTCTAATTTCAGTCTGATGCATATATATTTCACACAGCTGTCATCATTTTGTACAAAAAATTTTCATCCGGCTCACTTGTGTTACGTATTTTTCATATACAGGCTATACAAAATGACAACATAATATTTCATCAAGTAGTTATACTATAATTTGCTATAACTGGTTATTCACAAATGCCTCAATATTTGGATTGTTTCTCATTTTTTCTAATTATAAAAAATACTACAATGAACATCTTCACATATAAGGATCATTTCTTAATTTCACCACTGCTCTGGATAAACTATCAGTAACCTTTTCTTTTTGTATGTAAAAAATCTTACTTTAGAAATTTTACTAGTTTGCTAAAGCTGCTGGGACAAAGTACCACAAGCTTCAACCACAGAAATTCATCTCCAGTCCTGATGCTAGAATTCTAACAGCAAGGTGTCCTAAGAGCTGATACCTTGTGAAGGCTGTGAGGAAATGCCTCTCCCCACACTTCTGGGGCTTCCCGGCAGTCTACGGTAGTCCTTGGTTTGCAGAAGCATCAGCCGAGCTCTGCCTTCACGTCCACATAGCGTTCTCCCTATGTACATGTCTCTACGTCCAAATTTCCCTTCTTTACAAAGACAACAGTCACGTTGATTAGGGTCCACCTTAATTCAGTATGACTTCATCTTAACTAATAGCTTCTGCAATTACTCTAAGGCCACCTTCTGAGGTACTGGGGATTAGTACTTCAACGTACCAATTTGGGGGAACAAATTTAACTAGTAACAAGTACCATAGGCTACTACAAACTCAAAAAATGGAAAAATATAATGAATAGGTAAGGCTCTTCTCAGTCTTTTACCAAGCCATTCCACAGAAGTTATTACTATTGGGCGGGCGTGGTGGCTAATGCCTGTAATCCCAGCACTTTGGGAAGTCAAGGAGGGCAGATCACCTGAGGTGAGGAGTTCGAGACCAGCCTGACAAACATGGAGAAACCCCATCTCTACTAATAATACAAAAATTAGCCAGGTGTGGTGGCACATGCCTGTAATCCCAGCAACTCAGGAGGCTGAGGAACGAGAATTGCTTGGACCCAGGAGATGGAGGTTGTAGTGAGCCGAGATCGCGTCATTGCACTCCAGCCTAGGCAACAAGAGCGAAACTCAGTCTTTAAAAAAAAAACAAAAAAGAGAAGAAGAAGTAATTACTATTAACACCTTAATTTTTCTCACATTTGAGTAACATCTTAATCTCCCTCAAACCAGCATTTGGTGCTGCTGATGTACCACAGATTAAATACAGTATGGCAATTTTTATTCACTAAAAATAGTAGAGAAGTGGTCTCTGAACACATAAACACTTAAACTTTATTCCTACTTGATGGGTCTTTGCAAGGTCTCTGGCATGTCTCAGAATCATAGAATCACAGATTCCAAAGCTAAAAAGCCTCAGAGTGAGCCTGCCTTTAAGTGAGCTGGTGATAATATATTTTTTAAGTGGCTTTAGGGTCACATCTAGGTCCAACATGGTCTGCCACTTACTAACTAGTAAACTACATTTAAGTTCTCTCACCTACAGACAGGGTGACAATGTCTACCTTCATGGAGTTGCGAATAGATAATAAGATAATGCATGTACGGCACATGCCAAGCATTCAGTTAACCGTAATCATCAGTTAACCATCAACAGTAATTCACTTAACCATCCTTTTGAATATTAAAAAAGAACTGTGGTTAAAAAAAACAGAAAATTTACCACCTTAATCATTCACATTGTTGTGCAACAGATTTCCTGAAATTTTTCATCTTGCAGAATCTAGACTCTACATCCTTTAAAGAACTCCCCTATGACACCACCCCCCACCCCGGCTTGTTCTACTTTCTGTTTCTATAAACTTGACTACTTTAAGTAGCTTATTTAAGTGGAATCATACAGTATTTGTTATTTTTTTAATATATAAAAATGAGGGTATATAATTCGTAAAAGATCTCACTGGCAGAACTAGGACAAATCTGGAAGGTCTGATTCCCAAAGGAGTGACTCATCTGAGGTTACTTTGTAGTTTCAGCTGAACTACGAAAGCCTCCTGATAGCCAGAATTTTTATAAGCACTCTTTATGTCTACCATAGAGTAAGGTACTATTCAAACCACAAAGCTTTTAAAAGACCTGGAAATCATGACTTACGAGTTTAAATATGCTTGGTTCCTCTGCCATGCTGCTAATTTATAGAAATTCCAGTGTTGTCATATCTGATAGGAACAATAGTCAAACTAAGACAAAGTATAATAATCTCTAGGTCAAAAGAGTAAGCCAGTTACAGTTACCAGCTCACAATGACTGGATCCTGGGAGGGATGTCAGCCTCCTAAAGAAATGCACATGTAGTCTGGGAAATCACTGAACTTCAAAACAGATGTAGGTGATCGGGCAGCCACATGTAGTGCAGACATCCACATAACCTCAGTAGTGGCTATTCATTAGGAAATATCTTCCACTATAGACATCACTGTTTAAATTTACTTTTCACAGGAATTTATCCCTAAACGTTCCAAGGAGCACTATTCAGGCAATTTAGGTTGAAATACAGTGAGCTTATGTCTTGGAAATACAGATTACATAAGAAACACACAGACCTAAAAATTCACTTCATTTCAGACTGAGGTTGGGGACAAGAGGGGAAGAGGCATCAGGAGGGGGCTGGAGAATAGAGAAGGGGAGCTGGTCAATGTTTTACTAACTAAGCCAACTCAGAGTTATAGTTTAATGGAAAAGCCAACATGATCATAAAACAGAAACAAAACAAACTGAAAACGTAAAAGAGGTCATCCGGACAACATCACTAAACATCTCGAACACCCTGTTCCTAATTGACAATAGATGTCTTGATCTGGCCTATCAGAGCCGTGGCAAATCACTTAGAAACAATCTGATACAGTTAGTGTTATAATGAACAGAACTCCATGCAAATGAAATGAAAAAACAAAACTCCCAAACAAAATAAAAACCTAGCTAGGAACACAAATGGTATCTCATTTTACCCCTTTCGGGAAAGCAAGATGTTCACAATGGAAAGTTTAAGAAGAAGTTCAGTGCATTCACATTAATGACTCAGGGACAACTACCACTACCCCAAAACATGCACATATAAAGACATTTTAAAAATTCACACTTAGACTTCATGTGTGGAATGAAGTACTGATCACACCAAATGGACTTGAAATACTGAAAATGGGAATAGCAGTAATTTCCACATTCCCAGAGCCCTGTAAAATAATGCTAGATGCCCTATTTATACTGCAAAACTATGAAATGCTGAGAAAATTTTTCAGACTAAATAAAATCATGATATTTAAGAAAGCAATGGCATTTTGAGGATTTACTAAATGTACTTGCTGAATTTAGAACCTACCACCAATTCTACTACCCTAATAAAGTATGACAGAAAGCGTCTGTGGTTTCCAAAGCTCCAGGGAAAATACACTTACAAAATTACAAAGAAAATTTTCAACAATTTCTCTTTCTCAGATGTCTGTTCCCACCCACTTTTAAGCAATAATAGACAGGGGGTGAAAAGGAAAAAGACTGGATTTTATTGTAGTCCCTGATCTATGCTCCAGGAAAGGAAAAGGACAGCAAAAGGCAGCGAGGGCGGCAGAAGGGAAGCCAGCGTCTCCCCGTGCAGCTGCCCAGGAACACAGCAGACAGCCGTGAGGGCAGCTGCTGTGATGTGCTGTCTCCTGCTCCTCCCTCTCGCACATTCTAGTGGCTTCTGTCATGGATCCCGCCACCTCTTCCCCTTGCACTTCTCAGGGAAAGATCTATCTTCAATCACGAAACCTCAGCATTCCTTTTTAGACGAGACAAACTGCTTGGTTTCCCAGAGAATACAGAAAGTCCATGCACTCCCCAGGAGAGCAAAGCAGAGGAGGAACAAATGTAACACCTGTGAAGGATGTTGTGATGTGACAACCATATCATAATCAGCTGTCTCCACCTTGCCCAAGGTCACACCCCCATAGTGGCCACATCCCAATGACTGATGGATATAGAGCTACAAAGGTCCAGCCCTCTCATCTCAGCACAAGAAAGCTCTGAAGGGTCTCCCGCTTCTAGCCCCACAGGCACAGCTGAGGGTTCTGTGGAGAGGGTACTGCAGCTAAACTTTGTCCTTTGAACAGTCCTGTCTCCTTCCTTTCTGCCTCACAGCTGTCCTTCCCCAAAGCACTCCTGAACACTCAGCTCCATCTCAAGAGTTTCTGAGAGACCAACCTATGACATCATCTCTCAACCCACTCTCTCCTCTCTAGGAGAACACATCTAGTTGGTCAATTTGGGAGAGAAAATTTAAAATACCCAGCTCCCCATACACCCCTCTTTCTTTGTCTTTCCAACTTGCCTTGCCTGCAGAAAGGATGCATCCTGGCCTATTGCTGCACCACGCTGGGCCAGGCAGGCTCAGTCCTAGCCAGATAGGCCTCTCGGGGCTCAGCTCACCAGTGCCTGGTGGATATATCTACCAAATCCAGAGGAGCCAACTGAACCACAGACACAAGCGACATTCTTGAATCTGTTTTGGGTGTAAAGAAACTGTCCAATTGCCTGCCTCGGTATCTTATTCTCAACTAGTTTCTAAGACAGGAGACACCTGACAGGTGCTATGAGTCTCCTCAGCGCTGGCCTCCACTGTTCCACTCACACTTCTCCAACATCTAAACCTGCCAATTCCCTCCCTCCTGCACCGTGTTCAATGTATTTTCAATCTTATTTATATTTACATACGTGTCCCCCAACCCCCCATTTAAACCCTTTCAATTAAAAGTCTTGCCTTCCAAGGTAAGTAAATTCTTCACTATATGCCAAGCGGCACACTGCAGCCGGGCCCTATCTAAACCTTCTGAGTATGTAACATCTGATCAGTGAGATGGCCATTCTTCTTCTTCTTCTTCTTTTTTTTTTTTTTTGGAGACGGAGTTTCGCTCTTGTTACCCAGGCTGGAGTGCAATGGCGCGATCTCGGCTCACCGCAACCTCCGCCTCCTGGGTTCAGGCGATTCTCCTGCCTCAGCCTCCTGAGTAGCTGGGATTACAGGCACGCGCCACCATGCCCAGCTAATTTTTTTGTATTTTTAGTAGAGACGGGGTTTCACCATGTTGACCAGGATGGTCTCGATCTCTTGACCTTGTGATCCACCCGCCTCGGCCTCCCAAAGTGCTGGGATTACAGGCTTGAGCCACTGCGCCTGGCCTTCTTCTTATCATTAGCAAGAAGAACGTTTCTAACTACCTCTGCCTACACCACAAATCACTTTCAGGTCTCCTAGTACCATACAGGCCCTAAGCCTCTGCTCACTTTGGGCCTTGTTCTTTATGTTGCAAACTCAACTGTCCCTTCTGGAAGCCTCTTAACCACCCCTGCAACCTCTCTGCACTGCCACAACAAAGTGTCTCTCCCTTCCCTTTGGCTAACACAGTGCCTTCTGCACGCTGTTCTACCCCTTCACTTGGTAAAATGCAACAAAATCACCACATGCTCGAAGACATGACCTTTCCATCCCCAACACCTGCTTGTACACTACAGGCACTCAGGATACAATTGTGGAATAAATGAGAGATGGAAGATGAAGAAAACACTGGAGGGGAGCCAGTGAGGGAGCAGGGGCATGCGGAGTGTGACAGGTGCCACAATACCACACTCTCACAGCACCTTTGCCTCACACTGCTAATCTATAAACAAACTCACAAGCGTACATTCACAGACCTCTAAAATGTGTCCCAAACTATTTTTCTAACCTGAATTTCAACCTCCTCCTCTAGGTACCTCAGTCTCCAGCCTAACTGGAGTAATCACTATTTCCTGGCCATGGCCAACTTTGTCCACTCTCTTCTTTTCATGTGGAAGTCCCTCTCCTCATCCCACCACATTTTGCCACAAAAATTCCTATTCATTTCTTTACTGCTTCAGCAAATAATCACTGAATGCTTATTGTGTGCCAGGCACTATCCTAGTCTGTAGATCAAGGTCTCTGCGCTCATGGAACATGTAACTATTTGGGAGGTTATGGGGAGATTAAAAAAAAAACCTCAGCATGTCAGGAGCTGACTGGCACTAAGAAGACTGCGTGCAAGCGACGAGAGCGAGGGTCTACTACAGGATGATGAGGCAGGCCCCCGCAAGGAGGTGATATCTGGAAGCAACCCAAGTAGTACCCAGAGGAGCCATGCTGTCCTCGAGGAGGAGTAGTGAAGGTAGATGCTTAAACCCCAGGAGGGAGTTACTGGGCACACGTGGGGAACAGTGAGGAGGTAATTGTGGCTGAGAGAAATGAGACTATGAGAGAGAAGATCAGTAATACCCAACAGCCAGGTCACAGAGGGCCTCATGAGCCATGCACGGATGGACTTTGCATTTCACTTGGAATAAGATAGAAACCTACCCAAGAGTTTTGAACAGAGACACTTAAAAAAATCCTTCTGGGCAGGGCGCAATGGTTCATGCCTGTAATCCCAGCACTTTGGGAGGCAGAGGCAGGTGTCTCACCTGAGGTCAGGAGATGGAGACCAGCCTGGTCAACGTGGCAAAACCCCATCTCTACTAAAAATGCAAAACTTGGCCAGGTGTGGTGGCAGATACCTGTGATCCCAGCTACTTGGGAGGCTGAGGCAAAAGAATTGCTAGAACCTGGAAGGTGGAGGTTGCAGTGAGCCGAGATCGTGCCACTGCAAAAAAATTTTAAAAAAAATAATAATAATAATAAAAAAGAGCCTTCTGGCTTAGACTCTAGGAGAGTTCACATAAAGATACTGCAACATTCCTGGAGAGGTTGTCAATGGCATGGATGGGGCTGGAGGCAGTGAGGTTGGTAGGAAGTGGTCAGATCCTGGACACGCGTCACAGATAAAATCAATAGACGGGATGGATTGGCATACTGGAGGTGAGATGAGAGAGTGAGAGTAGCCAAGGATGATGCCAGGGCTTTTGACCTGAGGAAACAGACGAATGAGGCTGCTTTTTAACTAGTCAAGAAAGCCTGGAGGGGGAATAAAGTTTTGGGGAAAAGGTCAGGAATTAAGCTGGAACATGTTTAGTTTAAGATAACTCATAGTCACCCAAGTGGAGATGTCAGAGAGGCAGTCAGGAGTGTGGGGCTCAGAGGAAAGGTTCAACCAGGAGATGTAGGCTTAAGACCTGTCAGGGCATGTGTGCACACATGTACATACACACACGTGTGCACACACACACACACTTTATAATTCTTTGATGGCTCTTTCCAGTGATCTTTCCAGATCATTTCAAAATAAAACAAAACTCTGGGTAGTTTTACCTTTTAGAAATAGAAAAGGAAAACAATTCTGAATGATTAAAATTTAAATAATTTTATCTATTCAGTAGTTTTTTATTTTGTGCCTGCTATGAGTTATAAATACAAAACAAAAAGAAAGAACATGAACAAAAAGACATGGCCCAATTCTGTGGAATATAATTTCTGGAAAACTGACAAATAACTATTTAAATGGTTGCTTCCTTAATTATTTCAGTAAAAAAATTTTTTAAGTTTGTCATTCAGAAATCAACGTGGGCATTTCTTTAGACTCAGCCCGGTTCTGTCCGCAGCACGTTGAGCCCAGTGAAAGAGATCTGTCTGAGGAGCCAGGGTCCTGCTGTGGTATGGTGCAGTCGCAGTGCAATCACACCCACCACAACAGATCGGAGTGCAGTCTAATTCTTCTTCATACCAGTGAGTGGTTTCCCGAACTCAAGGCTGGTTTCAGGGGTGAGAAATCTTTGGAAGCACATATCTTGCTTTCTATGTTGCATCTGGACTATGGATGAATAAAGAACTACTGTTTCCAGTGCAAAGTTATTTAACCTTATCAGTAGATTTCTTTTTGTAACTTCATTCCATTTTGCCAGTCTGACCTTGCATTAGATTCAATTTTAAGTATGAACCTTGAATTCCACTGTCATACCAAATACTATTCTAGACCATGAGTTTATCTTTGTGTTTTATTTTTCTGAGATTGTCTATATGCAGTATTTGCAGAAAGTAAAAACCAAGTCCATAAAATATCCAAACCATGTTACTTCTTCAATGGTGGTTGCAAACACATTTCCTAAAAATAAGGATATATCAAGGTCATATTGAGACAGCCAGGTGGGAGGATTCCCTGGACAAACGCCAACCAGCACTCCCACTGAGGTGGAGCCTAGGGAAGTTGCATCAGGGAAGCACGTGGCCCCGCCTCTTCCTGTGCAGAGCCTGGGATGCAAACGGCAGGCAGGGAGCTCTCTGGCAGGGACTCCACCGAGCCCTTCTCTCTCCCTCTTCTTCCTTTTCACCCAATAAAACCCTGTCTCACTCATCACTCACATTGTCTGTGAGCCTGAATTTTCATGGCCATGGGACAAAGAACCCCATCTTTAGCCGACCTAAGGAAAAGTCTCACAACAATCCTATATTTGAAAGTTCCAAGCATGGAGAATAGTGTTCATGATGAACCAAAGAGGAATTCTTACGAGGGCACAAATCAAAGAGAGGGATATTTTAAAAATGAACTTGTATGCTAGACCTTTATTATTTGGTAAAACATGTCATAGAGGTGTTACTTGAAGGCCACTCTCTTTTGGCAAGATCTTGTTGACATTCAATTATTGGGTTTAGACCAT
The DNA here is from genome assembly GCF_048565385.1 of Saimiri boliviensis. NCBI lineage: Eukaryota > Metazoa > Chordata > Mammalia > Primates > Cebidae > Saimiri > Saimiri boliviensis. The sequence goes on along the minus strand of NC_133450.1, from coordinate 240,143,411 downwards.
TTCAGCCACCATGGAAATCAGTGTGAACTGACCGAATTAGTCCATTCTCACACTGCTATAAAGAAATACCTGAGAATGAGTAATGGAGGTGGTAAATAATTTATAAAGTAATTATAAAGAAAAGAGCTTTGTCTGGCTCATGGCTCTGCAGACTATACAGAAAGCATAGCAGCAGCTGCTTGGCTTCTGGGTAGGCCTCAGGAAACTTATAATCATGGTGGAAGGTGAAGGGGGAGGCGGCATATCACATAGCCAGAGCAGGAGCAAGAGAAACAAGGGAGGTGCCACACACTTTTAAACAACTAGACTTCGCAATTACTATCATGAAGACAATACCAAGGGGATGGTGCGAAACATTCATGAGAAACCACCCTCATGATACAGTCACTTTCCAACAAGCCCCACTCACCCTCAACGTTGGAGATTACAATTTAACGTGAGTTTTGGGTGGGGACACAGATCCAAACCGTATCAGTGACAAACATACTATGAACTCACTTCAGGATTGTGCAAAGGAGTAAAATTGATTGAGGCTGGGAAGAATGCCTTCTTTTTTTTTTTTTGAGGCAGAGTTTCGCTCTTGTTACCCAGGCTGGAGTGCAATGGCGCGATCTCGGCTCACCGCAACCTCCGCCTCCTGGGTTCAGGCAATTCTCCTGCCTCAGCCTCCTGACTAGCTGGGATTACAGGCACGTGCCACCATGCCCAGCTAATTTTTTGTATTTTGGGTAGAAACGGGGTTTCACCATGTTGACCAGGATGGTCTCGATCTCTTGACCTCGTGATCCACCCGCCTCGGCCTCCCAAAGTGCTGGGATTACAGGTTTGAGCCACTGCACCCGGCCGATAAGAATGCCTTCTTGAATGCATGTATCTTCTATGGTGAATTGCAGTGAAAAAACCAATACAAATTAAAGCAATTTTTAAGAAACTGAAAGTACTTTTTTAAATTCAGTATTTATTCATAATATTCTTGAATAGATTTTTTTCTCGCAACTGTGTCCACGTGTCCCTGAGTTTCAAAAACCTTTTTTAAAAAAAAGGTATTTTATGCCCCAAGCAATATTATCTCAAAATGCTCTTGGCTTTTAGTAACAAAATCCTGAACCGAACAGCTCAAACAGAAAAGGAAAGAAACTGGAGCATGTATGCCTGGGAAAGGCTTGATCCAGGGTCCACACATGGGACTATGACCTGCTTTCGTTTTCTCTTTTTCTCAGAAATGTTTTGTCAGGACTAACTCCATTTCCAGAGAGGCTCTGATGTCACGGTTCCACAGTGACCAAAAGCAACTTCAGGGATTATGTGTTACTTAATTCATGTTCATCAGGAAAGATGCAATCCACTTCTCAACCCTGCAAACAAATGTTACAGCCCTGAATCTCATCAGGCTTGACGGGGCTCATCTGGACCAACCACTGTGGTTGGGGAACAGAGAAGCTGTGTTGGTTAAGCCAGGTAGGACCCACTCCAGAAGCTACATTAAGATACCTCTTACCCAAAATGAATCATGTACAGCTGGGAAATTCAGGGTACTATTAAGAAGGTGGGAAAGGAGGGAAAATGAATACTGGAAAAGCAATGAATAAATATCCCCTACACAGGCAAATACAAAAATTCGATTATCAATTAACCTTTTTTTAAAAAAAACAAACAAACCCCTGACGCTGTAGAAAGTCAAGGAAATAGAACACAGGTAGGAAAAAATATCAGTAACAACAATACACATTACTGATATTGAAAAAATATCAGTAACGTGTTTGTTATTTAAAGGTAATAAAAACAGTGGATGGAGCTGCGGAAGAGCTCTAACATCCCTGGCCTTGTCCCTGAATTGCCCCTGAATTTCACCTTGCCTCTGCTATTTATCACTACCTACCTTATTTTCCCTTTTAAATTGCTATTCAAACTTGAACAATAATTATTTCGCTAGGTTTCCATATCTCAGCCAGACCAGGCTAGTAAGGGTAGAAAACCATTCCAAGCAGAGGAAAGAAAATTTCTGCCAAGTAAAAATCTATGCATAGGTTTGGCACGTCTGGAGCTAGTGTTGCAAGATCCTAGGATGTGGGAAGGTCAGGGAGTGGCCTTCATAATATGTGGGTACAAAAATAGAAAATGGAAAGATATTAGGGTTGAGAAAAGATTAAGAGAAGCTGCATATACCAAGATAGCATGTGGATTGTATCAAAATTTATTAACATAAAGTTGGGATGTATACTCCAAGTAGTGGACAAGGCAGTCCACTGAGATATAAAAACAACATTAGAATGTTTATATGTAAGAAGAAATTAAGCTTTAGTAATATATCACAAATGTACTGGCACTACGACCTTAGCCAGTCTAAATGTTAGATGGTCATGTGTCACAAGCAGTCTAAGTGGGACCCTGAGGGAAGAGTGGAGATTCCACCTCACAAAGGGTTGGTAGGAGCCCCTCCGGTTCCCACTTCCTCTCAGGATATGCATGATAGTTTCCATGTGACCAGCAAGGAAGGTCTGCTGGTTATACTATGTAACTAAAGGAACCATCAGATGGACACCTGGCTTCAAAGGATCTCTGCAAAGAAGTCAGAGATTAAAAATACTACTATGAATGCAACCTAAGAGAACCCCGAAATGGTAGCATGGACACTTCTCCTGCAGGCTAGTCATCAGCTCATTAAAAGTTATGCTAATTAAAAGTTGGCAAAAATATTTCAAAGTTATCAGGAGACTGTTTGAAATAATAAATTTGTACATCTTGTCATTCATTTATTCATATCATATATTCATTAATTCATTCAAAAATTTACACTATGCCAGTTACTGTTCAATTTGCTAACAGTAAACAAAGCTGAGAAAAATCAATTTTGCCTTAGAGGATAGTGGCCATTGAACTTCTCACCAAACTGACCGATTACAATGCCAATCAAAATGCCAACAAGTTATTTTGTGTTTTGGTGAAACCTGATAAACATATTCTAAAATTTAGGTAACAGTTAATGCAAAGTTCTAGTATTAGCCAAGGCTGTCTTGATGGAGAACAAGATGGAAGAACTTCCTCCTAGATAGCAAGACACTTAGAAGGCCACATTAATGATGACCATGTGGCACTGGCATAAAAATAGTGTATTTGTCAGAGTTCTCCAGAAAAACAGAACCAATGAGACAGACACACACAGGGATTATTAAGGAAGAGCTAACACCATTACAGTAGCCAGCAAGTCACAGACCCAAAAGAGCCAATACCCAGATAACCAGGAGAGTCACTGGTATAGTTTCAGTCAGAAGGCCCGCAGACTTTAGATGCAGGAAGAGGTGATGTTTCAGTCTGAGTGTGAAAGCAGGAAAACGGACAATATCTCTGTTTAAAAGCTTTCAGGCAAGAGGACTTCTCTCTTACTCAGGGGAGGGTCAGCCTTCTTGTTCTGTTCAGGCTTCTCATAAAGATAGTGTATTTGTCAGAGTTCTCCAGAAAAGCAGAACCAATGAGATAGACACACACAGGGCTTTATTATAAGGAATCAGCTAACACCATTACAGTAGCCAGCAAGTCAGAGACCCAAGAGATAGGGCCCATCCATATTAGGAAGGGCGATCTGCTTTACTCAGTCAACCAATTTAAATGTTAATCTCACCCTGACACCCTCACAGAAACACCCAGAATAATGTTATCAAGACCCTGTGTCCAGTCAAGTTGATATATAAGATTAATATCACAGATAAACAACAAGAACAATGGAGAGATTCAGGATCACACCTGTGCACCCAAAGGCGCACGACGAAGGTAGCACCACAGATCAGTGAGAAATTATTTTCAGTAACAGTGTCAGGCAATGGAATATCAATGTGGAACAAGATGAAAATGGACTACCTACTACCTCAGACCATACCAAAAAGGTTACAGGTGGATCACAGACCTACATGGGAGAAGCAAACCAACACGCTTTTAGAAGATCATGTGATAGATCTTTAAGATCTTGGAGTATGGAAAAATTTTTTAAATAAGGTACAAAGTAATTAACCACAAAGGAAAAGTCTAATAAATCTGACTAGAATAAAATGTAAAGCATTTCTTCTTTGAAAGATAATAGGGGATATAAACACAAACCATGACTGGAAAAAAGAATAGCTGCAATGCACACAATTTCTACAAATGGGCCCATATCCGCATGAATAAAAAAATTTCTACAAATCAGTAAGAAAGATACCAAGTAGATAAATAATTAAGCAATCTGAACAGGAATTTCACAAAATAAGTGCTCAATTTCAGGGAAATATAAATTAAAGCCGTAACAGATACTATCACACGCATTCATCAGAATACCTAGCACTTGAAACACTGTCAACGTCCAGTGACACAGAGCTGTGGAACTCACACATGATGATCAGGGAAATTTAAACTGGAATCACCACCGTGGAAAGCAATTCTGTACGAGCTAATAAAATTAAAGACGTATATCCTGGAACAGGCAACATTACTTCCTTTTAAATACATGCTTTGGACTCTGGATATATGTGAGAATTTTCAAATCAACATTGTTCTTACTTACCCCAAAATGGAAACAAATTTCTATCCAAGGTAGAATCAATAAATTGTGGTATGTTCATGAAATTGAATATTATACAACAATGAAAATGAACAAACTACACCCAATATCATGACTGAATCTTACAAAAATAACAGTGAACAAAAATAAACACAGAAGAATATATAGTGTATTATTCCATTTCTAACAAGCTAAAAAATAGGGCAAATGGCATAATTAAGTGGTAAAACCATTAGGAAATGTAAATAAAAGCCAGGCTAGTGGTAACTGCTGGAGGAGGCCGGAGGAATAAAAGCAACAAGGGGCACATGGGAGGCAGGCACGTCTAGGAGCAGCCAATGCTGTGTTCCATTTCCTGTGTGGTGGTTACAAGAATCTTTCACAATTTGTTAAGCTTGGCATTTATATTTTGTGTAAGTTTGTTAGATTTTTTTTTTAATTTAAAATTTTTGTTTAAAAGTAGAGGACAGAAGCTATCTGGATATTGCTTAGTACTGCATTTCAAAAGGGAATACAGATAGAATACAACACTTTTGATCTCTGTTCCTGGAACCCCGCTTGTTTTTTTTCATCAGAATAAAAAAATAATAGTGGTATGGCTTTGCCAGAGAAAAGAGGTGTCCCCCGACATTTGGCAGGCCCTGGAAACCTTCCCCTTCTATTGTAGCATCTGTGAACAGACCTTCTTTGTAGATCCAGTGCTATATCCTCAGCCTCTGTAGTAGTACCTGGCAAACAGTAGGAGCCCCAAAATTATCTGTTCAGTGGATTCACCAGTAAAACTATGTTTTTCAAGACCACATATTCCCAAAATATGTGAAAGAGTCCTGGAACTTTGTCTCTGAACTGTAAGAACAGCCGTTGAGGTGGTGCTCTATGACAGCACATTCAAGGTTGTTAGTAAAGCTCCCAAACATTTCATTAATGTGTTTCCAACATAACATATGCTGACACGTCGTGTCAAACAATTATTTCTTCTCTCTGCTAAAAACACAACTTAGTTTACGATTTTCAAATTTATTAATTAATATGAATGTTTACTGCATTTGGAACTTACTGTAGAAATTCTTGGTTTTTGATTCAGGGTATTTCAGTCATATTTGTAATGCTCTGCTAACACAGAATGACCCAAGATTTTATCACCACAATTAGAATATCCTAGCACTTGGCAGGCCTTAATAAATGCTTGCTGAATGAATTAGCAAACATTTTAAAATATGGCTGTTTTATAATTTTCACAAGGATACTGAATGACAGGGTACACATCTTTAACATGTACTATGTCACTCTAAAACATCCATGAGGAAAATAGCTCCTCTAAGATAAAATAAAGTATACCCGAGATGTAAACTGATTTATAAACCAATGACTACCTTCTGTCTTGGTGCATTTATGGTCAACATGAGATTACGTACTGATTGGTGATGGGCACATGTAATTAGCTTTAGAGTTGTTAAGAGTTAGATAACTAATATGTTAATAATCATTGTTAAGAGTTAAATAACATGTTCCTAGACATCCTTTTATCGGTTCATGTTATTTAGTTCAGGCTTGCTTGGTAAATGAGGAGGGAAACTGTTTTCCCAACCTCCCACGTCCTACCCTGCTCCCTACCCGCACATTCTTCCCAGAGCAAAGCAAGCTCAGGACTTGGTCAATTCCGCCAGCCCCACCCCGGTCCGGCTATCGCCTCCTTCATCGCCAAAATCCTCCCTCCTTTACTGTCAAGCTTCTCAAAAGAGTAAAGTTGATCAACTCTGCCTCCTCACCTCCCCACCATTTCTCAATCTCAAGTAATCTGGCTATTTCCCTCCACCTCTCACTAAACCTCTGCTCACTGAGTCTTTGCTCACAGTGGCTAAATCCAAAGAGTACTGCTCGATCCTTCTGCCTTATGCTCCACAGCTGCCCTCTCCAACACCGCGGCCACCTGCCACGTGTGGCTGCAGAGCACTTCAGAGCAGTAAGCACTAGGAAATAATTGAATTTTAAATTTTAATTTTAATTTAAACACCAATACTTGATTCAATAAGATTCTTAGGAACAACTTGGGTATGTGAATCTACTTTTTCAACTCTATATTTTATGAAATTTAAATGCAGATCAAGAATTTCCAAGAAAATTTAGCATCTGAATTAAGATATAACATGTGGATATAAGTGTTAGTGTAACATACACACTGGATTTCAAAGATGCAGCATGAAAAAGACTATGAATAATCTCATCAGTAATTTGTATATTGATTACATGTTGAAACAGTGGTATTTGGGATATGTTGAACTAAGTACAGTATCTTCTTAAAATTAATTTTAACTATTTCTTTTTACGTTTCTTAAAGCAGCACCCAGAAAGTTTGCCATTATCTATGCAGCATGTATTTTATTCCTATTGGACAGTGCTGCATTAGCTATGAATGGCATTAAACATGAATGAACACTCATTCTCCACTGCTTCCTCCTTCTACTTCTTGGGCCCCTCTTTGCATTGTGAAGCATCAATCATTCTTCACTTCCCCTTAAGGTCAGTGTCTCCCAAGACTCTCTCTAGTTCCCCTGTGCCCCTATCCCAGCATTCTCTGGGGGCGGACCTCACCTCACCAAAGGCTTCCACTATTCCCACAGGCAGCTTTCAACCCCCTGCCAGCAAATCAGCTTGCTCTCCTGAGAATGGGATATTTACCTTCTCGCTGTAGATTTCCAGCTATGCCTAAGGGTATCGACATTTAACATGCCATTACACCTTCTGGGTATTTACCTTACTAACATCTTATAAATCAGGTCCCCTTCTCCATTTTTTTGAGGCCCCCACAATTTCTCATCTTATCACTACAATAGCTTCCAACGTCTATCCTTGCCCTCTTCTCAACCAACTTCCTTTTGTTGTTAAGTCTCTAAAACTTACACACTGGCCACATAATTTCTCCTTTTTTTTTTTTTTTTTTTTGAGACAGAGTCTCACTCTCCTGCCCAGGCTGGAGTGCGGGGTCGCAATCTCAGCGCACTGCAACCTCACCTTCCAGGTTCAAGTGATTCTCCTGCCTCAGCCTCCCAAGTAGCTGGGACTACAGGTACATGCAACCACGCCTGGCTAATTTTTTTGTGTTTTTAGTAGAGACAGTTTCACCATGTTAGCCAGGAGGGTTTCCATCTCCTGATCTTGTGATCTACCTGCCTTGGTCTCCAAAAGCGCTGAGATTACAGGCTTGAGCCACCGCACCCAACCATGATTGCTCTGTTTAAATACTCTAGTGGCTGCCTCACCACCAATCAAGATAAAAACCTTCCATAGTCATATGCAAGGCCTGTGTTTACCAGTCTCTCTGGCTTCATGCTTCATCACTAACCCCACAAAACCCCAAGTTCCGGGTACACCTAAGCATCTGCAGTTCCCTGAACACAACATTTGCTTTCTCACTACCATATTTTGCATAGTCTGTTTCTGCTAACAGGAATATTCTCCCTAACTCTATCCTTGTTCTCCTAGCTGTCCTTCAGAATTCAATTAACATGTCACCTGCCCCAGGAAATGTCTCCAAACGCCCACATCTGAGCAAGTTTCCCCTCTATGTCACTGTCACACCTATACATAGCTCTAGCAATAATCCAACTATGTTGCCCTGGAAGGACCTGGTTACCAGTCCGGGAATTCCCTGAAGGCACAGATTAAGTGTTTTAACTTTACCTCCATGAACTAGACTTTAAAAGTACATACTAATAAATAGATATAGTATTAAACAAAAAAAGAATAACATGCGAGACTAGACAGTTTAAAATAGGCTAATAAAGTCATGAGTTAAATGAAGAAAGTTAACCTAATCACCCTAAAAACACTTTATTAGATGGCCTACTTCAGGACTCAATGAGCTATCTAATATAAAATTATATGCTAAATATTCATTAAAATATCAAATAACAAAAGCAACACTTAAAAATTAAGGACTAAATATGTTATTTTGTTTCTATGGCCTTGTTTGTTACACATTCATTCTTCCCTAATTCTACTTATCTGCTCCTTTCTTCAGTTCCTTACATTAATTTTCCTTCCAAATAAAGTTATATTCTTTCCTTCCATTGTCCAATTCCCCTCACTCCCTTCTATTCTTTCAGTCTAACAGAAAATATAAATACCATCTTTATCTCTATTAGGAATTTTTTCTAAAACCAAGAAATCGTAAAAAGCAGCGAATATAATGATATCACCAGTTAGACTGATAGACAAAACCATATGCACTAATCTGGTTGGCTGATTGCATAATACTAATAATACTAAGCATAATACTAATCTGAACCACATGCATACTAAGTGGAGTTTGGCATGCATCAGCAAGTCCTGGGGTTGGTGCAGCAAGGCAGTGAGAAAAGAACAGCCAATGTGCTGCTAGTGAGGGCAGCTGCAGCCCAGCCTGACCGCATCTCCACCTTACGCCTGCCCTTCAGGAGGAAGCAGAAGCAGAAGCAGACAGGGAAATCTAGGAAGCTGTTAGCTACCTGGACTAGCGTGGTAGGTAACCAACCGGAAAGTGTCAGCAGGAGAGGCCACGCAATACCAAGTTCCAGTCTGTGCGTATGCTGGCCCAGGCACGAACTTGGGGACACAGAATAGAGTGCTGCTCCTACCACACTGCTGAATTTTCATTCTACTGCAAAATAGATTCTGAGAGGGGCAGGGAAGCATGTGGAAAGGAATTACTTAAGTATTTAAAGCAGGTTGGGAGAGTAAAACAATTTTCTGAAGGATAGCAATTGCTAGAGTGAAATAGAATACATTATTTTAATCACCTGAAAGAAGCTTTTCAAAACCACTCAACATTAGGCCTTCACCCTAAGGACTGATACCTTTTGGAATTCACAGTCAAGCAAAATTGAAATCTCTTGAAAAACTTTATACCCAGCAAGATAATGTAACACTGAAGGGTATGTTTGAAAAAGTTTCTCAAACATCTTAGAACTGGACCCCCCCTAAAAAATTTTTTAAGCAGCACTTTTAAATGATCTATTTAAGTTGAAGTGCAGAGCAAGATTTACTCTCTTACCTGTATCCAGTAGTTAAGTTTTGATTGTCCAGAATTCTGTGGTTCTTTGTTAATCAGACAACATAAGCACCATATTAGAATTTTTTGGCTTTCATCTACAAAAAGGAAAACTTAGTAAGTTTTATCAAACAGAAAAAATAACCAATATACAAACATTTTAAACATTATATTTAGGAAAATCTCAAACTACTAAGTTCACAGAACCAGTATCCCTGAATATAACGTCTGCTTTCTCACCACCCTCCTTGGCACGTTCTCTCCTGCTGACAGGAATATGCTCTTTCACTCCGTGCTTGCTCTCCCAGCTGTCCTTCAGAATTCCCTGAACTTAACTTTGTGGGTTTTCCCTTCTTGTGGCCTAGGACCACTTAGCCCTGTGTGGTCAGTGCCTTGTCTCTAACAGCAGCGAGTTTTAGAGCCAAACAAGGAGGGTGTAAAGCACTTAGAGAGCTGCGCTTTCCTCATGATCCACTGTTCATTTAACATTCGAAACCATTAGCGATTTTGACCTTTCTAAGGCAGCTTAATGGTTACAGGCAGTCAGTAGCCAGTATTTCTGATTTGATCTTTTAATTTTCTGATTTGTCAAAATAGTTTCACTTGTTAAAAAGAAATTTAATAAAAAGGATTGTTTTAAAATATACTTTTAGTACCAAGTGCTTTGGATAAAACAGAAGCCTCTGACATGCTCCTTTACTCTAAAATGTAAATTCTTTACTCTAAAATATAAAACTTTACCAAACATGCAATGAAAATCTAAACTTTGAAATCTTACATTTTGCAGGAACATCTACTTGATGCGCCACTTTCCTTTTCCCCTTGTGGTGACTGGGTCTGTTCCAGTTGGAGAATTTATAACACCATTAAGAAACAAAATTGTGGCCTAGAAACTGAAGATGTCAGTAACTGAGCTGGGGCAAAGCAACTTCAGGCTTTACAACAAGGCCATGGAGGTGGGTAAGACACTCGGTGCCTGGAATTGGTCCTCTCTGCTGCCTCATCTTCTGCGATCTAATAAACCCAATCATTTTTCTTTCTTCTTTTTTTTTTTTGAGGCATGGTCTCACTGTCACCAGGCTGGAGTGCAGTGGCACGATCTTAGATCAATGCAACATTTGCCTCCCAGGCTCATGCAAATCTCCCACCTCACCCTCTTGAGTAGCTGGGACCACAGGCGTATGCCACCACACCCAGCTAATTTTTATATTTTTTGTAGAGATGGGATTTCACCATGTTGCCCAGGCTGGTCTCCAACTCCTGAGCTCAAGGATCCTCCTGCCATGGCCTCCCAAAGTGCTGGGATTACATGCATGAGCTACCATGCCTGGCCAAAACGCAGCATTTCTAAGGGCTTCATTAACAAAGAAATAAAAACAATACCAACTCTAGTAAACTACTTCTGTATTTTTATCCACAAACTAAAAAATGCTAGCAGTAATTTTTAAACCCATTTTTTTCCCTGTGAACATCCATAAGCTTATGCTTTTCCAATAACTTAACAGCCCTGAAAAAAACTTTATCAGGGGTTATTCTAAGACCATTCATTTATTCCTCCTCGCTTTTATGAGCTCAAATAAAGTATTTTAAGGCACTGACTTGTCTGGGATCCGTTCATTTCAAGAGTTGTATAATTTAACCACTAAAGATCCTAGGGTTCTTCAGGTTTAACCAATGCCACTAATTAAAAACGTGACTGTTATGCTTCCCACGGTTTAAATATTAGGAGAAATTCTACCCAGCTTCATGCAGCAAGTGTGACAGATGCACCCCATGACATCCTTACACATGCAGCAGGTTGTTAAAAAGAACGTGATCTGATGGGGAGCATTTCCAAAAACCAGACACTTACCACCAAAAAAAAAAAAAAAAAAGAAAATGTCAGTTTATGAAACTTAAATCTAAAAGAATCCCCAAAACTGGGAGTTTCCCCAGGTGTTGAGTGATTATGCAAACTTAAGTTCAAAAAGTATATTATTTTTTAATTTTTCTCCCAAAAAAATAAAAAAAGAGAAGCCAGAGAAACGTCCACCCAACCTTTAGGAGCTGACTTTCCTTGCCCAGAGTCAATGCACTGAAATGCACTGCTAATGAGCTTACAGCTTGCTTTGCTTAGGCAATTTACAAACATGAGCCATGCTTGTTATTCATGAGTGCCACTAGCACTCACTCCAGAGGCTGGCATCTGTCAGGCTTCCCCTGGAGGCCCTGAGATCCGTTCATTTCAAGAGTTGTATAATTTAAGCGCTAAAGATCTAGGGTTCTTCCTATCTCCCTTAACATGCCTTGTGGGATGTTCTTGGGCTAGAACATCCCTCAGGGCATGTTAAGGGAGACAGGAAACTGCCTGGGATTCACTGCAGGGACAGTGGCTGACAGCCCATCTTAGTGTAAATTTGTATTCTAAAAATGAGTGGAAGGGAAAGGATGTTAACATACACTTGCCACCTTGTATTTTTATATCTGGAATTGAAATTCCACAGAAAAGCTGAACTAATTCTTTAATCTTTAATTCTATACTCTAAAAGTATGAAGGCAGCACATTTTTAAGACAATAAATATTCACTGTTTTACGCTACTAAGTTTGGCGGAAATTTGTTATACAGAATAGAGTGAATAGTGAAGAGGGATAACAGCTGTTACGCTTCATCATGAGGGCAGAGTTAGAAGCAACGGACCAGAATTTCAGAAGGTGAAGGCAGTGTTTTTATGCTGAGGACGCTGCCGAATAAAAAGGTGTTCTCTTGCTTTCCATTATTATCAATTATGTCTCTTCTCTTTTTGGTATCTTTTTATTTCCAAATCATCCCTACTTCCTTATTACCCTTTTCTGATCCTATTCTCCATGAACACTACATATGGCTTACTTTTTTCCATTACGAAAATTGTTTGCTTTTACTGTAATTAAAAAGCAATTTTGATATTACAAAACCATAAGAAAAGATCCCTTCCAGGAATAAAGTGCCCAACCCGTGAAACAACAGGGGCGACACAGGCAACATGTGACTGCTCGTGGGAGTTTCATGTCGTTCAGCCGCCTCTGTCAGCTCATAGCCAGTACAAACCTCAACAGGAAACTGAAATTTATGGGCAGTTCAAAAGGTAACACAAGCGTTGAGACAGAAAAGGATGGAGAATTTGTTTCTGGTTGTTAGAGGGTGTCAAGGCCAATGCTGATAAGGTGCTAAGGAAAGATCACAGACAGATATGAGTTCAAGGACACCAAAACAAATCAATCTGACCTCCTACTTTCACAAAAAGAAAAAAGGAATATGAGATCCCACGAGTTCAGCTGCCCTGTCTTAGAGAATCACATCTTCAAGTCAGTCCCAGTAGGGACTCTCCTGAGAAACCCTCTTTCCTCTCAGGAACTGCTACTTCCATTCAGAAAACAATCACATTGAGTGAGGCTGACCTGCTTAGGTATCTCTTTTCCCTGACTGGAAGGTCACAATGGGTAAAGACAGTGAGCCACGTTTTCCTAAGGACTGGCGCGCACACACACACACACAGAAACACTTGGTAGGCCGGGTGCAGTGGCTCACACCTATAATCCCAGCACTTTGGGAGGCCAAGGCAGGCAGATCACAAAGTCAGGTGACAGAGACCATTCTGGCTAACACAACCCCACCTCTACTAAAAATACAAAAAACTAGCTGGGCGTGGCGGCAAGCACCTGTAATCCCAGCTACTCAGGAGTGGGAGGCAGGAGAATCGCTTGAACCCAGGAGGTGGAGGTCATAATGAGCCAAGATCATGCCACTGCACTCCAGCCTGGGTGACAGAACAAGACTCTGTCTCAAAATAAATAAATAAAACCATTTGGTAAATACCTGCTGAATGATTATGTACACACAAGTGAAACTGGCTAGTGGGAATGCCAGTACTGGAATACTACCATCACAGGATGTGATCCAATGGAGTCAGAACATTACAACAAGGTGGACTTTCAAGTCACATTAGAAGTGAGGTTCTGGCTCTTATTAGTGTTATATTCTAGGGAAAGCGACTTACTGACTCTAATCCACAATTTTCTATCCCACAACACTGTCAACAAGAATTCAATTAGGTCCATTATGTAGTCCACAGAGAACAGTGCCCAGCGCAAAGTAAGCAATGCCTCTCACACGTAAACCTCCCCATGTTTATGTTAACAATATTGTTATAGTTGATTTATTGCATTGTTGTCTTGTTAATCCCTTAAATGAGGTGAGGTGGCTCACACCGGTAATCCCAGCACTTTGGGAGGCTGAGGTGGGCGAATCACCTGAGGTCAGGAGTTCGAGACCAACATGGCCAACATAGTGAAACCCCCATCTCAATTAAAAATCCAAAAATTAGCTGGGTGTGGTGGCAGGCACCGGTAATCCCAGCTACTTGGGAGACTGAAGCAGGGGAATTGCTTGAACCTGGGAGGTGGAGGTTGCAGTGGGCCCAGACTACGCTATTGCACTCCAGCCTAGGCAAAAAATGCAAAACTGTCCCCGCCGCCAAAAAAAAAAAAGAAAAGGAAAAGTTATATAAATGTGATCTCTCTCATAAAATCTTATTGTTCTATACTGTGGATAACTGAAACTGCAAAGAGTCAAAGGGGGGGGCTATTGTATGCATTCTTTCATGAGATGTGTTTTAGTGTGTGTGTGTGTGTGTGTGTGCGCGCGCGCACACACACACACACATCCATGCGCATATGCATATACACACATACACACATACATAATGTATTTCTGGTCAAAGATGTTTGAGAAACACTGACCTAACTGCAACAGATAAACCTAGGACAGGTAAGCGTAGCCCTAGTGGGCAAACACGCTGCTGACTCACTAGTTTTGTCATTTTGAATCAAGAATTTGAACAAGTTTAGGGGTTGGGGGAAGAGATGTAAGTGGGAAGAAGGAAGGACAGATGAGGGTGGGGTGCAGTGAGCGAGGCTGAGTGTGCGGGTGTCCATGCACACATGTTCACAGGACTAAACACACACATGTTGTCCCTTTCCTGCCTAGTTCACATCTCTTCCAGTAATTACTATGACAGCCTAGAAATGGGAAACTGTATGATTCTTTAAAACATCAAAGGGGAATATTCATTTTATTTGGGGTTCTAATGTCATTATATTATGCAATTAGCCTTTGACTTTAAAAAATCTAAAAAGTAAATACTACATTAGCTAATAATACGTCCATCCAAGGCAAACCTCAGCCATGTTCCTTGGGAGGCCCTAGGATGACAAAGAGAACTAAAACCACAGTTCCTGTTCTCGAGAGGCATGCTGTCTTCCAGAGCATCAGAGAGTGAAGTAAGTGTATTAAAGGAAGATGCTAGAGGTCATGGAGACACTCCCAGCAGTTCGTAACTCAGCTCAGTAAGGCTACTGCAAAGGAGAATGAGTGTAAAAGAAATCCTGATGCAAAGCACCTTGAAGCACTGTTAGTAAGTAATAGGACCCAGCTACTACCATGAGGTATAGCTGTAGAAGATGAAAAAGGAAATGAAACCAGACAGCAAGCAGGAGCTCAATGAAGGATATCTCCCCAAAGTGCCCCCAAATTCCTCTCAACCTTAAATAAAACCAAAATGGCACCCCTAAATAAAGTCAAAGCAGCCAAAGGCAAAGGCAAAGTCAGGGTAGGATTCAGATTCTGAAGTATGACTTTACAACGTGGGAAACAGTGTGAGTTGTTATAAAACTGTGAAACAAAAGTAACCTGGTATCATCAGTATAGCCATTTTATACTGAATTTAAAATGAAGTTATGAAAGTGATTACAGGCGAAAATAGATATCGAAATCATTTAGGAATTTCTGTCCTCTAATACAAAGAGCTCTGTTTTCCTAAAGATCTGCACTGGGTGTGTGTGTGTGTGTGTGTGTGTGTGTGTGTGTCTATACAGACCTACACAAACAGACATGAACAACAGTATAGGAAGCCATCTTTGCAATGGAACAGTCAATACAGTTGATAAGCTGTTCCAGAAAAAGAAATAATAAAAGAAAGGTTCATAATCTAAGCCTCTGTGAAACAATGCAAAGATTAAATAGCCATTTTGAGAGGATTCGTTTTGGATTCTTACCATATGCTAAAATAAAAGGATTCCAACAAGCTTTTGCCAACAGTTGACCAATTGTGGGGAATCTTTCAATAACTGTATTAGAATCCTGTGAAAGAAAATTAAATTTTGGTCAGTAAAGGCATTATGCAACTCAGAAAGACTGAACTGATATAGGTTGAGGGAGCCTGAATGCTTCTTGTTTAGTATACCATTTTTAAAAGGTGGCAAAAAAAGAATTAGAGAAGATCTTTAGCTAAGTAATTCAAATAAAGCTTAAAAAGCAACCAACCACCTTACTTCATCCTTAGTCACCAAACTAAGATGTATGACATAGTTAGGTAAAATCAATTGTCTTGCAAAATTAATTCTACTCAGGAAAGGCTACTTTATTTAAAAATAACAAAGACTGCTTAAGAGTTGAAAACACATTACTGGGCTGAACACCATGGCTCACACCGGTAATTCCAGCACTTTGGGAGGCCAAGGCAGGTGGATCACCTGAGGTCAGGAGTTCACAGCCAGCCTGACCAATATGGTGAAACCCTACGTCTACTAAAAATACAAAAATTAGCCGAGCGTGCTGGCATGTGCCTATAGTCCCAGCTACTTGGGAGACTGAGGCAGGAGAACTGCTTGAACCTGGGAGGAGGAGGTTGCAGTGAGCCGAGATCTCGCCATTGCACTTCAGCCTGGGTGACAGAGTGACATTCCATCTCAAAAAAAAGAAAGGGAAAACACAATATTGGTGATCAATAACCACATAATCCTATATCTTCATCCTGGTTTTTTATTCTAACATAAGAGAGGTTACTAACTCAGCTCTACTAAGGCGAGTTCAAAGAAGGTTTAAAAGAACAAGAACTCTGGAACTTGAATAAAGAAATGAAAACAGCCAAAGCACAAATGTATATACCTCTGTTTATTACTATTTTGATTACTGTATGGTAAATGACATCATATTTAGTCTGTAACAATCTAAACCCTGACAAAAAAAGGATCAACCAAATAGAAAACAGCTTAAGATTTAAACACACATATATTATTGTACAACTGGACCTTTCTCCACTTCTTCCCTTTCATAAAAGTTAAAAAATAAAAGCAAACTAATGTGCAGATAAGCTGAAACGATGGGTACTTCCTGCTGCGGCAGCAAAACATCTCTCACGTGTGTCCCAGCATCAAGGCTGGTCCTCGACTTCCTGGGACCACATAAATGTCAGTTACATATGTCTCATTAAAAAAAATTTTTTTTAATTAGCATTGGTTGTTCACACAGACTGTATCTTCCTTCTAGTTTCTAAAGACATATGGACACATACTATCAATACAAATTATTCTTCAAATTTCCTATTTGCTCTTTGATTAAGGGAAGAAAAGCTTAACACAAGGACACTTTTTAAAGTGACAATTTTGCTTTTCATTTTGAAATTAAATGCAAATACTAGTTCATAATATATAAACAAGTGCAAAGTCATAAAAATGTAATAAAAAACCATGACATCCATAAAAAGATATTAAATTTTAAAAATAACAAATTATATAATAGTAAAGATACTCAAAATCTTAATATTTATAAAAAGTATTATATTTATAAAAAAATCTTAATATTTATCATCTTTTAGGACACCCCACTTGAGAACAGGGCGGAGGAAAGGTTAAGCAGGTAGCAAATTCTCCAAGATTCAAGGGACACAAAGGCCTTTAAAAGAATCCCATTTACTACTTGACAACAAGCATGAAATCTTGATTATTTAAAAACAACTTGCTTGGTCAGGAAGTCTCATGTGACAATACAGCTACTCAAGAAGAAATTATAGTAATATAATGAATCAGAGACTAGGAAACCAGCTCTTGGGTAATTTGTCTTCCTAATCCATTGGCACTTCAGTCAATACCACAAGTCCCAACTCTGGATGGCATTCTGTCCTGGTGAAATCTGGCAGAGACCATGAAGTCAGAAAATCATTTCATTATTTTGGTCTACTACTTACCATCTCTTTCAAGGCTTCATACATCTTCCTCAGGAACTCCTGGAACTGAGCCAGGTGAAGACAGGTGTCTTGCTGAGTTTCCAAAGTGGAAGCCTGACCCCATACAGAAAGCTTCTGCATCCAGAACTGATAATCACAAGAAAGATCTACTGAATCTTGAGCCATCTTGGAAAAAGGGAAAAGGTGACGTCCCCTTGACAGAAGCCTGTCCAGCACTGAAGGAAACAGTGGGCATACATTAAATCTGTAAGAAAGGGAACAAATAGAAACATTTCTAAAAGGCTCTTTCATCAGTGCCTACATGACCCATTGACGGGTCAAGAGGGGATTACAAGGAACTAAAACAGCATGACTTCTATGCTGGAGTCTTCTTGGAATTGTTATAAAATGTGTCATCCAGCTGGAGCTCCAATTTTTACCATCTGAATTTTTTATCATGATACTATCATTAGACTAGAAGTCATTATACCTCCACAGGAACATGCTAATTATGCACAAAAAGCACAGCTGATAATACTTTATATCTTCTTTTTAAGATTGAGCTATTTTTAAATGTTCTGAATATGAAGTTGAGTATTTTAATGTAATAGGAAATCAAAAACATTCACGAGTGTTTAATAAGTCTGTGCCTAAGAAATGTTTTTGAAGTTCTTATGTTTTATATGAATTTCTGGCTTCTCATTTAGATGTAAAAAAATCTCTATGCATTACAGTCTAATGAATTTTTTCCCAGTTTCTCATTTCTTAGAAAAAAGTAAAATAATTCATTCCACATTAATCAAATTAAGCAATCTTTTAACTAAAGATTGCTTTATGTACTTGATCTCACTTCATTCACAAGAAGCCCTATTTTAGTAAAATAATAATAAATTCCAATTTCTGAGGAGGAATACTGGTTCTAAGTGACAGTAGATAAAATCTTATAAGCCTGACTTCCTACCCCTGAAGGCCATGCTAAAAAGAACAATGGAGTTACACAGATGGAGCTGGTTCAGTGGCTCCAGGTGCCCCCTCCCATCCCACACCCCTCCCTCTATCGCCAGTGGAAGCTGGAAGCAGGAATTGCAGAGGAGGAAAGGCTGCCTCTCAACAGGTGCAGGCCTTCACAGGCTCTGACACTCTCCAGTACAGGGAGGATATTCAGCAATCTAATTTCAAAAGACTGGTGGTAAATAATGCAAGTTTAAATCCTCAACAGCCATAATTAACAGGTGAAATGCTCCCAATTAAATATCCAAAATATCAACAAAGGAGGTTCCCATTACCAAACAAGAAAACCAGAAGAAATTTAAGACCCCTGTACAATTTGGCTGCAATGCAAAAAAATCTAGACTGGGAAAATTAAAGTTTTAAAATACCCAAAAATGTGCAGTTTTTATGTTCACTTGGGCAGCACACATACTAGAACATTTACAGTTTAGGGAAGTGTAGGGTCCAGCCAGCCCTACAGGGTTCTGTGAGCCCCTCCCGGCTGGTGCAGAGACAAGAAATTGCTGAAATAAAAGACACAAGACACCGAGATCAAGAAAAGAGAGTTTGGGCCCAGGAGTCCACTGCTACCCAAATCGAGGAGACCAGCAGTGGCCCCAAATGCCTGGATGCTCTCACTTTAATTGGGTTGCAAATCTGGGGGCAGGGTAGGTAGAGTGTAGTCTTGGTGGTCGGAGACTGGGGACAGGGTAATAGATAAGAGTGTGGCAGTGATAGGGTCAAGTACATCACATGTCATTCAGGTAGGGGCTAGGAATTTCTGGCACCCGAAGTGAGTAAGGAGCCTAATGAATGCATCAGCACTTTTTCCATACTTATCAAGAAAGAACAAAAACATTAAGATTTATATTACTATTACTGATTATCCTTTCTAAGAAAAAAGAAACCAGGTGCAGAAGCCTAACATGAGAGTAGACATGGAACCTGACCACCAAAGCACAGCATCGCATAGAGACAATCGGGCCCCCAGAAGTCTGTAGGTGTACCTGACAGCCGTCAGGCCTTACCGCAAGAGCTTGGAGAAGTGAAGTTTCTTCCTAGCTCCTCGGGGGAAGGAGACGGCTATTCTGGACACCTCCTTCCCTAGCTGGCTAAACAGTGGGCACTTCCCAGTGCTGGCGCTGCCGCACAGCCACGGTGCCCCCCAGCAGCCCTTATGCAGGCGTGACAGAGGGCTTGAAGCGTCTCGCCTAAGTGTCATTTTTTTCACAGTGTCACCCCATGTTCACACTTCCGATCTGAGAGGCATTAGTAAAAGAATTAAGATCACCTATGATGAACTAAGACTGTATTTCTTGTTACTTTCTTCTTCATTATTTATATGGAAATAGGCTGAGGCTTTTGGCTCCTGCCTCAGCACTTACAGGGTCTTTTCCCTAGAGGGAAGGATCATGTCAAAATGAAAAAAAGTTTAATAATGGAGGGAATATAATGCTTACTGTCAAAATGGCACTTAGGCAAAAATCTAGGTAACGTCCCTGCTTCCTCACTGTCTTCCTTGTCCAAGCCATCATCGCCACTGTCAAGTCGATCGCCAAAATAAATGTGTGTGATCTGACTTGACTGCACACACTCCTTCCACCTCCCTGCCGCCACTCAGCCTAGCCCTGGAGTGTTGCACTTGTCTACTGCCAGGATGGGCTTGCCCCTCCCCCATTCATGCTCTATGCAGTAGACAGAAGCAACTTTACCAAATGTAAACGTGCTGGGAGAGCAGCACACTCCCCTGGGTAAAACCCCTCTCCACGGCTTCCTTGAAAAGAAATTCAAACTCCCTGTATATTCCCAGCGGCTTGCTGGAGTTTTGAAGGCCCCACAGAACATGGTTCCAGCACCCTCTCTGACAGCTTTTGTTCCCTCTCTCCACAGCTCACCACAGTCCAGCCCAGGCCTCTCATCTGCTTCATGCTCACAACAAATCCTCCCAGGCCTTTCTGCTGATTCCTTCACAGCTCTTACCACATCAACAATTATCCTGGGCTTTATTTGTTCACTTAGTTACCACTTTCTTTACTAGTGTGTAAATTCCCTGTCTTCCTAGAATATAGCATATGCCTGGCAAGCACTCAAAAAATACTGAATTAAGGAATGAATAATTCACTGGTATTCCTCACAGTACAGTTCTAAGCTAAATGCCACAGCAGAATGCTTCTCCAGATGAAGTTGTTTAACTTTAATTTTAACGTTATTGATTTATTTTTAGACAGAGTCTCACTCTATCGCCCAGGCTGAAGTACAGGGGAGTAATCTAGGCTCACTGCAACTGCCACCTCCTGGGTTCAAGCAATTCTCCTGCCTCAGCCTCCCAAGTAGCTGGGATTACATGCACATGCTACCATGTCCGGCTAATTTCTGTATTTTTAGTAGAGACACAGGGTTTCACCATGTTGGCCAGGCTGGACTCAATCTCCTGACCTCAAGTGATGTACCTGCCTCAGCCTCCCAAAATGCTGGGATTACAGGCATGAGCCACCATGCCTGGCCAGTAATTTAATTTTTAAGAGGTAACTCCCAACCAAAAAAATTTTTAGGTATTTTTATGTTGCCTGTGTGAAATTTAATTAGTAGTATCTCATTTTATAAATGTAACAGCTTATACTTATATACATTTATACCAATGATCTTGGCAGCATATTAAATGCTTTATTCATACTAATTTAATCATCACAGCAACGCTATGAAATGGGTACTATTACCATCTCCATTTTACAGAGGCACTGAGAGATTATATAATTGCCCAAAGTAAGATTATGTAAAAACTGAAATGAAGTAACTGCTAGTAAACAGCAGAGCTATGATTGTGGAATTTGAACCCAGGGTCTGGCTCTGAAGTCTGTGTCCTTAAAGAAATAAAACTGAAGAGGCAGGGCATGGTGGCTCACACCGGTAATCCCTGCACTTTGGGAGGCCGAGGAGGATTACCTGAGGTCAGGAGTTTGAGACCAGCCTAGCCAACATGGTGAAACCCCGTCTCTACTGAAAATAACAAAAATTAGCTGGGCGTGGTAGCAGGAGCCTGTAATCCCAGCTACTGAGGACGTTTAGGTAGGAGAATCCCTTGAACCCAGGAGGTGGAGGTTGCAGTGAGCCAAGATTGCACCATTGCACTCCAGCCTGGAAGACAGAGCAAGACTGTGTTTCAAAAAAAAAAAAAAAAAAAGAAGAAGAAGAAGAAGAAATAAACAGAAGAAACAAACTGATGAATTTCTTACCTATTTCATATGGCACTATATGCAGATCAGTTTAGATATTTGGGAACAGAAAAACGAAGAACTTTCTGATCAAAGTAAGAGACAGACATTTTACTCAAACAAAATTGCAGGCCTAGAACCGTGGCTCATGCCTATAATCCCAGAACTCTGGCAGGCGGAGGCAGGAGCATCACCTGAGGCCAGGAGTTTGAGAGCAGCCTGGGCAACACACAAGACCTTATCTCTACAGAATAATGTACAGCTGAGCCATGCGTGACGGTAGGTGCCTGTAGTACTAGATGCTGCGGAGGCTGAAGCAGGAGGGCGGCTCGCGCCTAGGAGTTCGAGGCTTCTGTGAGCTGTGACAGCACCGCTGCACTGCACACTCCGGCCTGGGTGACGGAGCCAGACTGGCTCAAAGAAAAAACAAAAACAAAAACAAAAAAAAAAAAAAAAAAGAATGGCAAATCTTTTGCTCAGCAACGGAAATGTATCTGATTGTTTTAAATGGAAATAGCTTTAGGAATCATGCAGTACAGTGGTCCTTAATATGCTGCTCCACAGCCTCTAGGGCTGGGGTATGGGTGGAAACATGGTGCTGTGGTAGTGACGACCGGCAAGTGGGGTGGCAGGTGCTGCCAGCATTTGGTTAATCAAAGTGCCTTGTGCCATCAGCCACATGTGGGATGATCACGCATGTTGGGCAAATCCGACCCTGCTGGGAATCTGAGACTTGAGTTAGACTGACAGGTGGAACTCAGTCATTCAAAGGCTCTCTTAGTCTAGACCCCTCGAGCTATCTGAGTTCATGTTCTTAATAAGGTAAGGTGTTTCTCTCAACACTTTAAATAAATATTTTTAAATATTCCACTCCACTCTCTTCTTGCTTGCATGGTTTCTGAGAAGAAGTTGAATCTTCTGCTCCTCTGCAGGTAAGGTGCATTTTTCTTCTGGCTTCTTTCAAAATAAGAAAGCTTCCCATATTTGTGGTATGGTGTCTGACATTAATTTGTAAAATTCTCAGTAATTACTGTTTCAGATATTTCTTTCTTTAAAAAAAAATGGTTGATTCCCATAGATTCTGGGGGAACAGATGGTATTTGGTTACATGGTAAGTACTTTAGTGGTGACTTGCAAAATTCTGGTGCACCTATCTCCCAAGCCGTATACACTGAACCTAGTTTGTAGCCTTTTATCCCTCATCTCTCTCCTACCCTTCCCCTCTGCCCCGAGACTCCAAAGTCCGCTGTATCATTCTTATGCCTTTGCATCCTCATAGCTTAGCTCCCACTTGTGAGTGAGAACATATGACATTTGGTTTTCCATTCCTGAGTTACTTCACTTAGAATAATAGTCTCCAGTCCCATCCAGGTTGCTGTGAATGCCATTAATTCATTCCTCTTTAAGGCTGACTAGTATTCCATCATATATACATGCGCACGCGCACACACACGCACACACCACAGTCTATCTACTCATTGACTGATGGGCATTTGGACTTTCCACGTTTGCAATTGAGAATTGTGCTGCTATAAACATGCGTGTGTATGTATCTTTTTCATGTAACAACTTATTTTCCCCTGGGTAGATACCTAGTAGTGGAATTGCCGGATCAAATGGCAGATCTACTTTCAGTTATTTAAGGAATCTCCACACTATATACTATAGTGGCTGTACCACTTCACATTCCCACCAGTAATGTAGGAGTATGCCATTTTCACCACATCAATGCCGACATCTATTTTTATTTTTTTATCTTTTGATTATGGCCATTCTTGCGAGAGTAAGGTGGTATCGCATTGTGGTTTTGATTTGCGTTTCCCTCATCATTAGTGATGTTAGGCAGTTTTTCATGTTTGTTGGCCATTTGTATATCTTCTTTTAAGAATTGTCTATTCATGTCCTTAGCCCACTTCTTGACGGGACTGTTTGGTTTTTTTCTTGCCAATTTGTTTCGGTTCCTTATAGATTCTGGGTATTAGTCCTTTGCCGTTTGTGTAGATCGTGAAAATTTTCTCCCACTATGTGGGTTGTCTCTTTACTCTGCTGACTGTTCTTTTGCCATGCAAAAGCTCCTTAGTTTAAATAAGTTCCACCTATTTCTCTTTGTTTTAGTTGCATTCGCTTTTGGATTCTTGCTCATGAAATCTTTGCATAAGCCAATGTCTAGAAGGGTTTTTCTGATGTTATCTTCTATAATTTTCATAGTTTCAGGTCTTAGATTTAAGTCTTAATCCATCTTGAGTTGGTTTTTGTGCAAGGTGAGAGATGATGATCCAGTTTCATTCTCCTACATGTGGCTAGCCAATTATCCCAGCACCATTTGTTGAACAGGGTATTCTTTCCCCACTTGTTTTTCTTTGCTTTGTCAAAGATCAGTTGGCTGTTAAGTATCTGTGTTTATTTCTGGGTTCTCTATTATCTTCCACTGGTCTATGTGCCTATTTTTATACCAGTACCACGTTGCTTTAGTGCTGATGGCCTCATAGCAGAGTTTGAAATCAGGTGATGTGATGCCTCCAGATTTCTTTTTTGTATAGTCTTGCTTTGGTTATGTGGGCTCTTTTCTGGTTCCGTATGAGTTTTAGGATTACTTTTTCTAGTTCTGTGAAGAATGATGGTGGTATTTTGAAGGGAATTGCATTGAATTTGTAGACTGCTTTTGGCAGTATGGTCATTTTCACAATACCGATTCTACACATCCATAAGCATGGGACGTGACATGTTCCCATTTGTGTCATCTAGATTTCTTTCGGCAGTGTTTTGTAGTTTTCCTTGTGGAGGTCTTTCACTTCCTTGATTAGCTATATTCTTAAGCATGTTATATATATATTTGCAGCTATTGTCAAAGGGATTGAGTTCTTGATTCACTTTTCAGCTTGGTCATTGGTATATAGCCAAGCTACTGATTTGCGTTATGTTAATTCTGTATCCCGAAATTTTGCTGAATTCATTCACCAGTTCAAGGAGCTTTTTGGACGAGTCATTACGGTTTTCTAGGTATATGATCATGTCATCAGCAAAGAGTCACAGTTTGACTTCCTCTTTACCTATTTGGATGCCTTTTATTTCTGTCTCTTTTCTGATTGCTCTACAGAACTTCCAGTACTATGTTGAATAGAAGTGGTGAAAACAGGCATTCTTTTCTTCTTCTCGTTCTCAGAGGGAATGCTTTCAACTTTTCCCCATTCAGTATTATGTTGGCTGTGGGCTTGTTATAGACGGCATTTATTACATTGAGGTATGTCCCTTGTATGCCAATTTTGCTGAGCGTTTTAATCCTAAAGGGATGCTGGATTTTGTCAAATGCTTTTTCTGCATCTATTGAGATCATCATGAGATTGAGATCATGAGATTGTTCTTAATTCTGTTTATATGGTGTATCACATCTATTACTTGCATATATTAAACCATCCCTGCATCCCTGTTATGAAATCCACTTGATCATGATGGATTCTCTTTTTGAGATGCCTGGATTTGGTTAGCTAGTATTTTGTTAAGGATTTTTGCATCTATGTTCATCAGGGATACTGGTCTGTAGTTTTCTTTTTTGGTTATGTCCTTTCCTGGTTTTAGTGCTAGGGTGATAATGGCTTCATAGAATGATTTAGAGAGGATTCCCTCTTTCTCTATCTTGTGGAATAGTGTCAGTAAGATGGGTACTAATTCATCTTTGAATGTCTGATAGAATTCAGCTGTGAATCCGTCTGGTTCTGGACTTTTGTTTGTGGTGATGGTGGCAATTTTTAAAATTACCATTTTGATCTCACTGCTTGTTATCTGTCTATTCAGAGTTTCTACTTCTTCTTCATTTAATCTAGGAGGGTTGAATATTCCCAGAAATTTATCCATCTCCTCTAGGTTTTCTAGTTTATGTGCGTAAAGGTGTTCATAGTAGCCTAGAATGGTCTTTTGTATTTTTGTGGCATTGGTTGTAATATCTCCCATTTCATTTCTAATTCAGCTTATTTGGATCTTCTCTCTTCTTTTCTTGGTTAATCTTGCTAAAGGTCTATCAATTTATCTTTTCAAAAAACCAGCTTTTTGTTTCATATATCTTTTGTATTTTTTGTTTGCTTCAATTTCCTTTAGTTCTTCTCTCATCTTGGTTATTTCTTTTATTCTCCTAGGTTTGGGTTTGATTTGTTCTTGTTTTTCCAGCTTCTTGAGGTGTGACCTCAGATTGTCTATTTGTGCTCGTTCAGACTTTTTGATGCAGGCATTTAAGGCTATGACCTTTCCTTGTAGCACCACCTTCGCTGTATCCTAGAGGTGTTAATAGGTTGTGTTGCTATTATTGTTTAGTTCAAAGAATTTTTAAATTTTGACCCAATGATCATTCAGGAGCAGGTTACTTAATTTCCACGTATTTACATGGTTTTGAGGGTTCCTTCTGGAATTGATGTCCAATTTTATTCCTCTGTGGTCCGAGTGATATAATTTTGATTTTCTTAAATTTATTGAGACTTATTTTTTGGCCTATCATATGGTCTATCTTGGAGAATGTTTCATGGGCCAATGAATAGAATGTATATTCTGTGGTTGTTGGGTAGAATGTTCTGTAAATATTTGTTAAGTTCATTTGTTCTAGGGTATAGTTTAACTCTATTGTTCTTTGCTCACTTTCTGTCTTGATGACTTGTCCAGTACTGTCCATGGAATACTAAAGTCCCCCACTATTGTTCTGTTGCTGTCTCATTTCTTAAGTCCAGTAGTAACAGTTGTATAAATTTGGGAGGCCCAGTGTTAGATGCATATATATTTAGGATTGTGATATTTTCCTGTTGTACAAGGCCTTTTATCATTATGAAATGTACCTCTGTCTTTTTTAAATGCTGCTGCTTTAAAATTTGTTTTGTCTGATAGAAGAATAGCTACTCCTGCTTGCTTTTGGTGTCTACTTGCATGAAATGTCTTTTTCCACCTCTTTACCTTAAGTTTATGTGAGTCCTTACATGTTAGGTGCATCTCTTCAAAGCAGCAGATACTTGGTTTGTGAATTCTTACCCATTCTGCCATTCTGTATCTTTTAAGTGGAGTGTTTAGGCCATTTACATTCCTCATTAGTAGTGAGGTACTATTCCATTCATTATACTATTTGTTGCCTGTATAGCTTGTTTTTTTGTATTTTTGTTTTATAATTTATGCTTTAAAGAGGTTCCATTTTGATGTGTTTCCAGGATTTGTTTCCAGACTTAGAGCTACTTTTAGCAGTTCCTGTAGTGCTGGCTTGGTAGTGGTGAATTCTCTCAGCATTTGTGTCTTTGAAAAAGACTGTATCTTTCCTTCATTTATGAAGCTTAGCTTTGCTGGATATAAAATGCTTGGCTGATAATTGTTTTGTTTAAGGAGGCTAAAGATACAGCCCTAATCCCTTTTCGTTTGTAGGGTTTCTGCTGAGAAATCTGCTGTTAATCTGATAGGTTTTCCTTTATATGTTACCTGATTCTTTTGCCTTACAGCTCTTAAAATTATTTCCTTTGTCTTGACTTTAGATAATCTGATGACTATGTGCCTAGGTGATGATCTTTTTGTGACAAATTTCTCAGGTGTTCTTTGAGCTTCTTGTCTTGGTCTCTAGCAAGGCTAAGGAAACCGTCCTCAATCAGTCCCCCCAATATGTTTTCCAAACTTTTAGATTTCTCTTCTTCCTCAGGAACACCAATTATTCTTAGGTTTGGTCGTTTCACAGAATTCCAAACTTGCTGAAGGCTTTGTTCATTTTTTAAAAATTCTTTTTTGTCTTTGTTGAATTGGTTTAGTTCAAAAACCTTGTCTTCAAGCTGTGAAGTTCTCTCTTCTGCTTGTTCAATTCTATGCTGAGACTTTCCAGTACATTTTGCATTTCTCTAAGTATGTCCTTTGTTTCCTGAAGTTGTGATTATTTTTATTCATGCTATTTCACTGAGGATTTCTCCCCTCACATCTTGTATCATTTTTTTTTAAATTTCCTTAAATTGGACTTTGCCTTTCTCTGGTGCCTCCTTGATTAGCTTAATAACTAATCTTCTGAATTCTCTTTCAGGTAAATCAGGGATTTCTTCTTGGTTTGGATCCATTGCTAATGAGCTAGTGTGATTTTTGGGGGGTGTTACGTCATATTGCCAGAATTGTTTTTCTGGTTCCTTCTCATTTGAATAGACTATGTCAGAGGGAGGATCTGGAGCTCAAGCCTGCCATTCAGATTCTTTTGTCCCACAGGGTGTTCCTTTGATGTGGTACCCTTCTTTTCCTAGGGATGTGGCTTTCTGAGAGCTGAACTGTAAGTGATTGTTATTTATCTTCTGGATGTAGCTACCCAGCAGGGCTATCAGGCTCCAGGTTGGTACTAGGGGTTGTCTGAACAGTTCCGTGATGTGAACCACCT
Organism: Saimiri boliviensis; assembly: GCF_048565385.1. Taxonomy (NCBI): domain Eukaryota; kingdom Metazoa; phylum Chordata; class Mammalia; order Primates; family Cebidae; genus Saimiri; species Saimiri boliviensis. Next base: position 240,115,263 of record NC_133450.1, on the reverse strand, counting down.
TCAGGTCTCTCAGTCATAGATACCAGCACAGTATTTGGGCTGTTTCCTAAGTCCTGTAGTAGCAATCCGCTTTCTTCAGAGGGTCTGTGGATTCTCTTGGCATTCCCGGCATATTCCTGCAGCAATTCTGGAGCAAAAGTTCTTGATGCAAGTCTGTACATGCTCTGTCCATCCAAACATGAGACACCTGTTTTTGTTGTTGTTGTTGTTTTGAAAAAAGTCTCACTCATTCTGTTGCCCAGGCTGCGGGAGTACAGTCTGTTTCTACTATTCTTTAACTTCCCTTCTCTTTTCTTCAGCATACCTTCTGCTTCTGGTATTCCCATTTCATGTATGTTACACCTTTAGTATTTGTCCCAATGCTCTTGAATATTCTGAGTTTTTCCTTATTTGTTCTCTTTGCTTTTCAGTTTTGGAGGTTTCTATTAACGTATCTCCAAGCTCAGCGATTCTTTCCTCAGCCGTGTCCTGTCTAGCAGTAAGGGCATCCAAGGCAATCTTCATCTTGTGTGTTTTGTTTTTTATCTCTCACATTTCTTTTTGGTTCCTTAAGACTTCCATCACTCTGCTTACACTGACCATCCATTCTTGCATGCTGTCCACTTTCTCCACTGGAGCCATTAGCACGTAGTTGTTTTAAAATCCTTTCACATGCCTGATTCTGATGCTTGCTCTGTCTCTTCAAACTGTGTTTTTGCCTTGTAGTATGCCTTGGAACTTTTTCTCAAGAGCTAAAAATGACACACTGTGTCAAAGGAACTGCTATGAACAGGCCTTTTGTCATGTGATGGTAAGGTATAGTGGGGAGGGAGAGTGTTACAAAGGCCTATGATTAGGTCTCAGTCTTTTATAAGGCTATGCCTCTGGACTGTGAAGTCCACAAGTGTTTCTCAGGTTTTTTTCTCCCACTCCTAGCTCCACCTGTTAGGTGGGACAGGATGGCAAGAGTGAGGCAGATTTGTGTATTTCCTTTCTCCAACATGGAAGGCTAAAACTGGCTGGAGTTTGGTATTACTCTCCTTCCAGGCCAGTTAGGCTCTCATTAACTAGTTTCTCCGTGTTAAGAACAGAGTGCTCTGGCATATTTCAAAATGGTTCTTTCCCCCCTCACTCTCCCAGAACCACAAGGGGATTTTTCTTCAACATTTCCTGTGAGAACCTAGTTGAGCTCCTGGAGGTCAAACTCACAAAAGTGTGGGGGATTCCCTATGACTAGGTCCCCCTGGAGTTTTTAACTAACTCTCCAATTTTGGGGGCTATAGTTTGTACTGTGCCTTCACTTTTTAAAAAAGATCTAAGAAGAGTTGTTGGTTTTTCAAAATTTGTTCAGCTTTTTACCTACTGTTAAGATGGAGTGTCCTAATCTCCAACTTCCTTACATGCGGAACTGGAAACTGGGCGTTCTTCTGAAGTATGGTTTTACAGCTGTATCTGATTCAGCTACTGATAGGGTTTAGATGTTCTGTCCCCTCCAAATCTCATGCTGCACTGTGACCTCCAGTGCTGAAGGCAGGCCTAGTGAGAAGTGTTTGGATCATGAGGGTGGATCCCTCATGAAGGTCTTTGTGCTGTCCTTGAGGTAATGAGTTCTCACTCTATAATTCATGGAAGATCTGGTTGTTTAAAAGACGATGGGCACCCCTTCCCTCGCTCTCTTTTGCTGCCTCTCACCATGTGATGTGCCAACTTCCTCTTCTCCGTCTGTCATGATTGTAAGCTCCCCAAGGCTTCACTAGAAGCAAAGCAGATGCTGGTTCCATGCTTGTACAGCCTACAGAACCATGAGCCTAGAATAAACCTCCTTTCTCTATAAACTATCCAGTCTTAGGTATTCTTTTACAACAGCAATGCAGATGGACAAACACAACTACCTTGGAACCTTCCCATAAATTCTTTTTTTTTTTTCAAGTCCCTTAAATTAACCACTGTTGGTTTCTGTGGTTTTCCATCAAAGAATACAAACTGAGAGAGTCACAGGTACTAGATAATGGATCATAGGCAACAGACCTTTTAAGAAAACAGGAGAATTTAGAACTGGTTATTAAGTCAACACAGGGAAAATTGCAGTAAAACTTCTGTTCATTTTGGGAATTTGGAAATCAGAAGTCCACGGAAGAAGAGGGTAATACAGATCAATGAGGTATCTCCAGCAATCAAGGCCCCCTAAAACAGCCAAGCAAAAGTCACTGGAATCTACCTGTCACTCCACCCCTCAAAATAAACTAAATTTTTTTTAAACCCAATCCTTCACATCTGGTGATGTGCAGAGAATCCTACCTGCCCTACTGAGAGGTTAAAGCATTACTGACACTACTCTACCAAAAGCACAATCAAATGATAATTCCAACTCAAGCTGCATTTTCAGAAGGTGAGTCTTCACTGGAGGAAATTAATATGAGCTTTGACACCTAGAATACCATTATGAAGCTGGTGAATGCATTTCTCTGTCGGGATAAACTGAGGACATGAGAAAGTAGTTCACTTTCACCTGCCTCAGAGATCTCAACTCAAGACATGCAGATTTCACTGGAAACATCATATCTACACTGGTCTACTGAAGATTACCATGCTCATAGAACCTGGAGAGTAGAATGATATATGTGTCTTGCATATATTCCAGCTAGTAGAATGTAAAAGCTAGGAACATACAGGGCCTAGCACTTCAGGAAGTTTCTTCTGATCCCATGGTCTGTGCCAAGTCAAAATAATGCCCTTTAAAATGAGGATACACAAGCAACTAGTACTAGTAGTTGCCTCCAGTGAAGAGATCTATGTGGCTGATTTTCCCTATACACCTTTTTGTATCTTTTCAATTTAATGCCATATAGACTACTTACTCAAAATTAATAACAGAAATTAAAGCGAATGATAACTGCTGTACTTTGAACCTGCTAAGAAGCAAATACTTGGTTGTTCTCTCTAAGACTGTAAAGGTAGCATGTACTACATGGGTTTTAGACCATTTATCTGCTTCTACCCATCAGCCTGGCAATAAAAACGGGCTAGGGCTGACGGCAAGTGTCACAGCATAGCTGGTCCTGCTGCAGCACTCTGCCACTCCATTATATGACCCAATGCTGTTTAAAGCATGAGTGGAAGATACGATTTCCGGGAAGAGCCCATGACTGTGCTGGTCTTCCAAGCCACAAAGCTGGGTGTGCCTAGCAGCACTCTATCATCACAGGTACATTACGCCCACTTGGTAAAAATGCAAAAGTGAGGTTTTTAGGTGTTATCTACATTTCTTTACTATGTCGTACAATTTTTTAAAATTCCTTCTCTTTCATTTTTCTCACTCCTCCTACTGCATATATAGAGTATATGACTAGTGAACACATTTTCTGTTTTGTATATAATTTACAGGACATAACAGAGCTGAGAAGAGGAACTGACATCATCCAGAACTCCTGGGCTTGAACTGGGTATTACTTTGGATTATCTACCTTTTTAAAGGAAGAGAGAGCTAAATTATGTTAGTTGGAAGTATTTTTAAAATTTAGTGTGTGGAAATCAGTAAGTCTGAATGTCCTGAGAAGCCAGTAAGTAGTTGGGCAAGACAGGCCAACATTCAAATTCAGGAAATTCAGAGAACTCCATGAAGATACTCCTTGAGAAGAGCAACCCAAGACACATAATCGTCAGATTCAAGAAAGTTGAAATGAAGGGAAAAATGTTAAGGGCAGCCAGAGAGAAAGGTCAGGCTACCCACAAAGGGAAGCCCATCAGACTAACGGCAGATCTCTCAGCAGAAACCCTATAAGCCAGAAGAGAGTGGGGGCCAATATTCAACATTCTTAAAGCAAAGAATTTTTGACCCAGAATTTCATATCCAGACAAATTAAGGTTCATAAGCAAAGGGAAAATAAAATCCTTACAGAGAAGTAAATGCTAAGAAATTCTGTCACCACCAGGCCTGCCTTACAAGACCTCCTGAAGAAAGCACTAAACATAGAAAGGAAAAACAGGAACCAGCCACCACAAAAACATACCAAATTGTAAAGACCATTGACACTATGAAGAAACTGCATCACCTAACCAGCAAAATAACTGGCTAGCATCATAATGACAGGATTAAATTCACACATAACACTATTAACCTTAAATGTAAATGGGCTAAATGCCCCAATTAAAAGACACAGACTGGCAAATTGGATAAAGGGTCAAGACCCATCAGTGTGCTGTATTCAGGAGACCCATGTCATCTGCAAAGACACACATAGGCTCAAAATAAAGGGATGGAGGAAGATCTACCAAGCAAATGGAAAGAGAAAAAAGGCAGGGGTAGCAATCCCAGTCTCTGATAAAACAGACTTTAAACCAACAAAGATCAAAAAAGACAAAGAAGGGCATTACATAATGGTAATGGGACCAATGCAACAAGGAGAGCAAACTATCCTAAATATATATGCACCCAATACGGGGGCATCCAGATTGATAAAACAAGTTCTTAGAGACCTATAAAGAGACTTAGATTCCCACAAAATAATAGTGGGAGACTTTTAACACCCCACTGTCAATATCAGACAGAAAATTAACAAGAATACTCAGGACTTGAACTCAGCTCTGGACCAAGCAGACATAATAGACATCTACAGAACTTTCCACTTCAAATCAACAGAATATACATTCTTCTCAGCACCACATTGTACTTACTCTAAAAATTGACCAAATAATTGGAAGTAAAACACTCCTCAGCAAAACCAAAAGAATGAAAATCATAACCAACAGTCTCTCAGACCACAGTGCAATCAAATTAGAACTCAGAAATAAGAAACTCACTCAAAACTGAACAACTACATGGAAATTGAACAACCTGTTCCTGAATGACTTCTGGATAAATAACGAAATTAAGACAGAAATAAGTAATTTCTTTGAAACCAATGAGAACAAAGACGCAACGTACCAGACTCTCTGGAACACAGCTAAAGCAGTGTTTACAGGGAAAGTTATAGCACCAAATGCCCACAGGAGAAAGAGGGAAAGACCTAAAATCAATACCTTAATATCACAATTTAAAGAACTAGAGAACTAAGAGCAAACAAATTCAAAAGCTAGCAGAAGACAAGAAATAACCAAGATCAGAGCAGAACAGAAAGAGCAGAACTGAAAGAGATAGAGACATGAAAAGCCCATCCAAAAAAAAAAAAAAAAAAAAATCAATGAATCCAGGAGCTGGTTTCTTGAAAAGATTAACAAAATAGATAGACCACCGGCCAGACCAATAAAGAAGAAAAGAAAGGAATCAAAGAGACACAATAAAACATGATGAACATCACCAATGATCCCACAGAAATACAAACTACAATCACAGAATACTATAAACGCCTCTATGCAAATAAGCTAGAAAATCTAGAAGAAGTGGGTACATTCCTGGACACATATTCCCTCCCAAGACTAAATCAGGAAGTCATCGAATCCCTGAATAGACCAATAACAAGTTTTGAAATTGAGGCAGTAATTAATAGCCTACCAACCAAAAAAGCCCAAGACCAGATGGATTCACAGCTGAATTCTACCAGAGGTACCAAGACGAGCTGGTACCATTCCTTCTGAAACTATTACAAACAACAGAAAAAGAGAGGCTCCTCCCTAACTCATTTTATGAGCCCAGCATCATCCTAATACCAAAACCTGGCAAAGACACACAAAAAAAGAAAATTTCAGGCCAATGTTCATGATGAATATCAATGCAAAAATCCTCAATAAAATACTGGCAAACCAAATCCACCAGTACATCATAAAGCTTATCTACCAAAATCAAGTCGGCTTCATGCCTGAGATGCAAGGCTAGTTGAACATATGCGAATCAATAAATGTAATCCATCACATAAACAGAACCACATGATCTCAATAGATGCAGAAAAGGTCTCTGATAAAATTCAACACCGCTTCATGCTAAAAACTCTCAATAAACTAGATATTGATGGAATGTATCTCAAAATAATGAGAGCTATTTATGACAAACCTACAGTCAATATCATACCAAATCAACAAAAGTTGGAAGCATTCTCTTTTAAAACTGGCACAAGACAAGGATGCCCTCTCTTACCACTCCTATGAAGTTCTGGCCAGGGCAATCAGGCAAGAGAAAGAAATAAAGGTTATTTAAATAGGAAGAAAGGAAGTCAAATGTCTCTGTTTGCAGGTGACATGACTGTATATTTATAAAACCACATCGTCTCAGCCCCAAATCTCCTTAAGCTGAAAAGCAACTTCAGCAAAGTCTTGGGATACAAAATCAATGTGCAAACACACAAGCATGTCTATACACCAATAACAGAGAGCCAATTCATGAGTGAACTCGCATTCACAACTGCTATGAAGAGAATAAAATACCTAGGAATACAACTTAGAAGGAAGGTGAAGGACCTCTTCAAGGAGAACTACAAACCACTGCTCAAGGAAGTAAGAAAAGACAAAAACAAATGGAAAAACATTCCATGCTCATGGATTGGAAGAATCAATATTGTGAAGATGGCCATACTGCCCAAAGTAATTTATAGATTCAATGCTATCCCCATCAAGCTACCATTGTGTTTTTTCACAGAATTAGAAAAAAACTACTTTAAATTTCATACGGAACCGAAAAAGAGACCATACAGCCAAGACAATCCTAAGCAAAAAGAACAAAGCTAGAGGCATCACACTACCTGACTTCAAAGTATACTACAAGGCTACAGTAACCAAAACAGCATGGTACTGGTACCAAAACAGAGATATAGACCAATGGAACAGAACAGAGGCCTCAGAAATAATGCCACACATCTACAACCATCTGATCTTTGACAAACCTGACAAAAACAAGCAATGGGGAAAGGATTCCCTATTTAATTAATGGTATTGGGAAAACTGGACAGTCATATGCAGAAAACGGAAACTGGACCCCTTCCTTACACCTTATACAAAAATTTAATCAAGATGGACTAAAGACTTAAACAAATAAGACCTAAAACCATAAAAACCCTAGAAGAAAACCTAGGCAATACCATTCAGGATGTAGGCATGGGCAAAGACTTTATGACTAAAACACCAAACACAATGGCAACAAAAGCCAAAGTTGACAAATGGGATCTAATTAAATTAAAGAGCTTCTGCACAGCAAAGACCAAAAACCAAAAAAAACAAAAAAAAACTATCATCAGAGTAAACAGGCAACCTACAGAATAGGAGAGCATTTTTGCAATCTATCCATCTGACAAAAGGCTAATATCCAAAATCTACAAGGAACTTAAACAAATTTACAAGAAAAAAACAAATAACCTCATAAAAAAGTGGGCAAAGGATATGAACAGACACTTCTCAAAAGAAGACATTTATGCAGCCAACACACATATGAAAAAAAGCTCATCATCCCTGGTCATCAGAGAAATGCAAATCAAAACCACAATGAGATACCATTTCACACCAGTTAGAATAGTAATCATTAAAAAGTCAGGAAACAACAGATGCTAGAGAGGATGTGGAGAAATAGAAACACTTTTACACTGTTGGTGGGAGTATAAATTAGTTCAACCATTGTGGAAGACAGTGTGATGATTCCTCAAGGATCTAGAATCAGAAATACCATTTGACCCAGCAATCCCATTACTGGGTATATACCCAGAGGATTACAAATCATTCAACTATGAAGACACATGTATGTTTATTACAGCACTATTCAAAATAGCAAAGACTTGGAACCAACCCAGATGCCCATCAATGATAGACTGGAAAAGAAAATGCAGCACATACACACCATGGAATACTATGCAACCATAAAAAAGGATGAGTTCATGTCCTTTGCAGGGACATGGATGAAGCCGGAAACCATCATTCTCAGCAAACTAACACAGGAACAGAAAACCAAACACCACATGTCCTCGCTCATAAGTGGGAACTGAAAATGAAAACACACGGACACAGGATGGGGAACATCACACACTGAGGCCTGTTGTGGGGTGGAGGGATAGGGGAGGGATACCACTAGGAGAATTACCTAATACAGATGATGGGTTGATGGGTGCAGCGAACCACCATGGCACTTGTATACCTATGTAATAAACCTGCACGTTCTGTACATGTATGCCAGAACTTAAAGTATAACAATAATAATTAACTTCCAGATTCACATTTACCATAAAGAATCATCCTACAGGCAAGGAAAAAAAGAAAAAGTATTATAGTTTATAAATGTGATGGACAGTACTTGATGAATACAGTAAAAATTTTCAAATTGTTGAAACAGTGTGTATTTTCTGTTTTTTGCCTGAGTTCTCTGTCTGAAAATATTAAAATCATCCACCAGAATGGGCAGAGATACAGTCTAGCACTTGCTCCCTTCTTTTCCTTCCTGTCCCCAAATAATGACTCCATTAGGCCGGGCGCGGTGGCTCACGTCTGTAATCCCAGCACTTTGGGAGGCCGAGGCGGGTGGATCACGAGGTCGAGAGATCGAGACCATCCTGGTCAACACGGTGAAACCCCGTCTCTACTAAAAATACAAAAATTAGCTGGGCGTGGTGGCACGCACCTGTGGTCCCAGCTACTCAGGAGGCTGAGGCAGGAGTATTTCTTGAACCCAGGAGGCAGAGGTTGCGGTGAGCCAAGATTGTGCCACTGCACTCCAGCCTGGGTAACAGGAGCGAAACTCCGTCTCAAAAATAATAATAATAATAATAATAATGACTCCATTTTGCCAGTTCTGGCTTTAAAAAGGGGAAAATCCAAAACCTGCTTCCTGGGCCCCTTATCTTAGCCGTACAGCTTCTGCTTTGTCCAAGAGGGCTTTGTCACAAAGAGGGAGAGACATTCAATTCACTACTCAGGCAGGAATAAGACAGTGTTACACTAAAGCAGACACACAAGGTGGCTTCCATGGAGTTCAAAAAAATGCATGCCTTGAAAAATGGGGCCGATTCTTCAGATTTATGGTAATTTCAACTTTTTTCACAAATGTACTAATTCTTCATCCCAGGTAATCTACAAACCTATTAGACAATGGTTAGCTGACTATACATTTTTTGCTCAATACCAAAATCCTTTATCTTGCTCCATACATAAATCCTTGACTTTCTTACGATTCTGCCTAGTGTCTGTTCCTAAATTCATTTCATTACTAGCTGTTAGAGAAAAACCATTTAGCATCTTTTAAGAAATAAAAAAGGTTGATGTTTTATGACGTATCTCTTGAAAACTCAGGATTTTAACAAGTATTTTGCACACACATGCACAGCATATACTAATGTAGCAAAAGCAAATCGCATGAAAAATTAGAAGGAAATACACATTTTCCACGTCTTGAGTAATGTATCTTTTGGTGCATTTACCTAGTCCCTTAGGAATCAAAACAAACCATGATTTCACCTTCTCCACATATGCAGACTAAAAACAACAAAAGTTGTTAGATCCCTCAGTAAGTATTTCCAGGAAAAAAGAAAGTGACCTTCAGAAATTCCTACGCAGAGGGGACTAAAGCAAAGTCCCATGAGCAAAGAGAGCAGACGCTAACAGAGGGCAGTGTCCAGTGAAGGATCCGCACATGCTCGCACCTACCCCCGTTTCCTGCTAGGTGGGAACAGATACTTCAGAAGCAGGAAGAGGTGAAGGGGTAGGATAAAGTTCCAAGGGAAACCAGCCATGGGGCCGTGCAAACATACAAGATACTGAAAAAGGACCAGTTCACAATGACATCAGCTTAGGACCACTGCCATTGCCCTTCTTCTCACACATATAAATTGCTCAAGAGTTTGGTTGCTTGCTAAGTACTATTTTATGAACTCAAATTGCCATGGTACAAAAGATACACCACTGTCCACAGGGGCTCACAGTCTGAGTCACTGAGATAACATGGCTCAGACTCAAAGTACAGCAGGCAACAAAGAGTTTTACCTCAGGGCTAAATGTTCTTCATTTTGGTGAATTCTGTCCTTTAAGAGAAGGACATATTCAGAAACTTCATGGAAAATGTACCTCACAAAAATATGAAGCAAGCACAATTCATGAGAGTAGAAAAAGGAAGTAAAAGCATCAAAACACTTGAGCAGTGTCTGAAGAAAGAAAACTAAGAGGGAGGAGGCATTGGGTGACAGGCTGGGACAATGCATCCTGATTCATTAAAAACAAACAGAAAACCATCTCTTTTCACTTAGAATGGCTACTGTCAAGGAAACAACAAGCGCTGATGAGGACACAGAGAAACCAGAACTCTTGTGTACTGCTGCTGGAAATGTAAAATGGTACAGCTGCTATGGAAAACAGTATGGTAGTTCCTAAAAAAAAAAAAAAAAAAAAAAAAAAAAAAAAAAAAAAAAAACTAAACATAGAATTACCATTGATCCAGCAATCCCACTTCTAGGTGTATATTTGTACACCCACATTCACACCAGCACAAAGTAAGAACTCAATAGCCAAAAGTAAGAACTCAAATATCCATCAGTGGAAAAAAGGATATAAAATTCACAACGTGTGGTACATGCACACACTGCAATATCATTCTGACACAGACAGGACTAAATCTTGAAAACACTATGCCAAGTTAAATCAGACAGACACGGAAGGACAGATATTCTGTGATTCCTCATAGATGAGGTACCTAGAATAGTCAAATTCACAGAGCCAAATTAATCCATGAGGGAAGACAGTGTTACTGCTTATTGGGTACAGTTTCTGTTTGAGATAATGGGAAAGTTCTGCAGGTAGATGGCGGCAATGGTTAAACAATGTTAAAATAATCAATGGCACTGAATTACACGTAAAAGTGGTTAAGATGGTTACAATCTTACTGATATATGCCACAATTTAAAAACCAACAACACAGAAATGACAAATCTGGAGTAGCTCCAGTCATGGCTGGCCCAGCAGAGGTGGGGCCTGGACAACACCCTGCATCCCCACCCTCCCCTCCCCTCCATAACCACTCAGAACAGTGCTGCACACACTGCTAGTTGCCCAGCCGGCAGCCCTAAGCCCTCCATTTCCTCTTAGTTAAGAGTTTTGTCCAGGAATGGCAGGGCCTCATGTCTTAGGGAGACTGGGATATACCCCAGTGCCAGGGTGAATCTTGATTCACACAGACCAGGTAATTTTGAATGTTTCGTTCTCAGGACCCCTTCATACCTTTCAACATTACTGAGGACCCCAAAGAGTTTTGGTTTATGTGAGTTATATATGTTCACGTTTACCACCAGAAACTAAAATTGAGAAAAATTAAAGACAAAATATACAAGCACACATTGCATCAGCTGTCAGAACGCTGGCATCATCATCTATTATGTAACCTCTTGACAAAGCCACGGCACATTAGTGAGAACATGTGAGTGGAAAGGCCTAGCATTATTATAAAAATACTTTTACCACTGTGAACCTCCTGAAAGGGTCTCAGGGACCCTGGGCCCTCAGCCATGTTTTGGGAATGGCTAGTACAGACCAGTCATGGTATTTACTTTTGCTCTCGTATCAAACTGTAGGAACGTGCATGTTATGAAACTCTAGGGCATGAGAACTAAACTTCAACTGAAAGGTTTCTCAGTTTTAAATGAGTTCACTTTTTTCCATATCCAAAACAGTAGTCTTTCCATGACACTCAGAATGACAAAAGTCCCCTTGAGACCCAGGGATAAGGAAGCCTGAGAGGACTGGCCAACGTACTGCAAACAGCAGAGAATCACAGCCCTGTGTCCTCGCAGCACAGTTGAGGCAATGATGGAGCCGACTGTGGAACTGCTCTTTTTGCTTAATCCACCATTCTTTGGCTTTCCTGTTACCTGCAGTCAAACACATCCCAGCTGACACATCTCAGAACCTAGTCTGCTGAGCATATTTTGAAACCCATGAACTCACACAGTACCTGGCACGTTGTAGGAGTGTGATAAATATATACTGAACAAATACATGGAAAATAAATACATAAACAAACAAACCCACCAAGGCTACTGTAGAGGAAAAATAAAACAGATAAAATTCATACTGATTTTATATTGATAGAAACCCTTATAGCTCCAAGATTGTCAACATTTAAAACAAAGCTCATTTTAAGCCACACAAAAATGGCTATATATGGTACCTGTTGGAGGGACAAAAAAATCTGAAAATGCTTTCCTTTGATCTAAAACATCTCTAAGCCCAGAGAGCTAAGTCTACTCATGCCAGATATGGACCACATAACCTTCTCAAAGTGGATGCACCTTGAATAAAGAGCACTTTTTTCCCATTTCCCCTCAGTATGAAGTCTTTTCTCTCATGAAATTAGCACCAAACAGGAGAGAATGCTATAAAACACACTATTTATGGAAAAAGAAAATGAGACAAATCACATACCTAGCTTCCAATCAATGTCATCAACTAGGGGTGCCATGACCTTGTCAGAAAATATTTAAAGCTGCTAAAATATAATCAAATATAAAATTAACAAATTTATGTTCAATTCTCCTTAAGTTGACAAGATTCTTCCCCCTCCTTGATGAAAGCCTGATAACTATTTTTAATTTGCTGAAATGTAATGATTCTTTGCTTCACTTCACAGGGTAAGATTGGTTAACTTACCCGTTTTCTTTTTTGAAAATCACAAAAAAATACTCTTGTTCCCATGAAGTGCTTATGAAAGAAACAAATGGTATATTTCCCCCCGCCCCTAAAACCAACAAGGTTTTAAGAAAAGTTCCACTAGGAGGAGCTGGCTATTTCTCTGTTGTGTCAGTGGTGTTCTACCTCTGAGATAGTCTAATCAGAACAGAAGACTTGAAATTTGCAGATAATTTCAAACAAACCTCAATTGTAAACAAAATCTGGGTCTAAGGAATTGGAGGAGGCAACTTCAATCCAGGTGCAGAGTATGTATACATACTCTTCAGATGACTCGGTAAAGAACTAAGCAATTGAATGTAGCAGATAATTCTGGGGATTTATGAAGTTCAATTCTCCCACCCATGTCCCCAGTGGTGGTGGGAGAAGAGCTCTTCTCTGGACTTGGCTTCAGAGTAAAAGCATCCCTTCACCATAGTGCTCGCCTTTGAGGCTGCCAAGACAGCCTGGTCTTGTTTATCAGAGCACCGAAGAGCCATCATTCGGACTTGGAAAATATCAGCCTGCCCTCATCTGCTCTGTTACAATGATTACTTCCTTTCCTTGCATTCTAGTCCTCAACTTCACTTACCTGACGGTAAGACTGTTGGGTTTTGGTTAGACCAGTTCGAAAGTGAGCCGAGGAGCACATTAGTCGTCAAAATATCAGGAAGCTTCTTTCTGCCTTTGTGACTGGTGACTGGGCTCCAAGTTATTTCTGCCGCTTTCTCCTCTTGGTTCCACAGGTAATTTATTGTTACCTAAACAAAAACCAGGAAACCCATCCATTTATTAGGAACCTATTTTATGACAAGAACCCTGAAAATCATTGCAAACAGAAAGATGACAGTGTTCCCTGCTCTCAAGTGACTTATGACTAATGAAGAAATCGGGGCCCATAACAGATAACACTTAACAGGGAAGGGCCGGGAGAAAAGGAAGCACAGGGGGCTGCAGGGGGCCCGAGGAAGGGGCACCAGCCAGGCAGGGAAGTGCCAGAGGCCCCAGACAGCAATGACCCCGAGCTAAGCGGGCAGGACGCATGAGCAGGAGTGAGCTGAAGACATCAAAATCTAAGGCAAGTCGCTTGCTGCAATGCACAGCAAGAGTTAAGTTACCATTTGACCCAGGTTCTCAAACTTAAAAACTATTGAGAGCTCCCAGTATTATCTAAAGTCATTTTTCTTGCTAGTTAAACATTAACAAACATAAAGCAGAAAAATCTTATGCTTATAACTCTTTTTTTTTTTTTTTTTTGAGACGCAGTTTCGCTCTTGTTGCCCAGGCTGGAGTGCGATGGCGCGATCTCGGCTCACCGCAACCTCCGCCTCCTGGGTTCAGGCAATTCTCCTGCCTCAGCCTCCTGAGTAGCTGGGATTACAGGCACGCGCCACCATGCCCAGCTAATTTTTTGTATTTTTAGTAGAGACGGGGTTTCACCATGTTGACCAAGATGGTCTCGATCTCTTGACCTCGTGATCCACCCGCCTCGGCCTCCCAAAGTGCTGGGATTACAGGCTTGAGCCACCGTGCCCGGCCAACTCTTATACAAATATAAAACAAAAAAATGTACAAATTAAATACCAACAAATATACAAAATGAGTAAAATTTAAACTGACAAAATTAATTCAGCATGATCAATGATGCAGTCATTGAAACTCACTAACCATATGAGCTTAGTACTGACAGGCAGGTTCTGTTGACTGGCCAGTACTGACATATGCTGGGAGACAGCTTAATTCACCCATCACTTTTCTCTTCAGAACCACTGTGCAATGGCAGTCTCTTAGCTCAAACACGTTATTTACATTTTCACCTTTGTTCTTTTGTAATATCTCCCTGTATCTAAAGTAGTGCTCCTTGGCACCAATACAAACACAGCTGCAGATACTGAAATCTTAAGACATTACTTGGTTAGAATTGTAAGCATTTAGGTGTGTGGAAACATGAATTTTTAAAAATTACCATCAAAGTGAAAAATAGAAGGTGAAACCTTTAGCACAGAGGACCAGAGCATCCTAATAAATCCCACCTGCCTAATCCCACTCATCTTTTAGGGCCTGCAAGCCTCAGGCAGAGTTTAAATAAATGTATACCATGGGTCACTGAGCTCTCATAGGAAGCATTCTTGTGGTTAGCTTTTAGTACTATGTAAAACCAAATGTCTGACTTTCTTTCCTTAAAACTCTCTGCTCACATGACTTCCAGTCAAGATGGCACAGTGAATTCGCTCTTTGATGGAGTCTCTCTACTCCAAACATACAGCAAAGAGAGGAAAAAGGAAAAGGATGCAGGCAAGCACACACAAAAAATAAACAAACATTTCTATGAAACAGATATGGGACAGCAACACAAAGAGGCAAGGCCCTAAGGACAAAACCCTGAGCGGCCAGCCCCTCCTATGCGAGAATCCAAAAGGGCAATGAAACTGTAGGTTTAGGTCTTAGAAAGGCTGGGGGCTAAAGAGAGGCACAAAGGACAGAGAAAGAAACTAGCACCCTGTTGGAAGTTGGAATGGAAGGTGCTGAATGGAGCCCTACCCCTCCATGCCTGAAGGAGGCTGGCAGCTTCCGTGCTGCCTACGGAGTGGTGGTCTAGGGAGGGTGGAAGACACGTGCCAGCCAGGACCAGGCACTCCATGAAGTAGCCTGTGACTGCCCAGGAGCCCCCACTGTGAAAGCAGGTTCTGCACCCAAGCTCCATAGAAGCCACACAGAGACAAGCGAAATGGGGCTACACAGGGGAGAGTGTGCGGACAGGGAGAAAGAAATACGAAAAATGACTGAATGAGTGAAAAAAGTTATTTAAAACCTCATTCAAAACATGTCATTTAACCAAAGCTCTAAAGAAATAAATGCAACAAAATCAGACATTAGATCATAAATTCACTTTAGATGAAGTTAATCAGTCCAACAAAGGGTATATTTAGATGCTAAAATATCCAAACAAAGTATACTTAAGATAATAAAGTAATCCCAACAAAATATATTTAAGGTGATTAAAAACACCAACAAAAACAAGTATATTTACGGTGCTTTTAAAAAAGCTAGTTTAAAAAGATTAAGAAAGTATAAATCAAAAAGGCAGAATTAAAAAACAGCTCAAAAACAATCAACTAAAAAGTATGTAAATCAGAACTACAGTCATTAAAACTGAAAAACTCAGTGCACAAGATACTGGACAGTAGACTGGAGAGGAAGTGCTCTGTCTTGCCAAAACACACTGCACATCACTGAATCTGCAGCCACGCAGCTCAGGAGCTCAGCTGCTAGCCCCACAGCCCGGCCTCACTCAGACCTGGCCGGTAGCCTTTCCACACCACAGGTGACTGAATGGCTCACATCAACACATCCAGGCTGTGAGTCCCACTAGCATTCTGCCTCTCTCCTACCAGTTGGTGGATACAGGTGAGGCAACTTTCGCTTTATAAGCCCTACGGAAAGTTGCTGAAAAAGCAGACCCGGAAATGCTTCTGGTAACTTCTGGCAACAGATTTGCCCTCCTTGCAATAGGAAACTGATTCTGGATTTAAATTTATCTTCCTTGCCCACCACACTTCTCCAGCATCACCAAATGTGGACTTGACTGGATTCCTTGTTCACCGTCATGGTATCACAACCAAGTTTGGACCAAGGAACTCATTATACAGCAAGAGGAGTAAAGCAATGTGCTCCTGCCAATTGTCAGCTAAGTTACTACATACTAGCTGCTGCATGAACTTGATGGCTTTCACCTGTATTCCTTCATCACTTCCAAATTTCTCTACTACATATTTCATTCTACTGCATCTTCTCTGAAACTAAAACAGGAAACAAACATTAACATAAAGGGAAACATAAACAAGAATGATAGCCTGAGTTATGTGGAAAGAACTTTGATTTAAGGAATCATGGAAGAATAACAATTTAAAAAAAAAACTTGGAAAACTGGTAACAAAACACATTACAATTGTTTGGGTAAAGAGTAGAGTCACAGTTTTTTTCCTTAAAAGGTCAGTAAGCTTCTCACTTAGGTTCCCCTGGAAGGCAGAGCTCAGCCAGGTTAGAGAAGGTAAAGACCCTAATTCACCCCCTCATTTCCAAAGACAGAAAGCAGCTCACCAAACCAGCCATGTGATGCCCACCAGGTGGTGTGCCTGGCAGTTACACAAGGGGATCGACAGGATGCAGGCCCTGGAACCAGCCACTGTGCTCTCAGAACCTCTCCAAAGCCAACGCTATGCTATGGCACAAGAGCACCACCTACTGAGTTCCAAGGGACACTTTAGTCCATTTATTGAAAAATGGCTCAGTAAAATATGACTGTGGAGGGATGAACTCTACATCATTTCAACCTGACTGGCTATGTCCCTTTCTCTTTTAAAACTAGAACATTCGCCAAGACTCCCGAAAAAGCAGCAGCATGCCTTCTACTCTCCCATTCTCACTTTAATTACTACAGTAAAATGAATCTCTTTTCCTTCTATCCATTTTTGGCTGTCATAATGAATACTGCTATTTCTAGATACCTTTTCCCCTACCTGTTTTCCAAAAGGCAGAGAAAACCTCTACGGGAGAAGCAGTAGTCGTCCTAAAGGGTCTGGGAAGGATGTATGTAAAGTCAAGTCATTTGATCAAAATTTTAAGCCCTATGAGGCACAGTGCTGAAATGGGGGAATTGCTTTCACAAACTCATTGAAAGATGATTGTAATAGTCCCTTTCTCCTTGAGGAGCTTAAGATGAACAGAGGTTCTAGACCAGCAAAGCTGGAGATCAGATGATCTCTTAACAAAATGGAACAAAGAAGAAAATACGTAGACGTAAGGAAAGAAGTTATGGGATAGGTAACATCAGGGAGAGCTGATTGCTTCTGCTGTGCTATACATTAAACATACAGAATACAACTGACAGCAAAGAGCGGGTTCTTTCCGGAGCCCTTCATGCTTTACATGAAGCCTTCAGGTATTGCCAAGTACAGGAACCCTGAGACAGACTCACCTGAACAATTTACATACATTTCAGCCTGCTTATCATGTAGCTTTGCTATGTTTCATTGGTCTTGTAGGGGCACTCTGGGAACCATTTTATGTACAACCTCTCCCATGCCTTAGTCATGATGAAAACACTGCAACTTTTTTGTGGACCTCAACAGAATGTTAGTTGTAGCAGAGAGGAGCAGTCACCTCTCCAGCATCTATTCTCCACGTTCCCCCTCCTTAACAAGACTGGAAATTTCCCAGCCAGCATATTTGAATGGGATAAGAATGGGCTCTGATTAGGTTAAAGCAGTGGTCATCAACCAGGGACAGTCTTGCCCTAGAGGGGATCCTTGACAATGTTTGAAGATATTTTTGGTTGTCACAGCTGGGAGGAGGATGTCACTGGCATCCAGTGGGCAGAGGCCAGGAATACTGCTGAAACACCTACCATGCACAGGACAGTCTCCCACAACAAAGAATTAGCAGCCCAAATGTCGCCACCTCATTCCCACATTAGCACATGGGACCTGTGAATATTACTTTACATGGCAAAGGAATGACTATTACCTTGTTCAACAACAACTACCAAGTGGTAACGTTCAGGATCCTGAGAGAAGGAGCGTGTCCTGGAGTATCAGGATGGGCCACTGGCATCCTTATGAGAGAGGCAGAGGGAGTTGGAGACAGACACAGATGAGACAGCAAATTGAAGACAGAAGCAGAGATTTGAGGGATGCGGCCACAAGCCCAGTAACACCATGCTGGCTGCCAGAAGCAGGAGGAAGCAGGAGTCCCCAGAGGGAACGTGGCCCTGTCAGGTTTCACGCTTCTAGCCTCCAGAACTGCGACAAGACATGATTCTGTTCTCTCCATCCATCAAGTTTGTAGTAATTTGCTATAGCAGCTTCTGGAAACCAATATAACATCCCGCAAGGAGGTATATGAATTGCAAATTACAAAAGGGAAGCAAACTTATATTTCGCTTTTTGTTTTTTTGACCATAAGATCTCATTCTACTGATACACCAAAGGTTTCCACATTAGTTAAAATCCACAGAGAAAAATACTATTAATATTATTAAGCACTTCTGCTGCTGAATGCATACCATAAAAGTCCATCACCTGACTCATCAACCACCTTCCAAAGAAATGACTCCTTCCTCCTTATCAATCCCAGCAAGACTCCTTTTTTATTGAAGCGGCAAAGCATCATTTTAACACATTTTATGTACAAACTGCATTTATTCAATTTGGAATCATTTACTAATAAAAAGTTTTCATTGCTCAATGATATATTTTTCTATTTGTAGAAAGTACTTGGAAATCTTAGGTTGAGATGCAACATATCATAACTTTTACCACTAAAATCAAGAGAAGTTAGCCGGCTGCAATGGCTCACACCTATAATCTCAGCACTTTGGGAGGCCAAGCGGGTGGATCACTTGAGGCCAAGAATTTGAGACCAGCCTGGCTACCACAGTGAAACCCTGTCACTACTAAAAATAGAAAAAATTAGTTGGGCGTGGTGTCGTATGTCTGTAATCCCACTACTCAGAAGGCTGCGGCAAGAATTGCTGGAACCTGGGAGGTAGAGGTCGCAGTGACCCAAGGTCATGCCACTGCACTCCAGTCTGAGCAACAGTTCAAGACTGTCTCAAAAAAAGAATGTCTCTCAGGCCGGGTGTGGTGGCTTACGCCTGTAATCCCAGCACTTTGGAAGGCCAAGGCGGGTGAATCATGAGGTCAAGAGATCGAGACCATCCTGGCAAACATGGTGAAACCCCGTCTCTATTTAAAAAATACAAAAATTAGTTGGGCGTGGTGGCATGCGCCTATAGTCCCAGCTACTTGGGAGGCTCAGGCAGGAGAATTCCTTGAATCTGGGAGGCAGAGGCTGCAGTGAGCTGAGATCATGCCACTGTACTCCAGCCTTGTGCCTGGCAACAAAGCAAGACTCTGTCTGAAAACAAAACAAAACAAAACAAAACAAAACAAAACAAACAAAAAAAACCCAACAAAAACAATCTCATCAAAAGATAAATATTGTCAGACTTTAAGAAAACATGATCTAACTATATGCTGTCTATAGAAGACACACCTTAGAGTAAAAAATACAAATTGGAAGCAAAAGGATGGAAAAGATATGTCATGCAAACATGCAAAAACAAGAAACTTAGTGTGGCTATACTGATATCGGAAAAAATAAATTTTAAAACAAAAAGTTAGTAGAGATGGAGAGGGACATTTTGTTAATGATAAAATGGTCAATCCATCAGGAAGATATAACCATTATAAACAGACACAACGAAGCAACAAAATTCATGAAGCAAAAATTGACAGAAACAAAGGGAGAAACAGATAATTTAATATTAATAGCTAGAGACTTCAAACTGTCATTTTCAGCGATAGGTAAAACTAGAAAGAAAATCAACAAGAAAACAGAACATTCGAATAACACTATAAACCAACTAGATCTAACAGACATCTACAGAACTCTCCATCCAATAGAATACACATTTTTCTCCAGGTAACATGGAATATTCTCCTAAACAGACCGTATGCTAGGCCATAAAATAAGTCTTAATATATTTAAAAGAGCATTAGTAATATAACATATGTGCTCTGATCACAAAAAAAGAAATTAAAAATAAATGCAGGAAGTTTCAAAGGAAATTCACAAATACAGAAACTGAACAGTGCACTACTAAATAATCAGTAGGTCAAAGGAGGAAAAACATGCTTTGGGACAAGATAAATTGCCAGTAACTGATCCTAAAAAGAGGATTATAGAAAAGCTGCCTGACAGAAATTCAAAATACCTGTTTTAAGGAACTTTGACTAACTTCAATAGAGAGAAACAATTCACAAATTCATCAGAGAAATTTAACAGAGAGATTGAAATCATTTTTAAAAATCAAACAAATTCTAGAGTTAAGAACTACAATGAACAAAATAAAAAATCCAATAGAAGGCATCAATAGCAGAATTGTTCAATTAGAGGAATATCAGTGAACTCAAAGACAAGTTAATTGAAAATACATAATTAAAGGTGAAAAAGGAATGAAGTTACAGGATTTGTGGGGTAATGCCTAAAGAGCAAATATGTGGGTCACTGGTGTTCAAGGGGGAAATCTTGAAAAAGAGAAAGTAGCACAAAGCTTATTAAAGAAATAATAAGAGAAAGTGTTTCAAACCTGGAGAAAGCTATATCTATCCAGGTACAAGAAGATCAAAAGTATCCAATCAGATTTAATTCAAATAACACAACCCACAACGTATTATAATCAAAATGTCAAAGATCAAACACAAGGAGAGGATCCGGAAAGCAGCAAGAGAAAAGAAGCAAATAATGTATAAGGAAGTACTAATATGCCTTACAGGAGACTTCTAAGCAGAAACACTGTAGGCTAGGAGACAGTGCGATAATATATTCAAAGTTCTAAAGAAAAAAAATTAAAACTATCAACCAGGAAGACTATACCAAAGCTGTACTTCAGAAATGAAGAAAAGAATAAAGACTTCGGGACAAACAAAAGCTGATGGAATTCATCAGCACCAGACCTGTCTTACAAGAAATGCTAAAGAGAGTTCTTCAAGATGAAAGAAGAGGATAGTAATGAATAACACAAAACCATTTGAAAGTACATAACTCACTGGTAAAAGCAAGTACACAAATTCTGAATACTCTAATAATGTAATGGTGGTATGTAAATCACATTTTTAAATGAAGGTTAAAACACAATTAAAAATAGCTCCAAGAATTTGTTAAGGGACATGCAATATAAAAAGATATAAATTGTGACATCAGAAACTCAAAATGGGGAAGTGGAGTTAGAGAGTATTTTCTTTTCAATCAAAGTTAAGTTGCTATCAGTATAAAATAACCTTTTATAATTATAAGGCATACTTTTATAAGCCCCATGGTAACCACAAAGCCAAAACCTATAATAGATACACTAAAAATAAAAAGCAAGGAATCAAAATATACTACTAGACAAAATCTCTTGACCTCAAAGAAAAAAAGAAACAAAAAAAGATTTTGCAAAACTAGAAAACAATTAACAAAATGACAGTAGTAAATCCTTACCTATCAGTAATTACTTTGAATGTCAATGGATTAAATTCTCCAATTAAAAGATACAAAGTAGCTAAATGGATTAAAACACAAAAGAAAACAAAACTCAACTACATGCTGCCTACAAAAGACTTGCCTCATCTATAAGAATACAAATAGACTAAAATTGAATAAATGGAAAAAGATATTTCATGCAAATGGAAACCAAAACAGAACAAGAGTCGCTATACTTTTATCAGATAAAATAGACTTTAAGTCAAAAACTGTAAAAAGAGACAAAGAAGGTCATTATATTAACATATGATAATGGGGTCAGTCAATTCAGCAAAAGTGTATATCATATATTTAGGTGCCCTGATGATGGGTAAATGTATATGCACTCAATGTCTGAGCACCTAAATATATAAAGCCAATAATAACAGATCTCAAGAAACAGACGGATTGTAACACAATACTAGTAGAGGAGTTTAACATCCCACTTTCAACAATGGAAAGATCATGCAAACAAAAAATCAACCAAGAAACATCAGATATGAACCATGCCCCAGACCAAATGGACCTAACAAACATTTACAGAACATTCCATCCAACAGGTACCAAATACACATTCTTCTCAACTGCACATCAATCATTTCCCAGGATAAATCATGTTAGGCCACAAAACAAGTCTTTACAAATTTAAGAATATCAAAATCACGGCCAGGGGGCAGTGGCTCACGCCTGTAATCCCAGCACTTTGGGAGGCCAAGGTGGGCAGATCACCTTGGGCAGGAGATCGAGACCATCCTGGCCAACATGGTGAAATCCCATCTCTACTAAAGATATACACACAAAAAAAATTAGCTGGGTGTGGTAGACCGTGCCTATAATCCCAGCTACTTGGGAGGCTGAGGCAGGAGAATTGCTTGAACTAGGGAGTCGGAGGTTGCAGTGAGCTGAGGTCACACCATTGCAGTCCAGTCTGGTGACAAGAGCAAGACTCTGTCTCAAAAAAAAAAAAAAAAAAAAAAAAAAAAAAAAAGATATCAAGTATCTTTCCTGACCACAATGGTATAAAACTAGAAATCAATTAAAGGTGGGGGGAACCTTAAAAACTTTACAGTTATGTAGAAATTAAACATGTTGCTAAACAACCGCTGAGTAGATAAATTTAAAAAGACATTTAAAAATTTCTTGAGACAAATGAAAATATAAACATAACACACCAAATCCTATGCGACAGAGCAAAAGCAATTCTAACAGGCAAGTTTACAGCAATAGACGTCAACTCTCAAAAATAATCCCAAGGCACAAACTTTGAGAATGATTATTAAATGCAAATACCCTGAAAAAGAATATCCCTTTAATTAAACACTAATACTAGTATTTTAAGAGAAATTTATTTTGTTGTTGTTTTGTTTTAAACAGATGGGTCTTGCTTTGTTGCCCAGACTGGCATGAAGTGGCACAGTCATAGCTCACTACAGCCTCAAACTCGTGGGCTCAAGGGATCCTCCTACCTCAGCCTCCCCAGTGGCTGGGACTACAGGTGCAAGCCACCACACCCAGCTGGACTTGACAGTGAGTAAAGGTTGTTAGGCACCATGCCATATTTGGCAATGACAAAAGATGAATGAGACAGGTGCCAGTGACAGGCAAAATGAGAAGACGCCAAACACAAATTCTGCCTAGAGTCAGCTTGGGTTACTCTAAAACATTTAGTCTGCCATTTCTGCAACATTCAGCTTTTAAAGATGGTGCATAGGACCAGTAAGGCACAGTCTGCTATTTATTACAGACTGTTTGAATGAAAATTACTTTTCATTCTGTGGCTGTTATCTTGATTCTGAACCCACTCTTCAAAGTTTTGTTTCAAACACTTTCTTTCTCAAAGACCACTTTCTTTACTGAAAATACAGGCTTATCCTAAATTTGTACAAACATTAAGAGTATACTTTACTCACTATGTTCCAATTATAGTATTAGATGCAAGCAAATAACTCACTTAACAAAAAATAAAAATTTAATCAATGGCATCAGCTTAATTATTTTGAGCTGTCAGTAGGCATAAAGTCAAATGTTTTCCAAAATCACGAGCAGCCACTTATGACTCACCTGTGCCTCTTTCTTTTTATCTAATAAATGTCAGTATAACAGAGTGATTAAGAAGGCTGACTTGGAGGCAGACTGCCGAAGTTTGAATCCCTACAGAGTAGGGATTCCAGGTAGCTATCTGACCTTGGAAAGTTATTTTGCCAGTCTATGCTTCCATTTCTGTATCTGTAAAATGGGAAAAACCTAGTACGGTTGCTGTGAATAATAAAATATATTAATGACACATAAAGCATTTAAATTTTGCCTAGCACATTGTAAGTACCCATTCATTATCAGCTATTATCATTACTTATCATATTTCTAAGTAGAAACCAACGGCTTTCTCCAAGAGTCCTCTACTAGTTAGAAATAATCTCTCTTGGCAAGCCTAAACACCTATCAGCAAAACTGTCCACAAAAGCAAGGGAGTCAACAGTGAGAATAAGCATTAATGTTCTGGAAAGGCTGTGCATCACACAAACCTGAAAGCCCCAAAGTTGTTTACTTTAGTATCCCACAAATATTAGAGGTTTCAAGATTTTGCTAAGCCAGTTCCTGCTACATTCACAATATGTTAATATGAGATGGATAAGACAGTTTGGTCAGCTGTCAAGTCATGAGTTGTATAAACACTAGTATATAACAAAAATGACTGTAAAAGTCATGTGGTTCCTATTGGTTATATTAAATTATACTTGAAGACTTTTGCTTTTCTAGCTGCAAATAATTGGGAAAAGAGTGTACTTGAGAGCAAGATTCAAATTTAAATAAACTGTAAATTTCTCAACATCTTAGAAACTTCAGTTCAGCCTCTTTTTATGTGCAAGACTAAACCCAGTACAGTTTATTATTTGAAATCCAAACATATCACTAGCAAACTAGGTTCTAATCTCAGCTCTGATACACACAGCACTATTAGCGTACAGCCCAAAATATTTCATTTCTCTCTAAATGAAAAGCACAATGATATGTACCAGTCTTAAATGACAAAAAAATATGAAATGAGGTAAATAGTAACAATAAACAGCAGTTGTAGCTGTTAATAAATAGCACAGGAAAGTATTGTTTACTTGAGCTGAGACTCCTCTCTGTGTCTCTCTCTTACATGCGCGCACACGCACACACACACAGAGAAAGACACACACACAGACACACACACACACACAGAAAAAAATAAATCTGAGCCAAGGAATAAGGGAGAAAGCATAAAAAGAAAACAATTTAACGTTTCTTCTAAATAGAGAAAAAAAGATTTTGATATCTGGAAGAATATGAACATAAATAAAATGGTATGTTCCCAAGAAAAGGATCGTGAGAAAAATCATAGACATGTAATAAATAATATAAAGGAATCAAGAAAGAAATAATTTATTTCTCAGTCAGAACCAAAAACGAAGTCTCTATGTAATTAGGAGCTCCAGGAAGAATGTAACTATGATGGAATCAATCTCAGACTAGGCTCTGAGATAATTTATAAATTATTGTAATGCCATAAACGAAACAAGCTAATATGCAGAATAACAAACTGAAAATAGAATGTCATAAATTATATGGAGTTTTACACTTAACACTAGCACATCTTACGTACTTTTTGTAGATCACTATAAAAAAGCAAAAATAATGTCAATAATAGATGTGAATAAACAATACACACATCAAGAAACATGGATTTCTTCTTTCATTCAACAAATATCCACTAAATGCTGACTAAATGAAAAATAACGCTATGAGTCAAAAAAAGCAGAGTGAAATCACCTTTGCCTATAAAATTAGCAATGAAAACATAATTCACAGATTGCTTGAGCCCAGGGAGCTGAGCCTGCAGTGAGCTGTGATCTGCACTACAGCCTGGTCAACGGGGCAAGATCCTGTCTCAAAAAAATGAAAAAGAAAAAAATTCCCCAACACTGGCAAGAACAGAGTTAAATAGTCACTCATATGCAGGTTTCTGGAATGTAATTGGTCCAAGTTTTCTGAAAGATAATCAGACAAGTATATCAAAAAAACTTTCAATGTGTTTGTACCCTTTCACTTATTAATCCACTTCTAGGAATTTAGTGTAAGGAAATAACCAGAGATGTACATGATTGATATAAAAGGATGTTCACTGCATATTTACAACAGTAAAAAAACTGCTAACAATCTAAGCAATCCAACAATAAGCAATTAAATAATCTGTAATACAGCCATATGAAAGAATTTAAGCCATTAGCCTCATTTCAGAAGAATATGATTTAATGGTATGGAAAACTGCTTATGTTAGACTATTAAGTTTAAGACTATAAAACACTATATACAACATGCTTGCTATTTTCTTCTACACACACAAACATATACAGATACAACCAAAAACTAGAAAGCAAACAGCACAATGTTAACTACAGTTTTCTTTGTGTAATGCTAGATTATTTTGTTGTACTTTTCATTAATTCATAAATTTCTTATAATAATCACATATTATTTTTGTAACCAATGCAGTGATCTTTTTCCACCTAAGCCAACTAGGGAAATTCTGTTCTCTTGTCAGTGACTGTATCCTGGGCCAATACAAAGAGATGTCTGGTGTAGGGGTTTCCGGGAAATATTTCCTTGCTCCTTACAGGGAAAACAAGAGAAGCACTGTTTTCTTTCGAACACCATCACGTCCAGTATGATTTATTTATCATTCAGTCATTTACCTAAACACACCTACTATGTAGCAGGCACTGTAGCTAATGAAAAGACGTAATATTTTTCATCTTCAAAAAATTTTATAGTTGTGTGGAAAACACACAACTGAGTGGGATAGCAGATATGCAAATAAAAATTCAAAAAATAATGTGAAATTGACCTAATGGCAGCATACACACATAGCACGGGGGCACAAAGAAAGGTTTCACAAACCAGAAGAGTCTTGGGGGCTGATTACTGTGCAAGCAAAGAAAAGCGGAGCATCATCAGACCCAGTGTCTGTGCCGCAGCACATTAACTGGCACGTACAAAGGCTCAGAGTTTAGCCGGACACGGTGGCGGGCACCTGCAGTATTTTTCACAATTTAATTTTTAAAAGGTAATATGGACATATCTTTATAAATCATCTTAAACACTAAATAATTTGCTCCTGAATTCTGTATCTTACTTCTATAAAAATAAATCAACAATACTAACGTTATTAGAGGAAGCAAACAGCTTCCTCCTTAAGGGAATTTCTCAATCTACCAAAATAATAATAATTATTATTTTATAGCAGCTATCACTCACATGGTGCTTATTCTATGCCAACGACAATTAAAAGCACTCTAAACATATCTTAATCCCCACAATCCCATTATAAGAATGTGGAAACTAAGGAAAAGAGAGGTGAATATCTTGTCCAAAGTCACATATTATGTACGAGATGGAGCCACACTCACTGAGAAACGTAACACATGCTCATCCACATCATAAATCGCTGATGCCACGTCACAAAAGAAAATGAAGTATGAATATGAAAAGTAAGTTTTTTGTTGTTTTTATCCATATCAAGAGCAAAATCTTTCAGCAACCTCAACCTAAAATCCTTCGGCTTCTTAAGGAAGAACTACCATTTTTTCAGAGCATGTGCAGTCCTCATTTATGTTCACATTGGTTAATTCCTCCCTCAAGTCTCTCTAAACAGCCCTATCCAACATCATCCGTATCAGTACCCTCCTAAGATCTCAGTGGATCCTTCCAGCTGTCAGAGGCAATGTCCCCGTCTGCTGTTTCTATTTACATATCCAAAATTTACTCTCTCAAACTTCTGTGGGGAAACCACAGACAATGCCTCTGCCAAAGGATAAAGGGAGAAAAATGCTTTCCACAGAGTTAAAAGAATTCCATTTGTCAAACCAATCTGATGACGCTGGATGAACTGAACATTTCCATCTGCCTACCTTACCACCCGCTATTTAATATGAAATTACATAATTTCCCAAGTGGAAGCCATTCAAATTGTTCTTCAAGGAATTAAACTAGAAAATTCTCTTTTTTGTCTACAACAAAAAGGCAGGCATATTCTAAACAACAGCTGCACAGAATAACATTTCTGCATTTTTTTTCCTGAATAAAAATATATTTCTGTTCTGTCACATAATATCAAGATACATATCCAAGATAAAGAATTTGGTATGGACTTTTTTACCACTGCCATATGGTAGTGAAATCAGTTTTTCCAGCTGATAAGGCACCCCATTCTTCCAAACTGAATTCATAATTTATCTTAAGAATTCTGAAACTTTATCAGCAACACAGATTCATGTTCCCAGTTCTTAATAATCTCTGCACAGAACAGGTATTTCTGACATAAAAATAAAATGTTACAATTTAATATTAATATATGGAATAATTATTTCTTTTATCTAAAAAATTATTGCTTTCTCTAAACCACAGGCTGTTTCAGTAATAATAATTTGTAAAGCAGGATTTTATTTACAATTTCATTATCCAAGTTGATCATGTCTGTTTTATATAACATGATGCCTTTACCAAGATCATATATAGGAGGAAAATTAAAGTTGGTATGGCTAGTATAACAACTGTTTGTTACAGCAGATCTTAAGAATTATAGATGTCAATGTATTTTCTTTATGTGCCGACCTACTTAAAAACCACTAGGGAGAGAGAGATCCAAGATGGCTGATCACTAGCAGCTCGGGATTGTAGCTCCCAGTGAAAACGCAAAGAACGAGAGGACGCCACAGCTTCACATGAATTCTTGTTGCTCAGCGCCAGGAGATTCCCAGCGGAGGAGCCCCACGGGTCGCCAGCGCGACTCTTGTGACCGGCAAGGCGGTTTTGCCAGCGCCTCAGAGTGTCGGTTCTCGGTGCAGAGTCAGAAAAGCACCATCAATCTTAACGCCGCTGATTTAGTCGGCGCAGTGGGTTGCTCAGATTTCGGCGCTGAGAATCAATAAGTTGGACGTCCACTCAGAAACCCAATTACAAAGACGGTAATTATAAAGACCACAGATGGATAAATCTACAACGAAGGGAAGAAAACAGCCAAAAAAGGCTGAGAATACCCAAGATCAGAACGCCTCTCCCTCAGCAGGGGATCACAGTTCCTCATCAGCAACGGAACAAGGCTTGATGGAGAACGAGTGTGTTCCAATTACAGAAGCAGTCTTCAAAATGTGGATAATAAGAAACTTCTGTGAATTAAAAGAACTTGTTTTAACCCAATCCAAAGAAACTAAGAACTTTGAAAAAAGATTTGACGAAATGTCAACAAGAATACAAAATTTAGAGAGGAAAATAAGTGAATTGGAGCTGAAAAACACAATACGAGAACTACATGAAGTATGCACAAGTTTTAACAGCCGAATTGATCAAGCAGAAGAAAGGATATCAGAGGTCCAAGACCAACTCAATGAAATAAAACTAGAAGACAAGATTAGAGAAAAAAGGATAAAAAGGAACGAGCAAAGTCTCCAAGAAATATGGGACTATGTGAAAAGACCTAATTTACGCTTGATAGGTGTACCTGAATGTGACGAAGAGAATGAATCCAAGCTGGAAAATACGCTTCAGGACATTATTCAGGAAAATTTTCCCAACTTAGTAAGGCAGGATAATATTCAACTCCAGGTAATACAGAGAACACCACAAAGATATTCCTCAAGAAGAGCAACTCCAAGGCACATAATCGTCAGATTCACCAGGGTTGAAATGAAGGAGAAAATACTAAGGGCAGCCAGAGAGAAAGATCAGGTTACCCACAAAGGGAAGCCTATCAGACTCACAGCAGATCTCTCAGCAGAAACCCTACAAGCCAGAAGAGAGTGGGGACCAATATTCAACATCCTTAAAGAAAAGAACTTTCAACCAAGAATTTCACATCCAGCCAAACTAAGCTTCATAAATGAAGGAAAAATAAAGTTTTTTGGGAACAAGCAAGCACTCAGAGATTTCATCACCACCAGGCCTGCTTTACAAGAGCTTCTGAAAGAACCACTACACATAGAAAGGAACAAACAGTATCAGCCTTTCTAAAAAATACCAAAAAGTAAAGAACATCAATATAATGAAGAATTTACATCAACTAATGGGCAAATGGCAGTATTAAACTCACATATATCATTATTAATTCTAAATTTAAATTGACTAAATTCCCCAATTCAAAGACAGCCAATTTGGACAAAAAACTAAAACTGTATGCTGCATCCAGACCCATCTCACATTCAAGGATACACAAAGACTCAAAACAAAGGATGGAGAGAGACTTACCAACCAACCAGAGAGCAAAAATAAATAAATAAAAAGCAGAAGTTACAATTTTTGCCTCTGATAAAATAGTATTTAAAGCAACAATGATCAAAAGAAGCAAAGAAGGACATTATATAATGATAAAAGAATCAATGCAACAACAAGAAGAGCTAAAGATCCTAAATATATACGCACCCAATACAGGAATACCCAGACATACAAGACTTATAAAGAGACTTAGACTCCCACACAATAATAGTGGGAGACTTCAACATTAATATTAGACAGATCAATGAGAAGAAAATTAACAACGATATCCAGGACTTGAACTCAGATCTGGAACAAGTAAATGTAATTAACATTTATAGAACTCTCCACTTTACACAAAATATACACTCTTATCAGTACCACATCATATCAACTTAGAAGTTTAAACGAAATGTTGGTTGGCTCCTTGTTTGTTACTCCCTTCCCTCATTTTCTTTCATGTCTCCATTATTAAGGACAATTATAGGCATACCCATATTTAGACTGCATTCTAGCCCGGGCAACAAAGCAATACCCCCATCCTCTCTCCCTCTTCCTCTTTCTCTTTCTTCCTCTTCTTTATTCTTTTTCTTATTATTTTCTTTCTAAAAAAAAAAAAAGAAAGAAAGAAACCACTAGGCTATTCTTTGAAAAGGCTTTGACTGTGACTTAAACTTAGCATGCACTGATGCAAATTCTATTGACAAGCTATACGTTAATACAAGTGTCCATGGTTTTGTGTTTTACATGGATTTACATGATTTCTTCTTATTTGTTCTTACAGGTCAACTGAGCCCCAGCACTTGGCTAATGCATTCACCATGTTTCACTCTGGCTCCTGATATATTGGTTACCAAGCTCCTGCCAGGGTACAACATAGGAAATTTCCTATGCTCTTCCATCTTGATTAGTTTGTTGATACCTGAATCCAGTGCTTCTATTTGATCAGACATAGGGCTTTTCGCTTCATTCTTTTTTTTTTTTTTTTTTTTTTTTTTTTTTAATTTCCAATGACTCTTCTTTTTGTTCACTGTTTTCTGTTCCCTTTAAGATTCTCATTTCAGGCCAGGTTTGATGTTGCAGGCGTGTAACCCCAGCACTTAGGGAGGCTGAGGTGGGAGGATCACCTGAGCCCAGGAATTCTGAGACCAGCCCAGGCAGCACAGTGAGACCCCATCTTCACAAAAAAACAAACAAAAATTAGCCAGGTGTTGTGGTACACACCTGTATTCCTAGCTGCTTGGGAGGCTGAGGGAGGGTTGCTTGAGTCCACAAGTTTGAGGCTGCAGTGAGCTATGTATCATGCCACTGCACTCTAGCCTAGACAAAAGAGCAAGACCCTGTCTCTAGAAATAATGATAAGAAGAGTATCATTTCAAGCTATAGTTTCTGCTTTTATACTTTATTACTCTGTTTTCTACAGTTTTTCAGAATTACTACATAAGGATCAGACTTAAAAATTTTTTTTCTGAACCTTTAAAATATCTGGTTAGGAAATAATGCTCAGAAGCACATATAATTCTAATAAACAGCACTATCTATCTGTCTTCTGCCAGTGGCAGTATATATAAATTAACAGGTATGGTTTTTACACAATCATTGAGTATTTGCATATCCAGTGGTTGCAACAACAGCTGAAAAACCACACAACTGAACCTTGAAGAAATGCACATGAATATAATATTTAAAAACCATACCACAAAAAGACAGTCATCTTTCACACTTATGGCTAACAATATTGTGTTGTATAGTAAAAATGAGCGAAAAGAGTAGAGCTTATATTAAGTGTTCTTACCACACACAGAAAATAATAACAAAGGAGGCAGGGGGAGCTTTGGGAGGTGATAGCTATGTTTACAGCCTTGATGATGGTGATAACTCCATAGGCATATAATTATCCCTAAATTCATTAAGTATTCTCAAACTCATTGAGTTGTATACATTAAATATGTACAATTTTTTATATATCAATCATATCTCAATAAAGGGTTTTAAAAATCAAAACAAACTACTGTTAAATTTGAAGACATCAAGGATCTATAGCACAATATAATTAAACCTCTCTATCACACTCCAATTTAAAATGACTAAGGATCATGACCTAGACACACTAATTTAATGTAAGAGGCTTTATTGTCTGGAAAATAGTAAAGCAGTAAAGAGACAGATCCTCAAATGTCATGTCTTTGGATGCCAAAGAAGACTTTGAAGAAGTAGGTGGAAAAACTCGACAGATTTGAAAATAAATATGCTGTTTTAAAAAATAAATATGTGAGTTTTATTTCAAAAGTTTTTTTAATTGATATGTTCCCATGCCAAATCCACAAAGCTTTGTTAGGTGCTTTTTTTTTTTTTTTTTTTTTTTGAGAAAGAAAAAAATAAGAAAAAGAATAAAGAAGAGGAAGAAAGAGAAAGAGGAAGAGGGAGAGAGAATGGGGGTATTGCTTTGTTGCCCGGGCTAGAATGCAGTCTAAATATGGGTATGCTTGTAATTGTCCTTAATAATGGAGACATGAAAGAAAATGAGGGAAGAGAATAACAAACAAGGAGCCAACCAACATTTCGTTTAAACTTCTAAGTTGATATGATGTGGTACTGATAAGAGTGTATATTTTGTGTATTTAAAGTGGAGAGTTCTATAAATGTTAATTACATTTACTTGTTCCAGATCTGAGTTCAAGTCCTGGCTATTGTTGTTAATTTTCTGTCTCATTGATCTGTCTAATATTAATGTTGAAGTCTCCCACTATTATTGTGTGGGAGTCTAAGTCTCTTTATAAGTCTTGTATGTCTGGGTATTCCTGTATTGGGTGCGTATATATTTAGGATCTTTAGCTCTTGTTGTTGCATTGATCCTTTTATCATTATATAATGTCCTTCTTTGCTTCTTTTGATCTTTGTTGCTTTAACGACTATTTTATCAGAGGCAAAAATTGTAACTTCTGCTTTTTATTTTATTTATTTTAGCTCTCTGGTTGGTTGGTAAATCTTTCTCCATCCCTTGTTTTGAGTCTTTGTGTATCCTTGAATGTGAGATGGGTCTGGATGCAGCATATTGATGGGTTTTAGTTTTTTATCCAAATTGCCTGTCTTTGGATTGGGGGATTTAGTCCATTTAAATTTAGAATTAGTAATGATATATGTGAGTTTAATACTGCCATTTAATATTAGCTGGCTATTTTGCCCATTACTTGATGTAAATTCTTCATTATATTGATGCTCTTTATTTGTTGGTATTTTTTTAAAAAGGCTGATACTGTTTGTTCCTTTCTATGTGTAGTGGTTCTTTCAGAAGCTCTTGTAAAGCAGGCCTGGTGGTGATGAAATCTCTGAGTGCTTGTTTATTCACAAAAAACTTTATTTTTCCTTCACTTATGAAGCTTAGTTTGGCTGGATGTGAAATTCTTGGTTGAAAGTTCTTTTCTTTAAGGATGTTGAATATTGGTCCCCACTCTCTTCTGGCTTGTAGGGTTTCTGCTGAGAGATCTGCTGTGAGTCTGATAGGCTTCCCTTTGTGGGTAACCTGACCTTTCTCTCTGGCTGCCCTTAGTATTTTCTCCTTCATTTCAACCCTGGTGAATCTGACGATTATGTGCCTTGGAGTTGCTCTTCTTGAGGAATATCTTTGTGGTGTTCTCTGTATTACCTGGAGTTGAATATTATCCTGCCTTACTAAGTTGGGAAAATTTTCCTGAATAATGTCCTGAAGCGTATTTTCCAGCTTGGATTCATTCTCTTTGTCACATTCAGGTACACCTATCAAGCGTAGATTAGGTCTTTTCACATAGTCCCATATTTCTTGGAGACTTTGCTCGTTCCTTTTTATCCTTTTTTCTCTAATCTTGTCTTCTAGTTTTATTTCATTGAGTTGGTCTTGGACCTCTGATATCCTTTCTTCTGCTTGATCAATTCGGCTGTTAAAATTTGTGCATACTTCACATAGTTCTCGTATTGTGTTTTTCAGCTCCATCAATTCACTTATATTCCTCTCTAAATTGTGTATTCTTGTTAACATTTCGTCAAACCTTTTTTCAAAGTGCTTAGTTTCTTTGGATTGGGTTAGAACAAGTTCTTTTAATTCACGAAAGTTTCTTATTATCCACATTTTGAAGCCTGCTTCTGTAATTGGAACACACTTGTTCTCCATCAAGCCTTGTTCTGTTGCTGATGAGGAACTGGGATCCCCTGCTGAGGAAGAGGCGTTCTGATCTTGGGTATTCTCAGCCTTTTTTGACTGTTTTCTTCCCTTCGTTGTAGATTTATCCATCTGTGGTCTTTATAATTACCGTCTTTGTAATTGGGTTTCTGAGTGGACGTCCAACTTATTGATTCTCAGCGCCGAAATCTGAGCAACCCACTGCACCGACTAAATCAGCGGCGTTAAGATTGATGGTGCTTTTCTGACTCTGCACCGAGAACCGACGCTCCGAGGCGCCTGCAAAACCGCCTTGCCGGTCACAAGAGTCGTGCTGGCGACCCGTGGGGCTCCTCCGCTGGGAATCTCCTGGCGCTGAGCAACAAGAATTCATGTGAAGCTGTGGCGTCCTCTCGTTCTCTGCACTTTCTCTGGGAGCTACAACCCCGAGCTGCTAGTGATCAGCCATCTTGGATCTCTCTCTCCACGTGCTTTTTTTTAAACCTAAGGGTAATTAATTTGAATTTTCCAACAGGGTTTCAGTATCTAGTGGATTAGAATATTTCAAGTGTAAGAATTTGGATGTAAAGACAGAAAATGGAGAAAAAGCAGGTAGGGTGTATTCA
This sequence comes from Saimiri boliviensis, assembly GCF_048565385.1. Lineage (NCBI taxonomy): Eukaryota > Metazoa > Chordata > Mammalia > Primates > Cebidae > Saimiri > Saimiri boliviensis. The sequence continues at coordinate 240,080,628 of NC_133450.1, read as the reverse complement.
GTTAGCCAAACAAACACAGGTCATGTGTTGGGACAAGATTGGGCTGGCTTTACAACAGGAGTATACACCAAAATAAAGAACATCAAACATGAACACTGACATTCACACTCAGGATAGTCACAACTGGATCGCACCAGGGTAGCTCTCATCCACAGAATATTTTTGATATGTCTAAAAATTTTCAAAATTGTAATGAAGTTTAAAGGCAACTCATGGCTTTCATATATTCAAGAATGGAGAAATGTCTCAGGACTCTAGTCAATGCTCTTGAAGAAACTCTTAAAATCTCTTTTATTTCAAACAATAACATTAGTCATAGTCACTGGACTTAAAATACAAGCTAACACTGCAGAGTGAGAAGTGTTACATGGTACAGGAGACTAAGTGGAGCCCTTAACCCAGACATGGGGTGTTGAGGAAGATTTCCAGAAAGAGACCTGACAGACCTGAACCATACATGAGGGCTCACCAGGGGAACAGTAGGCTGTTCAGCAAAGTGTAGACTAATAATACAAAAGGCAATTGTTTAGAATCCTGCCCAGATCAGGAATGCCTCCTTTCTTTAGGCACCTACATTGACTTCTTTTTTAATAATGGAGAAAAACATTTTAGGGTATCTAGAGATAGAGGTCAGCCAAAGGATTACTCTACTGGTGCTTTCATATTTTGATCTCACCATTTTTTATCCCTCTGCTGGTGACTGGCCCACCTGCCTACTCTCTTTTCTCCCTCTCTCCCTCCCTGTCTTCCTTCCTTTCCAAAGACTTTCAGGAAACCCACTTTCTTAAAAGGAGACACAGATACCCACAACTCCTGATGGCATGTTTGGGCAACTGCTTCCAAGTGAGCAGATGCTGACTCTTACTACCTCTTCTGGAGAGAAAGGAAAGGTTGTAGTGATATCTAATCACCTCCATTACTTTATGTGCGTAAGATTCATCAAATAGGCTCTCTCTACTTTGTAATAAAAACATTAAAACAACACCAAGCATAACTTCTACAAAAGGATTTCTCAAAAGAACCTGACAACTATTACAGGTTTTCTCCCTTTGTAGAAAGATGTATAATGTATTTTTTGGAAAATGGACACACAGATCTGAGTGTGGTTTACTAATGGGCAACATGTCAAAATAAAATTTCTTGCTTCTGACAAGAAAAGAAAGCATCATGGTAAGTGCAAGGGGGACTTCTGGCTATAAAAGTAAATTTTACCAAGACCGTCCCCCTGCTCAAGCAAGTAATAGGTAGATTTATAAGGACTTTACAAAACAGGTTAAGACTTTATCCTAAGAGCAATGGGAAGTCACTGGAGGATTTTTAGCATGAAAGTTATATAATCAGATTTGTTTTTCAGAAAGATCACACAACCAATATAGAAAATGGACCACCAGGGTAGACTCAGGCCTAGTCTAGTGGCATGAAGAAACAGAGAAAAGCACCCAGATAAGAGATGCTTATCAGGCAGAACACACGGTACCGTGTTTAGGCTGAACATAGTAAAAAAGGAATAGAGAAGAGGTAAGGATGTCGCTCAAGTTTCTGATTAGAGAAGTAGGTGTGTTATACTACCATACACTGAAAAGGGGAACATACTTGGATAAAAAGATAGGCTCAGCTTAGGGCACAGTGAGTATGACAGTGAGTATGAGACACCTGGGGCAACTAAATGAAGAGGTCCCAAAAAGCAGTGGGTATGTGAAGATGAGGTTAGGAAACAGACCTGAGCTGAAAACACAGAAGTAGAATCAACAGAGAGACAGTAATTAAAGCCATGGAAACAGATGAGATAACCAGGGAGGATGAGAAAAGGACTGGGCCAAAGACAGCAGGGAGAAAGGAGTGACGGATGTCTCCAGTGGCCTGTGGAGATTCAACTGAAGAAAAATCTTGTATTGAGGGAGAACTGGCACGACTTCTGCTGAGGTCAATCAGCAGACCTGTAGCCCACCCATCCCGTTCTTGGCTGTCATGTCCAAGTTTAGTCTGCCATCTTCACAAAGACTACAGCCATCCAAAATAAATAAAAATCAGTCAAAACAAACTGGCAAAATCATTGTTCTAGTTTCATTTAGCAGATCTGAAACGGATACCATCTGTGCAGCCAAGCAACATACAAACACAAGAAATCATTTTTGTACCACAAACACAATCCAAAAGCCGTATCAGGACAGCACAGACATAGAGTAACATCAGACAGAATTTCAAAGTGCTATAAAACACGACGATTCTACTTTTTGGTTCCAGGCTTTAAAAATACTATGGTATATGTGGTTTTAAGATTCTAAATTGCAGTCATGTTCTTAAGCTAGTTTGTTGTTCTATTTAAGTGCTGACAGACAAAAAATACAGTTTTAGTCTGACACACCATTTATCCTACTTTTAACTTTATTTGAGCCTTTAGGGTACTCTTGTAAAGCAACAAAACTGTGCAGAACTGAGGTCAATTAATAACTAGTTTCCAAAATCTACTGAACTTTTAACTACACAATATCCAAATCCCTGCAATTTGTAATGAGCAACAATAAAACTTGGAATTTTTCCAGTTTCATCTAGGATTTCACCAAAGATGAAGAATGCATTATTTTAAGAAACTGTATGTGGTTCATCTGTATGTCACAGACATACGTATTTCTTCACTAATAGTGACTCTATTGCTAGATACCCACATGTAAACTACAGTTTAGCAAAAAGGAACCCAATTCAGTACTGAAACTGTTATCTACATATAATTGCCTTTTTGGAACAAAACCTTGTTTTCTGAGACCCAGAATAGGCTTTATCCCCTAGTCAATACTTAACCCTCTGTCAAATAAAAGTTACTAACAGTATCACAAATATACTGTATCTCTGTGGCCCTGCAGTGGCTCACACCTGTAATCCCAGCACTTTGGGAGGCTGAGGAAGGAGGATCACTTGAGTCCAGGAGTTAAGAGACCAGCCTGGGCAATATAGTGAGACCTCAGCTCTATAAAACATCAAAAACTTAGCCAGGCATGGTGTCACATGCCTGTGGTTCTAGCTACATGGGAGGCTGAGGTGGGAGAACTGGTTGAGCCTGGAAGGTCAAGGCCACAGTAAGCCATGTTCACATCACTGCACTCCAGCCAGGAAGACAGAGCGAGACCATTTCAAATACACACACACACACACACACACACACACACACACAACACACACATACACACAAAATGTTATCTCTGTATACTCAAAACTCATCTCCTTCTCAAAGTCTGTCCATTTTTAACCATCATTCGCTGACAATGTATGTGTCACAGAAGTCACACTTTTTTACTATCAGCTTAGTTTACCTTTGCTGGTATATTTTTCTGACACTGTCTACGTGGGCTGGTCTTTTCTCCCACTATGCATCATGAACTCCTAGAAGCAGGGACTTTAACAGTCATTTCTTTGTAAGGGTCTGCACACAAAAGCCACTTGATATTAGTGGTCAGCCAATTCTATGGTCTCCCAAATATAGGGAATCAAAAAGGAAATAAGTTCATTAATATCTTGTTTTATATTTAAATATCAGCAAGTAGCAAATATACTCATACCTTCCTCACCTCAGCCTTCTATCCCCATCCACTGAAAAACTGTATCATGAAATTTAAGGAGGAAATATGGTAAGGATAAGGTTAATTAAGAAAAGGGAAGAAGTCTGCGGAATTCCAAACGAGGAGGAGAAAATAACAATGATCAAAGAAAAAGCCTAAAAGGAAAATTCAAGCCAAAAACAATAAAAAGGAGTAAAATACATTACAAAATACCTGATAAGGCAATGTCAGATGATAACCAAAAAAAAAAAAAAAAAAAGAAGTCTGTAAGAAATAAATTCAATCTCTTGCTCAAGTTGATCTCTAAACCACAAATGACAGGACAGCTGACAATTTTAAAATCCCAGTCCAGGGATATGTGGTTATCCCACCCTGGTACTTGTTATACCAAATATTACTGCTGACTTGGGGTGCTCCCACGTCAGGATGAGAGGACCACCATCATTCACACTCGCTGCCAAGAGACACATCAGCAACCGGGGGCTGGAGACAGAACCAGTGGCAAAGATATCTCCGCAGCAGGCCAAGGACTGCACAAAACAAGTCTGGTATTGAGGTTAAAGTTAAATGAAATGAAAGAGAAATAAGACAGGAGGAAGAGAACAAATACAGCATCAGAGTGGGCTTTTTCCATGTAGAGGGAAGGCAAACATCTGGAATTATTTGGTGGTGAGTGCCACCAAATTTAAGACTTTGTTCCTCACTTGCAATTATTTCTCGGTTAAGACCACACAAAGAAAAAATAGACCTAAAGGCTAAAATGATGGAAAGTGGCTAAAGTCAGTATAACAATAACTATCAAAACACACACACATTTTTAAAGTAACAGAGGAGTTAGCAGTGCACAAAGAATATGCCTGACTGACTCGAAATGATATTCGTCATAAATTCTTAAGTCATAAATTCTTAAGGAAGCTGCAGAAAAATATTTATAATATCATAAAATTTTTATACAAAATAGTTCTGTATGTAAGTAAAGGAAGTCTTCAAAATAAGTGCTAGCGCTATGAGGGATTTGCTGGGGTTTTTTTGTTTTTTTTAGACAAGCTGGAGTGCAGCGGCATGAATGGTCTCGACTCACTGCAGCCTCGATCTCCTGGGCCCAAGCAATCCTCCCACCTCAGCCTCCCCAGTAGCTGGGACCACAGGCATGCACCACCAGGCTGGTCTCAAACTCTGGACTCAAGCGATTCGAAGTGCTGGGATTACAGGCGTGAGCGGCCACGCCCTGCCTGGGATTTGTTGTTGTCGTTGTTGTTGTTGTTGTTGTTGTATTTTTTTTTCTGTGTTTTTCAACTAAATTGAAATAAAAATAAAAGTCCTTTAAAATAAAATGAAAAAGATCTTCCAGATCATTCAGTTTTTACCCTGAATTAAAAGTGTTTAATTTGATGAATTTGCAAAACAATCCCTTTAATCCAGAGCCCAGCTTTAGGAGAGGTGATGCCACGTGGTGAAGAGAAGGGGCCACTGGCCAAGCCTAGTTGCATTCTGGTTAAAAAAACGCAAGTTTTAAAGAAAAGCAGAAACGTCTGAACCTGGTATCACTATTCCCTAGTTCATTCAGTGAGCCAGGGCAAATGATGTGAAATTTCTGAGTGCCCACTTCACTTCTCTTTGGGAATGAACCAGTACACCTCAAAGGACTGTTTTGAGGATTCTTGAGAACAGCTCTTACCTAGACACAGCCCAGTGGAGTAGGTTCCAGGGAGATCAGTGACCCTTCTGACCAAAATTATATTTTTTGTCATTTCAGGAAACAATCTGTTCCAAGCAATTCCAGAACATAGGCTGCTTTCACTGACCCACCCGCAGCCTGTGAATCCTCAGACTCAGCAGCGCTCAGTAGAGCAGTGGGGTTCTGACAGTTCCTTCTAAGGCACCTGTCTACCTCTTCTAGGAGACAGCACAGCAACATCCAGCGCAGCAACCACAGCAGCAGGGCTCAGACATGAAGGCCTACTTCCTGCAATTCTCTGTCCTACAAACATATCAGAAAGCCCAGTAGGGGTAGAAAACAGCTCTTCTAAGGGCCATACTGCAGAAGCATGGCCAAATGAATAGCATGATCACTGCAGACGCTGTGATAGACACAGTATGCATATGACACTTAGGCAGAGTTTGCACTCTAATGGTTGTTCACTTCTTAATGTTGTTTTAAAACCTTGAACATATCCACTACAAATTCTTATATTCATAAGTATGGCTTGAAACTAAAAAAGTTCACACAGCCGGGCGTGATGGCTCACGCCTGTAATCCCAACACTTCAGGATTACAGTGGGCTGCGGTGGGTGGATCAGGAGGTCAGGGGTTTGAGACCAGCCTGACCAACGCGGTGAAACCTGGTCTCTACTTAAAAATTAGCCTGGCGTGGTGGTGCACACCTGTTATCCCAGCTACTTGGGAGGCTGAGGCAGGAGAACTGCTTGAACCTGGGAGGCAGAGATTGCAGCCATTGCACTCCAGGCTGGGCGACAGAGTAAGAATCGATCTCAAAAAAAAAAAGTTCACACCCACTAGACAAAAAAAAGGGGGAAGGGAGATGTGTAAGGCAAGCACCTAGGACAGGGTTCCACAGCCAGACCTTCTGCAAGCATGGAAAGGTTCTAGCTCGGTCTGTCCATCCAGTACTGCAGGCACCAGCCACACGTGGCTTCTGAACACATGCAATGTGGCTACTTACATCTGAGGAAGTGAATTTTGAATTTTATTTAATTTTAATTAATGTAAATTTAGATAGTCAAATGTACTTATTGACTATGGCATTGCTCAGCACAGATCCAGAACCTTGGGTTAATGACTTGGGCTAACTCACAAAGGGTGGTAAGCAGATGCGTGAGCCAAGTTTAAAAAGAAAACAGTCAAAAAGGAAAACACGCACACGTGCAGCAGCACCATGTTCATATTCTCTTGCAACGCATGCAGTTCACTTTGATAAAGCTGAAGTCCCAGCCTGACCTCAACCTGTCTTAGTCAGTTTAGGCTGCCATAACAAAATATCACATATGAGGTGGCTTAAATAACAGAAATTTATTTTCTTACAATTCTGAAGGCTGAAACGCCCACGATCAAGGTACCGGCCTAGCAGGTCCCCGGTGAGGGCCCTCTTCATGGCTTGTATGTAGGCAGCTACCTATGTCCACACATGACCTCTTCTTTGTGCTCATGTGGGGAGAGATCTCCCTCTACCTCTCCTTGCAAGTCAACCAGTCCTACCAGACCCCACCCTTATGACTTTGTTTAACCGTAATACCTCCCTAAAGGCCCTATCTCCAAATACAGTCCCATTGGGGGTTACAGCTTCAGCTTCAACATATGAATGGGGGAGGGGTGGACACAATTCAGTCCCTAACACAACCCTCTACTCTTCCTTAACTAGTTTTCCTGTAATGAGTTCCAATACGAAAGGGAAGATATAATCAACAAAAATTTTCTTAGAACTAAAAGATGGGAGTTTCCAGATTGAAAGGGCTGACCAAGTGCCCAAGAAAATGAACAAGAGATCCACAGAAGGCACATCATCATGAAATTATAAAAACACAGGAAGATAGAGGTAAATGAAATAATGCCTCACAATTCTAAAGGAAAATTATTTCCAATCTGGAATTCTATATCCAAACTATCAATCAGATGTGACTAGAATGATGACACATTCTACACGCAGTGACTAGAAATAATTGACCTCCCACACATTCTGCTTTAGGAAGCAGAATGTGCTCTGGAACCACAGCATCTTTAGGAACCAGAGCATCTGCTCCACACCAAGAGGAAGGAGAAAACTAAGAAAGAAAATGTAGTAAACAGAAGACCCAATATCAAGAAAGGACAGAAGGTTGAATCAGTGTTGGAAAATTCCAGGGCAACTGCAAAAAAGTGGTTTTTTTGTTTTTGTTTTTGTTTTTGTTTTTGAGACGGAATTTCGCTCTTGTTACCCAGGCTGGAGTGCAATGGCGCGATCTCGGCTCACCGCAACCTCCGCCTCCTGGGTTCAGGCAATTCTCCTGCCTCAGCCTCCTGAGTAGCTGGGATTACAGGCACGCACCACCATGCCCAGCTAATTTTTTGTATTTTTAGTAGAAACGGCGTTTCACCATGTTGACCAGGATGGTCTCGGTGGCTCAAGCCTGTAATCCCAGCACTTTGGGAGGCCGAGGCAGGTGGATCATGAGGTTAAAAGTTTTTAAACAGGTTAAAATTTTGGATTGCTCAGGTTTTCTTCTCAAAATATAACATTTTTTAAAACACCAAAAGAATTCAAAGAAACCTCCACAACCTCTTTAATTTTTTTTTAGGAGGCCAGGAGTGGTGGCTCATGCCTGTTATCCCAGTACTTTGGGAGGCTGAAGTGGGAGACCACTTGAGCCCAGGAGTTCAAGACCAGCCTGGGCAACATGGGGAAACCCTGTCTCTACTAAAAAGAAAAAGAAAACTAGGCAGGCTGTGCGCCTATAATCCCAGCTACTTGGAAGGCTGAGGCACAAGAATCGTTTGAACCCAAGAGGCAGGGGCTGCAGTGAGCCAAGATCGTGCCCCTGTACTCCAGCCTGGGCAACACAGCAAGACTCCATTTCAAAAAGATAAAAAAAAAAAAAAAAAAAAAGGAAAACAGAAGAAATAAAGCAGAGGTGAAGGCAAACAGATGCAGTCTATTGTGTCCTTTGCATTGATGAAAATAGCCTAAGTTTCTCTGAATAAGATATTACCATATCAACTGTGTGCTTCCACAGTTACCAACTTTAGGTTACAACCTGGTACTTGACAATGGTTGGCCTCAATTTTCATCAGAAAATTAACAGAATTTCAAAAGCAAGTTTAAACAAAAGAAATTCAACTGGCTTCTTTTGATAAATGCTGCCTCTCTTTAATAGAGCATTGAGGACAGCTTACAAACAGTCATTTAATTGCTCTATTATCCAATTTAGAGGTTTCCCCGAAAGTCCAACAACAACAAAATTCAGTAAAGGCAAATGGAATTTTTAAATTCAGTTACCAATAAACAAGCAAACAAAACAAAAGAACCCCACACATACGGCCGTGCACAAGCATTAGGCCAAAGCCCAGTTATTCAGAGCTTCCAGTGGACCCTTACATTCTCTTAAATTTGACAAATATCACATAAGACTTAATTGAAAATCAAGCATAGAAAGTAGCCTTAGAAATGACTATATGGCCAGAATGATATCTTACCAGATGTCCCACTAAGTGGAAACTAAGAAGAAAACAAAAAAATCAATTAAGACTGGTACAAGTTTTGAATGCTTGTCCTACCTTGTCTCGATAAAAGACAAGACCACAAAAAAATGTGCTTCAAATCACTTAGAATAAAATTATTTCCTTAAATACAGCATTCTAAAATGTCACACTAATACAATCCTTAAAACAGCAACTATTTTTAGCATCTTATTTTTTAATTGAACAATGCAACTGGATTCCATTAATAGTTAATTTTTGCCAACTTTAATTCTAACAAGCTCATTTAAGTTACATGACCATAAAGAATAAAAGATTTATACTGTATTTTTGCATCCCTACAATTGAAAAGTAACAGGATCAAATGTTTTCAGGCTGTGAGAAGACACGCCATACTTCAGGCTAAAAGTATATTTTATTCCAAAATTAGGAGTGAAAATAAAGCTTGAAAAGAAATGACTTCTCAGCCTTGAATTCAGAAGCATTAATATTAATGACAATCCCACTCATTTCAAAGGCATGTCCTAGAGTGTTTATGTTATGAAAACTGGGCCTGGAATGTCATCTTCAGTAAATTTGAAATTGTTTAACCTGAGGTTTTGCTAGATTTGTAACAGCTGCACTGGTGTTTACAACTGTAATAAGGTCTTTATAGCATGGCACTCCTTTACACATTTTTTAGATCTGGTTGGTACAAACATGTTGTACTGATCAACAAAAATGAGTTTGGTATCTCTCTATAGCTACATGTTTAGTCAGAATAAAGTTTTGTTTTGGATTAACATTGTACAATAAATGCATCAAGGACCTTCAGAAGTTTTATGGTGTTGGTTACAGAAGAACAGGACAAAAACTTCCATTCATATACAAACATTTGGGAAATGACTCAGTTTGTGTTTGTGAAATTTGAATTTTGTTTGGGGAAAAGATATGCATGTCAAATACACTGTGGATCTAATTTGTTTGCTGGCATTCACTGAGGGGCTCAGGGCACGTTACCAAGCAGAAACTGGTTGGGCAGTACTCAAAGATTACATTTCTCCCAATGCTCCTATTTACACAGTAGAAAGATGCAACACGAAGCCTGAGAAAGACTTGCTTAAGAATGCTTCAGTAGGCCAGGTGCGGTGGTTCAAGCCTGTAATCCCAGCACTTTGGGAGGCCGAGGAGGGTGGATCACGAGATCGAGAGATCGAGACCATCCTGGTCAACATGGTGAAACCCCGTCTCTACTAAAAGTGCAAGAGACTACCTGGGCGTGGTGGCGTGTGCCTGTAGTCCCAGCTACTCAGGAGGCTGAGGCAGGAGAATTGCCTGAACCCAGGAGGCGGAGGTTGCGGTGAGCCGAGATCGTGCCATTGCACTCCAGCCTGGGTAACAAGAGCGAAACTCCATCTCAAAAAAAAAAAAAAAAAAAAGAATGCTTCAGTAGGAAGCTTCAGCCACCCTTGGACATGGAACTATTGGTGCAACAGAAAGAACACCAGACAGGAGTTAGTTTCCCTGGGCAACAGTCAACAGCCTTGCCGTTAAACTCAGTTTCCTTCTCTGTAAACATTTCAAAGAGAAGTTATTATCAAAGGTGCATGTTTGCTGCTAAAATCAGTTGGGTCTGGGTAACCAGACATACCCAGCTCTTTTGATTATTGAAAAGGTTATCTCATCATAATAATTAAGACACACTTAAAAGTTGTACACGTACAATTAACCCAAGAAGTCTGTCAGTAAGAGACTTGGGCAATCTCTTGGGCAATCTCTTGGGAATTCCTTAATTATGAGCCAAAGTAATTTTTTTGAAAAGGCCCCATTCTATTTTTATTTTCTAATTTTTTAAATTTATTTTTTAGACACAGGGTTTTGCTCTCTCACCCAGGCTGGAGTGTAGTGGTATGATCACAGGTCACTGCAGCCTCAAGCTCCCAGGCTCAAATGATCCTCCCACTTTATCCCCCCAAGAAGCTGGGTCTACAGCTGCACATCAGGAGATATGGCTCATTTTTGTATTTTTTGTAGAGATGAGGTTTCGCCATGTTGCCCAGACTTGCCTTGAACTTGTGGGTTCAAGTGATTCACCTACCTCTGTCTCTCAAAATGCTGGGACTACAGGTGCTCAGCCCTATTTTTCCTTTTTTTTTTTTTTTTTTGAGACAGTTTTGCTCTTGTTGCCCAGGCTGGAGTGCAATGGCGCGATCTCGGCTCACCACAACCTCCGCCTCCTGGGTTCAGGCAATTCTCCTGCCTCAGCCTCCTGAATAGCTAGGATTACAGGCACGCGCCACCATGCCCAGCTAATTTTTTGTATTTTTAGTAGAGACGGGGTTTCACTATGTTGACCGGGATGGTCTTGATCTCTTGACCTCGTGATCCACCCGCCTCGGCCTCCCAAAGTGCTGGGATTAAAGGCTTGAGCCACCGCGCCCGGCTTTTTTTTTTTTTTTTTTTTTAATGCCTATCTTACCTTAGCACATATGGTTATTATGAGAATCCCATATAATCTATATGAAAATAATTTGGAAAGTACAAAGCACGTTTAATAGGGCTACTGCCCAAAGTAATGTTAAAAATAAACTAAGAAACCAAAAGAAGTAGTTAAAAAAAAAAAAAAAAGGCCAGGTGTGGTGGCTCACGCCTGTAATCCCAGCACTTTAGGAGACTAAGGCCGGTGGATCACGAGGTCCAGAGATGGACACCATCCTGGCCAAGATGGTGAAACCCCGTCTCTACCAAAAACACAAAAAGTTAGGCAGGCATGGTGGCGCGTGCCTGCAGACCCAGCTACTCGGGAGGCTGAGGCCAGAGAATTGCGTGAAACCGGAAAACGGAAGTTGCAGTGAGCCGGGATCGCCCCACTGCACCACTTCAGCCTGGCGATAAAGTGAAGATGTCTCGAAAAAAAAAAAGAAAAAAGAAAAAGAAAAAAAACCCATCATGCTTATAAAATCAATGTATTTTTATAAAATCAATAGAAAAAAAAGCTCTCATTTATAAAGGGTATATAGTATACTGCTCAGGAGTAGTAATAATCTTTTCTACAGATGTGAGACATAGAAGTCACCAGAGAGCCCTATTATTGCAGTAATTTCCTCAATAAGTATGACAAATTTAATCTGATATGTCCATTTTTTTCTGTTAGTTTAACAACTGAATACATTTCAAAATTATTCAAAACTTAGTAAATTACTTTAGACAAAGGTCATAAATTCAAATGTCCAAAACAGACAAGTTAAATGAGTAAAGCAATCAGACAGGCTTGTGGCAACTTCAAAACAGCACGGTCCAAAGAAGACAGCCGGGGGTATGGTTCAGTGGTAGACCATTTAACTGCAAAGAAGACAGCCAGGATTTCACTCCTGCCAGCTGCTGCTGAAAGGCAACTCAGACTTACTGTTGCTCAACTGCCTTAGTCTGGTTTATGCTGCTACAACAGAATACCTGAAACTTGGTAATTTATAAATAACAGAAATTTATCAGCTCTCAGTTCAAAAGGCTGGGAAATCTAAGATTGAGGGGTCATGTCTCAATAGAAGGCATCACACAATGACAGAGCAGGAGAGGACCAAACTGGCTTTTATAACAAACCGCTCCCATGATAACAATACTAATCCATTAATGCACATCAATAATATCTCAGTAACAGTGTTTTTAAAATAACTAACATGTAGTCATTTAGTCATAGCCACTTTCGCCACAAAACAATGTAACCGAAGATGGTTCTTATCAAGTACAAGAACATTTTCAAATACTTGTCCTATTTTCAGCATTTTGTCTCAAAAACAGGTATCTTCTTAAACCTCAAATTATTTTTAACTTAAACAACTTAGGCTTAATTTTTCTTTTCTTTTTTTTTTTTGGTGCAATGGCGCAATCTCAGCTCACTACAACCTCCACCTCCCAGTTCAAGCAATTCTCATACCTCAGCCTCCCAAGTAACCAGTATTACAGGCACCCCGCCACCATACTTGGCTAATTTTTTTAATATTTTTATTAGAAACAGGTTTCACCATGTTGGCCAGGCTGGTCTCGAACTCCTGACCTCAAGTGATTCACCCACCTTGGCTTCACAAAGTGCTATGATTACAGGCAGGAGCCAACACACCCAGCCGACTTGCATTCTTGACCTCCTGGACTCAACTGATCCATCCCCCTCAGCTTCCCAAAGTGCTGGAATTACAGGCATGAGCCACCACACGCAGCCTAGACTTAAATTATTTTAAGACCAAAAGGATTTAGTACAATTTTAGGCAAACAATAGATGAACACAGCACACACTCATAGAACTAAATAAAGATACCAGAAACTATGATATAATGAAACAAATTTCTAGCTTGTAATACCTTCAACGGAATGTCCCTACCAAAATTCGAGTTATTTTTAATGGCAGGCACAGTGCCTCATGCCTGTAGCCCCAGCTACTCAGGAGGCTCAGGTGGGAGGCTCACTTGAGCTCAGGAGGTTGAGAATGCAACAAGTTATGATTGCATTACTGCACTCCAGCGTGGGGACAGAGTGAGACGCATCTCTAAAAAAGAAAAAGATATTTGTATGGCACTTTTCTTCCTTACAGCTACTCAATTTTAAGATAAAATCAATCATATTATATCATTTCATATAAAAACATTTCTATATGTTACTCCTAAAACTGGCTGCATAGTTTCAAAAAATCACCACTTATCAAAAAACTTATCATCAAGCAAAAGTTCCACTAGCTTTGAGAACTTTTTTAGTGTAATGACTAAAAATTCTAATGATACTAACCAGAATCAGAAACACAGGATATTCTTCTTAGTGCGAAATACTGCAGAAAATATTACTTCATAAATAAGATGCATGCTGTTATACCACTAATAGAGGATTACTCACTCTTAAGGCCTATGATTAGAAATTCATAGCTAACAGCTTCAAGCAAAAGCAGAAATTACACATCATTTGTACAAATCTATATTTTATATACTGTTTTATTATAACCTTTGATAGGTGGGGGTAGGTAGGCTAAGGAATTTGGTATACCCAAATTCAGAAAGCTAAGGCTAAATATAACTGATTCCTTCAGATAAGTGTCTTACCAATCAATTAAAATGTATAATCTGCATACATTGTAAATCACCATATACACACTAAGAATTACAAGATTATACTATATCACATAGGATGCCTTTGGTTTCTAGTAATTGAAAACCCAACTCTATTCATCAAGATAGGCTAAGTTATGATGCAGTAACTTTTTCTCATACTGTATGTCCAAAGTGTATGTGGGACATGCATGTTTGTAGTGTGAGGGCAGCGTTCTGCTCCAGTCACTCATGGATCCAACGTGACGGGCGCTCAAACATCTCAACACCTAGCCTCCATAATCACCACTGCAAAAAGGAGAGACAGCTAGCTCATGAATCTGCCACTAAATCCCTCTACCCAGAAGTAATCTGCTTAAAACCTATTGGCTAGAATGATCACAATGTCCTACCCAGCTGCAAGTGAACTGAGAAATGTGAGTAAAAATATAATTATTTAATAAGCATTAAATGAACCTGCTGCACCAAGCAAAACCAGCTAAAACAATAATGACAGGCCAGGCATATGGCTCACAACTCTCATCCCAGCACTTTGGGAGACCCAGGCAGGAGAATAGCCTGAGGCCAAGAGTTCAAGATCAGCCTAGGCAACATAGCAAGACCCTGTCTCTACAATAACAATAACAATAATTAATTAGCTAGACATTGTGGTGCACACCTGTAGACCTAGTTACTAAGGTGGCTGAGGTGGGATGATTGCTGGAGCCCAGGAGTTTGAAGTTGCAGTGAGCTATGATCACGCAACTGCACTCCAGCCAGGTTGACAGGGAAAAACCCTGTCTCAAAATAAAAATAAAACAAAGGGAATTTGTTGGTTCAAGAAACTGGCAAGTCTAGAAACAGAGCAGACTTCACAGTTGATCTCTCTCTCCATCTTGCTTCCCTCATGACAGCAAAATAGCTTTAGCCATTACAAAAGTCAAATTACATCCATACCACCCAAAAAGAGAGTACATACTTCTGTTCCAGCATTCCAAGTAAGAGACAGACCTCAGATGTATTCAGACTGGATTTGCTTGAGCTTATGCCCATTCCTAACTAATGACTGTAACCAATCAATAAAACAGATTCCTTAAAACAATCAGTCAGGAGCTAGAGGTAAGGATCAGTGTTCTCCAGAGTCCACATCATAGTGACTACTGAAAGAAAATCTAGGGTCTGTCAGAACAAAGAAGGGAGGAGAGGATGCTGGCACTCAACAAACCTCAATGCAGCTGTGTAATTAAAAAAAAACCATATCCTGAAGAAGTTAGCTAAGAGCTGTGGAAACAGGCATATATACATAAGGCTATTGCCTTATGTATATATGCAGTGTATATATGAACTGCAGTGCATAAGGACAGAGAAAAAGTCATTCATAACCACAAATGGTCATCGAAAAATCAGGAATTAATAAGAAAATCTATTGAGTACAGCACTTGAACGTACAAGCATAATTAGAAAAATAGGATTAAGGCTAAGTACGAGGCCTCATAATGTGATTGTTTTAAATAAACAATCACAACCAACAAAAACAAAATGACAACAACAAAAAGGAACCAGCCACAGCAGGGTTTCAGAAGTCACTAAGGGAAACAGCACCTCCAAAATCTTATAAAAGAAATCAAAGTAGCTGGCAATGCCACACCTTTGAACTGAACCAGATAAAGAAGGAATCACAGGCATAAAATCATAGCCCGTTTTTATTTTTTTGGAGAATGGGTCTCGTAATTTTGCCCAGGATAGACTTGAACTCACAATATTCCAGCCTCAGCTTCCCAAATAGTTGGGACTACAAGTGCACAGCACTGCACCCAGCCAAATTCATATTGTTTAAATAAAATCTCCTCTGAGAGAGAGAGAGAGAGAGAGAGAGAGAGAGAGAGAGAGAGAGAGTGAGTGTGTGTGTGTGTGTGTGTGTGTGTGTAAAACCACAGCCTCAAACTGTCTTGGGGTAGTCACCAGAGTAACAGATCTCAGATTCCGCTAAAATAGCTAAATGTACATAAAATGTTTATATCACACGTTTCTGAATTACAAAAGTGTCATTAGGGCTCTAGAGGAAAATAAAAACACAAGTTCCAGAAATCCGAAAAATTAAAAGCATGGGTGAAAGATAATGAGAAGTATAGTCAGATCTAAAGTCAAATCATCTGGGAATTCAGCCCACTGGATGCCGTAAGGCCAACCACAGTTCTAATCCTGTCCTCCTCCCCTCCCCTCATACTCCCTAACCTCACTTTCCATGACAATCTATACCGTTTCTAATTTGCAAAGGCCTGGAAAGACACAATTTCATCACTTTATAAAAGCCTGACATATTCTCACCCAAATGTGCCTTTTGTTATGTGGAAATGGGAATAACCTTAGGATTAACTTTCACAATGCAAGAAAATAAACAGGCTAAATACTCTTATCACTCATGATTTCTTGAGGAAGTTCAGAGCAAAGGTGATGAATCAGTCTGCGTCCAGTCAGTACAAAGAAACCACATAATAATTTGAATAAGGAAAGTCAAATATAAAGAATTATTATTATTATTATTATTATTTTTGAGACAGGGTCTCACTCTGTTGCCCAGGCTGGAATGCAATGGTGTAATCATGGCCAGCAGCAGCCTCGACCCCCTGGGTTCAACAATCCTCCCATACCAGCCTCCTTATTAGGTGGGACTACAGGCAAGCACACACTACCACTCCCATATAATTTCGTATTGTTTGTAGAACAGGGGTTTTGCTATGTTGCCCAGGCTTGTCTCAAACTCCTAGCCTCAAGTAATCCTCCGGAGTCCTACGGCCTCCCACAATGCTGGGATTACAGGCATAAGCCACCATGCTCAGTCAGGAACTATTCACTGTAAGAGGACTAGAGTAACAAGGTGTTGGCTGGCCAGAAGTAAAGAGAATTCTACAGAACATAGGAATAGCAGATATAAAGAGAAGCCACTGCCCTTAGGGCTGAGGTGGGTCCCCTAAGGAAAAATACCTACTTCTTCCCAGGAATGAAATCAAGAACTCTTGGAGGGAGCACAGCCATGGATCACTGAATAGGAAAGATGTCTCTGTGGGTGCTGCACCAGTACAACTTGCTGGAAAACCACTTTTGGTAACTTATCAGAAACCCATCCTCCAGGGAGCCAGGAAAACGTGTTCACTGGGAGGTGTCCCACCAGGGGCTCAGTTACAAAATCGCCTGGGGGGGATGCTGAGGTACACTGTTGACTACTGGGTACGGCCGATCACAGCGAACTAGAAGAGCCTGCGCTAGGGAAGACGCACACCACGGAAGCCGGCGCTGCAGAAGCACACACGCCAAGGGCCCGGCTCTGGACATGCGCACACGCCTGGTAACAGGTGGTGGGGCGGCGCCCAAACCCGGGAGCCCGCGCTGGGGAAGCGGCACACCCAGGGAGCCGGCGCTGGCAAGGCACACCCACCGGGAGTGGGCGCTAGAAAAGCCGCACACACCAAGGGCGCTCCGCACTGGAGAAGCGTCACGTGTGTGCACGGCAGCCAGTGCGGAAGAAAGTGTGCGTGGGAACTGGCGATGGCGAGGGCGCGCGCACATGTGCACAAGCTCGCTCTGGAGGAGTCACGGGCACGCGCGTGCACGACAACCTGCACCGAAGAAGGCGCACGCATGCGCACACTGGAGAAACTGGACTTGTAATTTTAAATTTCCCTGTAAAGAAAAACCAGAACTGATAACTTTCTGAGTGAATTCTATCAAATGTTTAAAGAAAAAAAGCAAAACCAATCCTTCACAAACTCTAAAAAAATACGAGGGAACACTTCCCATCTGATTCTAGGATGCCAGTATGACAATACCAAAGCCAAAGACATAACGGGTCTAAATATTACTAATATTACTCATGAATATAGTACAAAAATTCTAAACAAAATATTACTAAACCAAATCCAGAAATACGTAAAAAGGATTATATAACATGACCAAATGGAATTTATAATGCAATGTTAGGATAAATACACGAATCAGTTAATCAATCGTATTGATAAAATAAAGGAACAAAAAACACAGTCATCTCAATAGATGCAGAAAAACAAGATTTCTAACATTTGTTCATAAGAATTCTCAACAATCTAGTAACAGAAGGAAAATCTCTCAACCTGATAAAGTACATTTATGAAAAACTTAGAGCTAACGTCATATCTAATGGTAAAAGATTAAATGTTTTTCCCCTAAGATGAGAACTAAGTCAATAATGTACTCTCCATGTCTATTCAGCAAAGTGCTGGAGGTTCGAACAAGGCAAAAAAGAAATTAATCAGGCAAAAAAGAAATTAAAGGCATCCACATGGAAAGGAAGAACTAAAACTATCTTTATTGGCATGATGCCATATGTAGAAAATCCTGTGTAATTCACAAAAAAACTGGAAGTAGTCATCAAGTTCAACGAGGAAGCTTTCAAGATAACATGTGTATGTTTATATACTGACAACAATCCGTAATGAAATTTTAAAAATAATTCAGCTGCTCTGCCTATGGAGTAGACTTTGCTTTCTTAATAAACTTGCTTTCACTTTACGGATAAATAAAAAATATAATAAAATTTTAAAAATTATTCAATTCACAACACTATCAAAAATAAAACACTTCCAAATTAATTTACTAAAGGGCAAAATTTGTACATTGAAAATTACTAAATATTGCTGAGAGAAACTAAAGATCTCAACGGGAAATGGAAAGAGTCCATGTTCATGGTGGGATGGCAATTCTCCCCCAAACGGATATGCAAATTAAATGCAATTACTACAAAATATATCACAGCCGGATTTTTTGAAAACATGACAAACCGATACTAAATTATGGAAATGTAAGTAATCCTGAACAACCAAACCAATTTTGAAAATGAAGAAAAACATTGGATAACTTACACTACCTGATTTCAAAATTTACCATAAAGCTGTCATAATCAAGGTAGTGTGATGCTGATACAGAAGGCATACAGGCCTCTTACCTTCAGTCCCGTATTAAACTTGAATTAGAAAACCTCGATCTCAAAATGCACGTAAAACCATCATTGCCTGCTGTCCCCCAGTCCAACTCTGGTGGCCAATCTGAATTGTTATCAATTTTTTTTTTTTTTTAGTCAGGGTCTCAGTCTGTTGCCCAGGGTGGAGTGCTGTGGCAGGATCACAGTTCACTGTGGCCTCGACCTCCTGAACTCAGGTAATTCTCCAGCTCAGCCTCCTGAGTAGCTGGGACCACAGGCTGGGCCACTATTCCCCGCTAATTTTTTAAATTTTTGTAGAGACAGGGAGCTCTCTGTTGCCCAAGCTGAACTCAAACTCCTGGGATCAGGTTCCCAAAGCTACCTCAGCTTCCCAAAGTGCTGGGATTACAGGCACGAGCCACCATGCTCTGCCTGTTATCTGAATTGTCTTTCCTTCTCCCCTTCTGCGTTTTTATTAAAACACTGCAAAAATTCAATGTACTTCTCCTGTCTGTATTCTTTCACACTGAGTCAATCACTGAAGATTCATAAACAAGACAGAGAATACACATCTCCCAACCTAAAATAAAACTTTTAAAAATCACTTGGTGCTCATTTCCTGCCTGATTTGAGGCCCTACCACTACCAACTTAGAACTACCACTTATGTGAGTTTCCTGTGGCTCTCTAGAAGGCTCAGATAATCAATTCAACTTTCTACTGGCCAGGCTGGCCTCTCTGTAGCTGGTTTTCATAAACACTAAATTTGTATAATTGTTTTTGGAACTACTTGCTGAAATATGGAACTGGTTAAAAGTACCATTTATTTTAAAATGTACATGCACAGTTTC
This sequence comes from Saimiri boliviensis, assembly GCF_048565385.1. NCBI lineage: Eukaryota > Metazoa > Chordata > Mammalia > Primates > Cebidae > Saimiri > Saimiri boliviensis. The sequence goes on along the minus strand of NC_133450.1, from coordinate 240,061,031 downwards.
AGATACATGCGGCAACACATCTTCGACATCCACCCAATCAATCAAGTTAATGCTTCTTACTAGCAGACAGAACAAAAAATACCAATATAGAGCCTGTTTTTTTTTTTTTTTTTTTCGGGGGCCTTGATAAATGTTTTTCAAGAAATCAAGAGAAATATGACCGAATAAAACAAAAGTAAATTCGAATGTGTAATATAAAGTATAATTAGTCCATTCTCAAGAAACATATTTTACTGGGGGCAGTAGGGAGGTGAAAAAGACCTCTAATATATCTAGGAAAAGAAATCCTTTTTTGATGCCGCCTTTCTTGTATATGAATAATGTACATGAGTGCTTATTTCCATCTGACTCTGGTACAGCACATTACACTGAAACATCAATTTAAGTTTAATGTATAAAGTCGCAATGAACATGTTTTCCATCTAAGCTTATGTAATGAATGATCTCAACACATGGTATGAATTCTATCGTTTGTAACAACCCTGGAGGGGAGTCAGGAGAAAACGATCTGTCTGAGGGCCTATCTCTGACAGTGAGTGACAGCCACAAAGAGCTGAAGTTGGGTGGCCCAAAAGGGCTCCGCTCGTTTGATAAATGCTAAGTCAAATCACATCACAGTTGAGATGCATTAAATAGGGCACAGGTTAGAACAAAACCAGGTGCCCGGGAGTTTTTCAAGTTTCAGATTGGAACAAAAGCCCAGGCACATACAGGTCTTCGCTAGAAAACTCCTTGGCCTCTTTCCTGAAGATTCTGGTACCCGATTTTCCAGATTACAAAACTCCAAGTATTCGCCCCCATTCGGTGTGCTGGACACCTGAGATCACAGAGGGGTTCACAGTTGCAAACGCACACACCTAAAAATTTAAACAGGGAAACAAATAGCACCCGAAAACCCTCTCACGGGCTCTGAAGACGTGGCCTGGCGTCCACATAAAGAGGAGAGGGGGGACCCCGGCTGCTGCGAACCCGCTTCCCGCCAGGGACGAGAGGCGGCGGGCGGGAGGGGTCAGAGCCGCGCCCCTCCCGGCGCCCCGGCGGCTCGGGCTTGGGGGCGGGTGCGAGGGGCGAGGAGCACGAGGCCGACGGCGGAGGGCCGCGGGCTCAAAGGGCCGCGCTTCTCACGGGTCCCAGGCGGAGACGTGCACCTTTGCTCCTCCTCTGAAAAACGCACAGCCGCCTGCGCTCAACCCGCGGAAAGAACCAGAACGCCAGCTCCCGGCGGCCGCCGCTCGGGGGAATCCGCTCCGCGCGTCCCCCGCGCCGGCCCCGCCCCGCCCACGGCCCCGCCCCCGGCCCCGCCCCGTCCCGCCCGCCGCCCGCCGCCTCCCGCCTCCCCGCCTCGCGCCTCCCGCTTCCCGCCTCCCGCCTCAGCCTCGGCCTCGGCCCAGCGCCGGCGGGAACCCAGCTCGCCCGCCGCGAGGCGCGCCGCGCCCACCCGCTCTCGCGAGCCTTCCCTCTGGCCCCTCGCCGCCTCCTCCCGCTCCCGCCGCTGACGTCTCGGCCAGACCCCCGAGGGAGGCCTCCGCCCTCCCTGCGTGCTGCGGCCGGCCGCTCACCGGGTGGTCCTCGCCGGAGCTGCTTCAGCAGTTTGGGCAGTGGCGGAGAGGAAGCCACCGCCCGGGATCTGTGGCTTGAAAGTCTGGCCCTGCCTCGTAGTGGCTTTTTGTTGGGAGTTTTTTGGAATTTTCCCGCGGTCGCTGGGCCGCGGAGCGCGCGCCCACGTGGCCGCAGTGCATTCTGGGGCTCGGCGAGCGGCCCCGCGCGCTCCCGCGGCGTCGCGGGAAAATTCCGACGAATCTCCGGTCCGTGGGGGCGGGGCGGGCGCGGCCCGGGCTCCGGCGGAAGCGGGCGCGGCGGGGGCGGGCTGTGGGGTTCCCGGGCTCGCGCGGAAGCCCCGGGCAGCGGCGCTGGCTCGTTCCGGGCCCTCGTTGCCTATTCGTTTAAATATTCGGTTCAAAACGTGGAGGAGGTAAAACGGAAATTAGTTCTTTTAGAGAAACGTTAGACCTTTGTCACCGGGGTAAAACCTCTCAAATAAGATTTCCTAGCCGGGCGCGGTGGCTCGCACCTGTCATCCAAGCGCTTTGGAGGCCAAGGCGGGCGGATCACCTGAGGTCGGGAGTTCAAGACCAGCCTGACCAACATGCTGAAACCCCGTCTTAATAAACAAACAAAAAAAAGATTTTCTAGCTGCGTTGTCAACAATAACAGCAAAAATCGCGTCTTGGTTAATGATTCTCCCGGCCGCAAATCAGTTCCATATAGTGTTTGGTCGGGGTTCAAATCAGTTCAACCCCGTACTTAAACCACCCCAATATTAATAGAATTTCCTCCAAACTCCCATTCATGACAATGGCATTAGCTTGTCTTTGTGAATTTTTGTTTTCTTCTAGAATCTGACGAATTAAACTTGAAAATGTCTTAAATCAATGCCTCATAACCATAAATGATAATCATAAAACCACAACTTTGGGCTTGGTGGCTGACGCCTGTAATCCCAGCACTTTGGGAGGCCGAAGCGGGCAGATCACGAGGTCGATCAAGACCATCCTGACCAACATGGTGAAACCCCGTTTCTACTAAAAATACAAAAAATTAGTTGAGCGTGGTGGTCCGGGCCTGTAATCCCAGCTACTCAGAAGGTGGGGCAGGAGAATTGTATGAACCAGGGAGTCGGAGGTTGCAGTGAGCCGAGATTGCACCGCTGCACTCTATCCTGACGACAGACATCGAGACTTGAGTCTGCTGGGTTGCAACAGAAACTCTGTCTCTGCACACGCACGCACACACACACACACACACACAAAAAACTTAGCATATGCATTCAAAAACACACTACAGGCCTGGCAAAGTGGCTCACACCTCTAATCCCAGCACTTTGGAGGCCGAGAGAGGTGGATCAGCTGAGGTCAGGAGTCTGAGATCAGCCTTGCCAAGATAACAAAACCCCGTCTCTACTAAAAATACAAAAATTAGTGTGTAATCCCAGCTACTTCGGAGACTGAGGCAGCAGACGCCCTTGAACCCACGAGGCAGAGATTGCAGTGAGCCAAGATCGTGCCACTGCACTCCAGCCTGGGCAACAGAGCATGACTCTGTCTCAAAAAACAAACAAAAAAACACCACAAAGCTGTGTGTGCTTGTAATAAAAATAGCTCTCAATTATTTAAACACCTCCAACTATTTCTATGGTGAAGAAATACCCATTTTACCAATTAATACTTTGAATTCAAAGACTAATTTCCAGAGGTTATACATTTATAAGTTATGCAATAAGCAGGCAGAATAGCAGTAGCGGTAGTTTGAAAAAGAAACTGATCCAGAGTTAAGCTGCAACTACATTAAGGAATCCCGTGTTTAAATCCATTCTTGAAACTATTCCCCGCCACTTAAGGAAGTCAGTGCTCTTTGATTGTTTTTTGATTTTAGATTCAGGGGGTACATGTACTTATTTGTTACATAGGTATACTGTGTGATGGTGGGGATTGGGCTTGTAGTGTATCCATCACCCAAATATTGAACATTGTATGCAATAGATGAGTTTTCAGGCCTCGCCCGCCTCCCACCCTCTCCCCTTTTGGAGTCCGCAGTGCCTGTTATTCCCATTCTTATGTGCATGTATACCTATTATTTAACTCCCACTTATAAGTGAGAGCATGCAATATTTTATTTTCTGTTTCTGAGTTTGCATAATGTTAGAATAATGGCCTCCAGCTCCATCCATGTTTCTGCAGAGGACATGATTTCATTCTTTTTTACAGCGGAGAGGTCGATGCATTTTTGACGTGTGTATAGTGTGATGCGGATGGATCAAAAGCAAGTCCTGGGTAGGGAGATACATGCTTGAGGAGCACTCATCATGACACCATGACCATGAGAAAGTCACCTCTGTAGTAACAAGTCAAGAATGAGTTTAAGTTCTGCATTTACCAGCAAAGAAAGTACATTACATTACATATTTGTTGAAAAATCATTTTTAGTGTTTGTTAATGATGGACATCTTGCCATATCCCAGTTTTCTGTCTTTTTTCAAAGTTCAGTGGTTAATAAAGAATGGCTAGGCTTAGGCCAAGCATGGTGCCTCATGCTTGTAATCCCAGCACTTTGGGAGGCTGAGGCAGGCGGATCACGAGGTCAGGATTTCAAGACCAGCCTGGCCAACATAGTGAAACCCCATCTCTATTAAAAATACAAAAATTAGCCAGGTGTGGCGGTGCGTGCCTGTAAACCCAGCTACTCAGAAGGCTGAGGCAGGAGAATTGCTTAAACCCGTGAGATGGAGGTTGCAGTGAGCCAAGATCACGCCACTGCACTCCAGCCTTGGCGACAGAGGTAAACTCCATCTTAAAAAAAAAAAAAAAAAAAGAAGAATTGCTAGGCTTATCTAACTTTGCAGTATATGAAATGACAACATGTTTAGGCCTAATTTAGATGTAGGTGGGAAGCATACATAGCATAAGGATACAAACTTAAATTTATAAGGATTCATTTACCTGGCATTCATATGCATGGAACTATCTTATTAATATTTTAAGCAATAATGAGATGTTCACTTTGTAAAATGTCAAAAAAGTTTCCAGAATTTTCTCTGGGGTATGTAGAAGAAAAAAAAAGTTTCCAGAGAAAGAGATATTTCAATACAAACCCTATTTTTAATTAAATAATTAAATTGATTGTGAGTGATCTGATTTTTGTTTGTATGTGTGTGGTTTTGATTTGTTTTTTTTTTGAGACTGGGTCTCACTCTCACCCAGGCTGAAGTGCAGTGGTGCAAACACAGCTCTCTGCAGCCTTGACCTTCTGGACTCAAGCAATCCAATTGCCTCAGTGGCACCAAAGACCTGGAATTACAGGAGAAGGCCACTGGGCCCAGCTATGTGTTACTCTAGAGGAACACAGTTTTGGTTGTAGTATAAAACCCAATCACAGATAATGTGGCAAAAATTTAAAATGTCATATTTAGGTGAAAATTATTACATTGTTTACATTAAATCAGAGTCTTGTTTTGTTGCCCAGGCTGGTAGCACGATCTCAGCTTAGCTAACTGCAACCTCCGCCTCCCCAGTTCAAGCAAGTCTCATGCTTCAATCTCCCAAGTAGCTGGGGTTACAGGCACATGCCATTATGCCCTTAACACTCTCTTGTCTATGGCTTTGATATTTGCCTCTTGTACCTCAGTCGTAAATAATGTGTGTTGAAGTTCCAGGCACTCGGCTAACTCCTCAGCCTGGGTTATTTCCTTTGATTCTCACAGTGATCTTATGTAAACCCACCATGGTAATAGTCTACTTTCACAAATACTGAAACTCATGAACAGAGCCATCTCTTCTAGTGGAGGGTGGAACCTGGCTTCAACTCCACTTACAGTGGCTTCTTATTTACTGTGTTCTTCCTCCTGTCCCAGGCTGGTGATGTGAACATAAGGGATAGGATGAAGTTATCCTAGAGGCTTCTACACTCTGATCACCATTACTTTCCCATTGAAGCATCCCAGCCTTGGACATGTAAGTTGAATTAGAGAAGAGAGCAATAATAAAAATAATTTTTGTGCCACAAACACTTCAAGAAACGGAGCAAATAACAGCGAAGGTCTTTGATCTGCCACCTTGAGGAAGAAAAGCACCTGAAGCCAAGGAAGGATGGCTGCAAGAGATGGAAATTCATGGAAAAAGGGAAATGTATTATGAATGCTGCATGGAATCTGCCCCTTTACCCCACCCACCTCATGTTCACTCCGTAGGCTCTGCTGAAAGAATGCACCCAGGAGGACATGTTTGTTCCAAAGCCTCCATTACTTGCCACAGCTAATTGAACCAGGGATGGTAGCCTGATCCTAGCTCAACCGATCAAACTATTGCTGGAGAATTTGGAATTACAACACTGAGAGACTGTAAAACCTCTATACAACAGGAGCTAAAGCCCCCATGCCAGTCAGAGTTACTGAGGGAAGAAAAAAATATCAGTAGCAAAGAAAGTTGGTTGGCAGAGAAAAGCAAAATGAAGTTGAAAGGCTATTATTTATTCTTTGAGAGACAGGGGAGCTTCCATTCCTTATTTTTATTTATTTTTATTTTAAATGGAGTTTCACCCTGATGGCCAGGCTGGTCTTGAACTCCTGACCTCAGGTGATCCACCCAGCTTGGCCTCCCAAAGTGCTAGGATTACAGGTGTGAGCCATCGAGCCCAGCCCCATTCCTTATGTTTAAGCCCAATTTCAAGGTAAACTGACTGTATTTTTTTTCCTGTTCTTGGTTGTCCATGAGATTCCCCCATATCCTTGCAACAATCATCCGTTTAACTATGCTGACTTCAGTGAGTTTCTCTCCCTCGCTGCAAAGCAAGCCCTGACTAACAACCTGGAGGTGGCAGCTCTTCATTGTGTCACTGGGCATTAACACTTTGGCTAGGCCTCCTTGATAAATTAATCAATAGATACCTAATGAGAGATTACTATAGGGAAGGAAAAATAGCTTTTCTGAACCCATCCTAGGTTGACAGCTGAGGCCTCCATAAAAAAAGACAGATTAACCAGAGAAAGGCATGTACGTTGCATGTAAATTTCACATGCCATGGGAACCTTCCTAAGGAAAGGAAGATCCAGAGCAGCTGTTAAACTTGCCTGTTTCTATGCTGGGTTTCATGAAGAGTAGACAGTTGTGGGAAGATACAGTTGAACAAAGATGAGAATAAACTGGGGGGAGTTTAGCAAGGCTTATTTGTTCAGATTCTGCTCTGTGACTCTTCTGTCTTCAGAGATAAGAATGTACTTTTCCTGTTGATATAGGGCAGGTCTTCATCCTGTGGATGAAGGTCTTAGAACCTGCTTTGGGGGAAGTTCAGAAAATCATTCCAAGGTTTTATGACCTGCTTCAAGAGAAAGGAGAGGAGGGAAGGTGAGAGTGATCTTCCAGCTTCTGCCATTTTTTCAAAAGTCCATGCTGTATTTAGGAGCAGCAGGTTCTCAACCCAATCGCTACCAAGTATAAAGCATGAAGCCTATAGGCTGTGTGGAAGACACAGATCTAAGTATTTTAGAGTTGAAAGAAAGCAGGAGTTCTCTAGATTTTGGATTTGGGGGGCCAGTAAAATGTCAATAATATTAGAGGATTAACAAAGTCAACAAGTTTTTATTTGGTCAAGTAAAGCCTTTAGGAGAAAAAAGTCTGCCATAATTATAATTTCATTTTTTAAGAAATGTATTCTTGGCCAGGCAAAGTGGCTCACGCCTGTAATCACAGCCCTTTGAGAGGCTGAGGCGGGCGAATCACGAGGTCAGGAGTTTCAGACTATCCTGACCAACGAGATGAAACCCTGTGTCTACTAAAAATAGAAAAATTAGCTGGGTGTGGTGGTGTGCACCTGTCATACCAGCTACACAGGAGGCTGAGACAGGAGAATCCCTTGAACCTGGGAGGCAGAGATTGCAGTGAGCCGAGATCGTGCCATTGCATTCCAGCCTGGGTGACAGACTAAGACTCTGTCTCAAAAAAAAAAAAAAGAAATATATTTTTTAACTTTAAGATAAGATGAAGGGAAAAAGTCTCAAAGAACAGTTTTGTAAATTGAATGTTTTATTTCATGACGAACTCATTATACTGTTTTTATTCATCTCATCTTACTTCTTCCTCCCCTTGTTAGTATCAGACCACTGCTTTTACTTAGCATGGCAATGTGCCCAATAAAAAGGACCACCTTCCCCAGACTCCATTCTGACTACGGGTGGCCAGCAACTGAGCTGTAGCCAGCGAGAGAGAAAGGTGGAAAGTTAATTTAGCCCTCTTCCCCCTCTTCTGCTTCCTTCTTAGTATAAGGGCAGAAGGGCTTAAGGTCCAGTCATCTTGGACTATAAAGAACCCTCAAGGATGATAGTCATGGAATGAGCATGTCAGAGCAAAAAAAAGAAAAAAAAAAGGAGAAGAAGGACGCTGGGTCTCAGTAATCATGGAAGTTACCTGGCTTGCCTAACTCTAGACTTCATGTCTGCAAACCACAAATATCTGAGACAGGTCTCAGTTAATTTAGAAAGTTTATTTTGCCAAGGTTGAGGACATGCACCCATGACACAGCCTCAGGACGTCCTGATGCCATGAGCCCAAGGGGGTCAGAGCACAGTTTCATTTTATACATTTTAGGGAGACATGATACATCAGTCAATATATGTAAGATGAATATTGGTTCAGTCTGGAAAAGGCAGGACAGCTAGTAGGGAGGGAACTTCAGGTTATAGGAAGATAAGAGACAAACGGGTGCATTCTTTTGCGTTTCTGATTACTCTCTCCAAAGGAGGCAGTCAGATATGTGTTCATCTCAGTGAGCAGAGGGTGACTTTGAATAGAATGGGAGGCAGGTTTGCCCTAAGCGGTTTCCAGCTTGACTTTTCCCCTTAACTTAGTGATTTTGGGGCCCCCGGATTTATTTTCCTTTCATATTTTCCCCCTTAAAAAATTTTTTCTTTCGGAGGGGAAGAATTTTAGAAGAACATGAGTCTCTGGTCTCAGGTTTTTTCTGATCTCTCATGGCTAAAAATAGGTTATTCCTAGATGGGCAGGTCCCGAGTTGTTAGGAAAGTTCATTTTTAGCAGGTTGTGAAGTCTTATGTTTTATGAAGAGAAAATAGGGGGAGGAAGGGAGAGAAACAACAAACAAAAGAATAATCTTGGAAAATTGATATAGGCCATACTACTCTGAAGTCCATACATCAGTAGGTAGGCATAAAAGTGGCTTATGTATGTAAATAGGTTGCTGTTATTGTCTTCTGAAGTTTGGGTTGTCTAGCTTCAGTTTGCAGGACTTTGCAAAAGTACAGCTTAATTTTCAGTGACTCCAAATTAGGAAAAAATTGGAGGGGAGGTACCGGGCACAGTGGCTCACACCTGTAATCCAGCACTTTGGGAGGCCAAGGTGGGTGGATCATCTGGGGTCAGGAGTTCAAGACTAGCCTGACCAACATAGTGAAATCCCATCTCTATAAAAATGCAAAAAATTAACCAGGCAGAGTGGTGGGTGCCTGTAATCCCAGCTACTCAGGAGGCTGAGGCAGGAGAATCACTTGAACCCAGGAGGCAGAAGTTGTGGTGAGCCGAGATCATGCCATTGCACTCCAGCCTGGGCAACAAGAGCAAGACTCCATCTCAAAAAAAAAAAAAAAAAAAAAAAAAAATGGTGGGGGGAACGAAGGAAAATAATTGAAAACATTATTTTGAAGACTTACAGCCAAGAAAAATTAGAATTCAGCCCAAACTGTAGAAACTGAACTCCAGCCTGGCAACAGAGCGAGACTCCATCTCAAAAGAAAATAAAGGCCACTGGGCACGGTGGCCAGATCACAGGTCAGGAGCTCAAGACTATCCTGGCCAACATGGTGAAACCCTGTCTCTTCTTAAAAAAAACCTGTTTTCACTACCCTGGCCAGTTGTCAACTAAATAGCCTTAAATTTGCATACTAAAGGAAACAACTCGGGTGAAAAGAAAATAGCAAAATTTACATGGAGAAAATTTTATGGTACAAGGAGAAAAAAATCTGCTGTGCTAGAGCGAAATTAAAATGGATTTAATTGCCAACTAAACATAAAATTATAGAAACTAAAAAGGTGTTTTACACACACACACACACACCCTATAGCTTTTACTTAGCTCTTTTAGCCATGAGACAAATACAAATTTACTGGCTTGCAAACAAAAAACGTGTTGAATTCAAAGAGTGGTTTTTGTCTCTTAATAGAAAAACAACAGCAGATTTAAAGCAACCAGAAAATAAAATAGAGAGAAAAAGAACTTACGAACTCCATAGTTGGCAGGTTGACCTTAGGGCTCTTTTTCCTTAATATAAATCTGCACAAAGACCACATTCGTTCCATTTTGTATAAACTGTGGCAAGCAGATATGCCATAAAATCTACAAAGTGCTCGAAAGGGAGTCATTCTCCTTGTTTTCTCCCCATTCGTAGATTATTGTTTCCCACTTTTTTTCTTAAAAGGAGGAACTGAGCTGTGAGCTGTGAGCTGTGAGCTTTGGTCTTGGTTTTTGCGTGGTGGATACATATGTGCTGCTTGCATCACCACTGAGTTGTTTCTACCCTTTCACGTGTCTCAGTTCTCTCTCTCCAGACGTCCATGACCTCTGAGAGGGTTCAAAATGCTGGCTGATCAGCCCTTATATGTGTTTCCTGGATAAGCCTTTAAAAAAAAAGTTAATTTTTGTTGGGGATTTCCCTGATGGGCCACTGCACATCACAGGGGGTCAACCCCCCAGACACTCCCACAAGCCCCCCCACCTCCATCACCCAGGGGCACCTTTCAGTTGGGAGGAGCAAATGCCCTTTCTCTTTGGAGTTGAGAAAAACTCAATCTCTCATTTACCTATGACAACAGTTCAATCCCTCCCGAAAATGCGTTCAGACACAAGCTGACTCGAGATTAATTTTGGGAGAAAAAAGCATAGAGAAGACCCTTTAGAGTGCATCTTTGAACTAAAATTAGGATCCTTAAATAACTTTCTAGGAAAGAAATAGAAACAACAGCTAAGACCACTTCCTGTGAACTGTGATCAGCCGCCCCTCCTTTACAGCTCTCACCTGCCACCACACACACCGTGGTCAAATCCTCTCACAGTACGAGGTCATCTTTGGTACCCCCAAAGTGAAACAGGCCAGGCCATGTAATGGAGGAAAACAGTGCTCTAGACCTAAGAAGAATCTGCCCATGACTCTTAAAACTCCACAAAGAAAATAGAACAGCCCAAAAGGGCTGACTGACACCTTCGTTCTGAATTCCTTAAAGGGGTTCAAGTCATTAGAAGCCTCTCTAGATTTTTTTTTGGTGTCACAGATGGCAAAGGGGCCAGGAAGTATAGGTTGGAAGAAAAGTAAACAAAAGAAATGTGTTTTTGTGTGTAAGACAGGAAGCAAACACAAGCATAGATTTTTGCTTTCTTTTTCCCTCCTCTTTTGCAGCCGCAAGGAATTTTAGCCAAGTAAGAGAGGGTTTGTTCCCCATAATTTGGAATTCTCACTCGGATTTGACCAGTCAGGTAGAGTTTGTCAAATCTGATGGGAGAAAAACTGGAACAAACGACAGCCACAAAAAACCAACAATCTGATCACTGAGCACTCTCATGGCAAGGAGAAATTAAGGCCCGCTGGTTGTTGAACTTTAGCCAAGAGAAAACCCCCGTTCAGCTGCTTACCTAGGGATAGGTCTCAGGCTGATGACTCTTCTCTACCATCCTAGAAGGTGGGGTGGGGGGACCCGAATTCATCTTCCCTGCTAAGAGTGAGCTCAAACTTCATAAAGGAGTCACCAGCCCTTTCATCATCATGGAAGCAGGAAATCTTGCCTTCCTTGCTGGAAGCAAGTAAAACTAAAAAAAAAAAAAAAAAAAAAAAAAAAAAAAATTAGAGAGAGGAAGAGAGAGGGTTGTATAGCAAAATAAAAATAAACTTTAGATAGCGACCAAATTTTGGGAGAACAGGGATTCCCCTGGAGGAGTTGCTCCTGGACTTCACAAAGTCGTCCTATTGGTTTGAGCCATAAAATTGGCTTATGCTGGTACCAAGCACCGATGGGAGATTTGTCAAAGGTCAGGGGCATCTCCACTCAGAATCCTTCTGTGGTTACCAAAATGTGAACCCTAACTCTCTGAGACAGGTCTCAGTTAATTTAGAAAGTTTATTTTGCCAATGGAGGACACACCTGTGACATAGTCTCAGGAAGTCCTGACATGTGCCCAAGGTGGTCAGAGCACGGTTTTGGTTTTATACATTTTAGGGAGAGAGACCTGAGACATAAGTCAACATATGTAAGGTGAATATTGGTTTGGTCCGGAAAAGGCGAGACAACTCAAAGTAGGGAGGGGGCTTCCAGATCATAGGTAGATAAAAGACAAATGGGTCCTTTATTTATTTATTTTTATGAGATGGTGTCTCATTCTGTCGCCAGGCTGGAGTGCAGTGGCACAATCTTGGCTCACTGCAACCTCTGCCCCCCAGGTTCAAGTGACTCTCCTGCCACAGCTTCCAAAGTAGCTGGGATTGCAGGTGCCCACAACCATGCCCAGCTAATTTTTGTGTTTTTAGTGGAGGCGGGGTTTCATCGCATTGGACGAGCTGGTCTTGAACTCCCTACCACAAGCAATCCGCCCTGCTGGGGCCTCCCAAAGTGCTGAGATTACCAGTGTGAGCCACGGTGCCATAAGCATTCTTCTGAGTTTCTGATTACCCTCTCCAAAAGAGGCAATCAGATATGTGTTTATCTCAGTGAGCAGAGGGGTGACCTGGAATAGAATGGGAGCCAGGTTTGCCCTAAGTAGTTCCCCGCTTCACTTTTTCCTTTAGCTTAGTGATTTTGGGGCCCCAAGATTTCTCCTTCGCACAATAAAGAAAAATAAGTTTATATTTTGTTTAAATTGGTGTTATTTTAGCTCTCTGTGGCTGGCAACGGAACTCAGCCAAAGCACTATAGGAGTGTCTGGGGTTAACGGGATGAAAAAAAAAAGAGGGAAAATGAAAAGAAAGAAAAGAAAAACACGTTCTATTCCCTTGCGAAGCTTAGCGGAGTGAAGGGAAGGGAATCTTCCTTTAATTTATTGAAGTCTGCTCTTCCTGCAGCATAAATCAATAGATACATAGTTGTCAAAATGAGATAAGCTCAAGAAAGTAGCAAATTTCATTCAAAAAAAGAGGCTATGGGAGGACCGAAACCAGACCAGGAGGCAAGAAGAGAAAATTCTCTTATCTACTTGCTAAAATTCCGTGAATGTTGTGGGATGGAGACAAGACTCCATCCTTGTGCAATCTGACAGAATTCCCAGAAAATAAAAAACCTGTCCTTTTTCCATTGAGCAATGATACACCGTTCCAAAAGAATCTTGAGCCAGTTTCAGTCCAATTTTCTTTAGTTTAGCAAAAAACAAAAATAAAAAAAATTTTTTTTAATGTATTCTTATTTAGTGCGTGCATCCCACCAATTATGGCATGTTGTAACTAATATAACACGTTTTTATTGCCTGCAGAAAGTAATACCGTTACATTTTTAAATGAACATGTCTTAAAAATAGTTTCTTTCATATTTCATAATGATTCATTTAGCATGAAATTGATATTAAAGGACTGCTAACAATAAACACTTAAAAATTCAAATTGAAAAGGAAATTATGCACATTTGTGATTTCATTAATTCTGGCAACTGTTAAGTCAAAAATACGTAAATTTCATTCCATTCTTGCGTCTGTTTCAGACTGGCTCTTTTTAATTGCCTAATGTTTTCCAAGCCTAGTTTCATTATTTTATGTACAATATTAACATGCTAAATTAAGGTTTTAGTTACACCCAAGTCATACAATAAAGTAAGTGTTTCACGATAAAGGAACAAACTTCAAACATAACATCAACAAGCATATATATTTACTTGCATACCTTAAAATCCTTGATCTATAAGGACAAGTAGAAGAAACTAACATTTAATAAGCACCTACTATGTGTCAGGCATTGTGTCAGGCACTTTATGTTTATTATCTCATTTGTTTCTCTGACATAATTTCACCACATGTAAATGTAATAAAAGTGTCACTGTCATTTGGCACATGTCAATAATGACAATGTATTATAAGAAATCTGTTTATTAAAAATTTCAAGACAGCAAGTGACAGAATAACTTTAAAAGAAAACGACTCACTTGGGCCAGGTGTGGTGGCTCACACCTGTAATCCCTGCACTTTGTGAGGCCGAGGCAGGCAGATCATGAGGTCAGGAATTCGAAACCAGCCTGGACAACACGGCGAAACCCCGTCTCTACTAAAAATACAAAAATTAGCTGGGCGTGTTGGTGCACGCCTGTAATCCTAGCTACTTGGGAGGCTGAGGCAGGAGAATTACTTAAAACGGGAGGGTGGAGATTGCAGTGAGCCAAGATCACGCCACTGCACTCCAGCCTGGGTGACAGAGTAAGATTCCATCTCAAAAAAAAAAAAAAAAAAGAAACGAAAAACAAAACCGACTTCCTTTTGCTTACATTGGAAACTCTTAAAACCTTAGAACTGTTTTCATGGTTCCTGCCATCTGTATTAGTTTCCTATTGCTACTGTAACAAATCACCTGTCTCATTACGGGGTTGGTTACCAACTCCAATATATTGTTCTAATTTAGTCTTTAAAACAATATAAATTTATTATTTTATACTTCTGGAGGGTAGAAGTCTCAGGTCAGTCTCAGTGGACTGAAATCATGGTGTCAGCGGGGGTTTGTTCTTCCTGGAGGTCCCTAGGCAAGAATCTGTTTCTTCGCCTTTCCTAGTTCTGGCGGCTGCCTGCATTCCTCGGCCCTGGCCATCTGACCATCCTCCAGCTGCTCCCTCTCTGACCACACTGCTTCCCCTTTGTGAATGGATTGAGCCCACCCAGAAATTCCGGGATAGTCTCTCCATCTCGAGATCCTTAACTCCATCACATGTACAACGTCCCTTTTATCCTATAAGGAAACAACTTCACCAACTCTGGGGATTGTGACGTGGATAACTTTGGGGGCCTGTTATTCAGCTCAGCACATCCCACATATTTCTTTAAAAACATTTTCATGACTGCGTTTTCAGATAGTGATGCATATGGCTCTATACAGAGCTACCTGAAATATACAGAGCAATATGCAGTTTCTATATTATTGAAGGTAATTTATTTCATATAACTTTGAGAAAATCTACTTTCTGTCTTCAAAGACTCTCTGATTCTTAGATTCCACTAATATTTGCAGATGAATTTATTTTTGTTCTTTTTTTTTTTTTTTTTTTTTTTTTTTGAGAAGGCATCTCGCTCTATCCCCAGGCTGGAATGCAGTGGCGTGATCTCCACTCACTGCAACCTCTGCCTCCCAGGTTTAAGTGATTCTCCTGCCTCAGCCTCCTGTGTAGCTGGGATTACAAGTGCGTGCCACCACACTCAGAATTTATTTCTTTGAATAGATTTGCATCAGATAGCTATTACCTGCTTCACTACCAAAGTTGGTACTGAGCAGAAGTAACTACACTGTTTATCAGCACTAATTAACCCACTGAGATAAAGTAAACAGGATATTTCCCACACATAGGGCACTTCTACAAATCACAAGATTCAGCTATGGGATAGTATCTGAAGTCATTATGGGTTCACTTCACAGCTCCTTTAGATGTACTGGATTTCTTTTTCCTCACTCACAAACACATGCCTTTGAATTGCTCCTTGGCTATTTCATATCCAAATATCATATCTCCGAACAAAGCTATGCCCATCTCAAGAGCTGAACCTACATCCTGTTCTTCTATATCTATCAAGGGCCTTGCAAAATATTGGACCAGAGAGAGTAAACAAACACCCTGCAGTTTGCATCTGGCCAACAGACTTGTTTTAACTTGAAGAGTGTTTGAGAAAAAAATTAATTGAAAACATTTAGAAATCAGAGCATTTCACATAAAATCCTTTGATTTCACTTCTCTTAAAAAACTGGATAATATGGGCACCCTGTGCCAGCATTTCTGCTTGGCAACCGTGAGCTAGAGTTCTGTGGCAGTGCCCCCTGCAGGCAGGCAGAGGCTCTCCAGCTTCATGGTCTTCACCCAGCCCTAGGCTGACCCCTCTAAGGATTTGAGTTTGAGACTCCTATGCTAGACACCCTGTAGAAATTCTTCCTTAGCCGGCCAGGTGTGGTGGCTCATGCCTGTAATCCCACCACTTTGGGAGGCCGAGTCGGGCAGATCCCACCTGAGGTTGGGAGTTCGAGACCAGTCTGACCAACATGGAAAAACCCTGTCTCTACTAAAAATACAAAATTAGCTAGGTGTGGTGGCACATACCTGTAATCCCAGCTACTTGGGAGGCTGAGGCAGGGGAATTGCTTGAACCCAGAGGTGGAGGTTGCGATGAGCCGAGATCATGCCATTGCACTCCAGCCTGGGCAACAAGAGTAAAACTCTGTCTCAAAAAAAGAAATTATCCTTAGCCATATCTTAACATTATCACCTCATATTTTCAAGTGTGGAAACTGCTTGCCAAACCGAAATTTGGCCCAGGAACTGTTTGAGCCTATTTTTACAACAGATTTGTAATGTGTAAATTGGACTCTAAAACCATGGAAATGAAAGTATAGTCCACAGACCAACAGCTTTGGCATTAAGTTTTTTAAAAGCTCTACTGAGCCAGAATCTGCATTTTAGCAAAATCCTCAGGTGATTTGGATATACCATTAACATTTGAGAAGTACTGCTATAGACGAAGCTCACGGCTAACCACCTCCCACCTGCCCCCCAACATACCACTAAGACCAAGCCTACTTCACTTATGTTGATGTCACTGGAGGGCCATCTGGATCCACCACTGCCATCACGCTGGCTGGAGCAGGGAGGTGCAACTGGGGCTGCATGCTCCGTGAAGCCGGTGTGAGCCAGGGACAAGCAGGAGCCCCATCCTTCTGAGTTGGGACGGGATCTCCCCAGGAGCCACTGCACCCACCCAGGCCCCGGCAGCAGACCCATGAATTCCTGTGCTCTCAGGGACTGGAGCAGGCAGGAGCTCTGCCCTCCTGGACACAGCTGCAGCCGCCCAAACCCCAGCTGCAGACCTGACCTTCCACCCCAGGGAGCAGGCAGGAGCCTCCCCTGCCGACATGGGGCTGCTGCAAGGAACCAGGCATCTCTGCACTCTTGAGGGGCCAGGAAGGCCTCATCCTTGCAGGCTTGGAAATGCCTGCTCCCACTGCCTGATTTCTCCCTGCTGTTGACAGCTGCTCCAATCTGGGAGCAGTGTCAAGGCCAAGCCCAGGTGCTATTGCAACCCAGCCAGGTGTGCACACACTTGGGACAATGCTGACATGCCAGCCCCCTGCCACCTCAGCCCCCTCCAGACTTTGGGTGCCAAGGAGCATAGGAGGGAAGTTGGGGTAGGGCTGAGGGCAGCCTGGCGCTCACCTGCAGCCTAGGCACCGTGAACAGCAGCAGGAAGCAAATAGGCTCCCTGATGAGGCCCCACCTTCAGGCCAGGGAGGGCCTCAAGGCAGGGGGTCAGGCTGCTAGTCTTATGGACCAGAGTGGGAACTTGTGGTACCTTTTATGGGCCACCTATGGCCACCCATGGACCAATCAGGGGGTACTTCCTCCCCTCTGAGGCCCATGAAAGCCCCAGGCTCAGCCAGAGCTGCACAGGTGTTGGGACAACCAGCTGCAGAGGAGAGATACCCACTCCAGGGCTGCTCTCTGCTGAGAGCAGCAGATATTGGAACAACCAGCTGCAAAGAGGAGCCACCCATGCCAGGGCCTCGTCTCTGCTGAGAGCCACACAGACGACAGGATGACCAGCTGCAGAGAGGAGCTACCCTCTCTGCTGATAACTGAACACTTTTTGGGATGACTTGCCTAGCAGAAAGGAGCTATTCTCTCTGCTAGGAACTGACCACTCACTGGGACACCTTGGCTGTGGAAAGGAGCTGCTCCCTGCAGATTTCCTCTGAGCTGTTCTGTCCCTCAATAAAGCTCCTCTCTGTCTTGCTCACCCTCCACTTGTCTGTCTACTTCATGCACCTGGTCACAGGACAAGAACTTGGGACCCACCAAATGATGAGGCTAAATGAGCTATAACACAAACAGGGCTGAGACACGCCCCTTGCTCACCATATTGTGGGGGAAGAGAAGCAGCGAAGGGCTGCGGTGGCCTTTCTGGGAGCCCAGACCTAGGAGTTTCCCAAGCCATGGCTGTGACTCCCTCTTTGGGGCCCTGTGGTCCCTGGTGTCTCCAAGCTTCCAGGCACCACCACCATGCTCCCCAGTGCCAATCTGGCCACAGCCTTGTAGAGCTGCCCGCCCTGCTATAGCGGCTGGCATGTTTGTGTGCAGTGGCAGAGCGCACACTCACTTACACACCCCTTGCCATTCAACATCGGACTTGCCCTTGGCAGGCATGGGATCCAGGCCAGTAGTGTGACCTGAGCACAGCCTGCCAAGCCAAGAGGGCAAAATGAGCTCAGCGGGCCCAAGCAAAACTCAGGCAAAGGCACCGTCGGCCACAAAGGTTTCCAGCTACAAACATGACACCCCAAAGAGCCCACAACAATTTCACATATCGTGGAAATAACATTCTGAAAATTATTAGCGTGCCTTTCTCTTTTGCCGTTCTGAATGTCCAAGGCGTTCTTTAAAATGAATGCAGAGAGATTTAGAATACAAAAGAATACCCAGTGAAAAAATGATGTAACTACTCTAGGTTCAGGACAGGAAAACCCAGCTGAATCTATGTATCACCTTCTTTTTTGCTGGGGGACGGGTAGTCATAAACAACAGAAATCTATTTCTCACGGTTCTGTATGCTAGGAAGTCCAAGACCACGGTGACAGCAGGTTCATTGCATCTATCAAGGGCCCTGCATTGTCACAGATGGTTGTCTTACTCGAACCTCACATGGTGGAGGGGACAAGGGCTCTGTCTTAGGCCTGTTTTGTAAGGGCACTGATCCCATTCATGATGGCTCTGCTCATGATTTCAAGATTTCAGCATGTGAAGTCTGTGGGGACTTAAATATTCAGACCACAGCAACTCGTGGATTGCAAAATCAAATCTTAAACCATCTTGTGACTCTAAGGCTGCTGGTTGTTTCAGTGCTCCAAACCATGGGAAACAATTACGTTTAGTTTTATTATTTTTAACTTTTTTTTGAGACAGAGACTCACTCTTTTGCCAGGTGCCAGGCTGGAGTGTAGTGGTGCCATCTCTGCTCACTGCAACCTCAGCCTCCCGGGTTCAAGCAATTCAATTCTCCTGCCTCAGCCTCCCGAGCAGCTGGGACTACAGGTGTGTGCCACCACAACCAGCTAATTTTTGTATTTTAGTAGAGGTGGGGTTTCACTATGTTGGCCAGGATGCTCTTGATCTCTTGATCTCATGATCTACCTGCCTTGGCCTCCCAAAGTGCTGAGATTACAGGTGTGAGCCACTGCGCCTGGCCTGTTTAAATATTTTTTTAAGAGACAAGGTCTCACTCTGGTTGTCCAGGTTGGAGTGCAGTGGTGAAATCATAGCTCATTGCAGACTCGACCTCCTGGGCTCAAGCAATCCTCCCATTTTGGCCTCCCAAAGTATGGGAATTGCAGGTGTGAGGCACTGCACCCAGCCTCTTTTTAAAAATTTGTAAGTGTACTTTTAAATTGACAAATAGAAATTGTGCATATTTACAATTTATAATATATTGCTTTGAAATATGTATACATGTAGAATGGCTAAGTCAAGCTAATTCACATACATGACCTCACACATATATCATTTATGGTGAGAACACTTAAAATCTACTTTTTGCAGTTTTCAAAAATATATTGTTATTAACTATAGGGAGATGTTGTTCAAAGGATACAAAATTTCTGTTAGGAGGAATGATTTTTGTGTGTGGTGGAGTGCAGTGGAGCAATCTCGGCTCACTGCAACCTCCGCCTCCTGGGTTCAGGCAATTCTTCTGCCTCAGCCTCCCAAGTAGTTGTGACTGCAGGCACGTGCCACCATGCCTGGTTAATTTTTTATAATTATATTTTTTTTATTTTTTAATATTTTTAGTAGAGATGGGGTTCCACTATATTGGCCAGGCTGGTCTCAAACTCCTGACCTCATGATCCACCCACCTTGGCCTTCCAAAGTGCTGGAATTACAGGCGTGAGCCACTGTGCCAAGCCAGAAGGAATAATTTTAAGATCTATACTGTATAATATGATGACTATGTAGTAACTACAGTTGCCTATCATTCCTTATGGTAGAGAGAGGATATATTATAGGAAAAGTAAAAGAAAACTACCACTTTTTTTTTTAAGGGAATAATATAGAAGCAACAGAGAGTAAGCCCAGGAGTATGGCCCCTTCTACCTTTCTCCAGAAAGCAATACAGAATCAGTAAGGCCGACACTTCAAGCACAAGGGTCTCCTGTCTTCACACACTTCTTAAAAATCTGTCCCTGACAAAAATGAACTCAATTTTAAAACGTGTAAAGAGCATAAATAGACATTTCTCCAAAGATACACAAATGGAAAATGAGCGCATGAAGGCATTCTTAATATCACGAATCCCTGTGGAAATGCATACCGAAACTGCAATGAGGCAGCTCACACCTAACAGCCAGTACTTGGGGAGACTGAAGTGGGAGGATTGCTGGAGCCCAGGAGGTCGAGGCTGCAGTGAGCTGTATTTATTTTCTCCACTACACTCCAGCCTGGGTGGCAGAGCGAGACCCTGTCTCCAAAAATAAATAAATAAATAAATAAAGCAGAAGAAAAGAAAAAGAGTAAGATACAACTTTACACGTATTAGAATGGCTATAACCAAAACAACAGAAAATAACAATATTGGTTAAAATGCGGAGAAATCAGAACCAGAACCTCATACGTTGCTGTTAGGAATAATAAATTGTTCAGATGTAGTGAATAACAGTCTGGCAATTCCTCTAAAAACAAAACACAGAATTATCATATGACCCAGCAGTTGCACTCCTAGGGATATACCCAAAATAATTAAACACAAGGATGCAAACATTAAGGTTTATTGCATCATTATTCACATTAACCCAAAGGTGGCAACAACCTGTGTGTCTGCTCACAGGTGAATAGATGAATGAAATATGATACATACATACAATGGACTACGATTCAACCATATGTAAATGAAAAACAGAATCCTAAGCTCCCCAACTTAGGATTGAACGGACCCCCTCTTGGGCAAAGGCGCCCTAGGGAAACCTTAAAAACTGAGTTCCCTGCCATGAAGGGATGGGGGGTTGGCCATGCCTCGTTATATACGCCTGCCTTGTGCTGTTTAGATACAACTGACCAGCATTCACGTGAAAATAGAGCTCATGAAACTGACAGAATGGACGTTTTGTGGCATAAGAAACCAAATTATAAGCAAGGTCTAAGGACATGCCAGGCAAGGGTTAAATCACTTACCCCTACACTTAAAAAACAAACTATGTTCTAACTGCCACAAATTCTTTTCTTTTTCTCTAGCTGTAAAACAACCACTGGTCTTGAGATAAGCAATATTAAAACAATTCGCAGCTTCTTCATAGCTGACAGCCAGACGATGACCCCCTAATTCCACATCCGTACTCCACTCCCCCATTCCACCAACCAGAACCACAGCTGTGACAGGACAAGAGACCAATTTCAGGTACTTTCTCCTGATGAGAAGACCACCAGCATGGCTTGGTTCTGACCGGTTTTCCAAGGCTGCACACTTGCGTACCATCCTGTCCCTGCTTCACTTTTGGATATTTAGGGACTAATTGTAATGCGTTTGAACATTAAGTCTCCACCCCAAAATGAACACGGGGCGCATGTAACATGCATGTTTGCTTGTCACATATGTGTGCGACTCCCCTCACGAATAGTCACAGATCCTCCTGTGACCTGTTGAATCCAACCAGTTCAGCATAATGCTCCTGCCTCAGCCCCTCCTTCTTCAAAGTGCCTGCTAACGGCTTCAGCCAAAGGCCACCCTTCCCAGCCTGTCAGAATGACCACTTTGCACACTGTAACCCTTTGTAAGAGTCTCCTCTCCAAATTTTAGAATATGAGATTTTTAGGCCAGGTGCAGTGGCTCCCGCGGTAATCCCAGCACTTTGGGAAGCAGAGGTAGGAGGATCACTTGAGGTCAGGAGTTCAAGCCCAGCCTGGCCAACATGGTGAAACCCTGTCTCTACTAAAAATATAAAAATTAGCCGGGCGTGGTGGCACATGCCTATAGTCCCAGATACTTGGGAGGCTGAGGCAGGAGAATGTCCTAAACCAGAGAGTGGGAGGTTGCAGTGAGCTGAGATTGTGCCACTGCACTCCAGCCTGGGTAACAGAGTGAGACTCCATTGCAAAATCATAATAATAATATGTGATTTTAAACTGATGTATCTGTAATCCCAGCACCTTGGGAGGCCGAGGCAGGCAGATCACAAGGTCAGGAGATCAAGACCATCCTGGCCAACATGGTGAAACCCCATCTCTACTAAAAGTACAAAAATTAGCTGGGTGTGGTAGCACACCCTGTAATCCCAGCTACTTGGGAGGCTGAGGCAAGAGAATCGCTTGAGCCAGGGAGTGGTTTTAAGTTGATGTATCAAGAAGAATGAAATTGGGGCCGGGCGCAGTGGCTCAAGCCTGTAATCCCAGCACTTTGGGAGGCCGACGCGGGTGGATCACGAGGTCAAGAGAGCGAGACCGTCCTGGTCAACATGGTGAAACCCCGTCTCTACTAAAAACACAAAAAATTAGCTGGGCATGGTGGCGCGTGCCTGTAATCCCAGCTACTCAGGAGGCTGAGGCAGGAGAATTGCCTGAACCCAGGAGGCGGAGGTTGCGGTGAGCTGAGATCGCGCCATTGCACTCCAGCCTGGGTAACAAGAGCAAAACTCTGACTCAAAAAAAAAAAAAGAAGAATGAAATTCTGATACATGCTACAACATGGATGAATTGTGAAAACATTTTAAGTGAAATAAGCCCGATACAAAAATGACAAGTATATGACTCCTTTTACATGAAACTTCTAGAATAGGCAAGCTCGTAGAGACAGCAAGTAGATTAGCGGTGACTGGGAGCTCGGGGCAAAGGAGATCACTGGGGGAATTTCTGTTTGGGGAGATGAAAAAGTTTTAGAAATGGGTAGTGGTGGTGGTTGTGCAACACTGAATCCAATAATGCTACCAAATTGCACACTTAAAAATGGTTAAAATGTCTAATTTTATGTTATAGATATTTTGCTACAATCTGGGGTTCCCCACAGCAGACTGGTGAATGGAGAGAGTTGATGGTCAGAGTGAGTAGAGGGAAAACGGACCTGTGACTTCTGGGAGGGAAGATGGAAGGGACACGTAGAACAGACCCTGTGTCTACAGCCAGTGGAGGCCGAGGTGATGACAAGTCAGAGAGGGTGACCCCAGGATGGGACCAAACTGACAGAGAGAACAAGCATGGGTGGGTGACAGCCAGGCAGCCTGCAAACAGGCGGGGCAGGGCCCCTCCCCAGAGGACTCCGCGGAGACCCGGCCCTTCTGCGGCACCACAGGAGCGGTGCCAGGCACACTTTACTGCCTTCTCTTGGACAGAAAGCCAGGGGGACAAGGGATCACTGAGAAAGGGAATATTTGTATCTATGAGAAGACTGAGCAATAACTAAAGACACCAATGGGATTAAGGGAACGCACCGCAATCTTTAAGCCAGATAAAACTAGTAGATAATTTTTTAACTCCCTTTACCCTCCTGCTCCATTA
Organism: Saimiri boliviensis; assembly: GCF_048565385.1. Lineage (NCBI taxonomy): Eukaryota > Metazoa > Chordata > Mammalia > Primates > Cebidae > Saimiri > Saimiri boliviensis. The sequence continues at coordinate 240,037,788 of NC_133450.1, read as the reverse complement.
AACCAATGGGTGGAGGTTCATAACGACGATCAGATTAAGCTGAGTCAAAATAAAGAAAACGCATTAATGTGGTGGTGCGTCCCGAGTCCTGCTAAATATTTTACACGAATTGTGTGAGATGGCTCCCTCCTTTGGCTTCCACGTGCTTTGGTTCTGAGGCTCAGGCCCTGCTGTGACTGGCTTTGGAGAACTGGGCTTGAGCTCCTGGAGCCATCGCATCTGCAGGCTGAAGACTCTCAAATCGAGCTGTTGTTCTGTTTCATCCCCTTCCCGTCCTTCTTCCTCTATCTCCTGACTGGTTTCCTTAGGGATCCCTGCCTCAGTAAATCCCTTGCACACAAAAGCTCATCTCAAGGTCCACTTGTGGATAACCCAGCTAAGATACCCATTTTCTCTGCACTCATGAGATATACTATCACATAAACCTTTCAACCTTCCCATCTCTGCTACGTGGCTGAGCCCTGAAAGTTATTTGTGTGTGTGGCCCCTATTCTAGGCGTTCTGCCTTGTTTGTGGGAAGCACTGAACCCGCTCTGTGGTGGGAGGACCTTGCGGAAGGACATTTTGAGCAAGGTCAGAAGGACCAGTCAGTGGGCAGGATCACAGAGGTCGGCCCCTGCTTCCTCCTCCTCCCTTTAGACTCCTCATCCCCAAACCCCAATTCTGCTACTGTATGTTGGACTTCAGTTTGGCCTAGGAGCTTAATAATAAGATAGTCTCTGCAGATGATCCCTGTAGCTTGGAAATAACTCTCACATGCTTTGTCTCACTTTACCTCATGTTTTAACCTCTGTGGCGAGAGCGATACTCATTCCCATTGACAGGTTATGAAATGGATGCTTAGAGAGTAGAAATGATTTGCTCGGTGTTGCACAGTTCAAAAGTAGGAGTTTCTGTTAATTCCAAATAAAACAAAAACGAGAAGCCCACGAACTGTGTTTCCTCTGCTCTCCTGTCACAACAATCAGCACAGAATACTTCTGTGATCAGTTATGGGGGGTTGCCCCTCCACATCAAGCTAGCCATCAATTCTGCCGAAGACGCCAGCTGGGTGTCCTCTAATTCAATTCTGACATTATCTTCCTGGAGATAGACAGCTTCAGAGCCCACAGGTTGAGAACTCAGTCCCATTAAGACCCCCCTTCTACTCTGGAACTTCTGGCTGCCTCCAAAATTGGGGTTCCCTTTCTGGGCTCCACTAATTTGCTAGAGCAGCTCACAAAACTCAAATAAACATGTTACCAGTTTTTGATTTGTTTGTTTTTGTGATGGAGTCTCGCTCTGACACCCAGGTTGGAGTGCAGTGGTGTGATCTCTGCTCACTGCAGCCTCCACCTCCTGGGTTTCAGCAGACCTCCCACCTCAGCGTCCTGAGTAGCTGGGACTACAGGCATGTGTCACCACATCCAACTATTTTTTTTATTTTTTTATTTTTAGTAAAAGTGGGATTTCACCATTTTGGCCAGGCTGGTCTTGAACTCCTGACCTCAAGTGATCCACCAGCCTCGGCCTCCCAAAGTGCTGGGATTAGAGGTATGAGCTACCATGCTCCACGTCATAGCTTTTTTTTTTTTTTTTTTTTTACATAAAGGATATTACAAAAGATACAGATGAAGGATGTGCAGAGCAAGGTATGTGGAAAGAGACAAAGAGCTTCCATGCCCTCCCCAGGTGCACCACCCTCCAGGAACCTCCAAGTGTTCAGATACCAGGAAGCTCTCCAAACCCTGCCATTCTGAGTTTTTACGGAGGCTTCCTTACGCAGCCATCATTGATTACATCATTGGCCCCCGGTGAGTGACTTAACCTGTAGGAGGTGGCCCTCTCCCCTCCCCAGAAATCATAGGATGGGGCTGAAAGTCCCAATCTCACCCGTCTTGGTCTTTCTGGTGACCAGACTCATCCTGTAGCTAGCCAGGGGCTGCCAGCCTCCAGTCAGTCATTAGCATACAAAAAGCTCTTTGGAGATACTAAGAATTTTAGGAGTTGTGTGCCAGGAAATGGGGTTGAAGATCAAATATATATTTCACAATATCACAGTTTCTCAGTCTAATATTTCTTCATGTTATACTGAGGACAATGATAAAGATGAGCTGATGATGATTTAGGCTGGACCTCGGGTCCCGAGAGTCCTGCTGCCTGCTCATAGTGCAGATAATTGTTGATCCTTTCCGGGCTCCGTCTTTTTTTTTTTTTTTTTTTTTTGAGATGGAGTCTTGCTCTGTCTTCAGGTGGGAGTGGAGTGGCATGATCTCAGCTCACTGCAACCTCCGCCTCCTGGGTCCCAATTCAAACAATCATCCTGCTTCAGCCACCCGAGTAGCTGGGATTACAGGCACACGCCACCATGCTCAGCTAATTTTTTTATTTTGAAAAGAGATGGGATTACACCATGTTGTCCAGGCTGGTCTTGAACTCCTGACCTCGTGATCCGTCCGCCCTGGCCTCCGAAAGTGCTGGGATTACAGGCGACAGCCACTGTGCCCAGGCTCCATCCTGTTTTTATTTACTCATTCATTCCCTTTTATCCTCTGATCTTCTCTTTCATTCCCCTGATCTCCCATAAGAAGCTATTTGGCCAGGCATGGTGGCTCATGCCTGTAATCCCAGCAGTTTGGGAGGCCGAGCTGGGTGGATCACCTGAGGTCAGGAGTTTGAGACCAGCCTGGCCAACATGGTAAAACCTTGTCTCTGCTAAAAAATACACACACAAAAAAAGAGTTAGTGGGGTGTGATAGCAGGCGCCTGTAATCCCAGCTACTGGGGAGGCTGAGGCAGGAGAATCACCTGAACCCAGGAGGCAGATGTTGCAGTGAGCTGCGATCAAGCCAATGCATGCCACCATAGGTGATAGAGCAAGACTTCATCTCAAAAAAAAAAAAAAGCTATGTTATTCTAATATATTTAATATACATCCTTTCTTTATATGTGTTCTCATAAAGTACACATTGTTGTTATGTATGTTTCTTATTAATACAAATGATGTTGTTACAGAAATCTTGATTTTATTTTTATTAATAAATAAAGATTAATTTTATTTTCTTTTTCTTCTTTTTCGAGACAAGGTCTTGCTCTGTCACCTGGACTGGAGTGCAGTGGTATCATCACAGCTCACTGAAGCAGCGCTCAAGTGATTCTCCCACCTTAACCTGCTGAGTAGCTGGGACTACAGGCACAAGTCAACATGCCTGGATCATTTTTTTATTTTTAGTAGAGATGAGTCTTCACTATGTTGTCCAGGCTGCTTAATTTTCATTTGGCATCATGTTTTTAAAATCTATCCACGTTTCTAAACTACATGCTACATAGAACTCCAGGGAGCATATATTCGCCATATTTTTTCCATCCTCTATGCCACGATGGACACCCATATTGCTTCTAACTTACTGCTATCACAAACAAGTGTTGTGAGAAATAGCACAGGGTCTTTGACCTTTCTCCAATACATACTTTTAGACAAGGTAGATGATTCTCTTGGGGAAATGAAGGCACAGGCCAAAGTGACTGGACAGGGAAGCACCCAACCACACTATGAAAGCCAATGGATTCGTTTCCTGTGGCTCCTTAAAGCTACCACAATTTTGGTGGCCTAAAACAGTATAAATTTATTCTTTCATAGTTCTGGTGGTCAGAAATCCAAATTCAGTATCGCTAGGCTGAAATCAAAATATTGTCAGGGCCACACTCCCTCCGGGGATTCTGGGAGAGAATCTGTTCCTTGTCTCTTTCAGGCTGCTGACATTCCTTCGCTTGTGGCCACATCACTCCAATGTGCAAGGCTGGTTTCTTCAAATCTCTTTTTGTGTCATCGTCACGTCACCTTCTAATGTGTGTGCATATGTGTGTGAAATATCACTCTGCCTCTCTCAAATCGGGACACCGTGATGCCATTTAGGGCCTTCCTGAAGGATCTAGGACCAGCTCCTCATTTCAAGATCATCCATTTAATCACGTCTGCAAAAGTCTTTGCAACTTCCAACTAAGATCACGTTCGCAGATCTCAGGGATTAGGATCTAATATTTTTGGAGACCAATTTTTCAGTCTACTACAGCAACAATCTAAAAACTTTTTCTGAAACTGAATTATTGGAACACAGGGACCAAGGGTTTAAAATAAGCATAATAAATTTATTTAACAGATATTAGAATTTCTTAGAAATGTGAAGCAAGAGCAGGAAAGCATAAAAAAAACCAAAGAGAAATATCGGATAGAAAATACAATAGGTGGAAAAAGAATACAACATAGGGAGTAAATTACAGAATGGATGCAGCTGAAGAAAGATTGAGGAACCGTTTTAGAAGACAGCAGGAAAGACCAAGACTAGCCCTGGTGCAATGGTGCATGCCTGTACTCCCAGCTATTTGGAAGGCTGAGGCGGGAGGATCACTTGAGCCTGGGAGGTGGATGTTCCAGTGAGCCCTGATTGTACCACTGCACTCCAGCGTGGGCAACAGTGAGACCCTGTTTCAAAAACCACAAAACAAAAAGAGAAAAAAAGAAAGATGAAGAGAAAATAGAACAGAAAAGCTTATGGATATGAAAGATAAAATGTAAGTGCCAGCATCTGAGTGACATAAAAGAGGAATTATTGAAAGAAACAGTGAAGATAAATTTCCCAGATCTAAAGGCTCTTTTGATGCTGAGGTGGAAAGAGAAAGAATCAATATTAGACTAGGGTTTCAAACATTAAGCAGCAACAACTAGGCTCACGTCTATAATCCCAGAACTTCGAGAGGCAGAGGCAGGCAGATGATCTCTTGAGCCTAGGAGTTCTGCAGCAGCCTGGGCAACATGGAGATACTCCATCTCTAGTAAAAATACAAACAAAAATCAGCCGGGCATCCTGGGTGCTAGCCTGTAGTCCCAACTACTCGGGAGGCTGAAGTGGGAGGACGTCTTGGGCCCAGGAGGCAGAGGTTGCAGTGAGCTGAGATCATTGAGATTGTGCCACTGCACTGCAGCCTGGGTAATGGAACAAGACCCTGTCTTAAGGAAAAACAAAAAAACAAATAAGGAAACAAAAAGAAAACTCTAAAAGTATCTGGGAATAATATCTTTTAGAGATAACCTTCAAAAGAACAATAATCAAAAAAGCAGGCTGGGCATGGTGGCTCATGCCTGTAATCCCAGCACTTTGGGAGGCCGAGGCAGGTGGATCACCTGAGGTCAGGAGTTTGAGACCAGCCTGGCCAACATGGTGAAACCCTGTCTCTACTAAAAATACAAAAAAATAGCAGGCTGTGGTTGCAGATGCCTGTAATCCCACCTACTTGGGAGGCTGAGGCAGGAGAGTCACTTGAACCCGGGAAGCAGTGGTTGCAGTGAGATTGTGCCATTGTACTCTCTAGCCTGGGCGACAAGAGTGAAACTCTGTTTCAAAAAAAAAAAAAAGCAATACAGGATGCAAGAAGTTAATAATTTATACTTTTAAGTATTAAAGGAAAAGAGCTTTGAACCTAACATTTTATACCAGCCAAACTCTCAAAACTTGAGGGTGTGAAAGGTTTACAGAGCCATAGAAGGTTTTTCACACAAAGACTAATACTGAAAGCTCCCTTCAGAAGGAGGCGAGGGGAGCCAGAGACGAGACTAGAGGCCAAACTCAGGTTCTGACAAGATGGCCTGGCTGCCCCACAGGATCATCAGGGAAACTCAGCATTTGCTGGCAGAACCAGTTCCTGGCATCAAAGCAGAACCAGATGAGAGCAACGCCTGTTATTTTCATGTGGTCGTTGCTGGCCCTCAGGATTCCCACTTTGAGGGAGGGACTTTTAACCTTGAACTGTTCCTTCCAGAAGAAGACCCAATGGCAGCCTCTAAAGTACGTTTCATGACCAAAATTTATCATCCTAGTGTAGACAAGTTGAGAAGAATATGATCAGATATTTTGAAAGATACATGGTCCCAGCACTACAGATCCGCACAGTTCTGCTATCGATTCAGGCCTTGTTAAGTGCTCCTAATCCAGATGATCCATTAGCAAATGATGTAGCAGAGCCATGGAAGACCAGTGAAGCCCAAGCCACAGAAACAGCTGGAGCATGGACTAGGCTATATGCCATGAATAATATTTAAATTGATCTGATCATCAAGTGTGTATCACTTCTGTTCTGCCAAGGCTTCTTCCTTTTTATTTGCATTTAATGGACACAGTCTTAAAAACATTAGAGAATAAAAAAGCCCAGACATCGTCAGTCCTTTGGTGATTAAATGTCTTGTCCTGATTCACTGTCGTGAAGCATGAGCTGAGGCTAGAAGCATCATCCGGATTGTTGTGAAACGCTTAAAAGCAGGAGCCCCTCCCTGCTTTTACTTATTTCCCCATCCTGGTTTAAGCATAAAGCACTGTGAATGAAGGTTTCAGCTTAGCTGCAGGGGTGTGGGTGTTTTTCTTTATTTTATTTTGAGGGGGGAGGTAGTTTTATTTCAATTTTATGAGCTCCTTTCCCCCTCTTTTATGGTGATCTAACTAAATTGGTTAAAAGCAGCTAACCAGTTCTGCTCTCTAGCGAAGTCTCGCTTTATTTAGATGCTGTAGATGGACAAGCTTGATTGTTTGAACCAAAATGGGAACATTAAACAAACATCACAGTCTCACTATAACATTTGTGTCTTTGCTGTCAAGTGTAGATTTCCCCCTTCAAAAAAGTCTGTGACCATTTTGTACGGCTTGTCTGGAAACTTCTGTAAATCGTATGTTTTAGTCCAATATTTTTTGTTGTTCTACTTCGTCTTTGTACAGTTTATTTTACTGCGTTTATTTCATTTTCCCAATGTGACAATCGTATTTTAAAATTAAAACTGATGGAACATTCTGTCCTGGTCTTCACCACCTGACAAATTGAATGGCAAGCGGTGGATTTTGCCAGTTTCTTTTCACTGGCTTTGTGTTGATGGTATTGAACGGAGTGTTTATAAACTGGCCCTGAGCATGCATAAAGCATCAGAATCTGACCTTTTTTTAACCTCCAGGGAATTTGAAATAAATGTGTTTGTGTGGTCTGATTAGGCGATCATTGGTGTCTTGCCACAGTGTTTAAATATTACTGTACAGGAAAGTCACAGCAAAGAAAGCGGTTGTAACTAACATGTAGGACTCTCACAGTTGTGCCACATTTTTGCCTAAAATTTGGGTTATGATCTTTTTCTTGGTTCTTGTCTGAAATTTCACCTGCAACCTTTCGTGTATTAAGAAACACTGATCTGACAATGATTTGGGATTTGCTGAGGCATTTGTGAGTCTTCCTTATAAACCTGCAGATCTCAACATCCAGCTTCCGTGTCATCAGAGAGGTTTATGCCTTTGAGAGCATCAAATCCTCAATCATTCTTGCTTTCATTCCTCTAGTATTTGTTACGGGAGCTCCTTTCACTCTTTAATTTGAAATTTAGTAATTTTTCTTCTTCAGTGACCGAGTTTCCCCCCTCACAAAACTGTTCTTTAAGTCGTAAATGTGGCCAGTCATAAACACATAAATGCTCACCTTCGGATTGGAACCTTGTCGCTTGCAGTTTAAGGCAATAGATATTGTAGCCCATGTGAATATTCTTGACTCTCATTCTCGTAATTCTGGAGTTTCTTTAGATTGTGGTGTATTTTATTGTGCTCCTATGTAAGATGAAGAATTAACTATTAAAATTACATTTTCAACATTAAAAAATCACTTAATTTTCCAAAAATATTTTGACATCAATATAGATGATTTGCAAAAAGCGACAAAAATCACATTTACCAGGACGCATGTGTTAAAGCATTGTTTCCTGTTAATGTGCCTATCTACACGTGGGGCCATGTACAAGGGCCTGTTTCCTCTCCCTGCGGTCGCAGCCGGCACGCGCTCGCGGACAAACGCAGGGACACGCCGCTTTCCAGCGGCGCGCGAAGGCCGGGGCGCGCGCTCACACCCCGAAGGCTCAGCCCTGCACCACGAGCTGCCGCGCGGTCCCCACGGAGCTGGCGCCTCTGCCCACTGCGTCCCGATGCTGGTCGTCCCTACGGAAACCCTTCGTCGATGGCCCGGGTCTAAAAGGCTTTTCCTCCGAGCCCGAGTCCCTCCAGCGTCCCCGCTGGGCCGGGGCGCCGCGTCCTTCCTGGCCGGCGAGCGCGGGCCTCCCTGGAGACGGAGGGTGGCCCTGCAGAGGCAGCCCCGGGTGCCGCCTGGAGAGGCCGGCGGCGCGGCAGACGCTCTTTGCCAAGTGGAGGCGCTGCGTGGGCAGCAGCGGGGGCCGGGCCCAGGGCCCCTCAGCCTCTGTCGCTCCCGAGACTCCTGCCCCGCCCCGCGTCCTCCGAGCTCAGCGCCCTCGGGCTCCGCAGGCGGCTCCGCTGGGCGCAGTGGCTCCCGGGTTGGGCTCCGTCGGCCTGGGGGCCAGAGTCCCCCTCGGCTCCGGGGCTGGGGCTGGGACGCGCCGGCTCCCGCAGGCCCTGGCCACGCTCCCCGCGCCTGCCGCCTCGGTGCGCGCTGTGGCACAGCCGGACCGCCGGCCAGAAGCACCTTCGGCGGCTGGCTGGGCTCCTCGCGGACTCTGGCGGAGACTCTGCCGCCGGCGCTCCCCGGCTGCGCTCGCGCTCCCACTCGGTCCGCGCCCGGGTCCGGGCTCCGAGCTCACACCACGGCTTGGCCTTTACTGCCAAAACCTCCTAATCACCCGTTCGATGCTGTCGCCGCGGTCCCCGGAACCGCTGTCTTCAGACGGGGAGCCGGGGCTGGGAGCTGGGCGCGTGGCTCACAGGGCGGACCGCCTTGCGGGGCGGAGGCGGTTCTCCTGACGCTGAAGGCAGGGCCGTTCCCCGCTCTCAGCGCCCTGTTTTTGGAAAGTACGATTTTGTAGGGTGTTCCTAACTGCAGTCCTCTGCGTTCTGCGTACAAGTCTTAGAACAGCAAACATTTGCTTCTTGTCATCACGGCCAGGGTCACAGAGACTCTGAGATGTTTTTGGTTGACGGCTGGTGAAGAAGTCGGGTTGTGGCCGCAGCTGCCCGCTCCGCGGATGCTCAGATCCCCGAAGGCGTCGGTCGCGAAGCGCCCGGGACAGCATTTTCTATACAAAGGGTCCCTCCCCACTACCCTGCTCCTTGGAGGCCAGAGCACATCTTCTGAAAACTGCAGCCACAGCGGTCTGTTGGAAAAACGTTTGGAAGCACAAAGGCCAGCGAGCACACTGACCACTCCCTGCTGCTCCGAAATCTGCGGATGTTTGCAGCTGAGCCCCGGGCCTGGATGGGTTCACGTCCAATTTTTTTTTCTTTTTTTTTTTCTTTTTTTTGAGACGGAGTCTCGCTTGTTGCCCAGCCTGGAGTGCAGTGGCGCGATCTTCCGCCTCCCAGGTCCAAGCAATTCTCCCGCCCTCAGCCTCCCGAGTACCTGGGAGTACAGGCATCCGCCACCACGCCCGGCTAATTTTTGTATTTTTGTCGAGAAGGGGTTTCTCCATGTTGGCCAGGCTGGTCCTGAACTCCTGATCTACCCACCTCCGGTTCCCAAATTGCTGGGATTACAGGCATGAGCCACCCCTTGTGGCAGCATACTTCTTTTTATATGGAGTTACTTTTCTTTTAAAATCATGTTTCTTTTTTTTTTTTTTTTTCTGTCTTGATCGAGTTATAGGTTCTAAAGGATATTACAACGTGTGCATTTTAAATTTCCCTTTCTTAATTCACACACACCAATGAGCGCTGCTTAGAGCTTTGGTCCCCAAACACCTTGGGCACAGATGATGTGCAAAGGCCGGTACTGGGGACAAGCCTTCCCCATACCTGCCCTCCGGAAACTGGGGCCCAGTCAGAGGTGTGCCGGAACAACAAGGCCAGCCCTTTGGACGGTTTTTGCGGGTCGCCTTCCAGGGCAGAATGCGCAGGGCCAGCCCCGGCACGCGGCGTGGCTCAAGCGGGGTGGCGCCAGGTCCTCGGTGCTGACGCACTGCGATGCTGCCCTGGTGTCCTGTACCTTCTGCTCTGAGGCTGCCTTGGTGTCCAGAGCCATTAGCAGAGCTGAGCACTGATGCGTCATGACGTTTACACTGTAATTGTCCAGCGAACTTTCATCAGACCCCCAAGATTCACAACTCAACCTCATGGCTTCGCTGCCATGCGGGGTTTACTTTGCGGCTGAATCTTGTTGGTATTCTAACACGCAAGTGAATTGTCTACATACTGTGCACCCCTGGGTTGAGCAGGAATTTACTTCTGTACCCAGTTGCAGGCATGTGCCACCTTCCATCCACAGTCAACATCTGCTGCATCAGAAGCTGTGATGAGGTTCCCTGTGGTCCCTGTTCCTATCCAGCCCCCTCTTGTGCGGTTGATATCGTCATTGTGGAATATCTGTCACTTAAGTGCTTCCGGGAAAAACAAATCCATGTAATCCATATTTAACTTTTATTTACATTTTTAAAGAGTCCTTTTTTTTTTTTTTTTTGAGTCAGAGTCTCCCTCTGTTGCCCAGGCTGGAGTGCAGTGATGTGATCTCCGCTGCTCATTGCAACCTCCACCTGCAGGATTCAAGCAACTCTCTGCGTCAGCCTCCCGAGTAGCTGGGATTACAGTCGCCTGCCACGAAGCCTGGCTGATTTTTTGGTATTTTTAGTAGAGACAGGGATTCACTGTGTTGGCCAGGCTGGTCTTGAACTCTGGATCTCGTGATTCACTCGCTTGGGCCTCCTAAAGTGCTGGGATTACAGGCATGAGCCACCGTGCCTGGTCCTTTCGTAATTTTTTTTTTTTGAGACAGTATCTGCTCTGTCTTCCAGACTGGAGTGCAGTGGTACCATCACAGCTCACTGCAGCCTTGACTTCCCAGGCTCAGGTGATCCTCCCACCTCAGCCTCCCAAGTAGCTGGGACTACAGACATGCAGCACCATGCCTAGCTAAATTTTTAAAAATTATTTTTTGCAGAGACAGGGGCACATGATGTTGCCCAGGCTGGTCTGAGACTTCTGGGCTTGATCCTCCCACCTTGGCCTCCCAAAGTGCTGGGGTTACAGCCATGAGCCACCTCGCCTGGCCCTTGTGTTCAATTTTTAATTTCTGCAATCATATTTTATTTCGCAAAGCTCTTTTTTTTTTTTTTTTTTTTTTTTTTTTTGCTTTCTAAATGTTCATGTGTGTGATCTGGGTTTTCTTCGCGGATATGATATCTTGATTTTGGAGTTTTCTTCTTCCCTGAATTCTCTGTTTCCTCTGAGTTTCTTTTTGCTCTTTCCCCTTCTGTATTCCATACTAAAAAGCTTTCCTCAAATTTCTGATGACTTTGTCTATTTATATTTAAGATCCAGGCACTGAACGCTCATTGGAAATTGTGTCTACCTGGGTGGGACCTGTCAATGAGTAGGTCTCATGGGTGGTGAGATGCCCCTGGCCTTTCTGTAGGAAAACTCCAAATATCAGTATCTACAGAATTGGGAGGACGGGACTGGCTACTTTGCCAATAAAAATGAATCGTCTTAGCTTTTGCCTGGGAGTATATGCTTGGCTGCCAGTGAAATGGGATCTGAGCAGATATAGGGCGTGTGAGAGTGGGATAGAGCTGTGGCTAGAAATCTCAAGTTCAGGCCGGGCGCGGTGGCTCAAGCTTGTAATCCCAGCACTTTGGGAGGCTGAGGCGGGTGGATCACGAGGTCAAGAGATCGAGACCATCCTGGCCAACATGGTGAAACCCCGTTTCTACTTAAAAATACAACAAAAATTAGCTGGGTGTGGTGGCTCGCGCCTGTAGTCTCAGCTACCTGGGAGGCTGAGGCAGGAGAATTGCTTGAACTTGGGAGGTGGAGGTTGCAGTGAGCCGAGATCAGTGCCACTGTACTCCAGCCTGGCGCCTGGTGACAGAGCAAGACTCTGTCTCCAAAAAAAAAAAAAAAAAAAAAAGGAAATCTCAAGTTCAGTGCACAGGTTTCCACTTGAGTTTTTAGTAGAATGTTATCTTGCCCTAAATCAGACCAAGTATCCCAAAGATCAGAGTCCATAATAGTTTAACCTTTTCTGGCTTCTGCTGGTGGAGGGGCAGGGTAATTCCTGGTTGTGGGGCTGGGGGGCTGGGGGGCTGGGGAGGAGTACAACGTGGTGGTTTAACTGTTTCTTTCTTTCTTTTTTTTTTTTTTTTGAGACGGAGTTTCACTCTTGTTACCCAGGCTGGAGTGCAATGGCACGATCTCGGCTCACCGCAACCTCCGCCTCCTGGGTTCAGCCAGTTCTCCTGCCTCAGCCTCCTGAGTAGCTGGGATTACAGGCACGCGCCACCATGCCCAGCTAATTTTTGTATTTTTAGTAGAGACGGGGTTTCACCATGTTGACCAGGATGGTCTCGATCTCTCGACCTCGTGATCCACCCGCCTCAGCCTCCCAAAGTGCTGGGATTACAGGCGTGAGCCACCGTGCCCAGCCTTGGTTTAACTGTTTCTTACAAGCACCATCAACTTCTTGCTTTTACTTCCACTCTGCAACTATGCTTCTGAAGTGCTTACCAAGTACCTCTCATTTCTGAGCTGTCCTAGAGATTAATAGTTCGTATCTGCTCCTTTCTTCTGATCTTCCCGGCAGGGTAAGGTTTTGGTTTCTGGCCAGCCACTGATTTGCCTGTCGATTTCCAAAGCTTGTTGAGATCTCCCCTCCGCTGTTGCTTTCTCTGCTTTCTTTTTTCTTCTGGGTTTATGTATGTTTAATTTATTTTACTCGGGTTTCAGGAAAGAACCAAAATTAAGATATATTGATCATATTTAATTGGAAGTGATTTGTGTCCTGTCTCATATAGTTATTTGGGTAAAAATAAAATATTTTTACTTCATGTTTCTTTTGAGGGTCATTTCTTTGATTTTTCCATACTCTTAAAATGAATGAAAATTTAGAGCTTGAGCTACTTCTGGAAAATAGATACAGAATTAGAAACTTTGGACAAATATAAATAATCATGATTTTGATCCATGTGAATTTCAGTTTGGTGAAAGCAAAAATCATTCCTAGAACAAAGTTAAGGCAGAGCAGTTAGTAATTATTTTTTAAAAACTACTTGTTATGTGACATTGAATCATTTAATTAAGATTAAAACATGTATTTAAAGTGTTATGTAATTTTTAGTGTATAGTTACATATAATGACCGAGGGATTATGGAATTGAGTTTATATGAGGACACTGGCTATCAAATGAAACCAAGTTTTACTCCATATATACTTATTTGTGCAATGCTATCTAAAAGTATATACTCTTTAAAAACATTTAAACATTTTTAAATGGTGGGGAGGAGCATTGAGATTTGACTCACTGTACTGTTAATCATCTAATCCACTGTTACACTGTTTCTCAGTATTTTTAAATTCACGTTTCTTCCGGACAAATCGAAAACTCACCACTTTCCTCAAACCTTGCTATTTTTTATTTTATTTATTATATTTTTTTAGACAGAGTCGTGCTCTGTTGCCCAGGCTGGAGTACAGTGGTGTGATCTTGGCTCACTGCAACCTCCGCCTCCTGGGTTCAAGCAATTCTCCTGTCTCAGCCTCGAGTAGCTGGAATTACAGGTGCACCCTACTGTGCCCGGCTAATTTTTATATTTTTAGTACAGACTGGGTTTCACCATGTTGGCCAGGCTGGTCTCAAATTTCTAACATCAAGTGATCCTCCCACCTCTGCCTCCCAAAGTGTTAGGATTACAGGTGTGAGCCACCGAACTCAGCCTTAATTTTTTTTTTTTTTTTTTTTTTTTTTGCATTTTAAGTTTTACCTTGTTGACCAGGCTGGTCTCAAACTCCTGACCTCAGGTGGTCCACCCACCTTTGCCTCCCAGAGTTCTGGGATTACAGGCGTGAGTCACCATGCGTGGTCCAACCCTTGCCATTTCTAATAAATTTTTCTTAAGAGCCTAAAAGACATTTATCGAACTTTACTGTATATATTTGAGGTTTTGTTTTGTTTTGTTTTTTAGAGATAAGATCTCACTCTGTCTCCCAGACTAGAGTGCAGTTGAGCAATCATAGCTCACTGCAGCCTTCAACTCCTGGACTCATGTGATCCTCCTGCCTCAGCTTCCCAAGTAGCTAGAACTACAGGTGCATGCCATGTGCCAGGCTAATTATTTTACTTTTTGCTGAGACAGGGTCTTGCTATGTTGCCCAGGTGGGCTTCAAACTCCTAGCCTCCCACCTTGGCCTCCCAAAGTGCTGGGCCCTACAGGTGTGAGCCAACACACCCAGCCTTTGTTTTTGTTTTCAAATAAATAGCACTGAATTTTTTTCCCCCAAGTTACATGTTTTCACTTCTCCAGATTCTAATTAATCTCCTCTCCTGTGGGCTGGAGGAAGGGCAGGGGACCTTACCAGATTGTTAAGACTACGCTGAGGATGATTTTAGAAGAAACTTTTTTTCCTTACTCGTGAGCATAACTGTATCTGTGAAATTTGAGGCAAGGGAATTTTCTTTTTCTTTCTTTCTTTTTTGTTTTTGAGACAGAGTTTCTCTCTTGTTGCCCAGGCTGGAGTGCAGTCAGTGGTGTTATCTCAGCTCATGACAACCTCTGCCTCTTGGGTTCAAGTGACTCTCCTCCTGAGTTCCTGGGATTACAGGTGCGTGCCACCATGCCCAGCTACTTTTTGTATTTTTAGTAGACACCAGGCTTCTCCATGTTGGTCAGGCTGATCTCGAACTCCTGACCTCAGGTGACCTGCCCACCTCGGCTTCCCAAAGTGCTGGGATTATAGACGTGAGCCACCGCACCAGGCCTGGGAATTTTCAAATGATGTATTTTACTATACACGGTTATTTTCAGGGGGTGCCGTTCCCTTCCAAACTTGACTACATTATTGTGATAGTTGAATTCATGGTATAATGTAGATTTAAAAATTATCACAGATTGGTTACACACCTTTACCATGGGAGGCAGTCCCAATTTACCTTAATAAAATTAAATGTACTGCATTTTAACATCTCCACAACTACAACACAAGGGTTATTTCATAGTTGTAGTAACATATATTTAACTACATTAAATTAATAGATGAAAAAGTTACTTAAAAATCTAATTACAGAAATATAAATTAAAGCTCAAATGAAGAAATAAAAAATTAGATAGATTCACTACATCAAAATAAAAAAAAAAACTTTTATACTTCAAAGACACCATTAAGAAAGTAAAAGGACAGCTTATAGAATGGGAGAAAATATTTGCAAATCATATATCTGATAAAGGACTTGGAATCAGAATAGATAAGTTATATATATATATGTATATATATATTATTTTATTTTATTTTTGAGACAGAGTCTTTGTCATCTAGGTTGGAGTACAGTGACACAATCTAAGCTCACTACAAACTCTGCCTCCCATGTTCAAGTGATTCTTATGCCTCTGCTTCCCAAGTAGCTGGGATTAGAGGCGCGAGTCACCACCCCTGGCTGATTTTTGTGTTTTTAGTAAAGACAGGGTTTCACCATGTTGGTGAGGCTGGTCTCAAACTCCTGACCTCAAGTGCTCCACCTGCTTTGGCCTCCCAAAATGCTGGGATTAAGGCATGAGCCACTGTACCTGGCCTATAATAGATAAATAATTCTTGTAATTCAATAATAAGAAAACAACCCAATATAAAAAGCAAATTATTTGATAAACATTTCTCTAAAGAAGACAGACAAATGGCCAATAAGCACATGGAAAGATTCTCGACATTATTAGTCATTAGAGAAATGTAAATAAAAACCACAGTGAGATACCACTTCATACTCACTACACTGGCTGTAATAAAAAAAAAGGCATAATGTAAAATGTTGATGAGTATGTGGAGAAAGGAACCTTCACACATTACTGGTGGGAATGCAAAATACATAGCCACTTGGGGAAAACAGCTTCACAGTTCCTCAAAATTATGATATGACCCAACAATCCCACTCTTAGGCATACTACAGATAACTGAAAACGTATGTCCACACAAAAACTTGTAGGTACATTTTCATTGCAGCATTATTCCTAATAGTTAAAAACTAGAAACAACTGAAATGTCCATCACTTATGAATGGATAAACAAGTGGGGTCTCTCCACACAAATGCTGTACTATCCTGTCGTGGAAAGGAATGAAGAACTGATACACGCTACGACATGGATGAACTTTGCAAGTATTGGACAACGTGGAAGAGGTCACTCAGAAAAGGCCACAGATTGCACGATGCCATTTCTATGAAACGCCCAGAAGAGGCAAATCCATAGAGAGAAAAGATGAATGCTTACTAGGGGCTGGAGTGAGGGATGTGGCAGTGGCTGTTAATGTCAGTGGGGTGTCTTTTTGGGATGATAAAAATGTCCTGGAATTAAATAGAGGTAAATGTGTCCAGCACTGTGAAAACAATGAGTTTTATAACCTGCGAGTTGTATCTCAGTAAAACTATTATTACAAAAGAATTTCCCTGATTATCTCAAAAAATGTTTCTTTTACCAGATAGATTTTGTTGAAATCAAAATCTAACAAAACCAGGCTGGGCACAGTGGCTCACTCCTGTAATCTCAGCACTTTGGGAGGCAGAGGCGGGTGGATCATTTGAGGTCAGGAGTTCAAGACCAGCCTGGCCAACTTGGTGAAACCTCGTCTCTATTGAAAACACAAAAATTAGCTGGGCGTGGTGGCGCGTGCCTGTAATCCCAGCTACTTGGGAGGCTGAGGCACGGGAATCGCTTGAATCTGGGAGGTGGAGGTTGCGGTGAGCCGAGATCGCGCCACTGCACTCCAGCCTGGGTGACAGAGAAAGACTCTGTCTAAAACAACAACAACAACAACGAATCTAACAAAGCCCACACAATGTATTGGGTTAAGTCTCTAAAGGCTCTTTGAAAATCCATCCCTGGTTCCCCTTCTTTTCCTCCCGCCACTTGTTGGTTGAAGAAACCCCTTAATTACCAGAGCAACTTATTTTTCACTTGTGCTGGAGTGGTCGGAGGCATAACAGTGAATTTCTGTTATTTTACATGTTCTTAGCCCCTTTAACACTCCACTTTCAGCCTGGAAGAAATGCGCCTGGGCCCCTGTAAAGGGAAACTCCCAGCTTTCAAAGACTTAGACTCTCATTAGCCGTCTTCTCTCAGCATCCCCCCCAGTCACCCCCTCAGCCTCCCTCGTCGCTGACCTCTGCCTGTTCTCCATTACCCTTCGGCCCAGCCTGGGCTCCCCAGGGTGGCACACGGAATTGCAACTCCAGATGTGGCCTGGCCAGGGAAGCGTCTATGGGGATGATGATTTCTCTTGATCTGGATGCCATCCTTCTGTGAATACAAACTAAGATCTCATTAGCTAGTTCATTCTTTGGCTCACACTCTCCTGACTCATTCTCCCCTCGAAATAAACTAAAGCACCTAAGGTGTGTTTGTACGTGTGTGTGTGTGTGTGTGTCTTCCCATATAAACTTCTAACGCCAGATCGTGTACTTTACAGTGGACTTTTTGAACTTAAATGCAAGTTTCTATTTTTGTTTGTTTTCATTAAATTTCATTGTGTTGATTTCCATTCATCTCTATGGTCCTTAGAGATTTTTAAATTTTTTTTTCTAGAGACGGGAGTCTCATATTGTTGTCCAGGCTGGTCTCAAACTCCTGGTGTCAAGAAATCCTCTTGCTTCCGTCTCCCAAAGTGCTGAGAAAACAGGAATGAAGCACCTCACCCAGCCTAGACATCTTTTTGAATACTGAGTTCTACATACCTTACAAATCTGAGAAGCACGTTTCTCTGTTGCAAAGTCACATAGAGCGCCCTAGAGCTCTCCTGGACACGTAACATTGATGTACTGCCTCTGTGACCTCTTGGTTTAATCAGCTATAAATCCACAGAACCGTATGATTACCCAGACCTCATTTTTCCATAAGCTCAACGAGAATATCACAAAAGACTGAAAAAAGCACCTATCTGAAACCAAGAGACTGTTCATTTTTTTCCAGACCCATTTCATTTTTCCTTACCATTTCTTGCATGCAGTTCTAAATGATGTAGAATGTCCTTGACCTCAAGAATAAGACCCAGCCCCCAAATTCCAAAACTAGATTGTTTTGCTGAAAATTTTGATAACTGTATTGCTCTGCTCACAGATACATCATTTCTAATCTTTGAAATGTAGTTTTTCTTTGAAGTCTCCTAAGTTTTGTTTTAACACACTGTCTTTTTTTTTATTGGTATTTCCATTCATTCACCTTGTGTATCTTTCAATTTTGTCTTATCCATTTGACATTTTGAACAAAATATTCATTGACTTCGATATGTTTCTCTTCAGGAAAATATTTTGTAGTATTTTAAAATTCCTTAAGAGTATCTATATATGTATATATAGATATACATTTTTGAGATGGAGTCTCGCTCTGTCGCCCAGGCTAGAGTACATTGGTGCAATCTCGGCTCACTGCAAACTCTGCCTCCCCAGTTCAAGAGATTCTTCTGCCTCAGCCTCTTGAGTAGCTGGGACTAGAAGCGTGCACCAGCACACTGGTCTAATTTTTGTATTTTTAGTAGAGACGGGGTTTCACCCTGTTTGCCAGGATGGTCTTGATCTCTTGACCTTATGATCTGCCCACCTCAGCCTCCCAAAGTGCTGGGATTACAGGCATGAGCCACCATGCCCACCTAAGAATATCTTTACCTTTATCTAGGTTCTCTTAAATGAGTCTGATGATAAACACCATATGTATGTAATATATGTTCTAACTGTTTATTTACTTTTACATCCTCTAAAGGAAATGGCTTGCTTACGTCTATATACTATTCTACAGAAGGATAAAATGCAGACAGTAATTGCCAAATCGAGCCATGAATTCAATCAATTCAACTCCAAGGTAAGCTGAGAGACTCAGACACTCCTTTTTGTAATGTCCTGAAAGAAAAGCCCGCACTCCCCAAATCTAGAACATGATATGCCTTTCTGAGCAATCCGAACACCGTGTGAACACGCCAGAGCACCTTTCTGTGGCGTGTGCTCTTGCAGAACCACAGTGAGTTCTACTGGCTAAGTTCGTTCGTCAGTGTGGACATGGCCAGGTGAACTTGACACTGTGCCATTTTCGCTGTCACTCACCCAAGGAACATTTGTGTTCGTGGCAGGTGTTTGGGAAGTACCGGCTGGTTTAGGATTGTAAGGGACTTGCAGCACTCCCTCTGTTTGCGGGAGTGATCACACTAGGAAGAGTTCACGTTCTTTTTCGACGCGGGCTGGCCCTACATTCCAAACGGAACACAGCCAAGCTCCGGACAACAGCAGATGGCTCTGTCTCTGCAAGGTGCAAACTTGATCCTGCTCGGAGAATTTATCTTGTACTAAAATAGTACCCCAAGCAGTAAATAAAGCAAATATTCTGTAGAATTCCTATGTGAGGGGTGCAGGGAAAGCTTCTCTGTCCAAGTTGACATTTCTAAAACCTATCTGGACTGGATAAGACACATGGCTTTTGGGTTATTTAGCCCCAGTAATGGATATACCGTGCTTCAGGGAGACATTCGAAATGTAACCATATTAATGGAGCTCATAACTTTACTAGCAGATTAATGAGGATCTGAAAGATAGGGTAAGTCTGATCTGTTACTGGATAATGTGGTGATTAATGTTTGTGATGTAATAAGGAAGCCCTAATTAGAAAACTACAGGGGAAAACCCCAACAGGCTTTTTCATTTCACCAAAGCCTCCACCATCGAAAGAGATTTTGAAGTGTCATTTAATAAGCTTTATGGACTCAGGATGTAAAATCAGAGTACAGCCTATTAAATGTTGAAGAGAGTCAGTAACATTACGATCCACTGAGACCACATATCTTTTCTTATGGAAATTCTTAAATCAGAACAACTTACCGTGAAAATATGATTTGTAGTTATAATAATAAACGGGGCTATGTTTGTGTTGTCTCAATGATATTTTATGTTTTGTTCTTTTAAGAGTATGAGAAACATATGCCACTGTTTTCAAGAGGACACAAAGCTATGATCCAATTTTTTACTCTCCTTAAAATTTTCAATAAATTCATTCAAAGCGTTAATAGGCAAAAACAAAGATTCCCGTTTTTTTTTTTAAAGTGAATTTTATGTCCACTTTTCTTTGAAAAACATTTTGGAATGCCTGATCTTTGTAATAGTTTTCTTTCCTTATGTACATAGAATGTTTACTTCAAATTACTATTTTGTACTGAAAGAAAATTCTGGAAATAAAAACGTGAAAAAACCTTTAAACTACCTTGCACATACATGTTCATTGTAAGAGAGAGATTTTTCTAAATTAAAATGTATGTATGAAATATGATACAGCCTTTTAAGTAATATTTGTAAAATGCTTTTCTTGCATCCTATTTAGCAGTTTCTAGAGGTTAATGACACGCCAAGGCGACCAATGACTAAGGCTCCGCCAGCACAGTTAACTTCAACCCATCACTAATTGCTAGAAATGTCTTGGGTCTAGGAGGTTAACTCTTGTACAAGATTAAGGAGAAGGAAACATAAACTCTTACTACTATCTTTATGGGCTGTGTCCTTTAATTTGGAATGTACAAGGCAATTATCGTTTTGGCCAATAATTAGCCCATCTGCAGACTGGCCATTCATATGGCTTAAGCCATCATTCAGCTCTTTGCCCAACAGTTCTACAATTAAATATCTTATATTTAAAAAGGAAATAAAGTCTATTAATTTCTATCTACTTTAGTCACTTAGGATTTTTATATCCTTTCCCAGAGATGGTTTTATATTTTTTTCCTAGAATCTTTATGTGGGGGCTTTTATCTCTCTATTCATTTGTCTGCAAGAGCACTGGGGTACTCAAAGTGATCCGGGACAAAACAAAAAGTCCTCATAAAGTGCAGCAATTTAAGCAAACAGCCTCATTTCTCAGGTGCCAGAAAATGCCCTCTGGATCCTCCAATTTCACACTTGTCACTGAGGGCTTTGTATTAGGCAGGGAAAACATCTTAGGTATCTCTGTGGTGTCCATTTTTGTTTTAGCACATAGTAGGCCTTGAAAGTGCATATAGCGGTTTACTGCATAAATGTGAACCAAGTCTCCTTATGGGTATCTTTAAACACAGAAATAACTATTTTCACATAATCATGCTATATCGACACGGCTGTTCACAACAGTAATGCTCATAACATATATTAATATGTTTCACTTATTAAAGCGAAACAAGAAAGTATGTAAGTTATGATCCAGTTTCTGAAAAAAGAAAATGTTCTTAAATTATTTGAATTATTAAATAAAGATACACAACTACAAAGTTGACTTAGGCAATTAGGTGTCTCTCTGAAAACAAAAAAACAAAAAAACCTCCAGGTTCCTGAAAGAGCAGATGAGTTGGGAAGCTTTAAGAAACAAAGCAAAAATCCTCAAAGCAGTCTACTTAGCCTTGCCTTACATCAATCACCCTTTCTTATTAACCTTTCACCCTTAAATGGTGCTGCAGTGAGGTAGGGGCAAGGGTGTGGTGGGCTCAGGGGTAAGGGCAGAGTTATAAAATGTAAATTGTATAGAAGAGGATGGCAGAGGTAACAAGTGTTTATATTTATTCACAGCCTTCCTCTGAGATGCTCATAGTGTTTTATAAACAGTATCTCCTTAACCTTCTGGAGCGAGTAGGTGGCAACGCTGGCACTTTCCTTGACAAATATTTTATCTATGATTGGAAAAATTAAATGCCTGGATCTTAACGGAAAGCAATTAGATGATGACGAAGAGTAATTTTAATGCATGCCCTCAAGAACGATTCAGAGCCATCTACACTTCACTCTTGTTTTTCAGCCACATGTTTTAGCATCTTCCAACATGCAGCATGCTCACGTGGTAGGATTCTCAAGAAACCTGTAACAGAGGTTGCTTTGAGAGAGGGAAATTTGGCACCTGGAGGGAGGGACTGAAGGAAAGGGAGACTTTTTTTCACTGTCTGTATATGCTTATGTACCTTTTGGATGTACCTATTTAAAAATAAATTAAATTTTAAAACCTTTCCAGAATAGTTTTCAATAGGGCAAAGTCAACTAGAAGATCTACTCACTCCCCTGACGTTCTCTCCAGTCCCCAGGAAACAGTAGCTGGGTTTTAACCCTCTGTCTTTCTTTGTAATATTCTGAGTAGAAATCACTGAAAAAACTGAGTACACAATTTTCAGTACCTATTAAATGTATAACTTGAGAGATTTAATGGAAATGAGAAATGCAGTGTGTTGAAAGGCTCTCTGGATCTTTCTTCCTCTCTGTGGATTTATATATTTACAGAAGTTTCTTAACTTAGATGAGGTTAAAGTCATAAAGTCAAAAAATTTTAAAGTCAAAAAAATCCCAAGTCGAACCACTGTAAGTCAGCGGTGTTACATACTGCACTTCCGTCTGGGTGGCTGATGGCATCAAATAAATTTCAGGTCTATTTACAAACCACCAAAGTTTTTAAAAGTTTTGAAAAAATTTTTTAAACTTTTTAAAAAGTAGGTAATTTTCCTCTTTTACCTGATTTCACCCAGTCTTCAACTTCTTATCAATTTTGGTCTTGATTGAATGAAATAGATGTGGGAGTCTTGGCTGACTAACCATGAAATATAAAACTTCAGGGAGAAAAGAAAAGATCTAAATCAGGGTAATTTGTGGTGGGGAGTGGGGGCGAGATGCAGACTTGATGACTGTCTACACAATTTTGCACCCACCTCCCACTGTTTGAGATTTGTTTCAGTAAATTCCAAGGATACTATTGTTGCTAGACAGGCCATGTCTTCCAGCACAGGATGGAGGAATCCAGGGCACTTTCCTTCTCAGCTTCTGTGAGCTCCAGAGCTGGAGTGACTCTGAATGGGCGGCATACAGGGCACTTCCCTGTGGATCTTGTTAAAATGCAGATTCTGGTTCAGTCGGTCTGTGGGGGGCCCTGGATTCTGCATTTCCAACACATTCCCAGGTACTGTCCCTGCTGCTTCCCCAGGAGCATGCTTTAAGTATGGAGGATTTAAACAGAACTTGAATCTGTTAGGACTGGGTCCAGCTGCATGTAACTGACTACTCAGGCCCCAACAATTAAAAATTCCTCCCATGCTGGGCGCAGTGGCACAATGCCAGCCCTTTCGGAGGCCAAGGCAGGAGTATTACATGAAGTCAAGAGTTTGAGACCATCTTGACCAACATGACAAAACCATGTCTCTACAAAAATACGAAAATTAGCCAGGTGTGGTGAAACGCACCTGTAATTCCAGCACTTTGGGAGGCCACTGAAGGTCAGGAGTTCAAGACCAGCCTGGTCAATATGGTGAAACCCTGTCTCTACTGAAAATACAAAAGTTAGCCAGGTGTGGTGGTGTGCACCTGTAGTCCCAGCTACTCAGGAGGCTGAGGCAGGAGAATTGCTTAAATCCGAGAAGCAGAGGTTGCAGTGAGCTGAGATCATGCCATTGCACTCCAGCCCGGGTAACAGAGCTAGACTCGGTCATAAATAAAGAAAGTTCCTCCCTTTTCATAAATCTAGAAATCTGGAGCTTGGCAGACAGGGGCAAAGGAGTGATTTTCACACTGCCTCAGGGATTGTGGATTTGTCTGCTTTTCTTTGCAGATTCGTCCTCTCTGCTTCACCGTCTCTCTTGAGCGATTTTCGTTGTCAAGGTCACAATATAGTGGCTGCCCTTCTAGGCATCACGTTCATTTTCCATGAGGATTAAGGGGCTATGAGAGAGGGCAAAGGTACATGCCAAGCGAGTCTGCGTTTTCACTGGGAAAACAACAGCTTTCCTGGAAGCCAGACTCCTACTTCTCATTGGCCAGTAGACATCTACTAACATAGACTGCAGGAAGCTTCAAGGAAGTTTTGTAAATACAAATTCTGTAGCCAAGCCTATTGTCATCCTGAACGAAATAACGGCTCTGCCAGAAGGAAGAGGAGAATAGACGTTAGGTAGGTGTCATAGGTGGAATAATGCCCCCCCAACGATGTCCATGACGGAATCATGGGACCCTGAGATTATGTTACCTTCCACGGCAAAGGCGACTCTGCAGACCAGAGGATTCTCCTGGGTTCTCCGGAGGGCACCCTGCAATCACAACGCCCTTCATTAGAGAGAGGCGCGCGGGTGCGCGTGGGAGGGGACACGCTCGGATGGAGGCAGAAGGCAGAGTGCGGTGGGGCTGCGAGCCCGGGAGAGCAGGCGGCGTCTAGAGGACGGAGAGGACAGGGACGCTGCTCCAGAGCCTCCAGGCGGGACACGGCTTCTGGACACGTTTTATTTTAGGCCCACGAGACCTTCTTTTTTTTTTTTTGAGACGGAGTTTCGCTCTTGTTACCCAGGCTGGAGTGCAATGGCGCGATCTCGGCTCACCGCAACCTCCGCCTCCTGGATTCAGGCAATTCTCCTGCCTCAGCCTCCTGAGTAGCTGGGATTACAGGCACGTGCCACCATGCCCAGCTAATTTTTGTATTTTTAGTAGAGACGGGGTTTCACCATGTTGACCAGGATGGTCTCGATCTCTCGACCTCGTGATCCACCCGCCTCGGCCTCCCAAAGTGAGACCTTTGGAATTCTGACTCTCAGAGCTTTAGAGTAAGTTCGTGTTGACTTCAGCCGCTGTGTGGTCATTTGCTGTCGGAGACTCCTAGGAAGCACCGGGACACAAGCCCGGGCAGGGCCCAGCGCAGACGCGCCCGCAGGCCGGGTGGAGAGGGGCGCCCAGCGCAGGGCGGCAGCTGCCCCAGCTGCGAACATACGCTCACTGCGCTGATGGTTTCACTTCGTACTGGGAAAAGGCTCTTTCTCAGATGGGCTCACGGACTGCGAGGGAGACTCAGGGATCACTCAGGCCAGACCGCTCCTCAGATTCCCCTGGAGGGGCTGGAGGCCTAAATCTGGAGTTTCCCCGGGCGGGTAAGCGAAACCTTCGGGAGCTGTTTCAGGGCTTCCCACCACGGACAGCTGCCTCCTGCTCCCGTGTTCTAGGTCGGATTGCCAGGCAAGATACAGAATAAATGTGATTTTGCAGATAAGCAACAATTTTTTTTTTTTTTTTGGCCACGGATTGCCACTCTGTCGCCAGGCTGGAGTGCAATGGCAAGATCTCGTCTCACTGTAACCTCCGCCTCCTGGGTTCAAGCGATTCTCCTGCCTCAGCCTCCTGAGTAGCTGGGATTACAGGCACGCATCACCAGACCCGGCTAATTTTTGTATTTTTAGTAGAGACCGGATGTCACCATGTTGGCCAGGCTGGTCTCGAACTCCTGAACTCGTGATCCGCCCGCCTCGGCCTCACAAAGTGCTGGGATTACAGGCGTGAGCCACCGGGCGGGGCCAACAAATAGTTTTTTTTTTTTTTCGTATAAGCATTATCTGAGTTTTTATTATGTCCGTAACAAATTACAGTGCCGCAAAGCAACACAAATTAATCTAACGCTGCTGCAGCCAGCTAGCCCTGGGCAACCCCGGGGCTCAGATCAGTGTCTGGGAGCGCCCCGCTCCTTCCGAAGACTCCAAGGAGAGTCCGTTTCCTTGCCTAGTCCCACTGCTAGAAGCTGACTGCACCCTTCAGCGGGTTGGTCCTTCCTCCACCTTCTATTTCTAACTCTGGCTTTCCCGCCTCCCTCCTCTAAGGCCGCGGTGGTTACGTTTGGACCTCCCAGATCACCCGGGACAACCTGCCTTCTGAAAAGCCGTAACTTAATCACATCCGCAAAATCATTTTTTGCCACTTAAGGGAATATGTTCCAAGTATGAGGAATCTCTCTCCCTGGACAACTTTGCTGGCCCCTTTTCTACCTGCCACAAGTATGTCCCAAATATTACATGGGACGTATACTTACACAAAAAAATTCATTGTTTTCCTGACATTCACATTTAACTGGGCGTACCATATTTTTATTTGCTAAAAGTAACAATCCTAATTTCTGGAAGTGTAGATAGGGTCTATTCTCTTCTGCTATGGCAATTATTACGCCTATAACTTTAGCGGTAAACAAAAACCTGAAATTTGGACTGATGAGTGCCTGTTGAAATAAAGGCCTTCCTTTTTAGAAAAATTGATATTAATTAGCCTTTTAATATTTTGAAGTATATTTTTAGTGGGCAATTTCTATTTAATTAATCTTCAACAAGGAACCCCCAGAGTAACTGAACACATCACAGCAGTCAGAAAGAAAGGAAGCCAAGTAATTTATTTTAAACATTTCAGATTTCTCCACATACCACATGGTTCAGTTCTCTCAACCAGCCCATTAATAAATCTGTTATCCAAAAATGTGGCTCTAAACATGGCTTAGCGTGGTTGCACTTGAATTCTGAGTGTCTAGAATGTCTTTCTCTCTTAACCAAAACACTTCAGGGGCAAAAGAGAGGCCAGGGAGTGGGGCTCCCACAGCTGGGGCCGGGTTCGGAGCTGATGCCTTCCTGGCTAAGGCTTTCTGAATAGTGCCCTGGAGACATCTCTGTGGTGCTGGGGCCTTCTCTTGCTGGGCTCTTCTCTCCTCTGGCAGTAGGTGACCCTCCTTCTAGTGGAGGGTTGCTCCCTTCAACTACCCCGAACCCCAGGAATCAGGCAAGATGCCTTTTATTAAAACTGACTGCAATTAGCGGTATTCACTGATATGAAAGTACTATCATGCCTAAGTCCACTTTAAAAAACAAAACTCTCTTAGATTGCTTTGGTGTTAGGAAAAATTATCTAAAACTTAGAAAAAAAGCCAAGAGAATGATTGTCTTTCTCTCTCTCTTTTTTTTTTTTTGAGACGGAGTTTCGCTCTCGTTACCCAGGCTGGAGTGCAATGGCGCGATCTCGGCTCACTGCAACCTCCGCCTCCCGGGTTCAGGCAATTCTCCTGCCTCAACCTCCTGAGTAGCTGGGATTACAGGCACGCGCCACCATGCCCAGCTAATTTTTGTATTTTCAGGAGAGACAGGGTTTCACCATGTTGGCCAGGATGATCTCGATCTCCTGATCTTGTGATCCGCCTGCCTCGGCCTCCCAAAGTGCTGGGATTACAGGCGTGAGCCACTGTGCCTGGCCAAATGATTGTTTTTTTAAGGCCATACTAAAACGTTGTCTAACAGGCCTATCTAAAGATTATTTCATTCTCCAGGGATAGAAGGTTGTACTATTATCTTACTTTGCTTCATAATATTAATTGAAGACTCAGACTCCATGCAGGTAAGTATTAACTTGTAGATTTGTGTCCAGTAGAAATAGAAATTGTTTATCTCAGGTAGAAAACCCTGAAAGTTAGGCTTCCATCTCTTTTTGAAACACAACTAGCTACTTGTGTGTCTGATCAAATAATGTTATTCTGAATTATTTTTTAAAGAAGTTTTCTTCTTTTCTTTATCTCCGTCTTTCCTCTTTCTCTCTCTCTCTCTGTCTGTCTGTTTGTCTTTCTTTCTTTTTTTCTTTTTAACACCCAGGCTGTAATGCAGTGGTATGATCATAGCTCACTGCAGCCTCAAGAAATTAAGCCTCTTAGCCTCAAGTAATCCTCCTATTCAGCCTCCCAAAGTGTTGGGATTATAAGCATGAGCACCCATGCCCAGCCTTCTTGTTTTTTTTTTTTTTGAGACAGGGTCTCAATCTGTCACCTAGGCTGGAGTCCAGTGGCACAATCTCAGCTCATTGCAACCTCCACCTCCCAGGCTCAAATGATCCTCCCACCTCAGCCTCCCAAGTAGCTGGAACTACAGGTGCCTGCCACCATACGGGGGTAATTTTTGTATTTTTTTAGTAGGGACAAGATCTTGCCATGTTGTCTAGGTTGGTCTCGAATCCCTGGGATCCTCAAATGTTTTTAAAACCAGCTTTAAACTCTTACTGGCTGCCTCATTAATTAGTTGAATAAAATCTAATATATGCTCATCCTATAGTTGTATGAGAGTCATGCTGTAACTGGTTGAAAACGATGCTTTCTTGGTGGCGTAAGTCAGCCTATCTGGTTTATGCTATGGATTTGCTTCAACAACTTATTATTTATTTATTTATTTATTTATTCAGATGAAGTCTTGCTCTGTCACCCAGGGTGGAGTGCAATGGTGCGATCTGCAACCTCTGCCTCATGTTTCAAGTGATTCTCCCGCCTCAGCCTCCCGAGCAGCTGGGGCTATAAGTGTACACAACCACACCCAGCTAAGCTTTTGTATTTTTAGTAAAGATAGGGTTTCACTGTGTTAGCCAGGATGGTCTTGAACTCCTGCCCACGTGATCCACTCACCTTGGCCTCCCAAAGTGCTGGGATTACAGGCATGAGCCACCGGGTCTCTCTCTGTTGCCCAGGCTGGAGTACAGTGGTGTGATCTCGGCTCACCGCAACCTCTGCCTCCTAGGTAGCAATTCTCGTGCCTCAGTCTCCTGAGTAGCTGGTATTACAGGAGCGCACCTTCACAGCCTGGCTAATTTTTGTATTTTGATTTTTAGTAGAGATGGGGTTTTACCATATTGGTCAGACTGGTCTCGAGTTCCCAACTACAAGTGGTCTGTCCGCCTCCCAAAGTGCTGGGATTACAGGTGTGAGCTACCGCGCCTGGCCTGACGTCTCTTCTGTGAAGTCTTCCCCAAACTCCTCTTTCCCTGTCTACACCACCCCCTCCTTGGGCAGAGTCAGATATCTCCGCATCCTTTGCACCCGGCATCCCAAACATATGTTTGTTGATAACGTATGTTTCCTGTTCTTCTGGATGGCATATGACTTGGAGGTTAATTTAAATAATACATTCCATGTCCTGGTCACATTGATTGCGTCCTGGCGGGGGGCGGGGGTCCTATGAGCCACCCTGGTTCCGTCAGCTCTCTTCTCAGGACATTTATTGCCATGGTGGGACAGATGTACTCTTTCTTTCCTACCGATGTGGACAAAGCCTGTCACCTGGAATCTCGCGGCAGCCATCTGCGGCTGCTGAGAGGAGCCACCCTCAGGATGGAGCCAGCACTGGGAAAGCAGCTCTGAGGACTGGGGAGAAATTCTGGCCTTGTTCATGTGGCTGTGTTTCCGGAGCGGACCTTACGACACTCTTGCTTCTAGACTTTTCAAGTCCTGGAGCCAGCAGATCCCTTTGATCACGTAAGCCTGTCTGAATTAGATTTTCTGTTATTTTCGGCCAGAAGCGTCCTTGCTGATACAGATACCCTGTTACTCATTGGTGTCTCCATTAGCGCTTCTGGAGTAATTCTGTGTCTGCCTAACTTCTGCCCGTAGGGAAACATCTCTGCGATCCCACAGCCTTGCTGGGTTTCTAGCTCAGTTGGAAATCAATAAATGTTGCCTGAGTTTGTTTTAGGAAAACACTTTTTTGCACTATACTCTTATTATTTTTACAAGTAATGAAATGAAAACCTACTTCCCTCACATTCTGCAGATCCCAGTGTCTCCCAAATTCCAAGGCTTGGTGGGAAAAAGTTACTTTTTAAAGTTTCCTTTCTTGTTAAAGACTAAGTGTGCTAATAACTTTGTTGAGACCTATCCTATGTAGCTGTTAGACATGCCATGCTTACAGGCATGTGGCACATTCTATGTCCTTGTACTTTAACCAAGATATCTGTGCTGGACGTGCTCACAGGCATGTCCCAGCTCGCCATTGCTTTTACCTGTTTAGAAAAGTTTTAAGTTATTAGTTAATCAGGTTTTAGTTTAAGAGTGTGGGGTCTGGCTCCAGCCAGTTGAGATCAGACAGAGCAGTAAGGACAACCCTAAATGCGTTAGAAACAAATGTGTGTGTTTTCCTTTGTTCTTTGTACTCTTGTGGCAAGATAGCTAGTGAGAGTACCCTTCCTGCAGTCCAGGAAATAAAAATTGTGCTGCTGAAAGATCCTTTGTCTCAGTACTAATCTTCCTTTGTGGCATCAAGCATCTATTTCCAACAGCTTGATTACCTTTTGTGACATCTGTGTCATCTCACCTGGAGCCACATGAGTCTCTCAATAGCCCTACCCTACTCCTTCAGCCCCTGCCTGCTTCCTGTGGAAGTTTTCCAGGAGGCTATGCCTGGGCGGTTAGCCAGGCTGGCAATGGTGGGTTTAACAGAGCACTGCGTAAACACACCCACATCCTACGTAAACAAGATGCACTTAGTCGCTTACAACTTTGGATTTTAAGAATGATTGCAGAAACACAGCTGTAAATGTGGAGATATTTTCTGAAGTGTATGGACCTCATTCTGAGCCAACTCACCTCCGGACCAAGCTGGGAAATCACGTGGGAAAGAGATTCTCCTGGTAGATTCAGAGGGCCTGAGAATGAATCCCTTCTCAACAACCAAATGCGGGTGCTGGGAAGCACTTTTGGAGTCGTCTCTTTCAACTGACATTCACAACATCTCCATCTGAGAAATGCACCTGTCCCGCCCTTTTGACAATCATGCCAATTTCATCACACTCCCTGTATGTCTCTTGTGCAAAGAATGAGAACTCAAAGTATCTGTGGGAAGAAGGCACCAGGAGAACGCTTTTGTGCTTGATATATTTGCATACATTGGCAATAGAAAGAAGAAAAGCCCCTATTTAGAACTGATTCAAGTAGATAGGACCAAGATAGATTTTAATAGCTCAACATGGAATTCAGAGAGTTCTTAGACCCCAAAGGAGGAAATGTGTCTGCTTCAACTGCAAAATAAGACTGGTATGGTTTCTAAAATCAGTGAAAGGCATCAAAGTGGACCATGCCAGTATCATATTTCAGATGTGATTTACTGTTGTGTATTTTTCCAGAGCCCACCTCATTTGGGACAAACTATTGCTAATAATTTATGTATGATTTATCACCACCCACCCCATGTTAAAAGAGTTGATACTAGCCAGTATCAACCTGGTTTTTACACCAGAGGCCAGAAACCTCTTTCCTTCCTATCAGCTTTGGGTAACTTAAGGGTATGGTGTTACCATTTGAACATGAAACACCCTCGATCCCTGTATTTCTTTCTCTTCCTCTTGATTCATGAAACACCCAGAGGTAAAAATAGCAAGTAGGTGTTGGAGGCAGACACCCACATAAAGAAGCTGATTTTATGATTTGTGTCTTACAGATTTGTTAACAGGTTTGCTAACACTTCTTTCTTTCATTGAGTTGGTGCTTGAAACTCTCCTAAGTGTGTAATTTTCAACTCACAGTGTTCCCAGGTGAGGCATGGTTCTGGGGATTACAGCAGATGGCCACGTACAAGTTATTTTTAACAGTAATGACCTGCTTCAGGGGTCATTGTAGACTTTAATTTTGAAGAGTGAGCTTGAAATAATCCACATTTCAATGAATTTTTTCTTAATTATTATTATTATTTTTTGAGACAGACTCTCATTCTGTCACTCAGGCTGAATTGCTGTAGTGCAATCTCAGCTCACTGCAACCTCCACCTCCTGGGTTCAAGTGATTCTCCTGCCTCAGCCTCCTGAGTAGCTGGGACCACAGGTGCGCACCATGAGGCCCGGCTAATTCGATGAATGTTTTCTGTCCCAAATTGAAAATGTTTAAAAGATTCATACTTTTGTATAACAGATGGACAGCTGTTATCTCCACATTGCCTAAGACGTTATGATTTTAATTTCTGCAATGTAGTGATCGAGTCCTTAAAAAAAGGTCAGTAATCACATTGGACTATCTCAGTGCGGGTCACTGAACACAAGTTTGTAATGCTTGATGACATCTGTGGAAACTGCTCAGTGGAAATGGAATTTCTGAGCTGAGAAGCCCACGTGTCTGTTCATCTACATGAATGTATTAATCAGTTAAGTCTAATGTAACAATTAAAAAAAAATTGTGTTTTTGTTATTCTAAAAAAGCTTTGACTAACTCAAACTTTCAAAGATATTCTTCTATGTATTCTCCTAGAAGATTTATAGTTTTAGGATTTATATTTATGGCTATGATCCATTTTGAGTTAATATTTATATATTGTGTGAGATATTGATTAAATTCTTTTACATATGCATATCCAATTGTTCCGGCACCATTTGTTGAAAAGGCAATACTTGCTTATGGAATCACTTTTGCTCTTTTGTTGAAAGCCCACTGGCCATATATATCTGGGTCTGCTTCTGCTTTCTGTCTTCTCTCATTAATCTATTTATCTGTCTTTACGCTTGTAAGACACTGTCTTCCTTACTATAGTTTTATGAAGTTAAGTAATATGAGTTCTTTACTTTGTCCTAATTTTTCAATGATGTTTTGGCTATTCTAGGTATTTTTAATTTCCATAGGAATTCTATAATCCTTATATCAATTTGGACAAAAAAATCTAGGCTTCTGGGATTTGATTTGGATTGCATGGAATTTATAAATCAATTTGGGGATAATTAACATCTTTTCCAATCTATAAACATAGGATATCTCTGTATTCATTTAGGTTTATTTAATTTTCTTTTTATTTTATTAGAGACAAAGTCTTGCTCTGTTGCCCAGACTGGACTGCCGTGGTACAATGTAATCTCAAACTCCTGGGCTCAAGTGATCCTCCCACCTCAGCCTCCCAAGTAGCAAGGGTTAAAGGCATGCACCACCACACCAGCTAATTTTTTCTTTTTTGTAGAGAAGAGATTTTGCTATTTTGCTCAGGCTGTTCTGGAACTCCTGGGGTCAAGTGATCTTCCCACCTTGGCTTCCCAAAGTGCTTGGATTACAAGTGTGAGCCACCACGCTGGTCCTATTTTTACTTTATAAGAGATGGCATCTCTTTCTGTTCCCCAGGCTTGAGTATAATGGCATAATCATAGCTTGCTGTGATAATGAACTCCAAGGCTCAAGTGATCTTCCCACCTTTATTGTCACCATGTCCAGCTAATTTATTTATTTCCATTTTTTAGAGCTAGGGTCTTGCTACATTGGGTAGACTGGTGCTGAACTCTTGGTGTCAAGCTTCTGAATAACGGCGATTATAGGTGTGAACCATTATTCTCGTGGCTTCTCTCTCTCTCTTTCTCTCTTTGAGATAGGGTCTCACCTTGTCACCTAGGCTAGAGTGCAGTGGCACAATCTCAGCTTGCTGCAACCTCAGCTTCCTGGGTTCAAGCAATTCTCATGCCTCAGCCTCCTGAGTAACTTTACAGGCACACCGCCACGCCTGGCTGATTTTTGTATTTTCAGTAGAGACCAGGTTTCACCATGTAGATCAGACTGGTCTTGAACGCCTGACCTCAAGTGATCTGCCCACCTCGGCTTCCCAAAGTGCTGGGATTACAGGCGCGAGCCACGGCGCCCAGCCCTGTGGCTTTTCTTAACAATGTTTCATACTTCTCAGTCTCCAGGTCTTAGAACTCTTTGGTCTAGTGATATATCTATATTTACAGTATATTCAGATAATAACAAAATGTTGATTGGAAAAAGGTAAATATATACAGGATGTGATGTTATGCCAGCTAAGAAAAAGCTTAGATATGGGCAGAGTGGGCAGTTTTTTCCATTGGGGCAGTAGAGGGTACTTGCCACCTTGCCTCTCATTTGCTCTGCGTCTCTTCTTTTTGGAGGAACAAGGCCAGTACTGGAACCAGCCAGAGTGAATTGCCCCTGAGTCACTGCCAGCTGATCCCTCACACATGGTCCATGCACTTCAGATGGAGTGAACCCACCCTGTCACATTAAATGTGTCCGAGCCTGTTTACCGGACCCAAGCCAGGACAGTGAGCCTCCTTTCTGGGAGCCTGTCTGGAACGGGGAGGACTCAGTGTTTTCCTTTTGAAAGGATTACCCGTTATGGGGAGGATACGAGAAGCTCAGAGATGTGGAAGGCTAATTTTGTCATCTTTTAATGAACCTTCCGGTGAAATATAGAGAACTCCATCAGATTAGGTAACTATGGAATGCCGTTTGTGGTAACCAGCCTCAAACATCACCTTGGAGTTGTCTCTTGGGGGCTGCATCTATTATTCATACCTTTTAAACATTTCTCCCCAGATTTATAAGATTTGCACTTATGATATTTTTCAGAGCAATTCTTCCTTTCAGAAGAACTGAGCAGGTAGAGTTCCCAGCCCAGCGCCCCTATCCGGCTCCCCCGTTATAAACACCTTACACTGCGTGGTATATTCGTTATAATTAATAAGC
This sequence comes from Saimiri boliviensis, assembly GCF_048565385.1. Lineage (NCBI taxonomy): Eukaryota > Metazoa > Chordata > Mammalia > Primates > Cebidae > Saimiri > Saimiri boliviensis. The sequence continues at coordinate 240,003,846 of NC_133450.1, read as the reverse complement.
CAACATTGATATACTATCAGTAACCAAAGTTCATAGTTTATACCGATTTCCTTAGTTTTTGTAAACCTAGCACCTTTTTTCTGGTCCAGGACCCCATGCAGGATACCACAGTACGTCTCGGAGTTCTGTCTCCTTGGGTTCCTATTGGTTGTGATGGATCAAGCTTGTCCAATCCTCCGGCCACAGGCTACGCGTGGCCCAGGGCAGCGTGAATGTGGCCCAACACAAATTCGTAAACTCTCTTAGAACATTATGAGATTAATGCACGGAACTTTTTTATTTTTTTACTTTATTTATTTATTTAGGAACGGAGTCTTGCTCTGTAGCCCAGGCTGGAGTGCAGTGGCGCGATCTCGGCTCAGTGCAACCTCCGCCTCCCAGGTCCCGGTTCAAGCAATTCTCCTGCCTCAGCCTCCCTAGTAGCTGGGATTACAGGCCTGCACCACCGTGCCCAGCTAATTTTTGTATTTTTAGTAGCAAAGTGCTGGGATTACAGGCGTGAGCCACTGCGCCTGGCCACCTTTTTCATTTTTTAGCTCACGAGCTATCCTGAGTGTTAGTGTATTTTATGTGTTGCCCAAGACAATTCTTCTTCTTCCAGTGTGGCCCAGGGAAGCCAAAAGATTGGACGCCCTGTGTCAGACTTTCCGTTTTTCTGATGACCTTGACAGTTTTGAAGAGTACTGGGGAGGTGTATTGTAGGATGCTCCTCTCCTGAAATTTGTTTGATGATTTTTACATGACTGGACACTGGTTATGAATTTTGAGGAGGAAGGCCGTAGCATGAAAGTGCCATATTGAGGGGACACACCAGCAGCATGATTTATGTTTTGTTTTGTTTTTTTTTTTCTCACTCTGTCACCCAGGTTGGAGTGCAGTGGCATGATCTTGGCTCATTGCAACCTCTGCCTCCCAGGTTCAAGCTACTTGCTTGAACCTGCCTCAACCTCCGAAGTAGCTAGAATTATAGACATGCGCCACCACTCTGGGTAATTATCTTATTTTTAGTAGAGGCGGAGTTTCGCCATGTTGGCCAGGCTGGTCTCGAACTCCTGGCCTCGAGGGCGCTGCCTGACTCGGTCTCCCAAAGTGCTGGATTACAGGCATGAGCCACTGTGCCTGGCCCATTTATGACTGTGCATGTGGACCTTGATCACCTGAATGATGCAGGTGGTTGGAACGTTACTGTTTACTTTTTTTCCATCTTATACTCCTGAGCAGAAAGTGACTCTGTGTAGCCCACACTTAGGAGATGGGAGCTTATGCTTTATCTTTATTGCCGTGCAGCAACTACATACATGATTTGGAATTCTTCTGCCTGAAAGGTTTGTTTCTTCTCCATTTATTAATTTATTTGACGATTTATTTATGTCAGTATGGAATCAGGAACAGCTGTATTATGCTTTGGGTTATAACTAAATGCCACGTTATTTATTCCTTGCTGTCATTGTTCCAGCACCGGCCATCAGAAGCCTTGCAGTTGGCTCTGTGCCCCCCGACATAGCTCCGTCAATGTTTGTGGGGGGTGGGGGTGAGGGTGGGGGGCGCTTGAGCGCTTCCTTACTTCCTGTCACCACCAGATGCTCCAGGCTCATCTTGTATGTGTCCTGCCCCAGCCTTGGAATCAGCCTTCGTTCCAAGGAGCTCATTGGTTCCTCTGACTGGAAACCAAGATCCGGACTCTCCGAGCGCTCCGCGCTGCTGGGGCCGCCCTGTTCAGACATTCTCAGCTGTGCGCCACCGGGTTTCCCTCGGACACTTCGCCTGCTTTGTGATTCCTTTGCAGTCCTGGCCCCAGTCCTCCCTGCTGCTGGTCTTCTTCGCGATTTCTTTGTTCCTACGCAGGGGCTCTACTGCCCCGGGGCCGCCACTTCTGATTTGGCTTGGCACTGCTCTCGGCCTTAGCTTTTGTGTTTCCCACGGTGGCTTCCTCCAGGGACTATCTCGCTTACTGCCTGGGATATAGCATTCACGCAATACATATTTAGTGAATGAGTACATCTCATCTGGTGCAGGAGCGTCCTGCTCTTGTGGGCTCTGGGAGGCTTCACCAGCAGAGCAAATGTCAGACCCCTGTGGAATCCCGGCTTGGATTTTTGGTGAAACCCCCAGGCACAGAGTTCATAAACTCTACAGCTCACACAGAGGACCAGCCACTCCTCAGCCTCCCCGTCTCCCCTCAGTCCAGAGCCTGCTTTGAGCAAAGCTTGTCCCAGTCTCCCACATGGGCTTATAATAGATACGGCTGTCACAAATGCTACCCTCACCGCCTTAAAAATACACGATTCTTGGCCGGTTGCGGTGGCTCACGCCTGTAATCCCAGCACTTTGGGAGGCCGAGGCGGGCGGATCACGAAGTCAAGAGATCGAGACCATCCTGGCCAACATAGTGAAACCCCGTCTCTACTAAAAATGCAAAAAAATTAGCTGGGCGTGGTGGTGCGCGCCTGCAGTCCCAGCTATTAGGGAGGCTGAGGCAGGAGAATTGCTTAAACCCGGGAGGTGGAGGTTGTGGTGAAGAGAGGTCGCGCCACTGCACTCCAGCCTGGTGCCTGGTGATGGAGTGAGACTTTGCCCCCCCCCAAACAAACAAACAAAAAACAAAAAAACAAAACAATTCTTTAAGGAGTTTCCTGACCACCACGTAGTGACTCAGGCATTGACATTTGTTTGATACAATCAGAGCCTGGTTGATTAATCACTGTTTTCTGGTTTCCACATTATGTACAGATTCAAACGCAAACAGCCTCACGCTCAGGGCGCTGCCCATCTCTCCAGCCTCCGGGCTTGCTATGCTGGCAGCAGGCACTGCCGCTGTGTAGGACGCGGGGCTCCCTGGCCCCGGCCGCCCACTCTGCCTGTGCTGTTTCCCCACCTTTCAGTCACGTGGCTGTCCAACATCATTTATGGAGAAAACTTTCTTTTTCCCATTGAGTTAACTTGGAGGCTTTATTAGGGTTCAATTGACGATATAGATGTCTGGGTCTATTTCTGTTCCCTATTCTGTTCTATTTGATCTATTTGTCTGTTCTTATGCTGATACCACACTGACTTGATTTTATGTTTATAGTCATACTCAGAACCACATAATGAATGCCCTCTTTCTTCTTCCTTTCCAAAGTAGTCTTGCTTTTCTAGGTTTTTTTGCATTGCCTTATGAATTTTAGAATCAGTTTGTCAATCAAATTTTGATGGGGATTGTGTTAAATCTTAGATGAGTTAGAAGAGAGCTGTCGTCTCAATGACATTATTGAATGAACATAGTATATCCCTCTATTTACTAGAATTTTTTTTTTTTGAACATTTCTCTCAACAATGCTTTTATAGTTTTTAGTGTAGAGGTCTTTATTTATTTTGTTAAATATTTTCCTAAGTAGTTCATGTCTTCTGTTTCTCTTATAAGTGGTACTGTTTTTAAATTTTCTTTCTATTTTGTTGTTTGTTCATAGAAATGCATTCTTTTTTTTTGATTTTAGATTTATATATTTTGCCACATTTGCCCCTAACAATGTTTCATTCTCATTCATCTTTTTTTAGTCATAAGAACACACCAAAATGACAATACTGTATGTATCTACAAAAAAGCTAATAAGAAATAATTGCCATTTTAGCATTACCAAAATACATGACAAATAAAATTTTTGGAATATGAAACCAAGTAATCAGCCATAATATAATTATAATTATCTTACATTTACCCATAATTGCTACAAAATTTATAAATTTTATTTAATTAAACACTAAGAAATCAATTTGTTTTAGAAATATAAGTTTATATATAATATTAATAGAGAGAGAAAGATGAGTTTATATATAATAGTCATAGGGAATTTACTATCACACATCAAACACTGTTTCACAATATTTCATTCTTTACATTTGGAAACACAATAGTTGATATAGAATGCAACTAAATTCTTTTCTGTCTGATGTAATGACTGGTAGTTAAAAATGGCAGAATCAAGACCAAATCAGCAAAAAGAAATCCAATTCTCAGAAATCCTCAAACAGTTAAATATTTATTTTGAAAGTATTACAATTTAATAAATTATTTCTGCATCATTTAGATCTTCTTTGATGATGATACAAGAAGTAAAATTACAGAATACTCAATGTATCTCAATTTCAAATCATGAAAAACTTTAATCATTCCTATCAAATATGTTTCAAATCAATACAAAAATGTTTCAATCATGAATGTATAAAAAATTATTTAATAATAAACCAGGCATTCTTCCTAAACCATGCAGACCTCAAATCCTACCTGCATGACTATTGGGTCATTATAGAATATAAAAAGAAAACTGTATATAGTGTTGAGTATATTGGATTTAGTGTCAGCTAACTAGCTGGCTGCTAGTTAATTTAATAATGACCCAATAGTTATTATTGAATATATATAAAAAAAATAAAATTGTATGTAGTGAGTATACCGGATTTAGTGTCAGCTAACTATCTGGCTGCCTGTAGTCATTCCTATGAAGATGCAGCTAAAGGGTAAAATTTAAAATTCTCTTCTATCTTTGTATAATACATAATTTCTTCCTATTATTCATTCTTACAGTTATAGTTTAAACTGTTTCCAGATAATTTCTGCCAAGATTTAATTAATGAAATTTTTATTATTGTTATCATTTAAAATAATCATGTAACATATGCACATTCCTAAAAGGATTTCTTAATGCATTTTTATTATTTATCAAGGAAGCACATACTAGGTTGTCAGTATATATTGAAATTTAATTTTACCTCCTACAGAAATCAGGGGCAGGGGAGGGAACAGACAAGTCAGGCACTATCGCGAACAGTCAAGGACCTATTAAATCTTCATGATACCCAACCCCTCTGCTACGTTACATCATTTCATTCAGACTTTTATAAATTCCTATGGTATGTGTTATAACACCAGTTCAAAACCTTTCCAAATTTAAGGTGAAACCCCATTCTTAAATCCATCCTTCTTAGATTACCTTGCCTATTATTTTTCCCAGAAGATTAAGATAAGTTACCATGAATTTATTCAACTTCTTCTGACTCATCACTCATTCAACTAGCCGTTCAAAAACACTTATTCATATCTTACCATGTTCCAGCCATTCTGCTAGATGTGCAGACTGAAAAATGAGAAGTTCTGTTCCTTTTTCTTCAAGAAACATACATACAGCCTGGTCTCCAGAGTCCTCTGGGAATTTCCGCAACACCACAGGATCTTCATTTTCAGAGGCATGACATTTCACTTTCAACGCCAAGTCAAAGGTTCCGTCTGGTCCGTGCGGTCCATGGTCGCAGGTCCGTGCGGGCCGCCAGGAAGCCCGCAGCCCCCGCGCACAGCGGCGGCCCCGCCGGGAGGGAGGCGGCTCACGGCAGCGGCGGCGGCGGGCCTAGCAAAACACTCTGTAGCTAGGCTCGGTGACTCATGCCTGTAATCCCAGCACTTTGGGAGGCTGAGGTGGGCAGATCGCAAGGTTAGGAGATCGAGACCATCCTGGCTTACACAGCGAAACCTCGTCTCTACTAAAAATACAAAAAAATTAGCTGGATGTGGTGGCATGTACCTGTAGTCCCAGCTGCTCAGGAGGCTGAGGCAGAAGAATCACTTGAACCTGGGAGGCAGAGGCTGCAGTGAGTGAGATCGCGCCACTGCACTGCAGCCTGACGACAGAGCAAGACTCCGTCTCAAAGAAAGAAAGAAAGAAAGAAAGAAAGAAAACACATTCCATATTAGTATGGAGACCTTGGATCCTGAGACTTTGACACAGTCGCTAACTTTTTTTTTCTTTGAAACCCACTCTGTCGCCCAGGCTGGAGTGCAATGGCATGATCTCAGCTCACTGCAACCTCTGGCTCCAGGGTTCAAGCTCCAGGGTTCCCTGCCTCAGCCTCCCGAGGAGCTGGGATTACAGGTGTGAGCCACCACACCCGGATAATTTTTGTACTTTTAGTAGAGATGGGGTTGTACCACGTTGGCCAGGCTCGTCTCAAACTCCTGGCCTCAAGTGATCCACCCGCCTCAGCCTCCCAAAGTGTTGGCATTACAGACATAAGCCACATGTCCAGGTTTAAAATACTATTTGTAACTTTTTTGGGTAATTTTATTTTTTAAAAAAGTATAGGGCACGTGATACTGTAAGTTTGAGCATGCAGTGTGAAGTGAGAAAAGGATTCAGGCAGATCAGGCCTCAGGACAGGAGGTAGAGGCCCGAGAGTCAGTCCAGGGAGGGATTATAAATGGTGGGGTGTGTGGGGCGTGGACATAAAAATACAAGAGACCGAGAAACTGCAGGAAGTAAAAGGGAGGAACAAAAAGAGAAACTACTGAGAAAACAGACACAAACACTGACTTGTTTCAGACCGCCACGTGACCACCACTCAAGGATGATGATTACTGAGTAGGAAGATTTGAAGTTGCGGACAGGAGCAGTACGTACAAAGGAAAGCAAAGAAACAACATCTCTCACTGGACGGAAATTTCTCCCTTCTAGGAACTCCTGACCTTCTTTGTGGGACCAAGCAGTGAGCGTTCTGGGCTCGTGGTTCCTTCTGACTTCTTGTGTCTTCTCCCCAGGAGCAATGTTGGTGCTGGGGTGTGGTGTTTTCAATGTGAAGTCATGCTGGGAGGCAGTGGCGAAAGCCAGCGGGAGCTTTTCACGGAGCAGGCTGCGTTAGCCCGTGCGCTGTGTGCTTCCCGAAGCTGTGGCAGCAGTGATGTGACATCTGCCTTCCCGGGAGCCAGGGAAGAAGAACCCCAGGGAGAGACAGTGACGACGGCCTCTCTCATGTGGGAGATGGAAAAGCGTGCGGTTCAGTCTCGGCAGTGATAAATGGGTGATGCGTAGGCAAGCAGAAAGGTGAAACAGAAAGGCATTCAAGACCTCTTTCTCCCCCAGTGAGGGGAGGTTCTGGGCATTTGGCCTGTGTCAGAGAAAGCCCCTGGCGCTGAACCATGGAAACGGACATTTATTTTGCCCCTACTGTGAGCCAGATCTCCACCGGGTGATTTACACGCATGGCTTCTCTCAGTCCTCCTCACCTTGAGAGGTATCATTTTCTTCATTTCGCATGAAGACACTGACGTGCAGTGACAGTAAGTGATTTTCTTCACTGAGTGGCAGAACTACTGGCTGAGCCTAAATGTGTCTGACTCCAAGTCTAGGGGCATTTCCATTCTGAAGGAGTTCGACCTCAGGTCCTCAAGGAATCTCAGCACACACGGTGGTCGAGGGCTGGTCTGCACCCTGTCATTGGAGACTCTGAACCAGAGGAAGGGGTGGCTCCAGCGAAGGCGGGAGGTCACAGGATGACCCGGGCTTCCCTCTGTGCTGTCCTCTCCTGGTTCTTTCCCTCGTGCACAGGAGATAAAGACACATGGCATTGGAGCTCTAGTCAGGTATGTGGCCAGTGAGCCCCAGACTTTACAGTGCAGTGGGGAGGGGGTGCTGGTCCTGTTGGAGAAGCAGATTCTAGGGCCCCAGCCCCAGAGGTTGGGACTCACTGGGCTGGGTGGGACCGAGGTGGTCTGCAGGATGGTTCAGATTGAGGTCTCTGCACATCACATCCTGAGAACCACTGACTTAGGCACTCCAGTTTTCACCCTGGGCTCCTCCTGGGCCTCTGCATACATTTGTGGCAGACCTAGAGATGATATCTTCAGGTGAGTGTGTGCAGGAGCAGGCATTGGAGATGAGCCAGAGGGCAGGAGGTGGCCCTTGACCATGACCGTGAAGAGGGAGAAGGTGAGAGGTATCCAGAGCTCAGGAACTGGGGTGGTGCAGCCATCAGATGGTATACCATGCTTGCCCGAACTGGGACTTCAGATACAGCAGCATCAGATGGGAGATGTGCCGTGAGCACGTGACGCTCGCTCCTTCCCACGAGGCATGTGCCTCACTCACTCTTGTGACGGTTCCACAAAGTCTGTTTTATTGTCTACATTTTATGGAAGTGGAAACTGAGGGGGCCTAGCACTGTTTTTAAAAATTACCCTAGGGCAGGGCATGGTGGCTCACGCCTGTAATCCCAGAACTTTGGGAGGCTGAGGCGACTGCATCAGATCAAGTCAGGAGTTTGAGACCAGTCTAGTCAATATGGTGAAACCTGTCTCTACTGAAAATACAAAAATTAGCCAGGCCTGGTGGCACATGCCTGGAATCTCAGCTACTTGGGAGGCTGAAGCAGGAGAATCACTTGAACCCGGCAAGCGGAGGTTGCCATGAGCTGATTTGGCGCCCCTGCACTCCAGTCTGGGTTGACAGAGTGCGACTCCGTCTGGGGGGAAAAATAAAGTAAAAATAAGTAATAATTACCCTGCAATCACTAGTTAGGACTTAGTCTTTTTAACTTTAAAGCTCCATGACCTACATTTCTTTCATTTGTTATTTTAATTATACAAGTAATAAATCAATATGGTTTCTAAAAAAAAGAAAAAAATTAAGCCAGGTGCTCTGGCACACACCTGTAATCTCAGCACTTTGGGAGGACGAGGCAGACAGATCACCTGAATTGTGGAGTTCAAGACTAGCTTGGCCAACATGGTAAAACCCCATCTCTAATAAAAGTACAAAAAAATCACCCAGGCATAGTGATGTGGGCCTGTAATCTCAGGTTCTTGGGAGGCTGAGGCAGGAGAATTGCTTGGATCCAGGTGGCAGAGGTTGCAGTGAGCTGAGATCACACCACTCCACTCCAGCCTGGGCGACAGAGACTCCTTCTCAAAACAAACAAACAAACAAACAAACAAACAACAATCCAAGCACAGTAGTCTCCCTACAACCTCAAAATCCTCTTCAGAAATAACCCGGTATCAGTGGGCTGTGCAGATTCTTGTAGTCTTCTTTGCTTTTATACATGCAGATAACTTTGTTTTTTGGTTGTTTTCACGTAAGTGGAATTATGCTGGCTGTATTATGTGACTTGCTCTCTTCACGTGATAGTAACTCCTAGAGTGTTTCTGTATCAGCCACACAAGTCTCCTTATATTGCCAATATCCATGTTTATCCCAGAGACAAGGGGGATGTTCAAAAACTAACCCAAACTCAGTTCTAAAAATGGGTGTATGTTTAAGCAAGAGCTGCTCAGCTAATGCAGTTTTGCTCCCGAGGGGACCCGGGCAATGTCTGGGGACATGTGTGGTTGCCACAACTTGTGAGGGGTGCTGCTGGCATCTAGGGTGTACAAGATGGGAATGCACAGGTCAGGCCCCTGCAGCAAGGAATTGTCAGGCCCGAAATGTCAATGGTGGCAGCATTGAGAAAACCTGATTGTTTTAAATCGACTTACCTTAACGGTGTTTCAGCAGCCCTATTAAGGGGTTTGATCGATATGTGGTTTATCAACACCAACCTTTACATAAAAGAGTGCAGACTTGGGAGGCAGAGGTGAGAACATTGCCTTTGAGCTCAGGAGCTCCACATCAGCCTGGGACACATAGTGAGACCCCATCTCCTAAAAAACGAAAACAAACAAACAAATAAAAGAATGCTAAATAATAAGTCCATTCTGAACATAAGGTAGAATTTCAAATTTTCTAAGGAAAAATGTAGTCAGACTTGGCTTGTTCTCTGGCATGAAATTTGCAGTACATTTATACATCTCAAGGTCGGAAATTGGGCATTATTTGTTTTCTGTGTCATTGCTTAGGTTAATCGCGTCAGACTGCCATTTTTGTGTTTGAAAGAAATAAAATCTAGGCCCTAAGCTTAGACTGTCTTTATGCCTAAAGAAGCCCAACCGTTCATTATTACTTTGCTGAAGGATACATTATCATGAATATTTGCAGTGAAGATAATGACTTCTTTTTTCTCAAAATAATTTTAAATTACCCTAAACATTCTCAGAAAGATTTTCTGAAAGCAAGTGTTAAAAGTAAAACCATACCTTTAATTTAGGACTGACTTCATCTCTGTTTGGATTGTAGATTATTCTAGTATAAAGTGTGCTAGTTGCATGTAGAAATATCTTTTAATTCTTAATTTGTAAGTAACAAAGAAACAGGAGATTGAAATACTTTTTTTTTTTTTTTTGAGACGAAGTTTCGCTCTTGTTACCCAGGCTGGAGTGCAATGGCGCGATCTCGGCTCACCGCAACCTCCGCCTCCTGGGTTCAGGCAATTCTCCGGCCTCAGCCTCCTGAGTAGCTGGGATTACAGGCACACGCCACCATGCCCAGCTAATGTTTTGTATTTTTAGTAGAAACGGGGTTTCACTATGTTGACCAGGATGGTCTTGATCTCTTGACCTCGTGATCCACCCGCCTCGGCCTCCCAAAGTGCTGGGATTACAGGCTTGAGCCACCATGCCCGGCCTGAAATACTTTTTAACTTACAAAATTTCAAGTATTTTTTCAAGCAATTTGTATCTTATTTCTGTAATAGTTTTATGACCAGCCAATGGGTATGCACTGTATTTCATAATATGGAAAGAAATTCTTTGTCATTTCAGGTATTAAGGATTTCAGATTTTAAAAGAGTTATCAGTGACACTATGTTACAAGAATATTTCCTTCCTGAGACATCTCCGTATTGTAGGTGGCTTCAGACTAACAGGCGGAGAATACGATAGTGTGAAGTATCTGATTCCCTTTACTCTGCTTGGTACCTTTAGGACGTTCATCCAGAGGAGATTGGAGGGATTTGCACTTCTAGCAGTCGTGTGTGTATCCCTGAACCACATCTTCTGTGGTGCCTGCTTTTGAACTTTAGATAAACAGAATCATGCTGCCTGTTGGTTTCTATAACTTTCTTCTTTCCCTTAGCATGTGCTGTTCTTCGCTGCTTGCTTCTCATGTGACTTTTGGAAAAGCTTCGGAAGTTCTCTTTAGTAAACACCAAGAGAACTATTGCTGGGTCATATTGTAGTTGCACGTTTTTTTTGTTTTGTTTTGTTTTGTTTTTTTTTTTTGAGACAGGGTCTCTGTCACCCAGTCTGAAGTGCAGTGGCATGATCATGGCTCACTGCAGCCTTGACCTCCCTGGGCTCAGATGATCCTGTCACCTCAGCCTCCCGAATAACTAGGACTACAGGCATGCACCCCCACACCTATCTAATTTATTGTATTTTTAGTAGAGAACAGGGGTTTCACCATGTTTCCCAGGCTGGTCTTGAACTCCTGGGCTCAAGTGATCCTCCCGTCTCAGCTTCCAAATGCTGGGATTACAGGTGTGAGCCGCTGCATCCAGCCCTACCTGTTTTCTAGAGTTTTATACTGTTTTATATTTTTAAAACCCGTCATCATCCATTTCGAGCTATGTTTTTGGTGTAATTTGTGTAGTTTAGGTTAATGTCCAATTGCTCCAGCACCATTTATTGAAATGGTGCAAAAAATCAGATGAACATTTATTTGTTGTTGTTGTTCTATTTCTGGGTTCTCTATTTGCTCCAATCACCTATGCGTCTATGCCTCTGCCAGTTTAACATGGTCTAATGATTACAGCTATTATTGTAAGCCTTAAGGTAAAAATAAAACAGTCCCTGTTTTCTGGTGGCATGATTGTCTACACAGAAAATCCTAAGATATCTACAAAAAAAGGCCTCCTGGAACTGGCAAGTGAGTTCAGCAAGGTTGCTGGATTCAAGAGTAATATACAAACGTCAATCACATTCTGTATCGTAACAATGAACATACGGAAAGCAAAATTTAAAACGCAAAATCATTTATAATTAATTGCTCCAAATAAAATGAAATGTCTAGAATATATACTTAATAAAAAATGAATACAATTTACAGGTTGAAAATCACAAAATGCTGATCCGAGAAATCAAAGAAGACCTAAATAAATGGAGAGACATACTGTATTCATGAATTGGAAGATTCAGTATAGTAAAGCTGTCACGTCTCCCCAACTTGATAATAGTTTTAATGAAATTGAATTAAAGAATCAAATTGGGCGATTTCTCTCACTTTCTTCTTCATCCAAATTGTTTCAGCTATTTTTGGGCCTATGCTTTTCATATAAATTACAATAAACTTACCTTTGTCCATAAGAAACTTGGTTGAGATTTTGATAGAGATTTCATGACATCTGTAGGTCAATTTGGGAAGAAATGACATCTTTACTATATTGAATCTTCCAATTCGTGAATCAGTACATCTCTTCATTTATATAAGTCGTTGATTATAGATATGTAGGTTGATTTCTTTTATCAGCCTTCTTCGATTTTGCAGTGTTATGTCCATAGGTTTTAGTTGAAAAGGGGAGGAGCTGGGAGAAAAGGAGTCATTTCATCTTGGTGGAACTGGAAGCCCTGTTACAGTCATCCCCTCTTATCTGTGGTTTTGCTTCCCATAGTTTCAGTTACTTGTGGTCAACAGTGGTCTGAAAATATTAAATGGAAAATTCCATAAATAAAGAATTCATAAGTTTTAAATTTTGCACTGTTCTGAGTAGCATGATGAAATCTTGCCCGTTTCTGCTCCATCCCACCCAGGATGCAAATCATTTCTTTGTCCAGCATGTGCACTCAGTATATGCTACCTGACTGCTAGTTTCTTGGTAGTCCTCTTGGTTATGAGACCAAAAAACCAGTATTATATAGGGTTTGGTACTATATGTGGTTTCAGGCATCCTCTGGGGGTCTTGGAATGTATCCCCTGCAGATAAGGAAGACTACTCTACTGGCTTTTGAACTCTTCAAGATCAGAGGTTTTGTCTACTTTTTTTCTGCAACTCCAAGTCTAGCATGGTGTCTGTCACACAGTAGATGGTTTAATACATGTTGGATTAATAGACATGTAATTGATATTTGTTGAGAAAATAACTTTGTGCTGGATACAGAGAATATGTATGAGGTATTTTTCTCTATCCTTAGAGAACAAGCTATGTAACTGTGAAAACTTAATGTGAAACTTACACATTTAGTTTATGTGTAATGTGATTTTGTTTAGTGGGTATTAGAACGAAATTTGAAATCCAGTGGTCCTGGATATGAATTTGGCCTCCAGTAATTTATTAGCTATATGACCTTGGGAAAACTCCTTAACTTCTCTGACTCTAGGATTTTCTCATTTAAAAAACTAGGTGCTGCCTGGAGTCACCTGTCACCAGGGTTTTTATGAGGTTAAATGATAGAATACATGGAAAGTACTTGACTCAGCGTTTGATGTAGAAAGCCCTCAATAACTGGTAGTGACTAAAGAAAATGCTAAGCAGCATTATAGCACAGGTAAGTGACAACTGGTTTATACAAAGTACAACAGGAATGTCTACAGAAACCTAATGTTGCAGGGAAAGACTTTAGGAGGAAGCAGGACTTGATCTGGCCCTTAAAAAAAGAACAACATGGCCGGGCATGGTGGCTCACGCCTGTAATTCTGGCACTTTGGGAGACCAAGGCGGGCAGATCACCTGAGGTCAGGAGTTCAAGACCAGCCTGATCAACATGGAGAAACCCCATCTGTATTAAAAATACAAAATTAGCCAGGCATGGTGGCACATGCCTGTAATCCCAGCTACTTGGGAGGCTGAGGCAGGAGAATTGCTTGAACCCCGGAGGCAGAGGTTGAAGTGAGACAAGATTGCACCACTGCACTCCAGCCTGGGCAACAGGAGCAAAACTTCAACTCAAACAAACAAAACAAGAACAACACTTAGACAAGCTTCAACGTGAAAGTGTTATGGTGTTCCAAAGTGACAAGACAAAATGAGGTACGGTGAGAGGTTGCAACGTGCATGGTAGGCTTGCAAAACAAAAGATTACGTGGATGATCCAGGAAGTCTTGTACAGAAATAAGAGCAATAAGGTAGACTAGGTATCCTGAAAATTATTCCTCTACAAAATCCCTAAAAATGCTTAATTTTTAAAAAAGACTTTAAGGCCGGGCGCAGTGGCTCACGCCTTAATCCTAGCACTTTGGGAGGCCGAGGCAGGCGGATCATGAGATCAAGAAATCGAGACCATCCTGGCCAACATGGTGACACCCCGTCTCTACTGAAAATACAAAAATTAGCTGGGTGTGGTGGCACGCAACTGTGGTCCCAGCTGCTTGGGAGGCTGAGGCGGAAGAATTGCTTGAACCCAGGAGGCAGAGGTTGCAGTGAGCCGAGATTATGCCGCTGCACTCCAGCCTGGCAAAAGAGCAAGACTCCGTCTCAAAAAAAAAAAAAAAAAAAAAAAAAAAAAAAAAAAAAGACTTTGGAATATAGTTAAATTTTCAAAAAGTAAGGGAAATCCTCAAATTCTAAAAAAGTATTTAAAAGTATGTATTCAAACATCAGAGGTAAACTACATACTAGACCAAATAGGCCTAAGTAATATTTACAGACCATTTCACCCAAATGCTGCAAAATACACGTTCTTTTCATCAGTACATGGAACATTCTTCAGAATAGACCGTATGTTAGGCCACATGACAAGTCTCCACAGATTTTTAAAAATATAAATCATATCAAGTGTCTTTTCTAACCAAAACAGAACAAAACTAGAAATCAGTAGTAAGAGGAACTTTCAAAAACACAAAATACATGGAAACTAAACAACATGCTCTTTAATGACCAGCGGAGAACTAAAGAAATAAAGAAGAAAATGTAAAAATTTGTTGAACTATGTGACGGTGGAAATACAACATACCAAATCTACTGAATACAGCTAAAGCAGTACGAAGAGGGCCATTTATAGCAATAAATATCTATATCAAAAAAGTAGAAAGACTTCAAATAAACAACCTGAAATGTGCCTTGAGGAACTAGAAAAAAAGAACAAACCAAACCTAAATTAATAGAAGGAAATAAATAGTAAAGATCAGAGCAGAAATGTATGAAATTGAGACTTAAAAAATGCATAAGATCAACAAAATGAAAAGTTGGTTTTTTGAAAAGATAAACAAAATCAACAAACCTCTAGCCAGATTAAGAAAAAAAGAGAGAAGACCCAAATAAAATTAGAAACAAAGAAGGAGACATAATACCTGAGACCACAGAAATAGAATCATTAGAGACTGTTATGAACAACTACCTGCCAACACATTTTAGAAAATTCTAGAAAATTGAAAAATGGATAAATTCCTGGACACAGTTTACCAAAATTGAACAATGAAGAAATAGAAAACCTCCACAAACCAGTAATGAGTCAGGAAATCAAAGCTGTAATAAAACATTTCTCGTCAAAGAAAAGTCCAGGACTTGATGGCTTTACTGCTGAATTCTACCAAATATTTAAAGAACTAATACCAACTCTATCTAAACTCATTAAAAAAAAAAATCAGACAGGAGGAAATAATTCCAAACTCACTTTGTGAGGCCAACCTTACCCTGATACCAAAACCAGACCAAATAAGAAAACTACAGCCAATATCACTGATGAATATGATTCGGAAATCCTCAACAAAATACCAGTAAACTGAATTCAACAACATCTCTGGTATACAGCAAAGGCAGTGCTAAGAGAAAAGTTCATAGCATTAAATGCCTACATCAAAAAGTCTGAAAGAGCACAGACAATATAAGATCACACCTTAAGGAGTTGGAGAAACAGGAACAAATCAAACCAAACCCTGCAGAAGAAAAGAAATAACCAAGATCACAGTAGAACTAAATGGACTTGAGACGAAGAAAAATGTAAAAGATAAAACAAAAAGCTGATTCTTTGAAAAGATAAATGAAATTGATATACCTTTAGCAAGATGAACCAAGAAAAGAAGAGCCAAATAAGTTGAATTAGAAACAAAATGGGAGATATTACAACCAGTACCCCAGAAATACAAAAGACCATTCTAAGCTACCACGAGCACCTTTATGCATATAAACTAGAAAACCTAAAGGAGATGGATAAATTCTTGGAAATATACAACCCTCCTAGATTAAACCAGGAAGAAATAGAAACTCTGAACTGATCAATAGCAAGCAGCTAGATTAAAATGGTAATTAAAAAGTTAACAACAACAACAACAAAAGTCTAGGACCAAATGATTCACAGCTGAATTTGATCAGACATTCAAAGAAGAATTGGTACCAATCCTGTTGATGCTATTTCATAAGATAGAGAAAGAAGGAATCCTCCCTAAATCATTCTATGAAGCTGGTATCACTCTATACCAAACCCAGGAAAGGACACACACACACACACACACACACACACACACACACACACGAAAACTACAGACCAATATCCCTGATGAACATAGATACAAAAATCCTCAACAAAATACTAGCTAACCAAATCCAACAGTATATCAAAAGAGTATGATCAAGTGGCTTTCATACCAGAGATGCAAGGATGGTTCAATATCCACAAGTCAATAAATCTGATACAACGTATAAACAGAGTTAAAAACAAAAATCACATAATCATCTCAATAGATATTGAAAAAGCATTTTAAAAATCCAGCATCGCTTTATAATTAAAACCCTTAGCAAAATAGGCATAGGAAGGACATACCTTAAGGTAATAAAAGCTATCTATGACAAATCCACAGTCAACATTATACTGAATGGGAAAAGTTGAAAGCATTTCCCCTGAGAACTGGAACAAGACAAGGATGCTGACTTTCACCACTTCTATTCATCATAGTACTGGAAGTCCTAGCCACAGCAGTCAGACAATAGAAATAAATAAAGGGCCTCCAAATAGAAGAAGTCAAACTGTCATTGTTTGCTGATGACACCGTCTTATACCTAGAAAATCGTAAAGACTCATCCAAATAGCTCCTAGAACTGGTAAATGAGTTAAGCAAAATTTCAGGATACAAAATCATTGTACACAAATGAGTAGTTGTGCTATACACCAATAGCGACCATGCCAAGAATCAAACCAAGAATTCAATTTCTTTTACAATAGCTGCAAAAAATAAAGCAAAATAAAATACTTAGGAATATATTTAACTAAGGAAGTGAAAGACCTCTGCAAGGAAAACTACAAAACACTGCTGAGAGAAATCATAGATGACACACATAAATGGAAACACATCCCATGCCCATGAATGTGTAGAATCAATATTGTGAAAATGACCATACTGCCAAAAGCAGTCTACAAATTCAATGCAATTCCCATCAAAATACCACCATCATTCTTCACAGAACTAGAAAAAAACTGTCCTAAAATATGGAACCAGAAAAGAGCCTGCATAATCAAAGCAAAGACTAAGCAAAAAGAGTAGATCTGGAGGCATCACTTTACTTGATTTCAAACTATACTATAAAGCCGTAGTTACCCAAACAATATGGTACTGGTATAAAAACAGGCATATAGACCAATGGAACAGAATGGATAACTCAGAAATAAACCCAAATACTTACAGTCAACTGGTCTTTAAAAAAGAAAACAAAAACATAAAGTGGGGAAAGGATACCCTATCTAACAAGTGGAGCTGGGATAATTGGCAAGCCACATGTAGAAGAACGGAACTGCATCCTCATCTCTCACCTTATAGGAAAACCAACTCCAGATGGATTAAAGGCTTAAATCTAATACCTGAAACCACAAAACTTATAGAAGATAACATTGAAAAAACACTTCTAGGCATTGGCTTAGGCAAAGACTTGATGACCAAGAGCTCAAAAGCAAATGTAACGAAAGCATTTTAAATAGGTGGGACTTGATTAAACTAAATAGTTTAAATAAACTTAATTAAAATAAATAGTTTAATTAAACTAAATAGTTTAAATAATTTAAATAAATAGTTGAAATAAACTTAATTAAAATAAATAGAGGAGACTTAATTAAACTAATAAGCTTTTGCATAGCAAAAGAAATAATCACCAGAGTAAACAAACAACCCAGGGATTAGGAGAAAAATCTGCAATCTATACAACTGACAAAGAACCAATATCCAGAATCTACAAGGAACTCAAACAAATCAGCAAGAAAAAACAAGCAATCCCATCATGAATACAATTCTCAAAAGAAGATACACAAATGGCCACTAAGCAGCATAAAATGCTCAACATCACTAATGATCAGGGAAATGCAAATCAAAACCACAATGTGATACCCACCTTACTCCTGCAAGAATGGCCATTATCAAAAAATTGAAAAGTAATAGATGTGGGCATCAATGTGGTGAAAAGGGAACACTTTTACACTGCTGGTGGGAAGGTAAACTAGTACAATCACTATTCAAACAGTGTGGCGATTCCTTAAAGAACTAAAAGTAGAACCACCATTTGATCCAGCAATCCCGTTACTGGATATCTACACAGAGGAAAAAAAGTCATTATATGCAAAAGATACTTGCACACACCTGTTTCTAGCCGCACAATTCACAATTGCAAAAATATGGAGCTAGCCCAAATGCCCATCAACCAACCAGTGGATGAAGAAAATGTGGTGTGTATATATACACCATGGAAGACTACTCAGCCATAAAAGGGAATGAAATAATGGCATTTGCAGCAACCTGAATGGAATTGGAGACCGTTATTCTAAGTGAAGTAACTCAGGAATGGAAAACTAAACATTGTATGTTCTCATTTATAAGTGGGAGCTAAATATGAGGATGCAAAGGCATAAGAATGATATGGTGGACTTTGGCGACTCGGGGAAAAGGCAGGAGAGGGATGAGGGATAAGAGACTACAGTGTACATTGCAGCGGGTGATAGGTTCACCAAAATCTCAAATCACCGCTTAGTAACTTATCCATGTAACCAACACCACCTGTTCCCCCAACACCTACTGAAATAAAAAAGAAGAATGCCCATGCATAGAATGCACAGTGACTGGTTGGAATATATTTGCAGAAATGTATTTCGAGAAATAAAAGAGGCTATGAAACATACACTTAGGGAACAAGGGACTTCCAAATGACCATGTAAACTTAAAAAGAAAGCAAAGAGAGGTGAGTCAGCAGAGCAGACAGCGCGTCACTGTGGGACCTAAAATGCCCAGTAAAGAATGGGGGACTTTGTATATGAACATGGTGAAACCACCGAAATCTTCAAACAGTGAGCCTGACATATGCTAAGTGGGGTTAACCAGGACTAACCTGGTAGCCATGTGAGAAGGGGCTAAACGGACAGGGTAGCATAAAGATCAATCGCAAACCCCGTGGCAGGAGTGCCAGCGTGTTTCCCTAGAAGGGCTGAGAGTGGAAAGAGTGCGTGGAGGTGGAGAAGGCGCAGCAATGGAGAAACCGACGGCATGTGCTGCCTCCGTGGCAAGGGAGTGGGGGGGTTCCGCTCTCAGCCTTACGGCCTCTGCCCAATACCTTGTAGTCCCTTCTCCTCGAACGTTCCCAAACCCAAATCCCTGGGCTCGTTCTCAGCTTCCACTCGGCCACTACGACCTGGGGAGACCTTGGGGGCCATGATCCTTCAAGAGGCACCAGAACGCAATCGGCCTCCTATTAACCAAACATGTGCGGACTTTGCCCAGCCCTGCTGGGACTGGCGTCATCGTAACAGTGCGTTACATATTACCAAGCTCGTTCACACACCCTGTCTCAAGGGATCCTTGAAGTAGGCGGCCGAGCCCTTCGTCCTTACCTGTTTTCTGAGCGGTAATCGGCATGAAGGGACAGCCCCAACGTCAAACAGGTCGGAGAGTCGGGGGGGCCTGGACTAGGCCACTCCAGGTTAGACCTCTCCTCCTTCTTCCACATCTTGCAAGGGGAGACCTCACGATGGAACCCACTGGTTTTCATTATGTTTCATTGTCTTTGGGTCCTTCCATGGATACAGGGAATAAAAAGAAATGAAAAGTTGCTGGAAACTTTAGTGCTAGCGGGTTCACAGCTGTAAAGAAGGCATTGTGTAATGCAATGCATTTTGCAATTTCTCAGATGCTTTTGATCATAAGTAGAATATGGGGGAGGGGCAACGGCATGGGGGAAGGGTGCAAAAAGGTTTGGAGTTGCTCAGAGAGATACAGTTGTAAAAAGGGATAGCAGCTGAGTTTCTGATGCTAAATTTTTGGTGCCCTATGGTGTTAATTAGACATTTCTTTTCAACCTGATTGACAGTGCATTTTAATGAAGAAATAACAGAGCCCAGCAGCGCCTGGCAGTATACTCTTTTCTTAGAATTTACAGGCTGAACTTCCCTTGGCAACCTACATCTGGTTTGCTCTGCTAGTAAGTCTGTCAGCAGAACAATGTATAGGGTCTTTCGTTTCAATAGGTTTGCTGTTATTAAAGCCTTCTGCATTTTCCTCCGCTTAATTCATTAGGGCTGTTAAATTTCATCAAATTACTTTCCTTAAGTTAAAAAATAGCAGAGTTTTGACGAATGTGAATAAAAATGGGATAGTATGAAAACGTGCAAGCTTTTAAAGGAAGAGCTCCTCTGTTAAGGGTTGACTAGTACAGGCTTCCTGGGAAATTTTCTAAGTGTTTTATTTCTCCCTTTAAATGGGATGTTTCCTGGAAAATTAGAATAAATCCTAAAGGATTCCCTAAGCCTCCTGTGACCAGTTGGAAGCAGAAGGTCCCTACGCATTAAACACCTTGATCACCTAGGAGGGCTGATACTTGGGCAAATGTTTTTGGAACACTTTATTTTTTAAGATTTCACCTTTGTTTATATTTCCAAGCAGACTTAAACAAATAAAGACATCTTTGTTTTTTTAACGTCTACCCAGGAGTAAATGTCTGTCTCTATCAGAGATTAAGGGAGAATCTCTGCTTTTTGTAGATGAGCCAGGTGACCAGAGAGGCCAGACGCAGGGTAGGCTGGGTTGAATTTATCTTCCCTTGCCTGGGGACAGGGGTGGCCATAGGGCTGGGGGTACAGCTGAACCTACAAATTGCGGGTTAAGTGGCTGCAGTAGAGGGCTGTAAAGGCAGAGAGCCAAGTAGATCATTATGAGCTTCTCCTCCAGGAAAATGGAAACCATTTAAGAAATTCCAGGAATTGCTTGGAACATGCAGGGTTCTTAAACAAAGGACCTTTGTGACATTCAGAATTACCAAACTTAGGAGAGGAAAAGCCTCACACCTCGCTTGCCTCCCTTCCCTGGGTCTACGTCTATTGCTTGGTCTAGGTCAATTGAAAAGACCTCCAGATTTGGAATCTAACCACAACCCCACGTTTTTGTGAGGAGCACCTTTTTCAGGATCCTGCCCACGTGCTGTCCCAGGTGCCTCCCCCCTGGCACGCTGGCATGCGCGATCTTCATTCTCTTTCTTTCTTTCTTTCCTTCAGTTCTCTTTCTTTTTCTTCCTTCCTTCCTTCCCTTCTTTCTTTCTTTCTTCCTCTCTCTCTCTCTCTCTTTCTTCTCCCTGTCTCTCCTTCCCTCCATCTTCTTTCTCTCTTTCTCTTTCTCTTTTTCTCTTGGAGTTTTGCTTTTGTCGCCCAGGCTGGAGTGCAACGGCATGATATCGGCTCATTGCAACCTCCGCCTCCTGGGTTTCAGCGATTCTCCCGCCTCAGTCTCCCAAGTAGCTGGGATTACAGGTGAGTGCCCCCATACCCAGCAAATTTTTGTATTTTTAGTAGAAATGGGGTTTCATCATGTTGGCCAGGCTGGTCTCGAACTACTGACCTCCAGTGATCTGCTCGCCTTGGCCTCCCAAATTGTTGGGATTACACGCATGAGCCACCACGCTCGGGGTGTAATGTTTTCCTAGGTACAAAAAAAATTCTGGAATTCATACTTCATACAAAGTCTTGCTATTGTTGGACCAGGTGTAGTGGCTCATGCTTGTAATCCCAGCATTTTGGGAGACTGAGATGAGCAGATTGCTTGAGGTCAGGAGTTCGAGACCAGTCTGGCCAACATGATGAAACTCCGTCTTTACTAAAAATACAGAAATCAGCTGGGCCTGGTGGCACTCATCTGTAATCCCAGCTACTCAGGAGGCTGAGGCAGGAGAACCGCTTGAATCTGGGAAGCGGAGGTTACAGTGAGCCGAGATTGCACCATTGCATTCCAGCCTGGGCAACAGAGTAAGACTTGGTCTCAAAAACATAAAAACAAAAACAAAAAAACCCCCCAAAACCAAAGTCTTCCTACTGGTGCGGGTATATGATAGAAGAAAATAGCAAGAACAAAAGAATAAAGTGAAAGTCTCACTCAGGGACTTCAGCTCTCATCTTATCCATGAGGACTGGGCTATGTGACCGCCCTGGATGCAAAGGAAGGTGTGTAACTTTTGGGCCTAGTGCTGCTCTGTCAAAATCACCGCAGTTACGGAGAAGGACAAAATGGATATTAGATGGATGCTAGCAGGTTCTGCCCTCTCATCACCGTTTGGAACTGTGGACGTTTCTAATGTTAATTTCTATGAACCACTCACAACAGCCGCATGCCGTTGTGAAGCATCGCTTAGTTCTTTATTCCTGGGCAACACAAATTCACAGTGACACACAAATTAAGTTAGAAAATACACTTGAGAAAGAAAGAATTAAAAAGCCTATAATCCGTTACATAGAGAGGACCAGTGTTAACCTTGTGGCACATTTTCTTTCAAACGTGGAGTGTGTGTGTGCACGTGCGTGCGCGCACACACACACACATACACACATGCACACTTTTGTTTGGTTTTGTTTTTGCATAAATGGACTGATGAGATTTAAATGGTGAGGCTGAGTAGAGGCTTTGTCATCACAAAGATGGCCAAATCCCACTCAGGGGTCCTCCCTCCAGGGCTGCACCCCCAGGAGGAGGATCAGCTGCTGGATGCCACAGGCACCCCAGGCTGTGAGGACTGCTGGAGGTGGCATAGGAGGCTGGTGCCCAGCCAGCTGTGCAGGAAGGAAAGGTTCTCTCAAGGCAGATGACCCAAAAGTTTTCGTCCTCCAAAAATGAGGATAGTAATGACCCAATCGTATTAAACATGAACATAAGAAAGCATGATATAAAGTCACTTTATAAATAAAAATGTCACACAACCATAAGGTGGTATTGTAAACACTGTTTTTGTTGTCAACATGAATAGCAATATGTAATACTTACTGAGCACACACTATGTGCCAGGCACTCTGCCACTAGCTATGCATAAATTATTTAATCCTCAGGATAACCCCATGGCCTGGGTTTTTTTTTTAAAGTCATTATCATCTTTTTGCAGATGAGGATATTGAGACAAAATTAAATAAATTGCCTAATCTCACAGCTGGTAAGGGACTACTGGGACTGTAACCCAATTCTAACCCCGAATCCTGTTCTTTTAGAGAATCTAGTTTTCAGAGTCTTTATTATTTAGATTGTCTTCCTTGGATGCTTTCTGGTTATTTTAAAATTCATTGCCTGTAACTTTAAAAATACTCCAAATATAGCCTGACCATCAAAGAATCCAATGGGATCATCACCTCCTTTGTTTAGATATGATGCCTTCATTAATGCATCCCAACATTTTATTGGTTTTTAAAAACTAGGTCCCTCTGATGGCTTATCTGAATTTGAAGTCTACATTTCCTAAGTCCTTCTGTCTTGCACTGTTAAACTTGCTCTCCCTTACTGCAAACTCATACAAATGAAATTGGACGTCAGTCTTTAATAGGTTGTCCTGTTTGAAACCCCAGCCAGTATGTGGAAACTCTTAAGAAATCCATAAAATATTCTTCTGCTGGGTGTTCTATGCAAGATTCCCAAATGCTAATGATTATTGTGAAATGGTGAGTCATCTGAAAGAGTTTCCTTGTCAAGCTGCATTGCATCATACGGGAACTGTTTTAAATAGACCACCCTGTACACAAACATTTTCATCTTGGTGCATTCAGGCACCACTTCTGTGTAGTAGGAGATTAATTGTCCTCTCCACTGAACAGGAGGGGAGGCTGCACAGGGAGCACCGCGAGGGGCTGCAGGGAGGGCCAGGGCTGCAGGGAGGGCCAGGGCTCCTGTGTCTCCTCCTGCTCCATTTCCAGAGGGCAAGTCTGATCTCTTCATAAAAGTGAAAATTTAACAGGAGAGAGAAAGGGCTGAGCAGCCCACGTTTTCCAGTGAATCAAAAACAGACCATTCATAAGAAAAGAAGATGCTTTAAAATGGAGCTTAAAAAGGACAAATGAGATAAGAATATGAATTAAAATATTTTAAATGCTACTTTGAACAAGTCAGGATGAAAATGGAACAAAATATCAAGCCGCAGTGGAGGGGTCGGGGGTAATCCTGGACTATGAATACAGGGTGGAGAGAAAGAGGGGCTTGGCTTGCAGCAAGTGAAAGAGACATACAGGAATTCTACTTAACTGGTTAATTTGCAGACAAAGAACAATATAAATTTCACTGTTTGAAGGAGGGGGAAATCTCCTTTTAGAAAAACAAAAAACAAAGCAGATCTTCACAGCTCCGAGCATACTTCCCTTCTCCGCAGTGATGAAAGTGTTTGCACTAATTTTCCAGGGAGACCAGAAAATATGTATAGTGTGTTTTGTCTCCAGTGGCATCCTGGGTCACTGAGCACCGTCATTCAATGCGATTTGTTGATGGATAGAGGGAAGAATCGAACCTTTCAGCATTAGGGGAAGAAAGTAGCCAGAACGCAGCACCGATGGGATCCCCGGTGGAAAATAATCTGAAATGTTAAATCTTAAAGTTACAGAAGACGCTGTTCCATGGAACGAAGTGGCACACCGTCACGAGAGAGGCCAGGCCTGATCACTTGTGCCTGTTTCTGCTGGATGAGATTGTGCTTCCAGAAGATGAGAGTGCAGTGACAAACGCCGAGTGTTCCATGTGGCGTCTGAATAGATCAGACTCAGGCCCTCCACGTCAATTGTGTGCGGAAAGAAAGGCCCGAACTAGGGTTGCCCAGAGAACTGGTGGCTGTGGGAGTGGACGGGGGCGGGGCGGGGGAGGGGAAGCGAATTCTCTCTCTGCTCAGAGGGGAAAATTCTCCACCAGCTCGTTCCCAGCTGAGTGCAGAAAG